>NW_026914502.1:4562500-5162500 GCF_034315485.1 Pezoporus occidentalis
AACCAAATCCAAGGCCGCTGTTGAAAGTGCATGATGCTGTGCAGCTCTAGAAGTCAGTACCTACAAGGCATATACTATCTTGATTTTAACTGCTATCAGATTTTTACTCTGATTACCATCCTAAATGTACCCAAACCAGAGGTTTTTCAGTTACACTTCCAATTAAGTGATTCGGATAAGGAATTAATTGCAATATAATTAGATACTTACAGTCAGTTAAATACTAATTGAAGGCATTACTTAAAACTATGTGCTACTGATTCTTCTAATGAAAAGGCAAACAAAAGACAATGCAAAATAACAGGTTTGGGTTTTTTTAAAGCAGCTATTTTGTACATTGTTCTGTGATCTACTGCCTAAAAAGAACATTTTACAGACATCTTCTGACAGAACATGTCTACTCAAAGAGCCCTGTAGATTTAAAATAATGGGTATCTTAAAGTTACAAAAATTATCTCTAAGGAAAGTACTTCCTGAACTTCCTGAAGAACTTCATAGAAATTGCTGGAAACAGTATTATGATTATGAACTGCAAGAAGAAGAAAGTGCAGTAAAGATCTTCCAATAAACAGCTATGTATCGTGCAATTTTCTCAGGAGAGCCTACTTCCTTAACTTTCTTACCAAACATACGTAAAGCAGCAAATGCAGTATTTTAATAGTACTGCACATGCTACCAACACAAGGACTGAAAAGAAATCATTTCACTTACCTTAGTCTTGCATTTGTCCAAACTGACTTTCTATTAAAGACTTAGTTCCAAAGCACCCTGGCATATGAGAAGGCAGAATCCGAGTCCAGAATGTTTAGTGAAGTAGAAGTGCATTGTTATGCCTTTCCTTGAAAGCTTAGATATTTTTGTGTGGCCATAAAACACCTCAAAACCATTACCTAAAGGGGACTTAAAGGAATTCTCGAGAGACACTTTTTACAAGTGCATGTAGTGACAGGACAAGGGGGAATGCCTTTAAGCTGAAAGACGGTAGATTCTGATTAGACATTAGGAAGTAGTATTTCCCTGTGAGGGTGCTGAGGCGCTGGCACAGGGTGCCCAGAGAAGCTGTGCCTGCCCCATCCCTGGCAGTGTTCAAGGCCAGGCTGGATAGGGCTTGGGGCAGCCTGCTTTAGTGGAAGGTGCCCCTGTCCGTGGCAGGGGCTGGAGCTGGATGCGCTTTAAGGTCCCTTCCAACACAAGCCATTCTACAATTCTACGAAAAACCAACCCAGATGTGTGCTCTGACAATTATTTCCTTTATTACCACATACTATAAAGTGTCCTTGATGGTCTCAATAGAGCTGTAACTGAGAAGTTTCTCATTGCCACTTACAGTATGTATGGATTCTTTTTACAAAAAAAAGAAAAAAGATCTGAAATAAAGGCAAAGAACTTTATTACATTAAAGAGGTAAGATTATTTCCTCTGCAATCACTCAAGAAGTTACTCGAGTGAGAGTATGCAAAAAATGTTCCTCTGACAGCATTTGGCTTCTTCACCAATCACATGACTCCCTATGTTATTCTCTTTGGCTTTGTAAAGCAACATAACAATAAAGAATTATTGTAAGTAAGAAAAAATACTTCTGTTTTCATAATACTCTTCATGAACAGGCATCAATATATTTTTAATATACCTATAAAGGTATTTTTTACCATGCTGATACAAAAAACCCCACAAAAACAGACAATGAGAAGTGAAACTTCTTACTCAACAGACCAAGGATATATTCATACAGAACCCGACGTATTCCAAGAATTAATCTAGCATGCTAGTCACTAGCTCACTTAATCACATCTGAGTGAAAGGGCACTCTGGACTTCTTGCTATATTGTAGCCCAGAATCCAGCAATATTTTATACTCCCAAATATGTGCTATTTCTCTTCAGTCTACTGTTAAATTGAAAACCCTGATTCACATTAAGCTTACAGAATACAGATCTGTATCACAGCAGAATCTCATCTGGGTCCAGGTAATAACATACACTGTACCCCTACAGAGTTAATTGCCTGCTACATCTGATATTTCTCATCTAATAGAAAGGCAAAAACAATTCCAAGACCAGTGCCTAATAACCAGTTTTTCCTTTTCAGCAGCCTTTTTCATCAGCTTTGATTCTGTGCACACTATTAAAGAAAAGACCTACTCAAGCAGAAGGCACCTAGATTTGCTTTTTGGATTTCATACATGGGGAACTTCCTTTTGAACCTTTCTGACCTGACCTAAATCCATAAGCTCTCAACAGAACAGGGTGCACACATACAGGAGAAAGAATCTGGATGAGCAGGCATAAGCGGATTGCTGGAACCACCCAGCTGTGTTCCTGTCCACACCAGTAATGTGCACTGGGATATGAGGGTTTCCAAAATCACTGCTTAATCATCACACAGGAAAAGGAAAGAAAGCCTACGCCACACTGGCATCAAGTGCCTTTTGCCATCAAGGCAATACTGAATTTTCCCCATACCAAAGATGAGGATGATCAAACTTGCTGAAGCAAACAAAGAGGGCTGTCCAGGAACCAGAGCTGGGATGAGTTCTGGGCATGGTTCAGCACTGGTCCTGAGTCAGAAAAAACTCCAAGTACGTGAGGCTACCCAGGGGGTGAGAAGCTGCACACTAGCATGGTAGAGAGATTCTGAGGCTGCAAGTTTTTGTCAAAGATATCCTTAGATGCCTTTACAGATGCCTTTCGTTACCAGACTGCAATGAAGTTCTAAATCCTTATTCTATTTGCCTGCTCATAAAAGTTCCCAAACACCACAATGTGCACACTAAATGTTCCTTAACACTCCGGGCTTTTTTCCTACCTTCAAAAGGTAACGAAACTATGAAACTTCATCCTAGCTTTCCTTTAAGTTGCCCTTTTCTCTTCTTCCAATGGGAAAGTGAAGACAAATACTGGTTGTGTTGTGTCAAAACACTCTGTCCTACCAAATCCCCTTGAGAATTGATGCTAATATCTGCTTTCAAAGCGGTGGAGGGACCAGAACCAAAGCAGCAACAGTCTCACAGGGAGTTTTAAATGATGCCAAGTGCTGACAACAATGAACAAAATTGCTTTTAAAAACTCAGTTATTAGAATAATAGACCTTTTGTATTCATGTAACTCAATAGCATTTTCATTTTAAATACTTATTAAGCATCCTTAGCATTCACTTGAGCTCGAAGAAAATGACAAGGGTAATGTTTTCTCTAGATGATCCTCACCCATTATGACTTATTGTAGCCTCTCTTTTACACATATGCTTCCAATAGGGGCAATTTCTAGGAAGGTAATAAAAGAAAGGGTAAGGGACTTGCTCTCATTCCCTCATGGTATTTCTTCTCCCCAGCCTATAAACACAAAGACTTCAGGGAAACGCAGCACACTGCTCATTTTTATGTGGTGACTACTATCATACTCATTTTAATGCAATCACATTATTTACCATCTGTTCTTTGTTTAGCCAGAATAGATTTTCTACATAGTTCATTTGGACACTTGAGACAAATAAGCTATTTATTCCTGTCAGTTTAGTGTTTCAGCTACTAGAATTTTAAAAAGAAAAGTCTTTTCCACAAGAAAACTGTTATTCTCTAATGCAATGTATTTCTCAGTAACAGTACCTTGTTTTATTGCCACCTTTTAAGAAAGAAATTACTTACGTTCTTTGCTCTTTGTCAAGGTCTTAGATCATATAGAAGGGCTTTAAAGATGCTTAGCGCTGCATTTCAAAATTAACCTCTGACAAACAGCATTTCCACCTTGACAAGTTTCTTGGATTTGCTTATTCCAGAAGGGAAACTGTCCTTACAACTAAATGCTAATCACATTAAAGGAGAATCAGGGCCCACAATAAAGCACAGGAAGCCATGGCAGAAAGGTTTTCTGCAGCATATTTGATATGCAGATGAGGAAGAAAAAAGCATTATAACTAAGGGGAACTCGATTTGACATTTTTCAATTTAAAAAAGAAGATAGCAAAAACCCAATCAATGATTATGTAATTGAGGCAGCAGCATGCTGCACAGTAGGAAATAAGAAAGAACTCAACCCTGAGGTTTGACACAAGCATGACCAGGAGTATGTGCAAACAACAGGGTACCCAACAATTATGTGTGGTTTCTCACTAAAACACTGTGGACAACCTTCTTTTAAAGCTGCAGCTAGAAGGGGGACTAATGTATTTAAAACCAATAAAAATGAAACCAGCAAAAACGGAAAGGACTGACCATAACTACACACATTTTTGCTTGATTATCATATTTCTATCCCTGGACACTAGATAACTTGTAACTTATATTAAAAGGTAATACAATTTTCCATCACCACTTCATTATTTAAACAGAACTGACTCATACATACATTTATTAAAATGTATGCGATACTGCAGATGTACCATTTTACAGCATACAAAAGATGCTGATTAAGATCATATATGGAACCCAAGTCTTGGACTCTGTGTACTATCATCTTGAAAATGCAATTTCCCCTTTTCACATTTCAGTTCTGCCACAGCCAAACAGGTGTGCTCCAATTTGAATAGTTCTGAAGTTCAGATTGCTGCAATCCCCATCCTGTAACATTCAATCACCTCACTTGTCTAAAGAAACAGATGACAGAATGCAATCCATACACACAAAAGGTTTGGGATCGCTCATGTCAACTATTATGTATCAAAATGAGAATTAAAATGCAAGCTATCATCACTTTAAAACCTGCATGGATCCATGTTGAGAATACACTGACACTGTATCAAGTTTGTTCAGGCAAAACCTGGTGCTGAGGAAACAAAAAGCCAACATTTCTTTAGGAGGATGAAAAGAATCCCAGTGTCTTTGAGGTGACTCAAGTGCTTGCATACCCTGTAGTGTGCACCATACTGTCATTGCCCAATAGCTTTATAATATTAGATACATTTCAGGGCTCTTTTGTTTAATAAATCACAGACATGCTGACTGGCAGAGGACAAATTCTGGGAGTGAACCTTTGAGGAAGTCTGCAGAGATCCGATGCTTGGCCTTACATGAGCAATTCTAGTTCCCTGTACCATTTTATTAATATTGAAAAAATGCAAAGGCAATATAAAACTTCTTGATTTATCAGTTACCCAATTATTAGGAGCAATATCACTCAAGACCCATTTTTAAGCTTCAGGTGCCCCGGTTTTGACTTATGCTTCTGTTCTGTTTGCTTAGGCTAGTGTTGTTAACTATGTAGGGTAAACATTTACATTCCTTCACAGCAATTTAAGTTGTATTGTTAGAACCATTAAGGCATACTTAGCAATAACGGTATGAAACAGGCTTATACTAATAGAGCTTCATTATAGCAGACAGACAGACAGACCAAGGTCCGGTTTCGAGTATACCTTTTTAGTCAGCTTTTCAAGAAAATTTCACTGAATGTTACGGTTTTTGTTAAATAGTTTATCCCAGATATTTAAAATTATGTTACTAAGCTAAGGTAAATTCAGCTGAAAAGGGAAATAATTATCATAAACTGTCCTCTACACTTGTTTACGCATCCAAAGTTTATTGCTGGGATATACCCAAAACCCAATCAATAAGTTATGAACCTCAGGCTCAGGGTAATAACAACCTACTGAAGTACCCAAGTCTAGAACTTACCCTCTGGCTCACTGAGATCTGCTTCTTGTAAGTCTCGAGCCCAGAGCATCAATCCAAACACATCTTGCATGCACGATAATCTTTAAAGGACCTCACAGTATGCTTAAAGGCACACACCAAAAAAGTGCCAAAAAAGGGCCTATAGGGATGCTGGGGAGGGACTCTTAACTAGGGACTGTAGTGACAGGACAAGGGGTAACGGGTTAAAACTTAAACATGGGAAGTTTAGATTGGATATAAGGAGGAAATTCTTTCCTGTTAGGGTGGTGAGGCACTGGAATGGGTTGCCCAGGGAGGTTGTGAATGCTCAGTTTAGATTGGATATAAGGAGGAAATTCTTTCCTGTTAGGGTGGTGAGGCACTGGAATGGGTTGCCCAGGGAGGTTGTGAATGCTCCACCCCTGGCGGTGTTCAAGACCAGGTTGGACGAGGCCTTGGGTGATATGATTTAGTGTGAGGTGCCCCTGCCCATGGCAGGGGGTTGGAACTGGATGATCTTAAGGTCCTTTCCAACCCTAACTATTCTATGATTCTATGATTCTAAAATCAAATGTGATACACTAACATAGGAGAGATTACGAGAATACACTATAGCCTTTCCTTCGCTTTACGAAATACAAACCAGAAGTTGTACAGATGACAATACTCTGCGGAAGTACAGTCAAAAAAATGGGAGTCCCAGGCCATGGAAGCAGACAAAAAGTGACAACAGTGGAAAATGCAGCACAGCACTTCTCTCTGCAGGTCATCTGAGATCAGAACCTTCAAAGTTTCAGAGGAGCTAAAGAGAACTCTAAGAATCGAAAGCAAATCATCTGGCCTTTGCAAGCTACAAGAAGACATCTCAAGTAGATGGTTCATTCAGTACAAGTTATGATGAAACACAGCCATATGGGGGAAAAAACTACAAAGAAACCTGATTTATGCTCTGACTTAAGCAGAGCATTCATCGTGCAGTGTCTGAACTGATTCAGAGCTGTCCATCACAGCAGAAGACTCAAACTTTGGCCAGTCACCTGTCCCAGTTGAGTCCCCACCCAGCTTTTTGCCCATCCCCAGCCACTCGTGGCAGGGCAGGGTGAGAAGCAGAAAAGGCCTTGGCACTACTTAAGCATCGCACAGCAGTAACTAAAAACATCCCTGTGTTATCAATTCTGTTTTCATCACAAATCCAAAACACAGCACAGCAGCAACTACTGTGGAGGAAATCAACTATCCCAGCCAAAGCCAGTACAACTTCAAACCATATTTCCCAGCTTTTGTCTCTGGCTTAGAAGACAGCGGTACATCTATAACTAGTTCCTATAGAGGGCCATGCCTTTTCACTACTGCTGTTTATGTTTTGGTTCTTTTCTTTCACATAAGAGAAAGATTCCTTAGATGTGAATACTGCAGTAACCTGCTTTTGATAAGTAAATCTGGGCTGGCAGATTGGCAGGGGAAAACCTTAGAAGAAAAGATATTGCCCATGAGATCTGAGAGATTTGAGGAGCTCTAAGCCTGGAAACACTAGTTAGTAGTACCTGGGCTAACCGAAATTGGGTCCAGCTCCACTATAGCTTCACATAGTGTCCCCCAAGGTATATCACTGTAGGAGTCATACAATTTTCTGCAGCACTTACTTCTGTAGTGCAGTAGATAAAGTGGGGGATTATGCAAATAATATTTTGCATATGTGTGCTAACTAACTAGTTCCAAGAGCTGCTAAATCACCAGGGCAGGGGCAAAGCTAACAGGATTCATTATACATTATATTTTTGTCATCTTACTGTACAGCACCTATTATGTTACTTCAGAAGAACTTATTCAAGCCACAGTATTAATTCCATCATCAACACACCTAAACACACTGATAACTATGGCCCTATCAGTATTTAGCTCATGTTCCCAAGTTATATTATAGCAGTTGGCAGCAAGAAGTCTTAAGGAGAGAGCAAAATTGGTTGCTTAAATAGAAACTTGATGAATGGATACTTGGGAAGTAATGAAATATTTTTTCTGATTACATCAGCCATTAAAGTAGCAGATAGTAACAAAAAAAATTGGTCTGATACAGGGGTTTCTGTAACCACACATTACTCTTTGAGGGCGTAGGGAAAGTAGGCGATGTTTAGAATGATACAGATTTCTGGTTGGTGCAAAAGACCCTAGAGACTGAAATATTCTGAATCAGTTAACAGCACATATTATTACATAAAATATTGTTTCACATAGTCATTTTTACCAGTTTAATGGAAAAATTGTTAACACAAAGACCTGCAGAGAATCACAAACTGTTAACTACATCATGTGGCGCACAGCGCTATCTAAACACACTGTAACAACTGACTCCCAAGTCACAGTGAATTCAGAGCAGCAGCTATACACAGTGCAGCTTATGCAGCTGCTCAGGTGCGAAAAAAGCCCCAACATTTCAAACAATTACAGTGATGCGTCAGGATGTGTCTGCATCGCCACCTGTTTGCACTGGCATGGGAAGTAGAAATACCTCACTAATGAAAGTGCCTCTAAGTCAGTATCACTCCCTTTTCAGGCATAGATATATATATATATGTATTTTTGTGTGTGTGTGTGTATCTATATATATACACACATATGAAAAAATATTTATCCAGTTCTTTACATGGGACATGGAATACACGGTAAGATGGGAAATGAGAAAGAACATGCACAAAGTATGAGATTCCCAATCTGAACAGATAGAATACTGTGCTCCAAAAGAGGAAGATAATATATTTACGTGTTCATATTAAAGCTAAGCAAATGTAGAAGAATCAGGATTTTTCTCAAGACATTTGAAGATTACTGTACCACAAAACAAGTCCAACAGTAATGCACACACAGGCAAATGTTACTATCTAATAGATGAGTAACTCTGAGAAAGAAAATACGAAGTTAAGAGTCAGTCTTACGTAGAACAGATAGTAAATAATAAGAGTATTTTCCCCAAAACTGAGTCAACAGCACTCACTGCTGTGTAAGGGGGGCAGAGGACGGAGAGAAAAACCTCAGCATATCAAAGTAATACTCTACTGTTAAAACCGAATTTTAATTGGGTATATATTGTTTTTAGCAGTCATTTTTTTGCGCAAGCAAGACATTTTAAATTCATCCAAGCAATACCTGCTGCTCCTCACACATCTCTGAAGGTATAGACAAAGAACTGAAAGCAATTCGAAGCTACAGTCAAAGTGTGTCTTTCATTCCAATAAGCAATACACCAAGAACAGTACAAACTCAGTCTTGTTCTTCATAAAATTCCGTAACAATATTGCCTTGAACCTCACGGTTCAAGCACACACCTAACACAGTTGATGTTCTTCCACTGCTAAAGCTGAGTAAAAGGCAGATTAATAAACCACGTTTCATCATAGTATCCTTAAGGGATCAATGTTAAGCTATTATATCCATTAATTAGTTAATGATTGAGGAAACGTAACTGACATCTGTTTAATCAACAAAATGATATACTAAACTCCACTCAGAAAGGAGGGGGGGCAGGATAAAAAGGCAAGAAAAATGCAATTAAAACAAATTTCTCAAAGCAAATATTAAAGAGCAAAAATTTCAATTAGATTAAGAAATAATACACACATCAAAAAAAGGCCAACAGCATCAGAGCCTCTGTTACAAAGAGCATTGCCAGCATGTCAGGGAGATGATCCTTCCCTTCTGCTCCACATTGGTGAGGGCCACATCCAGAGTACTGAGTACAGCTCTGAGCTCCCCAGTACAAGAAAAGATGTAGACTTACTGGAGCCAGTCCAGTCCAAAGCCACAAAGAGGATGAAGGGACTGAAGCATGTGTTACATGAAGAAAGGCTGAGAGAGCTAGGGCTGCTCAGCCTGAAGAGAAAGCTTAAGAAGAATGCGTTAAGTGAGCGGAGGGAATGAAGGAGACAAAATTGGTGCCCAGCAGCAAGGAGGCAATGGACTCAAAGTCAAATACATGAAGTTTCATGTGGACATAAGAAAACCCTTTTTGCAGTAAAGTTAGCAAATATGGGTACAGGTTGCCCAGGGACATTGTGGAGTCTCCATCCAGGAGATACTCACAGTGATGAGCAATCTGTTCCAACTGATCCCACTTGAGCACAGGGCTTAGATTTGATAATCTCAAGAGGTTCCTTCCAGCCTTAATGATGCTGTGGTATTAGTTTACTGTGGTTATCATCCAACTCACAGACTCCCATCTACATAATTAGTTCCTGGCAGATTCATTTTCATTCACAACCCAACTGCCAGATGTTCTGCACTTAAACATGGGCATGCTCAGTTTTATTCTCTTTTAAAGCATTTCCAGCCATACTAATTATTTTATAGCTTAGTAAATGATCTTCCAAAATACACTTTAAAACCCCAGTTTTCCACTGATTCTCAAGACCACTGCTTTCTCATACTTTCTCACCGAGACCCTGGTCCCAGTAATCCCTTTGCAGATTTAGATTAACCAAGACCCTGAAGTATATCTTGTGATAATAGCTTCAGAGGTTACATAATGATTTTTAATTCAAGTAGAATTACCAATTTTTTCCTCGTGTTTTACCTCATGTTTTTTATAGATTTAAAGCATACAGCATACAGACAAATACGGTTACTTCCCCTCCAAAATCTGCAGAGAACCTGCTTTTGAGGCCAGAAACCTTTAGAATTTAGGGCCAACTCTTAAGTCTCCGGCAGCGAAGTGGAAACCAGGCACATGCACACAGAGTCCTTTAAATCCCACCCAACACTTACCTTCAGCTGCAGAAGACTGCTTTGTCCTGTCCCTCAGTACTTATGCTTCCTCCCCCACTTTTGATTTTCCTCTTTATTAGTTTCCTTACCCATGTCAGAATTCCTACAGTTTCTCCAAGGTCATTTCCCACTGCTTCTGAACACCTCTGCTACCCATTTTTCTGTCTTCTGGGATGATTAAGGAGTTACGTCAGTGATAGGCAAGGGAGCAGAAAACAAACCCAAACCAAACCAACCCCACACAACTACTTCTAACCTCTGTTAGTCACAGAAGGGGACATCAGCCACCTCCCTTGACCCTGGGAATTGAAGACCTCACCCACAGTAAGTTTCCAGTTACGAGAACACAAGATCTTTGACCTAACTGAACAGAACACAATTACAACCACGCTAAACATCCAGGTGCTGTTTCTGAGTGTCAAAAGCTGGAAAAAAATTGTAACATGTCTATTTAGCATTTCTGAGGTAAGAGATAGAATGGAATGTAGAAACAACATCAATAATGCTCATGGGTTAAGAAACATCGTTTGCATTTCCACTGTTTCCCTGTCTTTAACATAGTCCTCTGACATACAAGTACACAGACGCACACAAGCCACCTAATATCACAGGATTAATTTTTCCATACTGGCCCTTTTTCTGCATTCTCCTCTCTGCAGGTCATCTGGCACTGAGCACGTTGGTAAATTAATGATCAGTTCCAGAAAACAAGACTTGGCTCTGGTTTTGCCCCTGTGCATTTTAGATTTATTCCTACCATGACCACGAAGTAAAAAGCATAGGTGAATGCACTGCAGCTGGCACTTGTTTGATTACTCAACATACAGTACCTTCACTTAAACTTTTTGCCAATACATGTGGATTTCACACAGGTTATTCACAAAAGGAATAACCCAGAATACTCACTCAGGATTTAACACCTAACCCACGAGCAAGTGCACGTAACACAGTGACTAGCACAAGAAGTTCATCTGATCGTTAGATCCACACAGCTTTCATCTCAACGACTATATTGTCAGGCTGAATAAATCCAGCAGACTCCTCCTCCCGTTCTTCCCCTCACTGCTACTCTCAAGAAATACACATCATTTCTGCCAATCTCAGAAGTGACATCTGGCTATGAAGAAGCAGATTTAGATCTAAGAGGATGTCACTGAATTGGGATAAAGGGCCTCAGAGTTCACCACAGTGTCAGCTCTACTGTGAATGAAGTGCTAAGACTGGATTGCATTCAGCCAGAAGCATTCGCTCATCTCATCTTCTCTGCCAAATACACACTAAAGTGACAATCGTTTAGGTACCTGACTGTAATTACAGAAAACCAGGCTAAAAGCTGCAGCTATGACCCCACAGATGAAGGGGGCACTCCTCTGTGCTCTGAGCAAGTTCTAGGCCTCCAAGTTCAACACTCAAAACCATGCACTGACAAGTTTCTAGTAACTCATGTATTATCCTTACTGCTCAGGAAAGGGAGAAGGGAAAAAAAGCGGCTCCTTTTCAGGTAGCAACGATGCCTGGCCAAGCAGAAAGCAGAGAGATGGTGAAACACAAGAGCGATTTCAGGCCAAATGAACCCTAGAGAACCTTTATAATAGCAACTATATCTTACATCTTTTAAATGTGCTAAGTAACTCATTTGGAAACTATTTATACATATAGAAGTTTGACAGAACAGCATTGTTATGGGGCATCTTTCCCTCTGATGCAGAAAACAGTTTCTGATGACATTATAATACTAGAGGTGCAAGAAAAAGGCACAAAGAACAAAATTTTAAGAGAAAAATCTAAAAGTGAGCAGTCTGTTACTCCTACCGTTTGAACTAATGTTGCTCACAGTAATTTGAAGAGGCAGGTATCAAGTACCTCTGGCTTTCTTGCACCAGAGAAGACATAAAATTCACACATTTACAGCACTTAAAGAAGAAAGATCTCGCTGAACAGCTACTAAATATAAATATCCTTTTGATATTAAAAAAAAAGAATCCAAAACTAGCTTGTTCTAATCAATTCAGTATTGAGAACAGCACTTCTTACCAATATCCACTGGATCTACTGCATGTTCAGAGCAGACATGCAGTGTGCGTACAGACCTACACATACTTTCTCGCACCACACCTACAGTTTAGGCAGACCTTTCGCCCTGAAAATTGCAGAAAACGAGGACAGGTGGTATTTAGCTTGCTCAATAAAGCACACAGTCTCAGGAACTTCCCCTTTCCTGTGTACATCTGCCTCAGCACAATGCCAACCTTACATACAACTCGTTAAGCACTACGGGTTTCCGACTGATCCATCTCCCAAAGCTGTGTCTCGCTGCCACCTAAGGCACTGCTGCTTCTTTTTAGCGAATTCTACAAAAATTACAGCACTCACATGGCAGCCCTCTCCCACAGGCTACTCTGCTGGCAAAACAAGAGGGAGAAAGGGAGAATACATACGAAATTAGCACATTCTGAGAGACAGGGAAGAAAACTCCAAGCAGACAACACACACATGTGCCAAGTGGCTCTAAAACCATAGTGGAGCAACAGCAATGCTTTAGATAAATCTCTCTCAACCTTTTCACCCAACACTTCATTTCTGTCATCACTCCATAATAAGTATCTGTTGGGATTCAAACTAATCCTTCACACTTCACTTTCCAGAGACTGCAACTGTAGCTTTACATTACAGGGAGCTGGCACTTCTATGAAACTTTCCTTTCTTGGTCCAGCCAATTGTATGGGGGGAAATCATTCCAGAAATAACAAACAAATGCACCTAGTAATCCTTCCCAGTATTAAGGTGATTAATTTTTGTTTTGCAGTACTGTTTGTCTATCAGAGACTGTTATTTGACAACAAATTAAATCCAGCTCTGGAGTTCCAAATACCAAAAGAACTCTGGTTACACAGTGCAAGCCACACATCTGCTGGAAGCATAGCTGTTGTTTCACACATGCTCAAATATACCGATTTGGTTTATACTCACTTCAACTACCCACAATTTATGTAGATGCTAGCAGCCTTCATGCTGTTTGTTGGCTGTTCTCTCACAGTCAGCCAAAATCTGGCCAAAAAGAACAAAAAAGCAAAACCCCCAAGGGAAACCCATATAATTTGACAGAAAGAGAACAGTACATGCATGCCTAACGAGTATCAAAGCTGTACCACCATACAGTAGGGTGATGCACACATGGCAATGATCATTCAACCACAATGCAGAAATCACTGCTCCACATTCCCCCTCCCCCAATTAATCCATTATCCCTAAGGAAAAGAAGTACTTCTTTTTATGCTCTGTATTCCAGAACAGAAGTTGGAACATTGCAAAAATTACAGGTAGATAAAATATGACAATACCGACAGGAAAATAAAACGGACAATTTTAGTGCACAGTGAAACAGCCCAAGAGGAACATCAGAAACAGTCTCTTCAAGTTCCTGAAGTTTAGGTTTTCCATTAACTATAGTAACACCTCTCAGTCAGCAAAATGAGAAATTAATAGGCACTTATGCACTTGGTATGTAATTTGTATAATGGGTTTTTAAAAAAATCATGCAAAAATGTAAAACTCTATCCTACAGATGCAGTTCTATGATTTCAAGTTACAGAAGTGTTAACACCACTGGTCTGCATTTGCATGAAACGTCTGAATCCTGGATGTATCAAGTAGATGCTAAGCAGTAAAAAACACCATTGGATTTTTTTTTGTTTCAGTACTATAAATACACACGTATACATGTGTATTTCTTCAAATTTCAAGCTTTCAGAAGGTCTCAGGACAACTACACTGATTGCCTTTTCCCCACACTGATTTTCCAATATAGCTCCTGTATTATTTAGAATACAGTGTCTGATACACCTGAAAATGTGCTGCCATTCAGCAGGACCTGGACAGGCTGGAAAACTGGGCAGAGAAACCTAATGAGGTTCAACAAGCACAAGTGTAGGGTACTGCACCTGGGGAGGATCAGCCTCAAGTACCAGCACAGGCTGAGGGCTGACCTACTAGAGAGCAGTTGAGCTGAGAAGGACCTGGGAGTACTGGTAGATGAGAAGTTGACCATGAGACAGCAGTGTGCCCTTCCAGTGATCTACTCGATGCTGGTAATCTCACATCTATAGATTGAAAGATGGTCTGTAATCTACCACCTCTTGAAGCTAGAAGGATTGTATCAGACATCTGTAAAAGAAGAGATACTTTATGCAACAGCTTTTCAACTTTCTTGGACATCATAGGTGTCCATCTGCAGCACTTCAGGTTGTAATGATATTGATAGAAATGTGTTTCTGTTTGCAGGTTATTATGTTGAGAACCTGTAGATTCCAGAGGAGCTCCATCTGTTCTGGATGGCTGCTTGCAACATGTAGAAGATTTCAGATGGAGACAGGAAACCTATCCATGTCAAATGGAAGGCTGCATTGCTGTGTGTATAAGGACATCTGATGGTTATCTGACAAAGCATGCTACCTGTCGAGCGTTTTGTGTAAGTAGTAAAGCCTTGCTGGTTTTCTAAGGATGAACTGTAAAAAGTGAACTGTGTCATTTATGTATGTAAATGCATTTAAATGAAATGTATGATGCTACTAATTAAGTTCATGTAAGGTAAATGTTAATGATATTGCCCTTAGAATGCTGGTGTTAGGGATAGAATGGCACTGCTAGTCTTGGAAAGTTGCTGTTCAACTTAAAATGAATGTCTTAGTCCTAGAATTCTGGTGTTAGTCTTAAAATGAAAGTCTTAGTGCTAAAATGCTGCTCTTAGTCTTAAAATCGATGTCCTAATTTCAGAATGTTGGTGTTCATCTTGGACTTCTGGTGTTAGTCTTAGGGTGCATGTCTGTCTTAGAAAGTATGACTTAGAATGCTGATCTTAGTATCAGAATCATGGTATGAGTTTTAGAATGCATGTCAATGTTAGTTTGTGGGTTGTTGTCGGTTTAGGGCTTGTGTGTATGCGTGTGAGGTGGACTGTCGATTTAAAATGTCTTTTCCTTTTTGGATTTTCAGATATTTAGAAACAAAAAATCGCAGATGGTGGATATTGTTTTTCTCCCTCTCCGGCCAGGGAATTTTTTTCCCAGTCCCAGCCGGTCTGCGTGGCACCATTTGTCAATGCCTATGTTTCAGCAATGTTTGCTGCACGGACAGAGTTTTGATACGCAGGGTGTTCAGGATGTTCCTGGGACAGGGGTGCCTGTGTATTTATTCTCATCAAGGCAGGGGTACGTGTCAGTAGGGAAGAGCAGAGGCAGGTTTTGGGTCCGTGATGCCGGTGGCAGGGGAATGCATTTGGTATGTATCTGAGCATATATAGATTTGTGGAAGCATGTGTGGGCAATTCTTGCATTTGAGCTTTTCTCTTGCCATTGAATGTGGGTTGTCAATTTAACATGTTTTTAGAGCTTGGATGCTTTTAGAACTTAAAAGTTTTAGAAATTAGCGTCTAATTGGAGAATGTACTGTCTCAAAGGAGAACTTAGTATCTAATAGATGATCCTAGTCTGTGATTGGAGAACCTTGTGTCTAATTGGAGAATGTATCGTTTCAATGGAGAACTTAGCGTTTCACTGGGGAGTGGAGCATTTCAAAGCAGGACATAGCATTTCAATGCAGATTTTAGCATTTGAATGCTGAATTTAGCGTTTGAATGTAGAATTTAGTATTTCAGTGCAGAACTCAGCGTTTCTATATTAAACTGAGCATTTCAATGGAGAGTTTGTCTATTTCAGAACTTAATGTTTCATCGGACAGCTTAGTGTTTCAATGCCCAATGTTAATGGAGAACCTAGTCTTGTATTTCACAACCTAACATTTCAATGCATAATTTAGTGTTTCAACTGAGAATTTATCTAGTCTAACCAAGCTATCCTAATCTAAGATAACTCTGCCAGAGGGAAGCTCATCAAACCCAGACTAGGCAAGGCTAATATTACCAGTCAGAACTAGCCTAACCAAATGTGGGCTAAACTAATCTGACCCGGGATAATCTGACCCCGGGATATTCTGACCCTAACTGGTACCCTAATCCTAACCATAAACCTAATCCCAAAATAGTAGCCCTAACAAAAAAGGTCTCCCAAACCCTCAATGCTAACATACACTAGTCTAATCTAAGACAGCCAAGTCTATCCTAGGCTAATCTAATCTAACCCAGGCAGACCTGGGCTAAACCAACCCAAACCCTAACTGTAACCGTTACACATCATCCTAATGTCTTTACCCTAACCGTAACCCCTTACTCTAAACCCTAACAATCAGGGTAACCCTAACCCTAACCCTAAATCTTAACCTTACACAAACCCATACCCTAATCTTAAACTGTAACCCTAACCCCTAATACTAACATTAACTATAACCCCTAACCTTAACCATAACTCCTAACTCTAATCCTAAACTCTAACCATAATTCTGTAACTCTTACCCTAACAGTAACCCTTACCCTAACCTTAATCCATTCTAACCCTAATCCATAACCCTAAATCTCTACTTCCATAGCTAAAGAACCAGGATAAAAATCTGGTGCTTAGCATCTTCAGAACATATTCAGCTTTGCTACGGTGCCACCCACATTGGTGTCACTCCTCACTTTCCAACCTAAAAGTCCACGTGAATCCAACCACTTCAATGGTAGATCCTGGCAGCCCAGCAGCAGAGTGAGTAGAGCATGAATGTTTGGCCTATCACAAGGTAAATTATGCTATTGTAATCTAACCCAGACTAGGCTAGGGTAGTGTAATCTAATCTAATGCAGACACAGTTAAATTAGGCTACGCTAATCTAACCCAAAATAGACTAAACCAGACTAGGCTAGGCTAACCCTAAAACTAATCTAACCCAGGTTAGTCTAGGCTACTGTAATCTAACCTAGCAGAGCAAGGCTATGGTAGTCTAACCCAGGCTATGATAATCTAACCCAGGCTACACTAACCAGGCTAGGCTAAACTATTCTAATCTAACCCAGACACAGCTAGGCTAATTTAACTCAAGGTAGTCTAGGTTAGCTTAATCTAGTCTAATCCAGGCACAGTTAGGGTAGGCTAGGCTAATCTAATGCAGACTAGGCTAATATAAGGCAGGCTAGGCTGAACCAGGCTAAACTTATTCCTGAGCCTAACCCTTACCACTAATGTCTGCAATCTAACCAAAACCCCTAACACTAAACAAGGTCCTTAACACTAACTATGACCCTAAACCTAAGGGTAACCTATCTTAACCCTAATGGATCCTAAACCTAACTGTTACCCAAAATATAACCCTAACTCATAACATTAATCCTTATTCTAACTCATAACCACAAATCCTAACCCTAATAGCTGACACCTGAACATTAAACCCTGACCCTAACACAAGCCATAACCAATCCTTACCATACCCACAGCAATTCTTTACGGTGAAAGGGCATTGCATGGGCAGAACCATGCAAGTGATTTCAGGGGAGCCAATACATCACTTCCCAAGCAGAACTAATTTGGCTACCGAACAAGAAATGTTACACCAGTAAACAGGCCAATTCTGGAATATTTCTACAAAATAGTTACCAGTGATCATTAACTACATACACTTACATACACACTCACATTTAATTGGGCAACATGAAAGCTTTGGGGCCTGCCCCCCACGGAGTTTACACATTTGATACAGATCACTACCGAGTAATGCCCTAAAATCTACACTTCATGAAGTTACCCGTTTGTCTTGTGGCTCATTTCAATCCTTCTTTCATGCAATAGGGAAGTATGGGCAGCAGCAGCTCTTCTCCATTTACTTGATGAACTCTGAAACAACCCCTCCTCCCTGTGCAGTGTCTACCAGTATTTCTAACAGTATTTCTGTAGGTATGCCTACCAGTATCAAGGGCTTCTTAATGATGTTATGAGAACAGTTACACCCTTTATGCCAAATGAGGTCACAGTGATGAAGCCTGGTGAAAGTATGAGATTCTTTGCAGAAAATCTCGGTTTTCTCCTGTCAAACAATGGAGAACCACAAAATCTTATAGGAGGGGAAGGAAAAAGTGACACCAACCATTTGCTCAAAACATTAAAAAACCCCCAACCCTAAAACACATCAAACAAAACCAACAAGAGTAACGAAAACAAAACCCACCACAAAAAGAGGGGAGGGGAGCAGAGAAGGAATTACAGAAAGGAAAATGAACTTAAAGGGCCAAAACCTATTCTGTGTAATGTACTACTGATGTATTTTTAATCTTGACACTTTCATTAGTCCATGACATACATTAACTAACAATGAACAGCAGGACATGACATGATTAAATACCAGCAGTGGAGTATTAAACTCATTAGGTTACACTGCTAATACCACCCTCTGCAAGAACAAACTTAACTGTAATTCACTTTTAATGCACTTCTGAATTCAGACCTGAGCCTTAACTCACAACTTCAATATCAACGGAGCAACACCACTTAACATTATTTAAGGGTACCAATATAAGGCGATATACATCTGCATTGTAAAAATCAAAGTACATTGATCAAAAAGCATACGCAAATGTTAATCAGAATTTGCTAGTACAAAGCTCAGACCTTCCCATATTAAAAGCATAACAGGCATACTAATGTATTAAGGAAAGACTTGGCAGACAGGTATTAGTACCAGGGAGCACCACCACCGCATGTGCTCCTAACACTTCCAAATCATGATTCTTCCATTGCTTTCTGTTGTAACTCTGAAAGGCACAAAAAGGTGAAAAATGACATCACCTGCTATAGCACCAAATCAATTACAGAAACACATCAGTCCCTCCCCTCTCTTATCCACAGCCAAAAGGAAGAGGAGGTAGGCAAAGCAGCAGCTCTTCCTCGTTTACTTGTTCAACTCCCAAACACAAACCTGATTCCATATGCACATAGGTACCACCAACCATTTCTTATTGAAGTTATCGAGAAAAATTACACTGCTTTCCCTTATGCCAAACAGGGCCACAAGAAAAACAGCCTGGGAGTAGTAAGAAATCACCTTTACAGCCAAAGAAAGCTCGAGGACTGAAGACTACAAAATATAAGTGACTTAAGGACACACACATTCAGCAATACTTATTGTCTCTTTGTTAGTCAGCCACTCTTCTACTTCATTGCACTTTCATACCGACTATGCTGCTTCTGGCCCTGGTACGAGTATCATCCACAGAAGAGCTACCTTTAAAATAGTCTGAAGTAAAATTGCCAGACTTTCTTTACTTTGCTATTTCAAAAGCAGCCCTCTGATGGTTTCTGCAGGGAGCTCACGTCTCCTTTACTCTTTTAAAATCCACAACCATTCTGTCATTATAACATCTGCTAATTCGTAGTTAAATTTGACATTTGAGATTGGTAAAGTCATGCTACTAGATCTTTATTGCTATGACCAAGATACCAAGTTTTGTTTCTTTAAGAGGTATGGTAGAAGGAAAGAAGAGGGAAGAAAGGCCTTGGAGATATTTTATTGCGTAAGGACAATAAATGCTTTTTTTAATCCATAAATTCTTACATCAGAAATTGAACTACAGAAGAAAACTATTTAGCAATAATTTCATGCTTTGATTCTGATTATATTCGTTCTTCTTCCTGCACATTATGTCTTTCTAAAAGATGCAAGTAAGATTCCATTCATTCTTTACCATAATACGCTTGCTTTACGTACGCCAGCTCCCTAATGAGCTGGCACATTACTCAAATGCAATCAAGGCAATAACCTAATTCAGGTTTAAAATATTATCAAGATGTTTTACAAATGGGCTCAGTATTTAACCATTCAACATACATTTATAAAGTAGCTCTTACGATGAGAATCACAAGGTGTTGTACAAAGAAGGAGAAAAAAAACCCAACAATCCAACCCTAAGAAAAGGCTTTACAGTTCTGGTAAGCTCCCCGAAACACCCGAGATACTTCCTGTGTACTCATCGAGCTTTTCAACACCACTGCATTGATCCAATACCCTGAGCAGAGAACTTCAAGCTCAAGGGAATAGATGACAAGGGTTCCAGCACCTGACATCTTCAATTTGCATTTGGAGATGATTAATAAAAGAAAATCCATTAAATACAGTATGACATGTGGAGTAAATGAAAGTTTAGCTCAGCAGGACTAAAGTCATGAAAGATCTTAAAAGATTCAAAGTAAAATGTGAAGTGAAAACTTTAGCAGAAGGCTAAGTATTTATGGAGTGACTGAAACATACTCCTCAAATGGGAATTAACCAGGAGCACTGATGTGTTTAGTCCTCGAACTATTAAAAACCTGCTGACGGCTAACAGAAATCATCCTTTTGTGTATACTGATTAAATCCCTTCAACCTAGGTAACAGCAGCTACCTAACTGTCTGTGAAATCAATTGCTGTTCTCCTTCAGACTCAGAGGGGAAAGCGCATGAAATGCGGAAAAGCTTTAGCGTTAAGATCACCAGCTGCCACTCTTGTTACCGACACAAAGCATATGAAGAGAAAACCCCTCTTTCACCATCAGAAATGGCCCATCAGGTTCAGTTTTTGGCACAATCAAAACAACGTATTTCACAATCTTTTTTTCCTAGAAATTAACATTCCTTGTAAAGGCATATCAGTTACCCACTTCATTTCAAAATACATCACAAGGGAGTGGAGATGAACGCCACACCTATGTGTGACACTGGATGATGCTGAAAGGCACCCAATCTTTCACTGTGACACCATGGTCAAATAAATGTTAGTATTAGTCTTTGCAAAATATTCACTAGTATGTTCTCTCTGTGTGAATGTTATAATTTTCCACTAATTCTAGCTGCAGGATGTGATAGATACCAGACTGAAAAAGAATCTGTTCAAGTCCTACATAAAATTACTCACCACATACTAAGAGAGTTTTATTAAGGGAGAAGCTGCTGCTGGGCATTCACACACCATTCAAGGAATCACGCACACACCACCAGAGACATTAACTGCTAGGACCAGAGTCCCTTCACAGCAGGCGGCTCCAGCGAGCAAATGGGTGCTCCTTTAGACTCCTTGCTCACATGCTTTCACTTTCAGGCACACCTCCTCCTTCCACAGGCTCAACCCCAGGTTTCCTGCAGCAGAGAGAACAGATGCCATCCACAGGGACCTTGACACACTTGAGAGGTGGCAATGCCAAACACCATGAAGTTCAACAAAGACAAGTGCAAGGTCCTACACCTGGGTCAGGGCAATCCCAGCACAACCACAGGCTGGGCAGAGACTGGATGTATAGCAGCCCTGCAGAGAAGGACTTGGGGATGTTGGTTGATGAGAAACTGAACATGAGCCGGCTTCAGTGTGCACTCGCAGCCCAGAAAGCCAACCATATCCTGGGCTGCCTCAAAAGGAGCATGACCAGCAGGTCAAAGGAGGTGATACTGTCCCTCTACTCTGCTCTTCTGGGACCCCAGCTGGAGTACTGCATTCAGCCCTGGGGCTCAGGGCAGGGGTGCTGGAGCCAGATGATCTTTAAGGTCCCTTCTAACCCTAACCATTCCATGAGTCTATGGTACGCCAACTAGTATCTCAACATTAATTACACCATATGTGAGTAGTATCTGTAGTGACCTGACACATGCTTGGCTAATCAAAACTGCAGAATGCACCTAATTGGTAAAAATCAAACAGCATAATGACCTGTTTTGCATCACATTGATGTTAGTAATTTAGTGCTAAAAGGAAAACCTTAACCAAAAACAGACTCATACTTTTAGAGGACTGCTTGAAGAACCATGCCCTTGATAATTTTCAGATGTATCTGCTGTTTGATTGGGTTCCCCTTCCCCAATTTGTTGTTTTTTTTCATATACGGCTCTAGTATAGGGGAAAATAAATCATGTCTGAGGGTGAAAGGTGAAAGATTCCAAAAGGGAATTGCAAAGGTCTTAAGCTATTCCTTGAAAGTACACTAAGACATTTACATGAATACTATCCATGGAGGGTTTATTTGTGAGACCCTTTACACCTACCCAGGCTGAACAAGGTCAACACTGAGTTGCAACTTTGGGAAAAGACTACTTCTTAAACAACACTGAAATATAGTTGATAAAATTTAGAATCATCATAGCTTGTAAAGCTGTGCAAGGCTAAATTTATCACAGAAACAACAATAAACATGCAATTAAATTTAACAGCCCAACATTCCTGTATGTGCCTAAATACTAGAAATGAGACTTAAAAAGTCTAACGTGGAAGAATCCATTCCTTAAAGAAAATTTTGCTTTCTTCTACTCCACCTTTTAATTATGTACTGCATCTTGAAGACACTGGCTGAGTATCGCTGAAGGTTTCAAAGCAGAGTTTAAGTCACACATGGCCTTTGCACTGAATTTCCTGCTACGAGTTAATGTAATCTCTAAGTCAGGTACTAGCTTAACAGTCTACTCAGTCTGCTATTAACTGCAATATTCCAGTTCAGCATGTGTGTAATTAAGAAAACAGATTTTTAGACACAGAATGCCTGAGCTGTTGATGTAACTTAGAAATCTCTCTAAAATAACCTACTTTAAGTATGTAGTCACTTTCCAAGATGACCATTATCCGACTCTTCAATTTGAATAAGGAATCGATAGTGCAGTTTTATATGTCCCATAATAACACAAAGACATCATTAGCGCTAAGGAATGTGACATTTGCTCGGTCTACTGTAAAAACCCTTATTTTGTACATACAGCTCTACATGCCTAGTAAGTAAGTATAAAACTAAACTACCAGCTTTCAAGTTGTCATTGTTCTGTTTGCAGTTAATCATAGATGTTTCTTTTTCATACCTTGTTCTTACATGAAGCACAAATCCATGTGACTACTACTATGTCACTGCAGTACTTGTTGTTTTGGAGCCAGGGTCTAGCTATATGCAAATAGAAAGCAAGCACCTACAAACACATAAAGTCATACAGATTAAGATTCAGGAATGTAATGCAACATGGGTTTTCATTCCTTTTCACTTTTTATTGCTGTTCACCTAACCCACGAAATAATATTTAAGTCAGAGCTGTAAAGCACTCTTATTTCCACACTGTAAAAATATACTTTTATAAGCAGCTTTCACTCAAACTGCTTTTCCCCAGATCTCCTGCAGTATCTATCAACAAGAAATTATAGGGGTTTTGGTTGTATGGCATCTCACCCTCCCAGAAATTTCATGTGAGGAGGGGAAATAAAAAACAACACCAAACTCTGTCCTCTTACACTATGGCCAAAGACTTGAGCACAACAGAGGAAAAATCATTCCTCCACCTTCCCTTTTGACTGTAGGTACATCTGCTGTGGTACCAAGAACCTAAGCTTGGAAACACACATACGAATCTTTGCTCCATTTCACCTTCTCAGGTTCAGTCATTGAGTAGCCTGTGTTCATAGCTCAAGCTGTTTAATGCCTACATCTGTTTTTGAGAATTAGCCACCCCTGGAATCACTAGGGACAAAAGCACAGCTCCCAAGGAGCTGAAAGCTGAAATTCATCACTGTCTAGAACTCAGTGACCCTAAAAGTTCCGTTAGAGTATTTTCTGCACACAACAGGGCTAAGGCAAGGCAAACGTGTGTCCAAGTTTAACTTGCTGACAGAGCAACTCAGAGAAAGAGTGTTACATGGTCTCCGAGATTCACAAACTCTGACAGCCATCATAGCCCCAGTTCCAATGGAAGACATGTTACAAATTCCAGAAGTCTCATTCATAAGAGAGCATCTCTTAACAGACATCATTCTCTTACCAACAAATAAAATACCCTCAGATGAAAGCAACACATCAGGGTTATGCTATTGTGCAGTTCAACACACTGTGAATTTTCTCCTAACAATGTCAGAGAACCTTGATCTGAAAACAGATTAAAAACAAGTGAAACAAAAGCTTGGTTTGCCTTCAGAAATAATGTGGGATTCGTAAAAAAAAAAACAAAAAACACACCAACCAAGAAGTGAAAACATCTTCCAGCTGTGAATAAAGAGAATGAAAAACATGTTCATTTTAATGCTTATTTTCCTGCTTTGATGAATTCTAAAGTAGAACTGCATTTTCATGTCATTAGTTCAATGTTTAAATTACAGCTATGGCTGCATCTTAATAATAAGGTGATCAAGCCCTTTTCTCAAGGTCAGGGAAAATCTGTAAAAAAACAAGTATTTCTAAAACACAGGTGACCATAGAGTGAGCAAAGACAGCACAAATGCTAATTTGAGTTTGTATGTGCTTCTTTTTCACACTGCTATTAAAAAGGGAGATACAGAATTAGGTCTAAAGAAATACAAGACAGACATCAATAAGCAAGCTCAGTTGATGCTGAATCACCAAGATGATGAACCTCTTGACCAAGGATGAAAAGCTAATGGAAATGGGCTCGTTTAGTCTGTGAAGGAGGTGCCTGAGGAGGGATCCGAGAGCAGCCTTCCTACTCCATGAGAACAGTAAGGCACTGGAGCAGTTGCCCACAGCAGTTGTGGACTCCATACTAAGACAGTCTCAAGACCCAAATGAATCGAGCTGTAAGCACCTTGGCCTGATCAGATGGCTGACCAGAAGGCAGGATTAGTAACCTCACAAGGTAACCTCCTTCCTTTGATGCTATCATTCAAAAGTTTTAGGAATCTGAAGGACATCTCAGTTACGCATTTGAGGCCTTACGCCCATTTGAGGTCATAGTTCCAGTGCACGCAAAAGAACTTCAGCACAATGGTTCCTCAAAATTAAATGTTAAAACCAAATCATCAAACTTCAGGTCCAAAAGTCATGATCTTACCTTATTCCCCTTTTTACACACACACTGTAAAGGACAACACCACTTTTTAAAGTCACAGAGCATATGCAAATCCAGCAGTACTTGCAGTTTGGGTTCCAAATCCAAGTTAGTGTGACATTTGAACTCAGGTGAATTTTAAGAATTAATAATAATTTCATTACCTAAGTCATCGCATATAAAGGAGTACATCAAGACCAGCCTGCAATGACAGTTTTACAAACACTTGTCATGACACAGATTCAGACTTTAGTATTAATTGCTAAGGCTGAATTTGCTTACTCTAAAACATCCATCTCTCTCCTTCCTCCAATAAAAATTGTAGGGACAGAACTGGCAGCAGGGTTCTGTAAGTAACATTATCTTAGAAAACATCTGTCAGAGACAAAAAGCGTTTGCTGGTGTATACCAAAAAGGAAAGGACCGAAATAAACTTCTGAGTTTATAATGAAAGCCTTCATTGACTCCTTTTTGCTTTAGAATTAGTAGATTAATAATTCAGTATTTAAAAGCCTAAGCCCCGTCAGATCTTTTTCACTTCAAAGGATTTCTTTATATTATTTTTATTTCGGCAAATTTTGTCATATGAAGCTAGAAAATATGCAGCTATTTGATAATACAAATAAAATCTAAGGAATGAGAATAATACATTAAGACTTCTTTCAGTATCACAGAATCACAATCATAGACTGGTTTGGTTGGAAGGGACCTTAAAGACTATCTAGATACAACTCTCCTGCCATGTGCAGGGACATGAGAAAACAGAAGTATCATACCCAAAACAGGAGTAATAAAAATGCAGACCACTACTTTGTGCTATCTTGAACTGGTATCAGAAATCCTGATGTTGGACTCCAGTAATTACCCAAGAATTGCAGTGGTCACGACAGCCATAACATACTCCTTTATAAACTTTTTAGAGCCTTTCCCCATTACTGCTTGCTGTTGCCAAACCACAAGCACATCACCTTAACATCTCTCTGCAATCTATTTTTTTTTCCTTGAGCTGAAAACTCCTATTGCTCAAACAGTCCCAAGGTAAACATTCACCCAATCCACAATTAACTCACTCTTCCTTACTGTTTTCATTAGCATTTTGCAGAAATTCTATTACCTCCCGTCATAAATCTGTCATTTGCTTCACCCTCATCTCTATCTGTAACAAAAAAGGAATACAAGACGAAAGATAAACAGCAACACTAATAACCTATTCCAGTATCATCGCATTTTGACATCAACACAAGAATCTTTACCCATCTGATAACTCATG
Organism: Pezoporus occidentalis; assembly: GCF_034315485.1. NCBI lineage: Eukaryota > Metazoa > Chordata > Aves > Psittaciformes > Psittacidae > Pezoporus > Pezoporus occidentalis. Next base: position 4,588,810 of record NW_026914502.1, read on the forward strand.
CAAGATAAAAAGTTAGGCATCCAACATGCCTACAAACTGACAAGCACCAGCAACGGCTTAATAAGGCTGCAGTTAACATCCACAGGGATCCTTTGCCCAGAAAGTCCATTTCAGAATCACTTCCTTCATGATGTTTCAAACAGATTTACCTATTTGCAGGCAGTAGTCAGTTTGTGCTATTCAGAATACACAGTGTCGCTTACCTTTTCAAGTGCAGAAAATAAGCAATACCACATGATTTGGGCCTACAGTAAGTGTGATTTTCACTTTAAAATCCATGAATATTCAGAGTTTACAAAATACAGGAGCAGAGTTACTAGGCAAAGTACTGCATTAACATTTTTTGCGTTTGGTTTATTGCCAAGTCTGATAAAGATAAAACAAATTTTAGTATTAATTATATCTTGACAATCTCTGTCCAAGCAATGGCTGCACTTTCAATCTGAAAATGTGTTATTAATTTGCATATAAACTACATTAGAAAATCGCAGATACTATATGCAACTGCCTAATTTTCTCCTTCATCAAACGGTATCATCTAATCCTCAGCATTTATTGGATTTGAGGGATTTAATTATTTTATCAACATGATTATTTTAAAGTGAAAGAATACTGCTATTTTCCAATTTACATTAATGTAACCACCATTTTAATGGTTTTGATCTGCCCAAAGCAAGCAGGATAGCAACATACAAGCAGCTACTTGTCTATCATGGAAATAATCGGAGTGGTTTATTTCAAAATGAACTATCAAGTTCTCAAAGCAGAACATAAAACCTGCCACAAATGGCCCTAATGCAAGTGCAAGAAAAACTATAGTACATAAAATAAATCAAATACTGGAAGGAAAAAAAAATGGTTTTCCCTTGTGTAACTATGGCCCAAGCTTTACACTCTTAATAGCACTGTACAGAAATAAATCACAATGTATTTCTTCCCTTTCATGCTTTCAAAGAGAAATTCATTTTGGCTGCTAACCAAACCACAGAGAACTAAGAAACAAATTAAGGTTTGACTGCCTGACCTTTCAGCAGAGTAGTCTTTCACATGAACTCTAATACTCTTGAATTCAGTTAGTAGTAGTAGTTAGCATCGTGTGCAAGCAGTTTGGTACCCAACTAAAGTAATTCAGTGATCTCTTAAAATCCTCTTCTGACATGTGGTTACAAGGAAAACAACAAGCAACCAACCAAACACCAACAAACAAATCCAAAGCAATCACAACTCCACTCTTGCCTGCAACCTCAAGAAATCCAGATACTGACTGACTTTCACAACAGAGGCAATTCCTCACTTGGAAGCAGTCACCAGAAAGAAGTTCACAGCATCCCGCAGACAGTGCAGGAAACCTTGCAGTACTCACATCAACCCTGTTTTTAACTGAGTTCAGTATCTGAAGCTGAACCAACTCACATCCGCTCCAATCTTAGTAGAAATGTTATTGTTCTATAATGCAGAAACACTCAAAACACTAGTGGAATTTGGGAACCCACTCATCTGGCGAACTGACACTTCACATCAGCCTCCATTCTGCTTCCAGAGATGCATCTTTGGTTACTAACCGGAAATCAAATGTTGAAGAAAGTAGGCTAGTCTGGGTATCCTTTGAGAAAAAATAAATAAATGAATTAAACACCAGCTCTTCCCCATCCTCTGTTAAAAACACTTATTTCAATTATGGTTTCATCATACAGTGAGCCAGGAGTATTATGCTCCTGACAGCCCACTACAGACACCAAGCTAGAGAAGGACAACGCCATAGACTAGATGGTCCTTTCTAAATCATCTGTCCCTACTAAAAAACTTCTCTTTCTATCCATGTAGTTAAACCAGATAAACTCATTTAGCTAAATACAGAGTGGTTTCAAAATATCTCCTTCCATTTCAGACTTGAAGTACTTCCATGTTTATGGGAGGAGCTTTGTCAATTGTTTCTAACAATAGGTCTGACCTCTCTAAACAAGTATTACCTTGATTATGTACTTAGGCCATGACAGAAGTACAGCTATCCAAAGTCAAGCATTTCAAATACAACAAAGTCATCCAAGTGCCACACAAAAGCAGACGACAGCTTTTACTACTATTACAACAGAGCAAGCTACTAAAGTAGCATCATTTAGTAAAAAGGGAAGGGACAGCACATGACGTCATGTCAGAAGTGGCAGGTGAGGTACTGGAAATGAGCTAATCAAAGCCAAGAGCCTAAGTAAACTATGTGACCTGAACTGACCTGGAGAAGAACGTATTTCTGCTCCAGTCACTTGAACTCACCTACAGGAATCAACCTTCTAAGCTGGTTGCCAGAAACTAGCTCCCATGGTTAACCCCTGATGACAGTATGATTAACTTTACTAGTTCTCAAACATTTAAGGAAGTAGCCCCTCTCTGCTTGCACTAAGTGTCCATATAGAGACAAGCTAATTCATATATAATTCATATAATTTGATTATACTTCAGTAATGTAATTTCTGTATTCCAAAACCAGAACAGACACATTCAGCTTATATTCTACACTAAGAGTGGGCTCAGTAACACTTTTAGCTATGAATATACTACATTTATTATTAAATTGATAATCAAAGCATACAGAAAGTGAAGAGACTGCTGTATAATTATCACCTCTGCAATTAGCTGAGTATCATTTTGATCTGGTGTCTCCGGTACAACATGACAGCACAGCTTGATTTTTCTGAACTGCAAAACAAATTACTTGCTCTCTTCCAAACCCTTCCCAGTCTGCCCAACTCAACCACAAATTCCCAAAACTACAGGGAAGGAAGAGGGAAGGGGGAGATCGGGAAGAAATTAATTCTTTTTACCTGCTTTTAGCATTATCGATGGCACTCAGATTCAAGCATGCTAATGCAGCAAAAATGCCATGAAGCCAGATGATGCCCAAAGAAAATCAAAATCGTATTTCTGAAACAATACGTAACAGTTTTTCATTTATTAGCCTGCCTTTCAGAGATAATATTGTAAATGCCTGGGTTCTGATCCTTTGTTTCACATATTGTACATCACCTTTTTTCCTCCTATGAACTTATCTACTCAATAATCAAAGGCAGCTTTTCCATCTCAAACTTGGGAAACTCAATTTAGTAACTTTTAAATAACATCATTCAGGTTCCTATAACTTATCATTATCTGCCTATTCAGACAGCATTAACTAGCGTCACATTCAAAGTCACATGCATCATACCTGATTGTAAATCTATCAAACTAATCCTTTGTATATATAAGCTTAAATTTTTGTTGACAGGGCTAAATTGGGATTTTACTTCTAGAAGAAGTGCATTTAAATGTAAATTTACTTTTTCCAGCAACACATTTTCAGAACTTAGCATGAGAAACCCAAATTTAATCAAAGTATTTGCGCATACAATTTCCTGTGTAAAAAAAATCATGCAAGTAGATTTCACAAGCAAGTTATTTCCATTTGGTTGCAAGTGTCTGTGTGCAAACAATCTGACTAGGTAAGGCTTCGTGCACACGTACGATCCGAGTACGGAAAACGTGCATTGAAAACTGACCAAAAGATTTGGTTCCAAGAGCTAGAACAGTGTGAAAGATTAGACTCTTAAAGAAAACAATACTTTTAAAGAAAACAATACTTAAGATAAACAGCTGCTTCTTAATTACCTCATTGGACATTTGTATAAACTTCCACATTAAAAAGCAGGGGAACTGAGCAAAAAGAAGACTGAAAGGGAAGATAGATAAAGGTTTGTTTCCCTTTGTTAAAGATGCTGTTGTAGTACTGTTAGTGTGGAAACTGATGGTAAAAAAGCATAAGAAGAAAAAGGAATTAGAGAGAAAGCACTCTTCTATGGTTCTAGGATTCTAGAGGTATTCCCTCTCCACCAGTTGAAGACGAAACACCTCTGATCACAGGTTAGAAACTGGGGATGCCAGTTATAAAAGTTATAAAAGAGCACCAAGATAATTTATTTGTAAAGTATTAGTACATGAGATGAAAACCTCTAGACATTTACAATACATGCAACTTGCAAAAAAACTGTCGTGGCCACAAAAGAGCTAATAACGTGCTTACTATTAAAAGCAATAATCTATTTTTTTGTTAATCTAAATTATGCACTGTCTGTAATACACAACGGTTTGGGTTTTTTAAGTTTGGGATGGGTTTTTTTTCTGTCCAGGAGGTCAGAGCCAATTCTCTTTCTAGAAGACCATGGTAGTCCTCACCTCACTTAACATCAGCTTCCCAGCAACTGCTGGATAGGTCTGAAGAAAGAAAAAGGAATGCTGGCAAGGAGCAGAGGAACTACAATGGATCTCCAGATGCTTTTACACCTCAACTATTTCTCTCATTACATCACGCATGTTAAGGAGCTTTCATTGCTTACAAACAACTAAAGTCAAAACAAATTGCTAACTATATCTAATTTATTTACTCTAACAACCTCCTTGATTTAATTTCCTGGATGACCTTTCTACAGAAAAACACTGGCTGCCTTTATGTCCTTCCTTTGCTTTCATTTCTCTACAAAGCACACAGAGGAAGATGTCACATCTTTAAAGTTGAAAGCATCAGTGCCATGGCTTTCTAATTGAAAATGTGGCTGCAAGGGGGTATTACTCTCACAGCATGACCATAAAATGCCATGGTGGGCTTTCCACCTGTACCTGAGCCTGCAGTTCAGAATAAACACACTGGCAAGCACAAACCATTCCCTACTTTCAAGTGTAATTTAAGGCTTTAAGAACCTGACATGTACCATTTCAGGGTTTTTTTGCATCATACTCTAGATATAAATTAGGATGCTATCAATTCATTTTATACTGTACAACTGCAAGAAGCTTAAAGTTATTTGCTTCTATGTAAATAATGAGGATCTTCATGAGTTTACCAAGCAGCATGGTTTAGGCTGTAAGTCATCAGGTGCTGAGCATACAGTAGAAGTTAAATTTTTAAATCCTAATTTTTATCCCTATGCAGGATTGTTTGCAACGCTTAGTATAGATAAGAATATTAGTACTAGAAAACTACCAATTAAGATAGATAAAACGAACTAACCTTGCTTAGCATGAAATACATATCACAGATCTGGCAGCACACTGCTTGAATGCACGGTGCTTACTTCATCTAAACCTCCAAATTAGGGCTAATAACAGCTAAGAGAATTCAGCTATTGAGTGGGTAATCTTGTCAACACAGTGGCCTGAAAGAACTGGTAGCAAATAATTTTACAAGGAGGAAATATAAGATAGCGAGTGTATGTAGACAAGGGATGAAGATAAATTTGCTTAGTCGTGTTCCTAACATGATTATAATATTACCACAAAAAAAAAAAAACTGGTACAACTAAAGCAGCAACATCCTTCCTAACTGTATAGAGTTTTATTTCTTACACTTTAATTAGTCAGCGTGCAAAAGAGTTTTAAGTCTTTAAGCATTGCTATTAAATACAATCACTACACTAACTCAAAAGAGAATTCAGAAGGAGCCTAATGTTTAGGAATCAGAAGATAGAAAAAATGAAGACAAATGTAATAAAGAATCATAGAATAGTTAGGGTTGGAAAGGACCTTAAGATCCTCTAGTTCCAACCCCCTCTGCCATGGGCAGGGACACCTCACACTAGACCATGTCACTCAAGGCTCTGTCCAACCTATATGACCCAATTAAATCTGCAAAGTAGACAGCCACAGATCAATTATTCCTTGGATATGAGTGCCTAACTACTAGGGCAGTACATAATCACAGAAAACTGATTTCAAACTTGTAGCTACAATCATACAGCAGAATAAGAACAGATGAGTGCCTTTTGTCTAATTTCAAACTGAAGAGTCCAAAACAAGAAAGCCTGAGATCCAAAACACACAGAGGCAACTAAAGTTCCAATCCTGAATGATGCTGACAAAGGCAACGGCTATACTGAGCAACAGCCATCAAAGGGAAGGATTGCAAATTTTGATTCCTCAAAGAAAAACAAACACTAAAAATCCTACAAACTTGTTAAGTACTTAAAAGCTTCAGAAATGAGACCTGTGACCATTCACTATCACAGAGTTTGTACATTCCTAATTAGAACAGGTTGGGACAGTATCTGCACAAGCTACAACGTACATGTGGTAAAGTGCATCTTACTGTACCTCAGTTTCCAAAGTAATACTGTATGTTTAGCACATAGGTGGTGACTTGATGCAACATCTTGGAGGAATATTGTACTTCTGAACAATGTCTATTTATGTAACACAGAGCAGGAAATTAATTAGATATCCATCTATTAGAGTGCCTTAAAGAAACTGAATGTGGAAGTAGGGCTGTCCTTTGTAGAACTCTTTGCAGGAGACAGGAACAGAGTATATTAAGCACCTTTTAAAAATCACATGTCACTGTATTTCATAGAATCATAGAATAGTTAGGGTTGGAAAGGACCTTAAGATCATCTAGTTCAAACCCCCCTGCCATGGGCAGGGACACCTCACATCTCACCCAAGACCTCGTCCAACCTGGTCTTGAACACTGCCAGGGATGGAGCATTCACAACCTCCCTGGGCAACCTATTTGCTTTCTCCTGACTCCTCATTTGTCCTTAAAACCTTTTTCAGCCTTTTTTTTTCCCTATAGGCTGCTATTCTCATTGTCTATGCTAGCATTACGTTCAATTAACATAAAAGTTCCAAATCTTTACATCCTAGTCACACGCACCAGTTATTCCACTACCTCACAAACAGGCTGCTCTCTTTTCTAGATCAGCATTAGTTAATGGATGGCACATACTCCACACCGGTATTTACTCCACAGATGTATGGTGACAGCACAAGAACAGTGTAACTCAAACTCCGGGGTCTGGATCAGTACCAAAATGGAGTAGGACACGAGTTAGTGGTGATGACTTACTATGCTTGCTCACCTCAAGTAAACCCCATGAAGTTGTTTCTTCTTTCCTTTCCAAATAATTGCTCCAGCCTTGAACCAAGATGCCACTTTCTGTTGCTCACCCCATTTCCCCTTTGTTTCCTGATCCTCACTACTAGCTGCTCATTATCAAGCTTACCTGCTGTTCCACATTGTTAGCAGCTAAACAAGGAGGCTGTGCCCTTCTGCTTGCTATATTGCTACTATCTACATGCAATTTTCTCTTTACTGTCAAAGTACAGGTTAAGAGAGTAGGCACCTTATTTTTACTATCAGTAACCTCAGCTACCGACCATGACAAAAGAGCTATGTGAAAATCAGCATGCAAGGAAATCCACTTCAGCCTACGGTAGTTTACCTCCTTAGTCCACACATACTGCAAACTTCTGCAGTGATGCTCCATCTCCTATACTCTAGTCCCATCTTGACTGTCAGCCACTGTCCTGCAATATAATTTGATCTTTTGGTACAGATTATATTTTCCAGATGAGGATACATCTTCTCTAATCACAGGCATCTGTAAGTCTTCAGCTATATGTCCTCAGATATGCTAAGCACATCTTGTCACCTCATTTTTTATCACCTTTTTGTTCTGGTTAAGATTACTTGTAGACTGACAGCTGCAATACTTTTACAGTCAATGCATATATTTTCTCCTCACTGACAGAGCTTGAGTAGGACTTGAAAAGTTAATAGGCTACTAAAATGAAAATGGTGAGAACTAACACAGAATATATAACCCTTCCCAGACAATATAATATTATCTAAAAAACTCACACACACGTTAAAATGTAAATCTTCAGTCTAGAATGTCGTGAGTTGACTACTCTGTAGGCAACTTGTTATAGCAGGTTAGATCTTGGCTCAGGATCTGCCAGCAGAGCTCTGCTGGTTTACTCCTTATCTATCCCCGCAGGAGAAAAAAAAACTAACGGGAACTTTTTTACCAAGCTTTAAGAATAGCTACTGTTTATGCAGCAGTTTCGCACAGCCATTCAGACTTGCCCATCTAGAACAGGTTTCCACTCAACAGAAAAACACAGAGATGGGTATGTGTTTCATTTATGACAGCACTCACTTTCTAAATCCAAAGAATGCAGCAGAGGTGTTCATTGCGTTTTTCCTCCCCATATTCCCCCCCCCCCATAAAGTCTATTATTATATACTATAATATACTCTAATATATAGTGTATTATTATATACTATATGGCTTTTTACTTCCTGACTTCTTTCTGCCTGTCATAAAAACTACCCACAACTTATGCCTGGCAGGCAACACAACTGTAAATGGCTAGAGCCTGGCAAAAATCAAAACAACTGAAAGTAGATTTTACTATGGCAGGTGCTGAATAGCTTTGTCTACAGTCAACAGTTGTAATGCCACCTACAATAATCATGGAGATGCATTATGCTTTTAGAAACAAACAGATAATCATTTAGGTACACTACTATATAACAGCAGTAAAAATGGTAGGATGTAAGAGCTCGGTTTAAGTGCCAGCAATCATGCAAGTGACTAAATAGCACAACATTAAATTCAGTATTCGGAACATCTAAATTTAAGAGTAGTTTTTAAAGAAAATTGTTTATAATAAAGATCTACTGTATAGAATATTGACTTTATTATAGGTGGTTATTTATAACATCTGGTTTAGCATTACAGAGTAAAAATGTTTTAAGATTAGATTTCAAAAGGTCCTTTTTCCTCTTTAAATTATTGAGTTACATAAGGGATTCAGTTGAAAGGGACCTTAAAGCTCATCTAGTTCCAACCCCCTTGACACAGGCAGAGACACCTTCCACTAGACCAGATGGTGCAAGGCCCCATCCAAACTGGTCTTCGAACACTTCCAGGGATGGAGCATTCACAGCTTCCTTGTGCAACCTGCTCCTATATCCTACACCTTAATCACAGCAATTTTTTTTTCCTTATTACCAATATAAATCTACCCTCTTTCAGCTATTAAACTATGTAAGGGTGTGATTTAATTGCATGTCTGGATAACTCGGCATAATGGGAAAAAGCATCTTACATTTAAATTGCTGTATTTCATTGGTTATTTTTTTATGGCTTTGCTTACCCTGACCAAATCATGGTAACAAGTGAAGGGTTAAATTATACTCCTCACTGTCATTTACTTATTTGTAAGGTTTCATATTATCCTTGTATAGTACATTATTATATACTATATTATTACATGTCATAATACATTTTTATGTAATCTATTATTGCAACAAGTTATTAACAAAAATTCAAAGGTCCGCTAGATCTCTTAAGCATGTCTTAACATTTTCAGTCTAGTGCTAATGAATAAGTGCTTGCTACATTGTTACTTCCATTATAATCAAATAGACTGAAGCCAATATAACAATTGGCTATTTCCTATACCAACAACACTGCTCAGGTAACTTAATGGTTGTACTATAGTCACCTATGGAAAAAAAATCTAAAGCAAAATAAGGAAAAACCACCAAAACAGGGTAAACATTATGTGATTTATGGGCAAATATTAATTCTCAGCATTTGAAGCAGTACTTAAAAGAGTCTGTAAGTGTTCAACAGGTAAACCTTACAATCTGTCCCACCACAGAGAATTAATACAATACCTAGTGCCTGCTTTTCACCATCAATAGCTCTATGTCAGGATATAGCAGCATTATTTCTCAATGCTTTAGCAATGTACGTGCAGATACACTGAAGTGCTCCCCACTCCCTATTTTGCTGTGGTATTTCTGTCAAACAACAGTCCCAGACAAGCTCTTTCAGAAGGAGCTGCAGCACAGAATGCTCCATGGCTATGTAAGTGAGCAAACTCCCCCACACTAGCAAGCACTCCTGAGAGCAATTAGCTGTGCCAGGCAACCATAAAATCTCACAACATACTCCTAATACCGCAGTTCAGTATGATCTGGAGAGCAAACAAGAATTCACATTACATGCTCTAAAGGAGCCAACTGTGTTCACTTTTGCTTGTCTTAATTAAGCAGACTATTTACAGTAGTGCCCAGGGACAGCACGAGGAGCAATGGCCATAAAGCACAAGTTTCACCTCAACATGAGGAAGAACTTCCTTGCACTGAGGGTGGCAGAGCACTGGAACAGGTTGCCCAGGAGGGTCGTGGAATCTCCCTCTCTGGAGACCCATCTGTGTAACCTGCTCTAGGTAGCCCTGCCTTGGCAGGGGGACTGGACTAAATGATCTCCAGAGGTCCCTTCCAACCCAAGAGATTCTGCGATTCACATTTACATATGCATTTCCTGTACCACTACTTTTGCAGGTGCCCCTCATGTCAGTGCATAGAGCTTCCAAGGTGATCCTTTCTTAACATTTTCCTCTTCCAAATGAAGGTATTCAGTGTCCCTGGCATCACAGCCACTTTCTACTATTAGTTCACATGAGTTCACAGAAAATATTATTTCCTTAGTAAGAAATCACAGTATTTTTTGATAAAAGAACTCCCTCAAGACCATAGGTGATGCATTTTGTACACCATGCAGCACCATCAAATCTCACACTGCTACATCAAAATCGAGATCTGATTGTTACTCTACTAATCCTTTGTCAGTAAACATATTTCCATCCAAGATCCCTACAAGCAAATTTTTTCTGTTTACCCATTGTTACATCTTAAAAGGGGCTCCAGTTACCACACAGAGGGTACAAATCATTCCTGAGTATGTAGTGAGCCACAAAAAGAACCACCAGCCTTTCAGATATATTGGGGGCCTTCAAGACTAAACATTACCCTGAATTTCTCCAGGGAGAAGATGCAAATAAAGTGCATGTGATGACTACGAGGACTGGACATGAAGTGCAACTTTTCCCTTCAAGTATAACTGAAGGTCTGCTATGACAAGGGGGAGGGAGTGTGGGGTGGGCTGGTGAAGTTTTTTCCTATCAAATGCAAAAGGGAAAGGAAAGACTTTGTAGGGTGTCATTATGGAAACTGTACTTTTACTCCTTTGGGATGAGCACTCTAGTCACTGGGATACAGAACACACTCTTTTGTGCAGATACCCAAGTTATTCTTTTATAGACACAAAAACTTACTTGCTCTCAGCAGCATTCATGACAGCAAAAGTATCACTTAAGGAAATCCCCAAAGCTATTTGGAATTCTCCTTTTTTTCAGTTTATACCATTTTAACTGTGAAATTAGCAACCAGATAGAGTATTATATGACCAAGAGGACCAATCACCCAGACACATAAGCAGAGAATAGCTGAAGACTACTATTTGTGAAGATACATTTGTACCAAGTGTTCTTCATGCTATTTTGAAAGATAAATGAATACATAAAATTAAACTGTAACAACAGGTAATGTACTATCAGGCAATGAATACAGTGTGCTGAACTAATAGCTCACACAGTCTCACACACACTGAAGGAAACACTGAAGTCATTAAATTTATACAGGCTGAATTCGGATCCTAGAAATTACTGATGTTTTTCAAATACTCTCCACTGGAATGGCCTGGAAGACAAAACTGAGGAAGCCCAGTACTCCCTTCTTACACAACAGTGTTTTTCACAGCTACTGATGAATGCCACATTTTTCTCTTCATTCACACAATCATATGCTATAAAGAGTCTGTCCTGGTTTAAGCAGAAAGGAAGACACATAACATAGGGCTACACCTTTGTGGGAAGTTCACATTCTGCTCAACTACGTTGGTACAACTTAATTGAAGAGCATAAGCTAACGCATTCAGAGCTACATATTATGAATTAGGCAGTTTTCTGTCTACAAGACCAGCTTGCAATAATGCTTGTTTGCATCTTACTCATCTTACTACTGACTTTCATTCTTCAAAAGCAAATGCTAAGTATTCATCATGATTAAAAACCTCCCCAAGCTAAACACAGCTTAGAGAAGCCCTATTCTCACCTTTGTACTACTCCTGATTAGGCTGGAGGGCACTAACTCCCAGCTTTATGTGGAACACTAGAGTCAGAAGGAGGAAGAGCAGCAAGAAGTGAATGGATCTGGTTGTGAACACTGTTTTTCTGCTGTTCTTTTATGTTTGAGAAGTCTCGTATCAAAGGTTATATCTAAAGCCACCTCTATGGGTTTGATAACATCGTAACAGAGAGGAAAAAATAAACAAGTGGGAAACCTTGTGGCAGATTTACTTTGGTTTTCATTGCTTCTAAGCAATCTACCTGAATAAAGACGTATTGTGTGTTGTTTTGCAACAGCAAACACAAAGCCAAAAAAAAAGAATAAACTAGACAGAACCTGCAAAGATAGATACAGTACATTGTCATGGCCTAGACAGTTTCGATCAAGCCAAGGATGCTGAGTGACAATCCCTGAGAGGCACTTGTTTAGTATTCAAGGCAAATAAGCAGGGTGACTAGAGAGTTAAAACAATACATGGTTGAAAATGAGAGTCTCCCTGGGGACATCTGCCAGATTTCATACACCTCTGAAATCTGTAAAAGGTAAAGAATAAGACATTTTCCCTAAACTTCTCCTATCTAGGATGACACCTGTAGTTCATTCTGTTTTGTCTAATTAAAATACCAATTAGTTTCTGCAGTACTATCAGCCTATCAGTTCTGAAACACTTTAATCATAGTACAAGACCTGCTGTGATACAAATTGCTGTATCTTTGGTTTTTGCCTTTCCATATCCACTTCTTTTTTTTACATCCTGGCATTAATTCTGCCCACATATTAGTTCCCAGTGTGCTCTACTGAGAATGAAGTGACCTTTCTGTACTCTCAGAGAACTGTCCTTTAAAGCTGGTCAGGTTACTCTATCACTCACAGGTCTGTCATCTGGAAACTCCATGAACTGTAAGTAGCACGGTCATGCCCTGGTCACCACGCTTGTTCATCAAAAACAAAGATAATTTGATATGCCAGGAGACTTGAAACTGGTAAGAACAGTAGCATCAGGTGGCTGACAATGAAACAAGAAGACAGCTGAGTGTGATGCAAGAGAAGATGCATTTCAAATCGAGAGATAGTAACAGCTTTTCCAGGCAAGTTTGATACACTTCTTATTTGCAATACACACGTCAGAGAAATAATTAAAAAACCAAAACCCACACTCTACATTTTCAGAAAACATAGGAAGGGACTAAGCAGGAAAAACACACTTATATGAGATTGCTGATTCCACTGTTTCTATTGTTTGTAATTGTTTGCTTCTTCCTCATCTCTGACACTATTACACACTTTACTGGGAATTAATCTTCAGTTAACTGTCACCTTTCTATCCTTACCAGCCTTCTTTTGGCCTGCTTGCTTTCTGGTAAGAGATAAAATGCTAACATACTGAAAAGTATGATGACTGACAAGCCATTCATTACAAATATGGGTGACCCAGACTTCAACATACAAAAACTTACACAACACCTTCATGAAGTTGTGTTGCAGCAGCCCACGCAGCAGGTACCTGCACCAGCTTGGTTGATCAGCTGTCCATGCTCCATCCCTCGATCAAGTCTTTCAGCCTAGCTCCAACAACACTCCCAGTATTTCACTAACATTACAAAGTAATAGTTTATGAAACAAAAGTGTTGAGGAAGAATCTTTCCCTGTAACTACTACTTGCAACATAAATCACTTACCTACTGTAGTAACTTCCTGTAGTCCAGCTCCTACTGGAGACAGTGGACACTCTTTGGAAGAAAATGGTGCTATACGTGCATTAATTCAGATTCTGTGCATTTTAACAGCCTCCTCTGTCAGCTTTCTAAAGTTAAAAGGACGAAAAAAGACAAAACAAAACAAAACAAAAAAACAACAAAAACACAACCTCACAGTCTTATCTGACTGAGAATGAAAAAAAATCATTTCACACATGGAACTGGTATCTTCCCTCAAAAGCCCAACTCTATTCCACCCCAAGGTGCTGATGAAGATACACTGCTCCCTTGCACCAACTGCCACCCTGGCTAGGTAAAGAAATAAATAATCTGTGAGTGCACCACTGTCACAAAAATTTAAGAACAAACAACTGCACCATTCCATAACGCAGTATTAAATGCAATACTCAAATACACAGTCAGTATGGCTGACTCTACAAGGACAGAGTGGGGGAGAGAACGCTCAGAAAAAGCTCCATCTTCAACATGCAGCAAACCTGCTGAGGAAACAAGATGAGGACACCCAAGCTGTTCATACAGGGCTGTGTTTTACCCCTCATCAAGCTAGCTATGTAACACTGTCTCCATTAGCAGCTTTTGTTTTTTTCTTGTTTTTACTTGTTACTAGCACCTGCATGAAGACCCTGTAGAAACATCAGGGTACATCCATCCACGTCATGTGCTCTGAAAATATGCACCATTTGGCGTAATTTGCTTTTCAGACATAATTTTATGGCACCCAGACACCCCTACAGATAGTTTAATAGTACTGCTAGAAGGAATGAATCCCAGAGATGGGAAGTTCCCAAGAGTCTGTGCCACCATACCTGTGCTTTACATATCATACTCACAGACCCACAGAATAAAGAAATAAGCTAAATAAAATAAGCTATGTCTAAGAAGAAACTTAAGAGATAAGTAACAAATAAGTAAGCTAAAATGAAAGAACACGGAACATTTTCCATGCCACAAATCTATCACTGTAGCAGGAAATGCATATACGGAGATGGTGACACAAGTACAGCTCAGTTCCACACACTTTTTCTGAGGTATTTCACCCCTCTTTTACTAAGCCTTGTAAATTATTAGTAGAGAATACATTTTTGCTCTGAAGATCTATACCACTACATCAAAGAAAAGTCTTCACTGAACCACCTTCCTCTCTCCTCCTTATACACATCTCTCCCTTACTGCTAAAGTTTCCAACAAATAGAAGTTGTAGCCATTATCTAAATTTGGATATTCTTCACAGCCCTGTACATATAAAAAATGCAACAGAATCTATTCAAGCAAGTACCTGATAAAAGAATGGGTCTGCTAAAAGATGCAGCTTAACAAACATCCCATTCTCTGAGAATCCTCAGCAAAAGTTCACTACTAAAGAGCCTGATATATATTCTGAATTCATTGTTAGAGTCAGCATTAACTGTAGGCTACGATGTTAATCAGGAGCAGCACCTGCCACATAAGTGAAGATGCTGTAAGTTTAAGGATTAATCTATCCATTACTTTATCCCCCAAGTTTTCTTCTCCATGTACCTTCTAGAAGAGTACTGTCATACCACTGCAACCCAATTACTCTTTTCATCTTAGCAAGGACCTCAAGGGCAAAGGAACAAGACTGACCTATCGAACATGTACCTCCCAAGATACATGCTGAATGCACGTAGAAAGCTGTACCATCCCATGCCATTCCAAACGGAAGACTACAGCTTCCATACTCGCTATCTTCTAAGACTTTCTTTTTTATTCTTCTTAGTTACATGAAGCAGCCTTAGCAAACAGGAGCAAGGCTACTGCAGATTTCCCAGCTCACTTGAATCCTGCTGTACAAAACATACTCAAAGATTTTATTAAAAAAGTAAACTACATTAAACTGCAGTTTACAATGTAACATGCAATTAACTTGTCCTGTTAGCAGCTTTGCATACTGGGAATCCAGGCCTGGGGATATATCCCCTTAGCCTCTCACAGAGAAGAAACTGTAAGCATGCAAAGATTAATGTTCTTCATTTTATTTCCCTATTAGGAAGTCCCTATTTTCGGTTTGGGAATTTTGTGACACACTAAGTGAACCATTAATGCCTCATAGTCTAACCCCATTAATAAACTTCTTTGTACTTTCAGTGTACTCTGCTCAGGCAATGAGAATCTCTCAAGCTTCTTACATATACAAAACAGCCCTGTGATACCGGCTGCACTTGCAATCTCTCATGTGGTTATAAGGGAGAAGCCACGCTAGGCAATACTGTGGAAGTTTAAGTGGAATCATTCTTAACACACTTTCAGGCTTGACACAGTAGCAGGACCACCTTTTAACTCCAGGGAATAATTGAGTAAGTGGAAGATGAATTTTCATTCCATCTCTCATATGGCAACACAGGATGGATGCAGTCTGAGGTGAACCTCATGCTCAGTGTCTAACACCGGGATTCTCTTCTTTTTTTGTTTGTCATGAAAGAGCTGGTCCACTGTCCTGCATCCTGGACCTGCAAAGTCTTCCTCGGTAAAGGGGAGTGAAAGGGAATTACAACTGCTCAGTGCCCAACAGAGAAATTTCCAGCACTAGAAGAAAAGAAACACACTGAGGATTCATATGGGCAAAAGGAAAACAAAAATCTCAGCGCCAAAGCTGCTTCGCCTCTCATCTGCAAATTATGCTTCAGTTCCACCACTTGCTTCCTGCCACCCCCAGAAAACGCCAGGAATTACTGGTTTTATTGTACACACAAACTCACACTGCTTTTCCTGGGACAAATGAGATGACTCTTTATATTGAAATACATACACATTAGTGAAGATTTTGTAAGATTATTTCCTCCTGTCAGATAATACATACTTTGCTAATATTCCATACGCTTTGCCATATAGAGTGCTACGTACTTTCTCCATATTATTTATTCTACCGTGAAATAAAGTGGTGTTTTGCCTTAAATTCATGGACTAAGAACATTTACTTTGCCAGTAGTCTCATATCGAAAAGCCTCAAAGTTTAATCCTGCAGTTGAGAAGTAACTGAAAGTAAAATGGTGGTCTTTGCTGTAGCAAGCTACGTTCACAAACTCAACTGAAGTAAAAACAGACCACTACTAAAAGAGAAAAGCTCCTATTGCAGACTGCTCCAGTCAGAAGTGGACACACAATTGTGAGCAGGAACAAGGGAGTTCAAGCAGTCTTACAAAATCATATTTATAGATTTACAGATTTTTAGCTAAGATGCAGGAGGAAGAGGAGCACCGTGGCTTTCTGACTCCAACTTTCCACGTAGAATTACCTCTTCATACCCATTTTCCTCCCCTCACTGACTGTACCCTAATACTTGACTCATTTTCAGGATCATTGTTATCACTGTCAAAAATTATCTGGGAAAAAAAGGAAAATTCCCAGTACTTTGAAGTTGCTGTTTTAGAAGGGAGAAAATAAAACCCCCAAACCACTAGAAACTCCAGTGTTACCTCTTATCAGCTGTTTCATCCTTCCAACACATCCCTTGATCAACATTTTCAACAGTATCACATACAACTTTTCTAAGCACATTTTCCCTTCAAAGTTCCCAAAGCCTAGCATGTAAACCAAATGCTTTCTCTGGGATAATTCTTGAAAATGCTGATGGTTTTACCATGTCAGGTGTCTCCCTCTTAAGATGAATGTGACCTGTATTTTCCTTCTCTCAAAAGAAGCTCTTTTTTCACTGAGGAAGATCCAAGCACTGCAGGTGCACCAAATAATACTCTGGGCTTTAGCAGTAGCCCTGGGCTTAAAAGACTGTCTGGCTGACCTACTCTTCCCTTCACATGTACTTTTCTGAGTCAGGAACACTAAAAAGACTTACCTGAGTGGAAAGGAAAAGCCTGGTTAAGATGGGTGAATTCATGCTATGGACAAAACCAGGCACAAATCCTATGCATCATTTAAGGTGTCTGTATAAGGTAAAAAATAAAGGGAAAAAACCCCACGTATACCCCACCAGTATAATTATTTCCAGAAAAGCATCATTAATTCTGACTCTTTGCTGTTTGTACCAATGCTGGAACACATCAGTGGTGTTCCAGTGTTGAAACAGCCACCTATAGCAATAATAACTTCTGAAAAGAAGCTGAGATACCCAAAACTAAAAAGTATGACAAAACAAGCGTATCGCATACAAGCCATATTGTTCTCAGTAGTAACAACAGAACTGTTTTTTCAACTGGATTGTAAATAATAAATACAAATCCAAAAGGATTTTACACATCGAGAAGTCAACCGGGGGGAGGCATGAGGGGAAATGTGATTTAACACTGCAGAGTTTACTTGGTCTTTGAAATGCTATTGTTCTAATATGAAGAGGTATCTTTTCACATATCCTATGCAAACAACTGGATTTCAGCAGAAGTAGAGTTTAGAAAAGCACTGCTAAAACGACTTTCTAGATTACAAAGTTTTATAGAGCTTTTGATACAAAAGTTTTTGTAGGGCATACTGAAATATGATGCATTAAAGGTATTTACGTTGTAATTTGAACAGAAAGTGTGACTGTGTCATAACAACACTGTTGATAACCTTAAAATTTCCAATTGACATTTTGCAAAGATATATTGACAGACGATTTAGAAATGTATGGTATTTACAGAAGCATTAGGAAGAGAAACTGACTGATAATTCAACAAGAGAAATGGGATCCATTAAAAACAAACAACAAACCTTAGATTTGACATCAAGCAGAATTCTCAGCTTGGTAATTATCACAGAGCACGTAAACAATTTGTATGGAACAAATGTAAAGGCAAGACCTTTGACAAACATAAAGTGCCCAATTTGGGGGCAAAAATGGCCTTGTTTACTAGTGTACACAGATGTGTAAGTGCTTCATCTGATTATTCTCAAATCTATGCAGCAGACACATCTAATACAGGAAATCACTTTTTAAACAGCAGCACATATAAGAAAATAGTTCCTCAGCAAAAAAAAACCAACAACAACAATAAAACCCCACCAAACCAAAATCTAATTCTTCCCAAAAACTATTTCCTGCATTTTCTATCAAGCATCTCAAGACAGCAAACTGAAGATCAAAATGTGAGCAGAGAAGAACAGATGACACGATCTCCTGAATTTATAACCAGAGCCACAGGAGGAGGCAAAGTAAAGCTGGTGCTATAATGCAGATCAACCTGGGAATACTCAAAATCACCAGAGCCAGAGAATGATGTTGTTGTCACAGAACCATGCCAGATCTAACAGTTTTGCTGGACAGCATTTTCCAGATTAGGCTTTTTATTCATCCAATCTCAAATTATATCCTTCAGGGTTGGAGGGTAAGCAAGGAAGACAAGCATAAAGATCCCATAAGTTGGGCTGTAGGTAGTTCTACTGAAGAATTCAATGGTCTATAGTAAAAAACAGGTGCTGAGTAATTCTATACCCAACCCTGCAAAGAGTTATACAGAGAAGCGGTATAATCACCTTTCTCAATGCAACTTGCAAAACACAAGCACTTACAGAATGTATTGCCATCCAGATGCAAATATGCAGAAGGAGAAACAAGTAGCTGCAAGTGTATCATGAAGGTGAACACGATTCAGAAAATAGTTCAACGAATGATTGTTCTCCATCGCCAAATAAATTATGTGACTTCCTCAGCACTGCTCTAGGGGCAGCCCTGCAAATTCCACTCTTCCTGGGGCTCACTACTTCTCCTAATTAAGGAATAGTTTTCAAAGGAGTTGTAACGTATCAGGAAAGTCTTCTTGCATTCAAATTTCTCTTGAGACCCTCTTCTGTCTGTTTTTTACTAGACATCCTGCCAAGGACCACACTAACAATGAATCAACACAGACAACTATTACTCTGGGGCCTTGCAGCAGTTTACTTTGAATATGGAGGCAGCTTCAATGGTTCGTAATATTCTGAATTCTAACTAAGAGCATCAAGATTCAAAAATCATATTTTCTAATAGATTTGACTTTTTTACACTGACAACAGTGTTATAATTTACACTAAGATATTCATTATGAATTCCTGTAACTTCTATTTCATTTTCTTAGTTTTTCCTCTTTTTCTCCAACTTTCCTTAACTAACATGTTTGTGGTACTTTTTGCTCCAGAAACTATCAGACATTAGAGCTGAACTAACTATGACACACATTAGACTTGGCTGCCTTTATTATTTAATTGCAATAAAAATATGTACATTAAAAAGAAGCATTTCAAAATAAGTGATACATACTTTCCATCAAAGGTAGCAATGCATTTGAGTAGTAACCTAAATGCTGTAATTTTTCTAATACAATTTAAATGTATATGTTCCCTAATGCATTAAATTCTACCGGATGACAGACCGTTTCCCACTCTGTTTTTATTAAAACACAATTAAAGTAAAAATCCTCTGAGTAAGACACCACCTATGTTTTGACATGCACTAAACGCCTGGACTCCAGGACCTACTGGCAAACTGTGGAATAGATGCATTCTTTTTATTTGCCACTTAATTTCCATTTAATTAACTTCAATGCAACCTGCTCTAAAGCGGTTCCCTTAAATACTTTATGTACCGATATTCGTAAAGTGGGTTTAACAGATACAGAGCACAAAATGTGCACAAATGCAAAGCAGATGTATCTTTAAAAGTGCTTTAGATCTTTATCTAACCTAACTAGCTGCAACTGAGCATGATCAACTTTAAAGTTATTTGTTCATCCTATTCACCTCACTATGAAAGAATATAATACAATCTAGGTATTTGACAACTGTTTCCCTTAAATTCATAGTTTAACCGCATACCAGAAGTTGACTAGACAAAAACAACTACCTTCACCTTCCATTATTGCACACCTGTTTCCACTTGCACGGTAAATCACCACATACCTACCATTTACTGCTCCTCTCATTCCTTCTCATAAATATCCATGCATTTCTGATTATATTGGGGGGGGGGGGGGGGGGGATTAAATGTTTCTTAAGAAGCACAATGAAAGCCTGAATTAGTCTGTATGGTCAGGAAAACCAGACTAAACCTTGCACTTTTGTGTTCTGGAATAAAACCATGGCTATGAATGGACTACCATACAGCAGATTTTATGTCCACTTTACTAGTGGAGCATCCATATCAACCCAACACATTAATTTTATACTTTCATACCAGTTGTCCGACCACTTATTTTATTACTGAGATAACAACAACACATGTAAAACTGGACCAAACTGAAGAATCGGTTCACAGAGAAGTATCCAACTGTAACCAACACCTTGTTGCAAAACTCAAGACCAGAAGTTTGATCAGAATATTTACCCTTCACCTGTAAAGACATTTTTCATTTATGTGAAATTGTATGTCAGGTTTTTTTCGTACGCATAAGTTTGAAACACGGAGGATTTAAACAAAGTACTTCTCCTCGTGTTCACCATTTTGCAAGAGACGAAAATAATGACTACAACAGCTAAACTGCATTATTTCTTCTTGATCACAGTCTGCACACGTGTTCAATCTATAATAGCATTTACCCACTCAGTACTTAACATGTCTGTCAAGGAGCACTTCATACTGTGGAAAGATGGCGATAATTCAGGCTGTGTAGTCAAAACTCTTTCACAAAGCTGTCTGCAGAACTAAACTGAAGCCACAAGCAAAAAATAAACCTATTTTATTGTGTACATCTCAAAACAGGAACAGCCTACCCCGGGAAGTCTCAGCTGACACAGAATCAGAACTTTAATGAGCAATTATCATTACAAGAATTACCCAGATCTTTGTCTTACTACAGCATTAAGCAATAGCATGTTAACTCCAATATTCACATTTATTTCAGACCTCTTGAGCCAGTTTTACAACAGAAGACAAGAATATGCATCAACTCCTCTGATTGTATTTGTCTTCTTATCTGTACGCTATCAAGTCAAGGCATATTTACATGTCAGTTTTTGGGGATGCTCTATTTAACAACTGTTGGGAACTGAAAACTAAGTGTATGTGACACAGAATCTAATTCTATTAACCGACACTTTGGATTTCATCCAGAAAAAACTAAACATCATTTCATATCTGAAAGCAGAATGTATTTCTGGACTGAAGATTTATTTGGCTGCCTTGAAGTGTCTTGAAAATGAGACAAAGCAGAAAGATTTCTACAAAGTGTTATTCAAGGATTTAGACTTCCAGATGCATGTGTTTTTGTACACGCATTCGTGTTTGCAATTCTACAGATGGGAACTGCAATTGTACAAAGTGAACATCAGTTGCTACAAAAAAAACCTCTAAACTGAATTAGAAATAGCTTTTAACAGTTCCTTTAGTATTTGGGGAGATGGGAGAACTTTAGTAGTTGAACAACAGACTGCAATCCTGAAACCTGTCTGAAAGCATGAGGTGTGACAGTGATTTCTCACAGAATTCATGTTTCTATTATATATCTATTTACTTTGTTGTCATAGGTTCATCTGATTTATTCCTCTCTTAGCCAGTCATCCCACATACATGGTTTCCAACATTATGACATTAGTTCACGACTATCTGGAGGCAGGAACTTCCCCTTCCTCTGAAAACCAAAAACTTTAATACACGTTTTTATGCCAGCAATACTGCATTCAAATTTACCAGCCCAGTGTTGGTTTACTGAATTATACACAATTTCTATACCAAGGTCAAATTCAATTCTGTGACATGGGGGAGAATGGTGACATCTGAAAGGGCTTAGATGAAATTGGCAGGTATGGCTAAAATTGCATTAAGACCCAATTTCCCACAGTGGCTGAAGATCGTAACTTACCTGATACAGAACAGGATTGGCTGCTTGCCCTCTAGACCCTCTCCCTGGAACAATATAGTTTTATTGGGTTTTCACTCACACCACTGTTGTGAACTGATCTTATAGCTCCTTCCTCTGATACAGCTATGACCCCATTATTGGTGCTACTAGGGAAACATACCTCATAGGGCTATTATTTGTAAGCATTTTCTAATTGGTGCCCCTAAGGATGCATAGCATGAAGTGCTCATCATCCCATTTAAAATTTGGGGCCTAGAGTTACTTCATTCTGTGACTAAGTTTTCTTCCCCCACATTTGCCACATCGCAATTTGTCTTTTCACAGCTGAAAAGCTGTGTGGCTCTTCTGCAGATACCCTGGGTCACATACCTGGTCAGGGTACCTCAACATAACTCCTGCTTTAGCAATTCACAGAGCTAAAGACCAGCACCACGTTATTTAACTTATTGTGTGTTTTGTACATTTATTGAAGCCAAGAACTGTCTTTTGTATAAACTGAGTGGAAGGTCTTTGCATCAGACAAAAACAGTCCCGCTGTGTATTTCTTCTTGAACAAGCCACAAAGTGCACACATAACTATTAACTATAGCTGACACTGGGGGAAAAAAGTGCCTGGATACTCCTAACTGCCACCATGTTGCTTCATCCTCAAAGCTAGCAGAACTTTTAAGTCTTCTTACCCACTCAGATGTGCATCAGGTGGCAAGTGCTGTAACACAGGAAGCAAGGACTCATTGCTGGAAAACTGCAATGAACTGTTAAGTTGAAGACTGATTAAAGCTTGGCTTCTAGCAAAAGATTACATTTTCAGGAACGGGGTCTTAATGAGATGAAGGTGCATGAACAGTGGATCCCTCAACCTGCATTTTCCACACAGTTATCCTACACTTTCCAAGGTACCTAGAAGTGACATGTTTGATGCTCCAGGAGAGTAATTTTATTCTTTAACATACCAAGGTCTGCATTAAGAAGAGGGAAGTAACCCATCTGAGAGGAGACACAGCCATTATGATAGCATGGCAGATGCTGAAATATTACAGCCAATTTCACCTTCAGGAACACTTGCAGTGCTACTTCTGCCAGTTTTGCCCAAGTGCTACTTAATGGTACATTTAGAATGATTGAAAGAGGACCCTGCACAGACAACAGAGATTTCACAGAAACTAAAAATGCATTCTGCTTTCCTCGCAGAGATATTCACATTTCCTCCTTTCTCTGGAGAGCGTTTGCAATGGTTCATTACCAGGTACCTAATGATAAACTGCGATGTCAAAAACAAACTGCAAACAGTAAAAACATTAATGGCATACCCCATATGTTTTCAACAGAACCAACACAATGCAGTAACGTGTCAACTGAAACATCGATGAAAGGAAAACCCAACTACAAAATCTGCTGACACTATTGTAAAATGCTCATTTTTAACCAGTTTTGATTTTATATACGTATCTACTCCAGGGATCTTAGGACTCTGAAAACAGAAATGAGGGGTGCTCGATGTCTCATATAAAACACACTGGGACTATGCCAATTAAGAGTGTGGAAAAGCATATTATTCCACTTTGCATATAAAGCTACACAGAAATAACTACCAGCTACAGCATGTGTCTTACAGGTCCTGCAAAAGAGCAAAGATCAGGTTTTGAAAATCCACTCTACCACTGCGATAGTATAACAACACTTAATCTAGGGAATCTAAATTGCCATTCAGGTTTCTAACCTGCAAGTCTACAAGCCCTGCAGAGATAATGCTAACCTCATTTTACCAGAAGCAAAGATTATGAAAGGTAAATATTACTGGTCTGTGGTCAAGCCAAATCCACCAGAACTGATTCTCAACACTCAGCAGTGTTGCTCACAGCCACCAGTTTCTAACCCTTTAGCAGAAGACAAGGAAAGACTGGTACCACAGACCACAAGGTAAATTTGCTGGTTTAAAAAGCTCTGTCACTGAGTTCTAACAGATTATAACGGTAATAAAAACCAGGGAGGTAGACAAGTTATTTTTAACTACAAAAATTGTTAGTACCAAGTGTGACCCAGCATATTCAGTAACACTGAAGTCTGAAGTGTTTAGAGGAAGTGCCCTTATTTTTGCCCTTTGATGTGCAAATATACCCAAAATTCTCAACTCGAACACCTCAGCCTTTACAAACTTACTGTTCATCCTGAGAAACCACCAGACATATAAATAAGGTGGATGTGAGGCTCTTAGCCTGCAGTAAGATTTTTATTAGTTCACATGCATCTGTGTTTTTAACATCTCCTGAAAATTACTAAGATTTCAAGTTGCTTGAAAATTCATGCAAAGTGGATTTAGGGAAAACTGCAGAGATTTGTTCGAAGATGAAATGCATTATGACACCTAAATTAATAGGAAATACCACGTGACCTTAGGCTAGCCATCCCAAGAACCAGAAATAAGCCTGTGAGACACAGCAGACAACTCAAAGCAACCAAACAGTAACACCTTCAGATAATGTTCATAGTGACCCATTCACGAGCATGCATGCAGTTAACCAAAACAGTTCCCACAGAACATGTGCTGAATGGCAGAAGTGGGATTTCTGGCTAGCTAGGACTCAAGATTCAACCAAAGCAGCCTTCTCCTAAAGGGTTTACATTCTAAAGCCACAGATGGACAATGAGCAGCTACAAAAGACAAACATGTACATACAGGAGTGACCTGGAACACAGGCAAAAATGCTGTATTTCCGGTTTGTGAAACTCCTACAAGTGCACAAAGTTTGAAATACACAGTTGCTTTGTGACCTGTGATGTGCTAACACTTGGTTTGCAGATCATCTCGGAAGGAAATGGAGACAGGAGAGAGAGATGGCCAGGCTGCTGAACAAAAAGGGTAACTTTTACAGCAGCTTAAGAGATCTTCCTTACACTATGCAGAGACAAGGGAATTTACTCAGGACAGCTTAAGCAAATATTCTGGATGTGTGAACAAAGAAAGAAAGAAAAAAGCAACTCATGTGGAAACTTTTGCTTAGACAGAGTATTTAAGAATATAATAATGGCCTGACAGTTTGTGTTCTGTCTGCCTAAAAATAGAATTTACCCTAAAGCTACAACAGTAGAAGAAGGCGGCTCAGTCCATCATGACAGTGAAGCTGAGGGGTAAGGGTACATGAACTGCATTTTGGCTACGCTGACTCAGAGCCATAGTGCCTAATATGTCAGGCAGGGCAGAAATACTAGATGTGTGAAAACTTCAGACTACTGTGTTTTCCACCAAGCAGATTACACTCTGTCACCGCATTGTTGACAACAACAGGTAGAAAAGAGGACAAACTACGGAGTGGATAAGGCATAGCAGGCCTTATCCACTAAAAGGGAGGATAAAGCCCTGTTAGCTTCCCTGGGGTAAAATCCCTGCCTGTATACTAAACACACTGTGTGCAGCGATTTCATTGCCTCTAGCATCAAAGCAGAAAAGGTCTGTTCACAAAGTCCCATTTCCCAGGGGAGCTTGTTGAGGAAGCAAGATTTTCAGAGCAGTCTTCATTCGCATTCAACAGGCAGTGACAGGCACTGGAAACTGGGGGTATGCGCAACTCGCGTCGGTATAAGGTAATCTGCCTGCTCTAGCTGAGCACCACATGCACCCTCAGCCAGGAATGGGTCTGCAGCTGAGCCCAGAGGCCAGCAGACTTTCTCAAAGCCCCCCCAAGGGTCTGAAATGCAGGCTGATGCTTCCTAATACACATATATAAATGAATCAGTAGCTCTACTCCCTGCAAGCAGCTTCAATTTTTGTACAAGCAGCTAAAATACTAGTCATAATTTACCTTCAGCAATAAGGCAGAAGTTCTTCCTGGGGTGATGGTATTGCCTATGTGACCCCCCCCAGTGGACAGTGTATCAATACCTAACTTTACTTTTAATTCATTTGCTGCCCTGGTGGTCAGGAAAGTCTGACGTTAGGCCACTATTCATTCTAAAATAACCTGCTTATTAAAGATCAGGGATAATGAGAGGGTATATTTTCAGTTCTCTAGCAGTGTCAAAAGCCCTGCTCTGAGAACACTTTCAAGTATCACCTAAATTAGTTGTTTAGGGTTTTTTTCCAAGGAATAGCAAACACTATTTCTTTTTAAGCCCTTGTAACCAAGTTACTTTTTAAATTATTTCCGAAGAAGAAGCCATCTGACTCAGAAAACTGTTCCATATCAAAGCTTTCAGATACCCTTTGTGTTTCTGCAAGAAACAGTTTAGCAAAATACCCAGAATATTCCACTGTTGAAATTCCATTGTTGAATTTCACAGTGAAATTATTCAGTGAAAACCTAATGTACATTAAAACATCTGAAAGATAATCCAAGTCAGAGATTACAGCTATGTAAACACAGTTGGAAGACAAAAAACACCCATACATTGGTTTGCAATTAAACGTGTACCACAGCTCTTTGCATTTCACATACTGTTTTTATACAACAGAGACTTGAGCTGCACAAGTACTACCATCTGTAGAGTTATCTGTCACCATAGAGAAACAACCTGACAATGTCACCACACTGCTCTGTTATTCTCTGCTAGGGAGCCATTCTGCTCAAACACCATTTACACGTTTTCCAGTTGCTTCCAGATACAATTTTGTTCTGCCTTAGTTATGTTCTACTTCACGATTCTGTCTGCCAATAAAAGCTACCGTATTTCTACTGGTGCTGAAATATCAATGAATGGCCACAGCATATTCGGTTTAATTAATAAACAGGATCTGACGGCCTGAAGCTCTTTTTTTCATTTTAAGGACTTTACTAAGCCCATCACAGACACCCAAGGCCAACAGGCTGAACTCATTCACTGTAAGCAACTCACACTCAAAAGCTTTTCATACCACCCCAAAGAGACAAATATCAAAAGACAGCATTCAGAAGGAAATGCATTCAGATTAGCGCAGAGTCAGTGGAAGGGTTTGTTCACCTTTTCTCACTATGAACTTGGAATACAGTATACCATGATTTTTAACAATGCTATAAACACCACTTGATTTTATTACTTCCTTTTCCTTTCATTTAGGGTTAAAGGCAACAGCATCAGGGTCTAAACTGACAGAATGGTATCTGCTCCAAAGAATCAGCTGGAAACATGACTCCAACCCAAATGCGGCAGATTTATTGTAGACCAAAGGGATACTTGACATAATGCCAGATTATACATGGACTTTTCATAGCCATAAGGTGGAAGAGGTAGGGGAATATCTAAATATCTAAATATATATAAGTACGCATGTATTTTCACTAGCTTGGATGTCTACTGAACAGCAGTTCTTAGAAATTTCGCAGTAGCTGGAATGGCAAAATAGTTTAACCCTAGTCTTCCCTTACCCCTTGGGACCCAAAGTAAGAGGCTGCTGAAATAATCCCTCTGTCCCTCCCATCCTCCTCACCTGGGAAACAGCACAAGTTTGTTCCCACCAGTAAGTGACAGCAAATACACACTGAGCAGAGAACTGAAGCCTCCAACACACAGTCCTCTCTGTTTTTTTCTGTGGGCCATACAGTTCCAAACCACCTCTGACCAGCCACAGTGACACTGTCTTCAAGCATGGCCACAGCATACATGTACAAGTGGCCAGATGCAGGTTTCTGGCACCAGTGGAAAGCACAGTAGAAAGAAGGTACAACTGGCTATCATAGCAGAGAAATACAAAGAACCAGAAAAGAAGAAAAAACAGTGTCCGAGAAGCTTCTATCAGAACTGTGCAGAATAAAGCTCATTTCTCTTTACAATTTTGCTAATTTCAAACTCATTTGCATTCTTATTCAGAAAAAAAGAAAAAAGAAAAAAAGATTTAAAATGCCTAAGAAAAACCTGAATCCCAGCTTATATATTTTCTGCTTTAACCCAGAGACACGAAACCTGGCAGGCACAGGATCCAGTATCATGGATCCAGGTAGACAAAGTATCAGGAGAACACACAAGTGAAGTTCAAAAAGCCTGCCTCGCTAACCAGATCTGACCAGAATCCTGCCTGGTTTCCAGAAGAACATTTCTAACTTGACAGACATGATCCCGCAAATCTTTCCTTCTTTTAATCTGGGCATTTCACAAGTTTTTCATCCATCACCTCTGTGCTGATATACAGAAAATGTATACCAAACTACTCCGATCTCTTTGCTCTTCTCCTACCTCCCTGTTGCCTCTTCAGAACATCTTTGTAAGGAGCCATTCTCTATGGTGCTCTGTGGCAGTGCTTGCTTTAGCAAAGTAGTGCAGATGAGATACAGCAGCTTTACAGAGAACAGCTGTTGAGAAGACTTGATGCTGTGTATCTCATGAGGATTTGTTTCACACTAATTCTAGTCCAGTGTGCCAGGGATTTACTGTTTGTTTACATCTGGAGTGCAGTAGGTGCACTCCTGAAATGCATTCTCATTTTTGGCTGCTGAATGATGCAACCTGTGATGCCTGCTGAAATGCAGCTAGTGGGGACAGAGAAAAGTTTCTCCAGAAGCACAGTCCTGATCCCAACCGCAGTGCTAGTGTAGACATGCCCTGTGGCCAACACTGGTATACAGTCATGAGAGCAAGTTCTACATACAGCCCTTGGGGCCAAGTGACTGCTCTTGCAGAGAGCAGGAGGACACTGTTCTGCAAGGGATTCTGACAGTCAACAGGGGTATTTATGCTGCGACTCACTCATTTCTGTCAGTAAGGGTGACAGTTTGGAACTCTCTAAAGAGGAAGTTGGTTTTTTTTTCCTGAAGGGGTTTCCCTGTTCTTTTTCCACTCACTGAATAACCAGCATGCTCCTCTAGAACACAGCCTTAAAGGTACATAGCAAAAGGGCAGAGGGAAAAAAAGAGCCCTCTGCTAACATAAGATCAGTGATAAATAAGCTTTCCTTTAGCATCTTCCAGTTATACAGACTGCTCTGAAGAAATGCTATCACTGGCAGCAACTGTTGCCTTTTAGAGGTAAGAGTATTAATATTTCTATCATTACAGATTAATAAATAGTTGTGGGAGTACTGGACAATGATTTAGTGATCATTCTAGCAAAAATTTACTCTTCTTGAGGAACTCCCCAACTCTCTAGGCCATGACCTTTAGATGCCAACTCTATCACTTACTCTTCCATATAGTTCTTGTTGTATTTATCAATGAAATGGCTTCTTTTTTTGTCCCTTTGTAAGGCAGTGGTTTCAGTCACTTACATCATTACCACACTCATTACCTGGGATAACATCTTCTTGGGACTGTATTTTCCCCTTCCTGAAAAACTTTAGCAATTGTTTTTTCATTCTCATCCATGTCTGAATTCACAAGCAAAAATGAACAATGGTAAAAAGCAATGCAGTAAGACAGGACTATTATAAGAGCACAATTAAGTCACTTCTTCACTCACTTTCTGTGCAATGCAACAGGCAGCAATGAAAACTCAACATGTTCATACCAAAAAAAAGGAACTTTGGTAGCCACAGTTATAAGCCTTTTGTAATTATAAAGACAGGTCAAATTCAAAGCACACTGAGCATTCTGTTCTCTCAAGGAAGAGTGGGACTTTTTTCTTACTATTGGCATAGTATCAATTAACACAAATTAAATGTTAAGTATTTCACATTTATCTCAGCCAGTAAATGGCGCGTCATGTTTCCATTCTTATCAGAGCCTCGGGCTAGGTCCTCAAAGGAACAAAATATGTATTCATTAAAGACCAAGTAATACAATAAGAAGAATTCTTCTGACCTTTTCCTGCATTCAAGAAAAAAGTCCAGCACTGTAATGCTAATTCACTTAGCTGTATGGATTACAAATATTAAAAGATTGTGTTTGCATTTTATACTAAGAACATAAGGGCACAGCACTGGCACCATTCATCTGCCATTCTCAGAGCAGTTTGGGCTTTTTATGCAAACAATAAGAATTAACTGCCTTTTTGTTTGAAACCCTCCAGGTCTATGGAATTCAGCAAACATACCTAGAGCTGTGAGAACTGCGGCCCCTACGTGTCATCATATTTAAAATTAATAAACCAAAGCAGGAAAAGTTTAGACTGCTGATGTATAAAGTAATAAGAAATGCCTCTTCTCATCCAAAGCATCATTTGTCTTTGTTAAATATTGCAGCGGTGTCTCAGACTTAAAATCTCAGTTCTGTGCTTTGCTAAATCACAGGCATGATGACTCCATAAAGGTTATTGTTTTTGGCAATAACTTTTTAATAGCAGAATTACTCTTTTTTGCTCCTCGCAGCTTTCCTGTAGTAAAATATTTCCATTCTGATTTAGCCCACCTCAAATCACAACCCGTTTCATCCTCAGAGTATGCTTTCTGCCAAGATAATGAACTGTAACAGCTTTTCATATCAAAAGAATGAGGGAAATGCGAAAGAACACTCAGGATGATACAGTTCTATTTATATCTGACACTATTTTAACTTCTCAGAGCTGTATGAATCTGAAAGCGTTATACTTCACAATGTGAACCCATCGACCCCCACATTATACAGCTTAGAAATCAGTCTAATCTCAGAAAAATAATTTATTTCTCTGATTGAAGTTATTAAATAAATGCAGAGCACTGGGTAAGCGTTGTGACTATCTGAAATGACATGTCATTTTACGCTCATATTTCAAACTTGGTGGTTTGGGGGGGAGTATTCTGGGAAGAACACATTAGGAAAGGGAGAATAAGGAAAACCAAAACATCTTTGTTGCTATTGCCATTGTTAGCCAATTCTTGCCAAGGATATATATAAGATTTTCATAAGTTTCCAGATGATAAGAGATTCTCCTTAGCCCTTCAAATGAAAGCACATTTGCTCCTACGATATCATGGCACCACAACAACAACCAGCAATAAAAATAATCAAGCTGCTCCTGACTGCAAGAACCTTGCCAATGCTGACTGTGATTGGAAACTAAAATTCAAAATTCAAAGCCAAAATCATTTTTCAACTGAACTGAATCGCACTGTTTGCTTTGGTTTGGGTTTGTTTATTTTTAAAGATACTGAAAAACATAAATGCATAAAAATATAAATGAGGACACTCTCTAATCATGCATGGCAGCCTTTAGAATATAACTTTAATGCAATGCTGCATTAACAATATTTGTAAGTATTATACAGTTAGTACCTTTTAACTTTGGTAATATACTAAGGCAGAACTAAGTACAAAACATACACTTTGACTTCATCTTCCCCTTCTCTCCTTGTTACTCCCATATTCCACAACTTGTAACTACAAAGAGCAACACGAAGGTATTTTGAGCAACACTTCGATGGTCATGTATCCAAGGTACAGGACATGACCTCCAGATACTAAAAGTTACCCTTCTGGGGTTGGGGTTCTGGGGTTTGTTTTGTTGGATTTCTTCTTGTTTGGGTTGGTTTTCTTAATGAATACCCTGGCAACAGCTTCTGCACCTAATAGTCGTTCTTACAGTTTTCCTAAACCTGAGCAAGTTTGGAAAAGATACCAAACTCCAGAAGGAGAAAGGAGGAAGACAGTAGGAAACAGAAAAGATTACCCAAACCTGTTCAACTTATTGGCTTACTAAAATGGAATAAATTTGAGTTGAAAGTAAGAAATAGTAAAAAAGGCCAATTAATACTTGCATGAGATTTTCAGCATTGGAAGGGGGGTGGCAAGAACAGGAACCCTTAATGCAATCATTTTCAATCAAAACAACCAGAAGACCACATGCCATTGTATCTAAGAGTCTTTTATGTCCCCTTTTTATCTCTTCACCCATGGTGTCATCTGTCATCCTGCTACTGGAGAACTCCAAGCCTTACACTTGTTAATAGACTTACTAGATTCTTATTCACCCCGTTGTTTGCACACCTATGCTCCTACGAGAACACCTCTGTGTAACTGCTTGGATGGGGAAAGGGAAAAAGCAGCAGGAGGCAGAATCAATCACTGACTCATTTCTGAAGATGGTTTTGGAGAACTGTCAGCACTGATGCTAACATCTGGCATTTGAACCCAACTTATCATATCAACCATTTGTATATTTCTGTTGAAGCCTTTCTTTGCTCTTATCTATGCGTCACGGCTCTGGGTTTTTTTAGGAAGTGTTGCAAAATGAATACTGTATGTTCCCATTCTTGGGAACCATTCTTGACCACCATTTTGTTTTCCAGTGCCACCATCTCTTCTCTCACTACCATTTTACAGCATGTCTAGTTTGGCATAGGTTGAAAGCAAAGGGACTACCAATATTGATACCTCCTTGCTCACCTGCTTGCAGCCACAACTTTGAAATGCACTGCCCACTCCATTCATTTTGATTCAATCTGTAGTCAAAGAAACTACTTAATTTTTCTGCCTCCCAGATTGTCTTAGAGAGATATTCCAACAGAATGCACTCGTCTGATAAATCTTACAACCTTTCAATGTCAAATGCTATTTTTAGCACTGTACATTTTACCTTTAATATACTTCAAAAAAACATATAAACATGCTACATTATTACAAAACTAGTCAAATGTGCACCTATATATATTTTTATTACTCACCAAACACTAAGAACTTTAATGGTCTAGGATCACAAAAATATAAAGGTGTAAACTATCATCTATATGAAAATGTATTTTACTTTCAATCTATTTTATAAGAATAGTGCAAGTGATATTAGTCTCATTTTTTATATGTGCAACTTGATAGAAAAGACACCTTAGAACGAGGTTGGAGATTGAAGCATCTTGCACTCCCTGCCAGCCATTTACCCAGACTTCATCACCTTCTTTCATTAGTACCTGAAGTGCACTTTGAATCTCTGTGTGTGGAAAAAAAAAAAGAGCACTGGAAACAGAAACATGAGTGGGTAAGTGGCTTG
This sequence comes from Pezoporus occidentalis, assembly GCF_034315485.1. NCBI lineage: Eukaryota > Metazoa > Chordata > Aves > Psittaciformes > Psittacidae > Pezoporus > Pezoporus occidentalis. Next base: position 4,621,839 of record NW_026914502.1, read on the forward strand.
GAAAACTAAAAGGTCAAGTGCATTGAAACAAGCAGCTAACAACTAAAACAGTCTCAGGTATTGTGTCAGAGGGTAGAACAGTCTAGTGACCTGGAAACAGGTGAAAGTTTACCCTAAAGCTGTGTGATCAAGCAGGAGACCCACTAAATGCCATTTCACTTTGAGTGTTTTGCTTGCTTTATAGATACTAAATTAAAAAGCACAAAGGAACAGAAGGAGGCAGGACCAAGACCCTGATACAAGCAGAACATCTGATTCCTACCGGTATCAACTTACACTAGGTATCTCTACACACATAATGAGCTTGTTAACCTTTGCAAATGATAAGCCTGCTTTGCAGGCTTGGGGGAGTGAAGAAATAACAAGAAATTGCTTTAGCAACAGTACTGGCCTTTCAGTTAAAACAAACAGACAGGTGTTTGTACTATTACTTTGCCAACTTTCATTCTTCATACCCAATCAAATGGTCACCTCCAAGCTCAATGAATGTACCACTCATTTGCAAAGGGAACAGAACTTACACTTAGCTGGTCAATCTAATATTGGTACTCTGACTGCCTTATTAATCAATGGATGTTCCCACTGCCTCTCCAGTTTATTCCAGGCTGAAACACTCCGTGGGCATGTCTCCATTACGTCTCCGGACCAGCACAGACAAGGCAGCTATGTTTTAGCATCCTAATGTTCTGCAAAGTAAACCCATACTTTGCTTCCATCAATGGAGAACTGGGAAAAAAAAAACCCAAAGCACAAAAACCCTGGACACCTGCAGAACAGAAATACACCTACTGTTCATAGATGACCTACTTACACTGGGGGTAGGAGCTTACCAACCAGCATCAGTATCAATTCAAACAGAAGATGAGCTATCAACAGATCCAAAGTCACTTGTGAAGCACCTAATCTTTATGACAACAGACTCCTATTTTTCTTTCAACTTATCTGAGACATCTTAATGCCCTGATAAAAGGACAGTGGATCTTTACAAATACATTCATTCAGGAGACTTAATTGAGTAAATGGATAAAGCAGCAAATGAATCATATTGAGTAAATGGCTTATAATGAATAATTTTTGAGGTAGTTACAGGAATTAAAGCAAGTAACTACAGAGTGATTAAATTAATTGTTTCCATTTCTACCAGTATCAGTATTTTGCTTTCCATCACATACTGAACTCAAAGTTTCATTTTAAATAATGCTTCTAATTCCTCTTGCATTTCATTTATACTACATAGTCCATGAACACAACAATCAAGTCATTCTTTCAATCAGTTCTGTGTATTCCCAAAGGAACAGAAAAGCTGAACAGGCACCAGGCTTGGATAACAGCAAGACAGTATTTTGTAGCAGACTCTAAAATTTAAAAGAAGATGGTTTTTTCAGTTGTGTATCATTGTAACTCCAACGTTCACTCCAAAATTTAACTGTGCATGGGTGTTCTGGGTTCTCAAAGATGTTATGGTATTTACCACATAAGTCAGATGCCCCCCCCACAGCTACTCATTTAAATTAATTTCCAATATGAAATATTTAATATAGGTCTCAAATATTCTTGCTTCACCTAACAAACTAAATGGCAAGTAGCTAGGATAAAAAGTCACAAAAGCACACCATGACAGACACCCCAAATGCCATATTTATCTGATTTGGTATCTATTATCAAAAATGTCTACAGAAAGCAGCAGTCACTGCGTTAAATAGTTCCAGTGTACCATACCTAAGGAAAACATCAATGCATTAAAATTACTTAAGCAGTGGTTTCATAAAATGAGTGATTTAGGATCACTCAAAGAATGAGCAAAGGTATTAGCAAGAGAAGTTTTAGTACTATTTAGAAAGGCACAACTTAACTGAAATTGATGGCAAGGTTCATTCTATTACTTAGTAGATGGATGAAGAATATAAAGGAATATCAAGGGAAAATCAACTTATTTTTTAACATCTATACACTTGCAGAACCTCCATCAGAAAAGCCCAGGAAGTTGAGGCCTGACACCCCAGCACACACATCAGCACATTTATTGTGTTAGCGAAATAAATCAGAGCAGACACAGCTAGTTTAAGCTGACTGACTACCTAGCACAAACTGACATACCTCTACCAAAACCACATACCTACACCAATTCCTAAAGGTCAAGCCTGTGATCGCCTTCTCAAGGCAGAACATACTACCTTCTCCATCTCCTTCAGAATAAATACACTATCTATCCACTTACAGATTGATATTTGAATATCTATAAAGCGTTTTGGCTTCATGACAGAAGTTGAGCTTTGGTGAATAAGGCAGCATATTAGAATCATAGAATTAGGTAATAGTTAGGGACACCTCACACTAAACCATGTCACCCAAGGCTCTGTCCATCCTGGCCTTGAACACCACTAGGGATGGAACATTCACAACTTTCCTGGGCAGCCCATTCCAGTGCCTCACCACCCTCACAGCAAAGAACTTCTTCCTTATATCCAATCTAAACTTCCCCTGTTTAAGTTTGAACCCGTTACCCCTTGTCCTATCACTACAGTCTCTAATTCAGCCTAATATTCCCTAATACTCAACCTGAAAATATTGTAAGGGAAAAGCAGTAAGTGTGCACAATTCTGTTACAGATTCTAAAGCTTCTGTAAAGAAATCTTGACCATATTTTAAATATTATATTTCAAAGAAACGACATCTGAATTCTTTTTTATTTCAAAGAACCAAAGGCTTGAGTAAGACAAAAGACCATTATCAACTCTGTGCCAACGCAGCCCTAAAAATGTATTTTCTGCCTAGGGAAAAGCAAAAGCAGTAACTGACTACTGTGACTCTTGTATCTGTATGATATGCACCTTCAACCTGGATATGTGCCATTCAAACACAAGGTGAAAGTTTCCACTGTTAGCTGGTACTACATGCACACCTCAGCTGAGAACCTCAGAACTAGAGAAAGATATAAATGACCTCTAATTACCAAAAGTAGCCTAAAGCTTCGTTTTGCATATTTTTCCTGGAGGTACTATCACATTAACCACACACAGAAGCAGAGGGGCATGCACTCTGAATGAAGCAGAAGTCCCTAGAGGAGCCTGCCTCTTTTTGAACTGCCAACTACTTTTGGGAGCAATCTATATATTGAGATTCCCATGACCTTTTTTTTTTTTACGGTGCAACAGGAATACCAGATGAACGACTGTAACTCTGAGAGCACGTGGGGATCCCCTAGCAACACTGGCACCCTTTGCACATGCAGTCAAGTCAATCCCCCACTCCTTTTGTGGTGGTGATGAAGCCAGTGATGATACTTCACAAACTTTCTTGTTAAGTTAACAAACACACAGCTACTCTCACAAAACAGGCAATATGAAAGAATTTTCCTCCTCTCTCTTCATAACTATTTCGCCCAAACCTGTATCCTTTCAGGCATCACATACATTAAAATACTGCCTCACTTTGAAATCCACGATCTCCATTTGGGGTTGCTGACATTTACGTGCTTACCACCACTGAAAAAAACTGGTACAAACTCCTTTCCTTTTGGACAACGAGGAGGTATTCACCTACCAAGTGCCAGTCCTCATTTACAAAGCAGCTGGCAGTGAAGAGAATGGCTAAAAGTGATTAATAGCTACCTGTCAGCAATGCACTCTGCCTACTCCGGCTGTAATTCTGAGTTCCTAAATATACCATACAAACCCACATTTGAACCACTTAGCTATTATGCTATCACTGCACCAACCACACAGATGGCAAAAAGGATTCCTAAGTTGACTGCCAACAGACTGCTGAAAGTGCACCAGCAGTGGTGGAAAAATCCTAATAACTCTACATAGACTGGCATAAGAAGTGCACCAGACTGACAACTTTACAGACTTAGTCTACAAAACAGTAAGTGCAACAGCTGTGCCATCTTCTCCATGCTGCCCCATCATGGTATTTCACTGCTGACGTGGAGAGACCACCACGAGAAGCAAAGAAACATTTCAGTTATTTTGGCATCTCTGATGAGGCTGCTAGCAAGGGTGCCAATTAGTGCCAGGTTTCATCATATTTGTAAAGTGGAAATGTGTTTACTCAGAACTGGGCTGAGACTACCAAATTAATTTTACACGGAGTGCTCAGCCACCGGGTGGTAACAACTCACAGCTACTAATGATTTGGCTGGATTTAAATTCTAGAAGTAAAAATCAAAAGGCTGTCTGTCCCCCTTGACATACTCTGACCTCCACTAAAAATTCATAATGAGGAAAGAATGCTGCACAGCTTTAAGCACACCAGGACACGAGGAAGGTGCTTGCTCTTACTTTACTTATCTTTCCAAATCAACTTAGGACTGCATACACAATATCACATTTAAGAGGACTGCTGTAAACACTTCACCATCTAAGAGCTGAAGTAAGATTGCTTGTTTGTGTAGACTACAAAGACAGTCTTCTTCCAGTCACTAATGATTTCTAATGCTGTAAGACACAGCATGCATGATACACTTCACACTGTTTCAGTATTAGGAAGATCTACCAAACTAATGATTCCTACCCAAAGTCATGAGAGGGCCATTAGGTTTTACAATGCAACCCAAATATTTCCAAATGCCTCAAATCACAAATGTGCAAACAGCACAGAGACATACTTAAAAATGTTCATTCATCTTACAGTTGAGAGTTCTGCCCAAAACTTTGTGTAAGGAAACAACTACCACCACAACCATTCTTATGTCTGCAGCACAAGTATCAGCAATTCAAAGAAATGAAGCATTACAAAATCTGTGGATTAAAACCAAACCAAATTCCTTATTAACCACTGCAGTTGACTCTCATTTACCGCAAGAAAACAACCCAACATCTTGTAAATAACTCCAGCAATGCTGTATCTTGTAACATTCTCAAGTATTAAGACAACAGAAATATGTATTAGGCACTACAAAATTTCACTACTGTATTAAACAAGGCATCCTTTCCGGACAGGTTATTCTTCACAACCAGCAATTTTTGGTGCTTTTTTTGCCTGATGAGGATGTTCAAATTGCTTTTAATATGACTGGGAATCAAGGTAAAGAAAGTACTTAAGTACTACATTAGAAGAGGGATTAGTATAGCAATTTGTTCAGTTGAAGTGTAATGAACTACATTTTGGCATCAAACCTGTAGACCTTAACATGCGTTGTGAAGCTTCACAGGCCAATACCATCCTCCAGTATTCATAAGGTTAAAAAAATGGTCCTGTGCTTCATTTCAGCTAACTACCCTGAAACATTACAAACATACTTAAACCTTGGCTCAGCTGCTTGGGCTAAGGCCAGGCCAGCTGAAGACTAGTCTTTCTGTGCTTCTTCCTTGTAGTAGAATGTTTAACACTTAATAGCCACAATGTGCTCTACTTTCTGAATGAGACTGAGCTAGGAGGGAAGTTCAGGGTTTCTGTTCTCCCCCCTCAGCCTTCTGAGCGGTGCCTATGGAAGGTTTTCTAATAATGTCCAGAAACTGAGTCAAACTCTTCTGTCTCCTGAATGGAACATTCAGGACAGCTTTAACTTCATACATATCCTCTGGTGTCAAGCAAGTCTTGGGCTCACTCTGCAGCATTTCACGACCCACCACTGTAGCACCTGGAGTTTAACTCAGAGACCTCTATGCCTCTACCAGCCTGGGTTAAAGTTGTTTGCACTACTGGGCTAGTGCAGGCAGGAGGGACATAAAGTATTAGAAATTACCTTTACAACCACCTCAGAATTCAAACTGTCATAAAAAAAAATGACTTTTTTCTTTACCCTTCTTAAAACACTAGCTGAATTGTGGTGGATTCTTTTTTTTTTTTTACAAAGCACAAGCCTTATAAACATACAGTATTGAGAAGGAGATAAACTTGTTTGGTCCACCAAGAACAGCTCATTTTCAGTCATTTATACTGTTTTCTTTAGAGTAGGAGAATGCTTTCTTGCCCTTTTGATTTTCCTCATCCCCCACCACTTCAAAGTGTGTACCTAGATGTTTCAGGCATGGAGGGAACCAAAAGAAGGACTTAAGTGTACTTCTGTGTAAAGAAATGCCTCTCATTCTCATTGCCCTCTTATTTCTTACCACATCTGATAAAAGCTTATCTAAGGACAAACTATGCCTAAGTGTTTGTTTTTGGTACACAAGGCAATTCAAAACAACTGTAGTTTCTAAAGCTGCTGCTTCTTGAATTGTATGGAGGATAAAGTTTTCTGTCCTACCACCACAGCCTCTTTTCTTTGATACTGGAATCAGGACTCTGACCTTCTCTCTATTGCTATATTTGTAAGTGCTAAAATCCTTTTTACCTTTTCTTTTTTTTTTTGCAGTGCTGTAACCAGATGTGAACAGAGTCCTCCAAACAAGCTATGGCTATGCTAAGTGCTGTAATCTCGGCATGACTTCCCTTTTTACTCATCAGCTTCTGCTTTCATTTCACATCTGGGCTTTGCGATCACTTTCTATGTATTACATTCATTTGTTTTGAAAACACTTTTGAAACATTCTCAGCAGTAACTCCACTCTCACCTAAAACAAAACAAAACTTGAGAGCAGCAGTGGAATTATGTCCCTATACCTTTTGCAGTATTTATTTTTAGAAGGAACTTAAAAACTGTGCCCTTCAGCATTAAACTGCAAGCAGCATGTGAGAGTCAAGTCATCCAGACTCCAAAAACTACCTTAGTCTTTACAAAGCTTGTAAAAAAGAAACATGCATCCTGACTAAGTATTATTTGCAGCTTCAGTTTTGTATTATTAAGACAGTTGTAAGGTAAAATGATCTTTACATCCTCTTCTACAAAGATGAGTATGATACGAATGTGCTATAGCAAGACCACAGCACAGCCAGTTTGGAACAAAGCCCTTACCTCCAGAAGAGTCTTGGTTCTTACTGTCAGAAGAGGGCGATATGTATATCACAACAGCTCACCTTGCTCCCTGGCGGCTACAGGGAGGCTCTGCCTCATGCCAATGGACCATCACTCCTAAATCTGTTCCATAGACTAAAATACCTAAACAACACTGCTGGCAAAACCAGTGAGTTGAGTAGCCATTACTTGTCTGGTTTTCATCCTTCTACAGAAGGAAAAATTGAGGGTTTCGGATATGCTACAACCAAAGTATTTTTTCTAGTTCAATTACAGATGCTTTTACTATTCCTTTCATTCACAAAATATTTCAGATCAAGCAACTTCCTGAAAAAAGAAATTTTTACCTCTCCTCTTTGCCACAATTTTACCCATCTTCAATGTCTATCATGTTTCACAAAAATTCATCCCCCTTCTAGCCTGCTTTCAGCACTGAAGCATTGTTCTTGTGTCACTGATAACCTTCCTTCTTCCTTCGTTTAGGCTTATGACACATTTCCAGTAAGTCTCCTAAATACAGCAGAGCCTACATATTTTCCTCTAATAAACTACTGCTGAGTAATCACTCCTGCTGGAAAGTGCACCTACCTTTCTCTGGGTGGCCCTGTATGTTCATACAATTATACACTGGCACAACATTCCTGCATATTATTCTGTTCTATTTCTTTATCATTCTCAAAGCACACATTTAAGCTATGTATTAACACTAGAGAAGTCACAGCACTGAATAATCAGAACGTTATTCTCTCCTTGTGAGAAAACTGCAGACAGTATTACACCAACAATCCGAATCCCACCCCACATCCCAGTTCTTCAAAGGTTAGCACTTTTCCTATAAACAGCTGCATTATGGATACCAAAATACACAAGACCAACTGTTTATTTAAAACTTGGTAACAAAACAAGCTTGCTAACCATATACTTTCATTACAGGTTACAATAAAGTGTTCTTTCAATTTTTCATATGCTTTACAAGATTTTATCTACAACTAAGAGGAAGAGATTTTTCTTTTCAAATGACAGTAGCAATTCTTACACCCTTAAGTACAGAAGCTGGAGCCCAATAAAAACCCATAATATGATGTGATTAAATCACATGAAGCCACAACACCTACTACAACAGGCTGAAAGGCCTGATCTATTCCTAACAAAAGTTCTCTTCCTATTACTGGAAGCCTGTAACAGCAAGACAACTACTAAATCAAGCCTAGCTAGAGGATCTAAAGGTGCACTTAGGCTTCCTTGTTTCTGCCACAGACTAGAACGGATCCTCAGGTAAAATAGTTTGTCTTCCTTAACTCTGACTTTATGTCATTAAAATCAACATTGCATAGCTTTCCCAGCAAAGCTAATGGGAAGGCAAGCTGAATAAAATTCTCATGTCCTTTTGCTGAGAAGTAGCCAAACCGTATGGGTTGTGTACGGGGAGCATGGTGTACTTAAAAGGTGCTGGCTGCCTTTCAGGTTAAGCTTTTTGTCTGTTATTTTAAGGGGGGGGGGGGATTTGCATGGCCCAGCAAGAATAAATTGTACGTACAACTATTCATATTTTTAACTAGACAAAGTAATAAAGTGCCTCAGACTTCCAGGGGGGTTGATATAAAAATCTGTGATTTTATCAATCTCTCAATGCATGTGCAGTGCTTCAAGCATCCTTTTGTGCCAACAGCCACCTCTCACTTTAAAGTCTTTGAAAGCTATGTTGATGTCCAGCTATTAAGTAGTATAATTAACACTGGTAACATGCAGGCAGCTCCTGAATTCCCAGCTTGCTAATGAGCTTTGCTGAAGCCCAGCACCTGATGTCGTGATATTGCTGTTACTTTTGCAGTACAGTAGTGTAAAACAGAGAATGAAAAACATGCTCTAAATACAATTACTTCATGACAATTTCCAAGAAATCCTTTCAGCTTTGATACAACATCCACCATCTAAAGCTCACCAGATAGAGTGGTTCCTCCAGCAACATGGTCCTTCTTAGTATCTTTCAGGCATTTCAATGTTGCCTGAGAAAATCTAAACCTCTAAAACAACATTAAGACTCACCTACATCCCAGGGTAGGTAGTACACATCACAGTATACTTCTACCACTAAGTAACTTCAAGATGCAGAATTACTCCAAAATTCTCATGTCTTAATTGTTTAAATAGGAGTCAAAAGCTTCCATGGAAATCACATGTTCCAAAATAGGATCCCTTCCCCATTTCAAGAACCTCTTCATTGTTGGGGGTTTTCTTATTTGCTTTTTTAGCCTTTGCAAAATCACTTTTCTGGGGGGAAGAATCCCTCACTTGGTACTGGGAGGCATCTACACTCACTGGATACGAAATACTTAACGTTTCAATAGTATTTTTCTTTACAAACTGTCCCATTCTTTCCAGTATCAGTGGTTAGAGGAAAAAAAGTTACATAACCTCAGCAAGATGACAGTTTTGTGATGAAGTGGGCAGAATGTACATTTTTATTCATCCTGAAAATCAGAAACTGTACATTGGGAGTATTGAGAGCATACGTCACTACTTAAAATGAGTAACAGACTCTCCTCCCAGAAGACAGGGTAAAATACTGGCTAAGTGAACTGGAAAATAATGTTTAGATCTGAGAGAAGTAATGAGAATTAGTAAATCTTTGGTGCTACATGGAATAAAGTACACAATCAACTGAGCACACTGGGTTGCCTCTAACTCCTCCTTAATCACTAATCTATACCATATTCCGAAACAGAGCATGCCTTGTGCCATGGTGTTTCCAAACATGCATATATACTCCCAACAGCTCCACAGCATTAACTCCTCCCTGGCTTCAGAAACCAAACACTACATTAGATCAGAGTCTGCGAGTGTCGATACTATACGAGAAAAGCACAAGAAGGGCTTATGGGGAATGGATTTTTTCTTTTCTTTTAAACTGTCAGCTAACAGTTTGCCACAGTGCTTATATTGTGATTCAGAGCACATACAATATTCATGACAGGTAAACTGAAGGACTTTTGTGCCTGTGGGTTGAGATTCAGTAGGTATATAGTACAAATCACAGGCTGCTTGTGGAATTTGAATGAATTTCCAATCGTAGGTTGGTGTTAGACATTTCAGAACTGGCTAGAAATACAGAAGCATATTCCAATATTTACTTATGACCTTCTAGATATAGTAATAATGTCCCCAAAAACTGAGCCACAACTCCAACACACTGTATGGTACCCATAGATGAATACACAACGCAAAAAAAACTTCTCATACAAGATTTCCACTCCTCTAACTCAATGCCATGGATGGCACGACTTCTTTTCCACATTGTTCCAGGCTGCCTCCTGCTGGCTAGAACTTGCACCCTTAGACTTTAAACCCACATTTACTATTTGGGGAGTGTTGAGTGCTGACTGGTTTTCTTGCCAGCCCCTTCCACTGTCAAAGGGTATCATTTGTTTCCTGGTATTCTCGTAAAAAGCATCAACCTTCTCTTAAAACAAAATACAGAGATTGTCACAGCATTTGTAAATCAAGCCACATACAAGCTCTTTTAAAAGTTATCTACAATAAGTGTACTAAAACAAAGCATGTCCAAGTCTATTGCTCTAGAGCTTAAAGGTTAAGTTCCTTAGCAGAATGTTCTGAATAATGAAAAATGGAAAAACAAGCTAATAACTTGACACTTGAAGTCTCCGAAGTGTTTTGCCACCTCTAATATAATTTTTGGACTTGTTTCTGTTTTGTTGCGCTTTTTTTTTGTTTTGGGTTTCTTTTTTTAATAAGAAATAACTAAAAAAAAAAAAAGACCAATATTCAAGATAATGTCTTCCTAAAGTAGAATTCTGCCAGGTTCCAAGTTTTTTCTACTGTCCTTCAAAATTCTGCTGACCTATCTACTGACACACAGAGTACTGAGGCAAGTTTACTGATGCAGAATCGCAACTCCTTTTCAATGAGTTTTTTGCTGGTTGGCTGAGATAAGCCCATCAATGCCTTGTGTGTGACACACAGTAAATTTCAAGGATGAAATAAACAGCTGGCTATGAATTCAACGTTGTGTAAATTTTAAAACTGCCATTTCATCTTTTCTGAATGGCATGTGCAGTGAGGACGCAATGTTAACACTAATGAAATGTCCATTTATACCTAAACTGCAGTTGAACTGCTCGTGTGTTTACATGGCTGTGGCATGGTGACAACACAGGAAAGTCAAGGCTCTGAGGTACCATTCTGACCTAGCCAGAACCATCAGACCCAGACACACTGGGTATGTCTCTGCTTCACTTATTACTCCAGTTTAATCCTAGTTTCACTAGTTTTATTCTGCTTGTTGATTATCTCACCTCTTAGAAGACATTAATTTATTAAGCAGACTAACTTGGTTTACTGCTTCAAAATGACTTGGCAAGTAACTTTCTGCACACAAAAAGACCTAATGAAGAAATTCAGGGATACCTCATTATTAGTAGGTGAAGCCTATTTTAAACTAAACACCTCACAGATTGTTTAAAAGAATGAAGTTACCAATACATGTATTTGGCCTTTGTAAGCTTTTAACAAAATTGAACACTTAGTGACCACTGAACACTGAACACCATTGAACACTGACCACTGAAAAGATTCTCTGTACATGAATTAACACAGCATCTTCTCTCTGTGTTTCTAAGCTAAGAGTAAGCAGCACTGTACTCTCCTACCTAAAAATCAAAACCAGAATCCACAACAAAACAACTTTAGGGAGAGGAGAATTAATCACACTGTACAGCTTTATGACATAAAATGGATAGGCCTGACACTAAGCCTCTGCTCTCAACTACCATCTGGAGGAACCTCTTTTCATTTGACTCTTGCCTCTCCTACAAGCCTTGGAATGTAGATGAATTTTTTCTGCACATCCAAAATAAGAAGGAAAGCTTAACATCCCTCAACCAGGGACTCCTACACCCCTGAGAACTCATAGATTAGACAGAGCCCATGATGATAAAAATATAAACGTATAAGCACAATAATATACAAATTTTATCATCAATGGACACACATGTAATAAATAAAAGCCCACAACCCCAAAACATTTTTATGATTTCCCTCCCTTTCCCCATTAATAATCCCAGAAGTAAGACTTCCATTCGAAGGGGACAATTAGCTCTAAGACTTACAAAGCAATTTTTGAATCTCTTTCAGGAATTACAGAAACAGTATTTATGGATTTTGCTCTAAACATTTACATTACACATTCTCATCTTCCACCACTATGAACAGATTTATTGAGATCTTTTCTCTCTTTTCCAGTTCTAATACTTGTGAATAAGGAACTGTAGCTTATACATCCATGTAAAACTTCTGTAGTCTAAATTCTCATGCCAGGTTCTCTCTTTCATCACAACCTTAAGGTGTTTTCAATTCTTGCAGAATGCCTTTGTTCTACAAATACCCACTGTTCTACAAATACACATTTTGACATCTTTGTCAGTTAAATCAGACAGTTTTGCTTTTTCATTATTCACATTGTAATCTGATAATAACCCAGCACAAATGTGGCTGGTCTAACATATAAAAAAAAATGAAATTCAGGTAAAAATGAGCAAGCCTCCACAAATCCCAATTTAGCCATTACACAGTCACAAATAGGGTACACCACCTTTTGTTATTTGTACATCTTGCATTACTTGCCACTATCTCTCCTTCATGTAGGACCTCTGAGGTATAGACATTCAATTCTTTATTTTAATAATGTCTTTCTATTACTTCACTTGCAGTGCACAGTTTCATTTGCTTTTACCTCTGTTTGTAAGGATAGTATAGTTAAATATAAAAGCCTTGGCAAGAACACCTACACAGATACGTAGCCACAGTTGCGTAGCTTCTCTTTGCCTTTTGTGTTCCTCATCAAATTCTGGGGAGTTGCAGAAATGGCAGCTTAAGTTCCACTGACTTGTGCAGGCAATACTAAGGCAGAAACAGCCATTTCTACATTACATTAAAAAAACAAACAACAGTAAATTTCCCATGGAAGGTCAAGGGACATTTCTCAAGGGCCTCCAATAAAACCGAAAGGATAAGCAACATCATGAACAGATTGGTTGCAAATACTTAAAACAAAGCCAGATTTTTTTCTCCAGCCTGTAAAGTCTGTTGCAGAAAGTTGTTCATATATTTAGCATTCCCATTCATTGCTAAGAGCAAGACACAACTACCAGTAATTAATGTTAGCTCCCAGACTCCCATTTTCACAGCCCCAAAACATCAGTTTGAAGTTACCAACAACTTACGTTAGACATCCTTACGACTGAATTAAATGACAAATGATACTTACTCCCAAAGCAGCAGCTGATTTTCAGATTAAAAAAATACTTACAATCGAGTGACACCAGAATCATGGACACAACGAATGAGATTTAAGTAAGTAAAACAATACACATGCTACCAATAATGCTGTAGCAAGTGAGCACTACCAACCTCAAAACCTTTTCACCACCTACAGAATAAATCTCCCAGCAGGACGCCCCAAAGGCAGCTTGGTGTTCTCTAAAATGTCAGCAGCCAGAGAAGGGTACAATTAGCAGACAAGCCCATTTATTACTACAGAATTCACCGAGGGCCCTTCAATGCTCATCAGGAGACTGCCAGACCTGGAGCCTATCACAGTAAGCCATAAATCCGCTTCTGCACCTTTGTGCAGCTCATACACACCATAAAAACCTGCAACTAGACTTCAGTCATTGATGAGAGAGAAAACCAAGGCCTAGAATGATTCCTCTCATATCTTGTTATAGCTGTAGGACATGCCCCAGAAGCACAGACATACTTAAAAGTTCCAGGAAGAGTCACCCAATACTTTTCTTTAACAGATAAACTGCCAGAAAATAAAAAAAGGTTTTCTCAGGGAGACACCAAATAGATTTTCTGATTCCCAGTTTTCTTCTGTATGCATTAGGCTGCGCTCCCTTTATTGTCTGTAATAGTTCAGTTCAATTTTTCTTGTTTATTTTTACATTGTTTCATTATCACAGAGCTCCTTTGCTATACAACTGAAACATTACCATTTAGAGACAGTGCTCTGAAAAAGTACTAATATTCAACTTCATTTCCTGTTTTTCTAGTAATGACAGATGAAGATATGCAGGATGAATCCAGAATGTTCCTATCTGTTCTTAATATCACTATAGTGAATTCCTTGCCTCTACTGTATTTCAAGACAAACTGTTTGGCAACACAGAAGACTTACAACTGAAAGACTACATAATAAACTCCAAAATAGCCAAACAACAAGCCAACTATCACAGACACAAAGCAGTTACTTTTCCCCTGTAAGAAAGCGTAGGACAAAGAGATCAAATCATTGCAATTTTTCACATGAATTTATTCTAGATGCAAGCATCACCTATCAGCTCTTCCACTGCACCAAGGCATCTGCCTGGCCCTGTGCAGCTTGATCTTATCCAGGGCTCCTTTTCCAAGATCTGAAATGCGAATATGGCTCCAAGACACTTAATTTAGGAGGAATGATACCCTGTTAATGAACACACTGACAAGTACAGAAGAGTCACTGCTCTCGGGGTGGGGGAAGTTGTCTGGTTTGGGGCTTTTGTTTCAGTTTATCCTGGGGTTTTGTAGGCAAAATGTAGAAAGGAGCTGTAAATCCATGAAGAAATCTCTCTCTCCTGACACAGGAGACTTTAAGGAGTCTTAAGATAGGATGTGTGGGTTGGTTTGACACACGTATCCCTCCTCCCTGCAAAGAGGTATCTTTTCCTTGAGAACATCATGCAAATCACTTTTGACCAGCTCTGGTCTGTGTTGAGCAGGGTCCTAACATAAATTGTTACATGCTCTGCAAAAACTCAGGCCCTGCCTTTATGCTGAACTGCTGGTGATTTGACTTGTACTGCTTCTCTCCTCCAAGGGGATTCATCATCGTGAATACAGACGTGAAGAAGCATTTCTGGCAGCATCAATGGAATGACAGAATACAAAGGTAGTAAAAGATGCAGCTTTGTCCTCAGCCCACTAGTTTAACCCTGGTGTCCCTTTACTACTATAAAGAGCACTGGGAGACAGTGTTTGCTTGCAAAGAGGAGGAGAGGAATGAAACAGTATCCAAAGACGGATACCTCCTTCTGCCTGCAGGCACTGAAAGGATATTGGGATCACAGCAGGATTTCAAGGAGGTTCTACCCTTCACAGGCCCAGATGACGGGGGAAAGGAATGAGGAGAAGTCACATCCCCTTATTAAAATGAATTTACCTGAACTAGTGTAATCCTGTAAATGTATGGATTGTATCAATTTACTGGGTCTATCCGAGATGAAGTTAATTTTCCACACAGTAACACGTGGCACTGTGTTTTGGAGGTGTGACTAAGACAGTGCTGAAAGCACCCGAGTGTTCTGGCTATTGCTGTACATGCACAGCATCAAGGCCTGCTGTTTTCCCATCACTCTGCCTCTCCCAGCAAGCTGGCCAGGGATGGGACACAACTGAGACAGCTGACCCAGATCAACCAAAGTAATATTCCATGCCATATGATATCATACTCAACAATATAAATTAAGAGGGAGGTGGTTTGGGGGAGACAGCCATTACTCGGAGACTGGAAATGGCTCAGACTGGCTGGGCACTGGACTACATGTGGGAGGTGGTGACTGCCTTTGTATCACTTTAAGGTTTTGTTCGTTTCTTTTGCCTGTCCTTATTAAATTAACTCAGTATTATTTTCCTGAGCCCCACATTTTCTCAATTTTCCCCAGTTCTTCCCCTCCTGCTTCTGGAAGAGGAAGTGAGCAAGAGACTGAGTCATAGCTCAGCTGCTGACTGGGGTCAACAAAGCGCAGTCAACCATTATTAGAGAAACCATTCTTTAAAGCACTATCCAAAGGACTATTTCCACCATTTTCTTTCAATGAGTAAGGTGAAGGGAGAAATAAGGAAGCTAACGTGGGTCTGACAGCACTGAATATAGAGCCCAATTTTAACAAAATGCATTATTCAAATTAATGAGATTTAAGACAGTCATTTAAATTCAAGAACAGAAATTTAATAGCAGATGTTAAATGAGCTCTAATGTTGAAATGAATTTGTATGAAAAGAGATGGAAGGCACAAGAGCAAAATTTGGAACAGTATTTTGTGGCACAGAAGTAACCTCTGACCTATTCTATACAGCTGCAGTAAGAAGCCAGAAATCTTGCACATGCACAGACATGAGTGAATGTCGTAATGAAGAGGAACACACACGAAAACATCTTCCTATATAAAAGGTCACAAACCTGAGAAGTTTCTCAAAGGGACGGCATATTTACAGGGATGGCAAAACTAGCAGGAGTTACTTTACCTGGTAAATGTATTTTTCAGGAGATCACATCTAGAGGTGACAGTTTCACACTGCCAGCAGTAACCACGTAAGCACTGCTCTTGCAGAATACAGCCAAGATTGGAGGGAGACAGCAAATGCCATCCATGATGCACTGACAATACTACCTATCAAAGACTGAAAGAATTCATTGAAAGCCTCTTGGAGGGATCTTTTTTTAACTATAGCATGCATATACTAGATCTATCTATCTATACTAGTCTATCTATCAGTCAGGCCTTGAACTTATTTATCAAGCCTTCTGGTCCCATATGCCTCTAACAAAAGCCTTGAAACGAAGGTGGTCTGCACTGTCATTGTATTGCACCCCAGTTAGCAACGTTAAGATCAAATGGTACAAGAGCAAAAACTTCTGTACCAACCAAGCCTTTCTCTGATGCAATTTTCTCATTTTCAATAGGATTTTCATTCAAATTGAGACTACTTTAATAGTAAGAAAATAAGTAACACGTAGAGGTGCTGGGAGATTATCCCACAACTACTGATGAGCCTAACATCTTCACTGCAAGAAAGTGCATGTGTGTGGGGAAGGGCAACATGGAAAGTCCACCATTTTTAACACTGATTTTGCCTGCTGTTCTATTCACACAATAAATAGTTCATCACAACATCTGGAATAAATAATAACTCGAAGCTGACACCACAAGGGGAAAGGTCAGCTTTTCTGCCTTTTCTTTTGCACCACTGATCCACTCAGCAGGTAGAACACAATCTTTCTTTTTACCTTCCTACAGTTCTTAGCTAGTATAGAGGAACTTCCTGGTTTACATCTTCTTCTTACCTTCCAGTGAAAGAAAGCAAACAAAAAAGCCACCAAGCAATCTCAGGGGGAGGGATCGTTACCTTAAAACAGCAAGGCAAAGCCTATCAAGATGCTCAAAGAACAGACAAAGTTGATGATCGTACAATGAGAGATGGTCCAAAACAAACGAAGTGGGAAGTCTTCAATTTCATTACAAACTCAGTTAAAAGCTACAGGGTACAAGGGAAGGGCTAAAAACCCAAGAGCACTGAAAGCATTTGGTAGGAGGAAAGGTGTTTTGCAAATAAACAGAATTCAGAGTCCCAAGAAGGTCAATATAACCACTCAGAAAGCTGTGAGGTGAAGCACCTCATGACACAGACATACCAACTGAATCTTCCAGAAAGGAGGAAAGACTACTTATCTCCCATAAATGTTTTTCCCTGTGGTACAAGGAGGAAGCCATGAAAAGAACAGTGCATTTACCAAGTCTGCCACCAGCAAAATTTATGCACGGAAATACTCGGTCTCTTTCAATATTCAGTCAACTCCCACCCCTGTAATTACCCATGTTTAAATGAGCAATAATTTGGCTTGAAAAAACACAGAAGGAAAAACTCTAAGTTTTGTTTCACACATGTCATTTCAAATGCTAACATGGAATAGCAACTGCAGAATGCCAGCTACCTACAGAAAGAAGCTGAAAGACTGTTTTTCTTCCCTAATTCATGCAGTTCCTTCTGCCAACTGTATGGGAGGGTGTGGGGTTAATCAATACCTTAATTGAAATTTCTATAATATTACCATATTCGTTGCTACTTTTGCAAGGCCACAACTATATCCAGGGCTGTGTGAACTATTATCATTGCTATCATTTAAGTTCATCCAGACTACAGCATTAATAATGCAGATAAACTTAACCAAGACCCATAATTCCTTCATCCCCTGCAATAAAGCAAATGGTGTATTTACAGTTTGTCTGGAGCATTAATACAGTAAAAATGTCAAAAGCAGGGTTTTCTTCCAATTAAGCAGACAAGCGCTTTCTATTTTTAATTACTCTTATATCTCTGCTTGAAAAACAGAGCTGAAAAATCAGTTCCAGAAACAGTATCAGCCTAATTGAAAAAAAACAAACCACCCTTAACAGGCATTGCCTTCATTCAGTCTCATCATATCCAAACTGGACTCTCCACTGTTTTTCACTTTTACTTTGAATAGCGAAATAGACCACTGATGAAAGAGGATTTATCCAATTATTATGAGCAAAGTAGCTTTAACTTCCTTTAGATATCCACTAACAAGATATAAAATGACACTTCCCGGACACATCACCGGCACAATAGGGCCTTTATTGATTTTCATATCATGTTCTTCAGTCTGAGATGACTCTCTTGAGGACTCCACTTCCCAGCAGGAAAAAAATTGCCTTTTCTATGTTTGAATTCAGATCTATTAATGCATCCCTTGCTGGAGACAGTGTCATTTTAGTTCTTTCCCTCTGTAGTTGATGTGTCTACACCTTGCTGGCTCGGTGTCCTAATGGATCCTAGGGTTAGAGGCTGAAGTACAAAAACAAAAAATGAAATTGCTCAGCTTGACAATCAATAAGACTCTTAATCCTTCTCAGGGTAGAATGTGCAACCAATGAGGTGTGAGAAGTGTGTTTGACCTTGTGCAAAAGCTATAAATAGAGTATCAAGTCCAAAAGAAGTTACACACCAAAAATAAAGATGAAAAAGAGTTAATATTACTGTTTACCTTGCATTACTGCCACGAGAAAACTTACAGCTGAAGGAACAGACATTATTCCTTTCATCTGTCATTATGAAGTTTTCTGAAGTACAATGCTGTCATCTCTTCACTATATAATTTAAAAGACTAAAAGACAATCTCAACAGTCAAATCACTGCTGAGAGGTAAGTTTCATAGATCAGGGTAAGTTAACTTCTGACATATGTCTGAATTTACCCATGATCACATATTCAATCTGGGGAAAGAAACAGTGACATGAACCCTTGGAATCGGCAGGAAGAAGCCACAGGGTTCCCATAGCCTTTACCTGAATATGAAAAGGACAGCAGATTAGCTATGTATGTGCAGCCTCTGACTTACAGCAAATTACTAATTTGAAGAAACATTTGAATTTTGCGATAAACTACATAAAAATACAATGTGATGGTTTGTACTGCCTAGCTTTGATACAGCACTTAATAACCACCATTCACTGAGCTTAGAACACCAAAAGACAGGAAAAAGAAAGTTAAAAGGCAAAAAAGAACTTGTATGGCTCATTTTTTACCACTCTCTCTTTGTAAAAGTCATGTAACATAATTGCATGATGGTTCTAACAGAAGCTAACTCCACTTACAAGATGAGGAAATCGCCTGACAGCTAAAGAAATACATTTTAATAACAGACTGCGTACACTGAAAACAAATCTCTCAAGCCTGATCCTCATTACATTCACCCTTACTCAAATTCACTCCTCTGTACAAGGGCACAGGAGAGCACCAACACCTGGCCCAGTATGTTCAACTATCCTTCATTCCCATGAAGAATAGCTGCCCTGCATTTTAATAGCATGGTGTGCACACAATCTACATCAGACAGTCTGAATCCTTCTGACACTTTACAGCTCCAAGAAACATACATGTTCCTCCTCGTCAAGTGGGAGAAAAGATCTGCTGCAGCATCCACAATCATTTAATACAATGGAGTACCAGAGGCTTCGCTTTGGGGGGTTAACAGGAAGACCACATCCACATGGACACCTGATGACATTTTATACGTATACACAGAAACGACTGACAGCTCTTTTTCAGTTATCTCAGCATCTAATGACCGCTAAATTCATGCAACCAACAGGCAGCTGCATACGTTGTTCTTATCTACAGTACGTTTAAAATAGTATACTATTAAGTGAAAAAAAAAACACCTCAGTTCAAATCTCCGTAAGCTGCATCTCTACCCTCCATTTTTATGAAGACAGAGGCTACAAGGAGTCAGCTGGTCTTGGGATACCACAAGGAGTAGAGTCAGAAGAGCAGACCAGGAACTGGAAGCAATGTGGATACAATTCACCATTGAGCTATAAGAGTCCTGCACAGAACCCCAAAAACCAGCACAGCAAGAAACAGTTAAACTTTGCCTCTCCTTTGCTCAGGAGTAGTGGCCCACATTCCAATGTTCTTCACTCAGCCTCAGGCTGTTGGTCCGTTCTTTGCTGGTATCACAAATACAGAACCTGGTAGGCAGAGCTCAGGAATGTTCTGTGCACATTCCTGGCAAGATAACAAAGGAGGTAATATACAGACTGTCCAGTGAGAAAAACACTCCCCTCACCTGCCTCTCTTACCTGAAGTAACACAGTCACCAAGGTCACACGGGAAGAAATCAGGCTCAGGACCTTATCCTGAGGACAGCCAGTCTGGATCTTGACATACATCCACATGAAAAGTTCTGCTCCCAACCCCTATCTACTAAAAAATCAAGTGTAGCAGGTGATTACTTCTAGTTTATTAAAACAAAATAGCTTCATCTCAAAATTGCACTGCCTTCCTTATAAACATGTGGACATGGCACACTGGTCTCTTTACAGATAATTCAGAGCTAGTGATTTGTAGGGACTTCACTTTCCTCAGCCCTCCAGCTATCATTAGTAATCCTTTATCACCTGCTAACAGTTTCTTCTATAGCACAACACGGTACACCAGCAGGGAGTCTCTCTCTTTCTGGCCCTGGTCTGCATCTCCATTAGCCAGGGAACACTGGCAATCTTTGTAGCACAGTCTCTGAATTTAATTTCAGAGTGACTGAATTCCTTGAACCAAAAGAAAAGCTTCATATGAATTTACATGTGCTCTCCAGAGCACAGACTTCATACTGACTGACCATCTAGGTACTTGTACAGAAGCATACAGCTAGCCTTAAAAAAAAAACACATTCTCAGTAACTCAGCTGAAGGTCTGCAGTATTATTAGCAATAAGTGACTAATTAACCATATCCATACATTATAGGTCATTGACATTGACTAGGACATCTATGACCTGCTTGAGGGGGTATTTGCATTCAGTTCTCCTGGCAAAATGCCTGCTGAGCGAAGACAATGCCAGTTTTGGCTGGGATGATGTACAGAATGCGCACACAGCAGGAACTCTGCAACAATGACTTGGCCAATTGATTAAATCTGAGCACTGACCAGCAGGTGTCTTTTTAGTGTGCTTTGAACAGCTTTCCATAAAGCCTTGTGCTTCACAGTAGCTGGATGCACATCAGTGTGGTCATACATCAGGGTGTCAGGATTTTCTGCTGCAAGATGAAAGCATCACTCATTTGCACATCTCAGAAGTAGCAGCTCCTTGTGCCTCAAATTTCTGATACTTCCTCAGGAGAGCTCTCAAAAATTAACAAGTTACAAAAGATATCAGCAATCTACTCATCTGAGTCCACTTTGATGAGGCATACGAAAACCAGTTTGATTTTCATTCCTGTTTTACAGGTGAAGGACAGGAGTAGTGCTGGCATATCAGTCAACTCCCCACTGAAATCTGTCACTGGGCATCCAAAAACCAGCCCTATGCTTCTGTTGTAGAGCTTTGAGAAAATCAAGCTACTGATGTATAGTTCCCTCACACTCTTCAGACATACAGTTTGCCAAAAGGCCCAAGGCAAAAACCTTACTGTGTAGAGGACCCATGGCACGTCAGCTCATCCCCAAAGTTTACAGAAGCCTGTCTAGATCCTCACAATACAGACTTCTAATTCAAATCCATGGAAGACCTTTCAGTAGTATAACATGAAAAACCACAGATTTAACTGTTCTTTAGCAGAGTTCAGGAAATTCAAGAGTCCAGGAATTCACTGTTTGTAGAGGTACATTAGCAAAACCTAAAATTTTTTAAAATCACTTCTAAAATATCAGCAAAATACCACCCCTCCACCACCACTCCAAACTGGAGTTTGGAATATCAGACTGAAATGTCTATGGATAGAGGTGCATTATTTGGAATTGGCAACACTTACAGCAATAAGAGCCACAGTATTTTCAGTACCACCAAATCTCAGCAATGCCAAAATCCCAGAAGCCTATTTCCGCTCTAACTCCAGATGATTTCAGTAACAGAATTGGCTGTCCACAAGTTAGTCTAATAAATCTGATGGCGCTAAAGGTACCAGTTTAAAACACTAATTTTCTCTACACAAGAAACATCTTGCACATGATAAACTATGTAAATGATAACAGCTTTTATCATTTTGTAATGATAAAAGGAAACATGTTTTCACTCAACACAGATTGAACTTGCTGATACAGAAACAAGAACTTAGCATTATTTAAAAGACAATGACACACAGAAGAAATAACTATCCAGAGTTACAACTGATACTAAACATATTTTGTGGATCTATCACTAAACACCTCCCACATCACATGACAAATCCATGCCTGCTTATTACAGATCCACATGATACATAACCAGAGGTAGTTTTATCTTACATCTTTGGAGGTTTTTTATTCTTGCTTCACAAAGCTAGTATTACCCACTACCAAAACCAAAGCACTAAACTAAACTGACTTTGACTGCTGCCCTGTATAAAAATCATCATGATCTGAAGTTCAGAGGGACATCCTCAAAGTATTTGCAGTATGCAAGTCCGACCATAAGTAGCTCACATAGGAAGTGAGAAAGCTGTTTAGGATGAGGCTGGCAGCTCTGCAACTAGCACTGATCACCTTTGCACAGTCACATACTTTACCTTTCGTTTAAAGCCTCAAATGCTAGAGTACCTTCACAGGAGAAACATGGCACTAGGGTAAACTCAACAGAAGGAATCTGCAGTAAAGTGAGAAATTTCACTGCTCAGATTATGTTCTATGAAGTGCTACCATAAGCATACTTTATAATAGAGGAAGTATGGCAGTATTTTATGACCAAGGTAGTTTGTACCATCAAAGCTGCAACAGTAATTACAGTTCAAACTTGTCTATGGTAAGCACAGCCATCATCTGCAGCTGAATAAACAAGCCACTACCCAGGCCTCTCACTCCTGTGGAGACAAAGGAGTCTTACCAAGGTAACTTCTCATCCTTGAGGAGGTAAGACCCAGCTTTGGAAGCAGCAAGGAGGAAGAGTCAGAGGGGGCTGACAATGTCCACTGGCCATCAGGAAAATGGAAATAGCTACGGCCAGTGTATAAAGCGTAGTAGACAGGAAACAAAAGCTCAGACAAGAGCTGCAAAAATGTACGACCACTGCTCAAGATATGCAAAAAAGTAGGGGGATAATGACCACTGCTCCACATACCCAGTCCCCCAGCAACAGCAGAGGTCCTGCAAGCATGAGCCTGGCATCCTAGGCTGTGACACTCGCAAAGGTAACACTACTAGAGGAAGCTGAAGACAAGGTTTACATGCAACTCTGACCCTGCTCTTACTCAGCCCCTTTTTACCAGGAATGTTGCAGCCATTCCCCTCCCCTCTTTCCTCAAATGGGGATTATACTCAGGTGCATTTAAGATCTAAATTTTACACAGCTCTTCAATATTACTGAAAATAAATAAAAAATAAAGCTAAAAATCTTAACCTTGAAAAGCACATTAAGGGCTTGTAATTGTCCAAGTAATTGCTTCTGTTTCCATCCAAGCACAAGCAGCACTGAACCACAGAGTCTGAAATGTACACGCCTAAAGAAGGTTTTGGGCTTTTGACCCAATTCTTCCTTATGTAATTGTCATCTTTGAGTCTGGCTCTTACTCCAACTTCCAGTTTAAGATTCAAGCAGTCTCACTGCTCATTCAAAAAGACTTCTCTGGCTTGACACAAGCTACTGTCCAAAAATACCAAAAAACCAACCCACTGGAAAGTGCTATCTGGAATATTGTTATAAA
The DNA here is from genome assembly GCF_034315485.1 of Pezoporus occidentalis. Lineage (NCBI taxonomy): Eukaryota > Metazoa > Chordata > Aves > Psittaciformes > Psittacidae > Pezoporus > Pezoporus occidentalis. The sequence continues at coordinate 4,645,650 of NW_026914502.1, forward strand.
TACAGCCACAAGTATTTCCACCAACACAAAGGCTGAAAATATCCTTGAGGTTACAGTTTCCGTAACTAACTGAATTGCATCAGCAGTATTATTTATAAGCCGGGAAAGGATTTAGAAATGCTTGACCTTCAGGAGTCAAAGAAAGATGCAGCTGTCCTCGTTACTATTTGAAACTTCACTGCCACTTGCTGAGACAGATTTAATGCATCCTCCTAGCTTATCAGCAGAAATGGTAAATAGTCCACATTAATCAGAACATACCCATCTCATCTCAGTCTTTTGGGGATGAAGGTCCATTAAGGAATCAAAAACAGATAAAGCAGAACTTCAATTACTTGATGTGTCTACTCCGATTCTGCCTGAATTATCCTTGTGTTCCTCACAGTAAAAGGGTGGAGGAAGTGATTTATTTTCTGAGATATTCCCATTAAAAAACAAGAGCAGCACGGTCCATTCCCATTTCCTTACCCAATTTTTAAGGGCAGGTAGATGTCAAGAAGACTCACAGTTTCCTGGATTTTCAGCAAGCAAACATCACTCTTTGCACTTCTAAATCAGAACAGGTGAAGTAGCATTTAGGTAAGTTAAGGAAGAAGAAAAAAGTATGATGGTTTCTAGCTTTTACTCCATGGCTTTTTCAATTAATCTGACAAGCACTTTAATTCTCAAGTCTCAAAATCAGCCGAAGTTTAGAACATCAGCTGCCTAAAGGTCGTAGTTACACAAGCCATTATCAAAGTTTTTAATGTAACAACTGGTTTGAATCTCAGCAACCTTGCAGTGATCAGGCAAACACTTCTAATGCAAACAAATCATGGTGGGGTCTCCCCCAATTATAAGACTTGAGGAATAAATCAAAGTTCATTACTGCACATTTCCTAAGAAACTGTAATTACAATCTTTCAGAAAATACAGTGCAGGCATACAACACTGCTTCAGACAGCTAGGAAATGGCTGGAAAACCACAGACTTCAGTTCCTTGCATCTTGTATGGTTTTGCTTGGAATAGTACAACTACAGAACACTCCTTTTCACATTTTACAGACCTTTAATAAAAATATATAGTCTGGCTTCTATCCCGGTACCTGGTAATCTTCTGCAGTTCTCACTCATATCCTTGCTATCTTACTCAAGCAGAAGTCTAGATAAACCCAGCTGAAACCCTCCACGCCAAAATACTTTAATGGCCCATACTAAAGCAGCCAAACATGGTAGAAAGAGCACTGAAATGAAAAGACTAATTGTGTGTGATACTGTGTCTGGAGTTGTACTCTTCCTTCAATCATCACTGCTTCCTAGGTACTAAGCAAACAGCAAGGAGCCAAATTCTAAAGAAAGCTATAATTTAAGTGACTCCATGCAGCCACCAGCATTCGGAGTAGCAACATGTTCATTTATTACACATCATGAGATGCCATGAATGTTTGCAGCAAGTATCAGGATTTGTTTTTATTAAATCCAAAATAAAGTTAACTTCCCCAGAAACTTATTACAACACACGAGAACCATTGCAACATTTCCAGATAGGACCAAAATGAATTTTTCGTCGCCTCCCAGAGAGGAGGAACAATTCCTAAAAGAGGTCACAATGCAAGAAATACCCCTAAAAGCCCAATAGCCTGTCAGGTTGCTTACCCATGAGTTCACACGCTTCCTCAAAAGAGGAACTTCTTCAAAAAGATACAATATGCAACTTGCAAAATGCCATTTTTGACTGCTATTCCTGAACAGCAACAGGAGCAGAGGCCTACCTCTACGAAAATCACCAGTTTTCTCATTCAATCTAGTTTGAAGAGGCCAACATCACATAAATCCATCTAGAAGGCGACATACTAAATCCACATCAAGAAACATTGTTATCTTCTGATAAAACAGTGTCCATGACTACATATACTAAACATTTAGAAAGGTATTTCCTTACAGTGGGAAACAATCATGCTCACACCTCACAAAGTGCTTCCACCATTTATGGAAAAAACAAATGCATGTATTGGACTATGAGTTCTGTCATTCAAAAACCAGCTTTTTTCCTTAGGAATGACCATCTGAATGTGCAGCTTGCAATTTAAAATTTCCATAGCCAGACTCTCTGTGAAGTGATAAACCTCAAGACCCGGTGATCACACACGTGGAAGGACATATCCAATAGAGTTTCACTCAAGCCCTCTATGGATCCAGGCACTGAGAGGAAAATCTCAAGAACGCAAGCCTGGGGCAAGTTGCATTTACGACACTGCATGCAATAGCAGACTGCACACTGGAAGGCGACACTTGGGACTGTGACAAATTTAGCCATTTACATCCAGAAAATAAATCTATCATACTTGGAAAAAAGCTAAGTTGTTTTCAGATCTATCTTTGTGTATTTGCAGGGCTATTCCTCAGGTTTTGATTGCTTTTAGTTCAATATTCTTTTTAGGCTGTATCAAATTCACTTGCAAAGGGTTAATGATGGGCAGGTGAAATGCTACACAGAGTATGAAATTGTTTTGGTTTAACTCTCTATTTAACACAAATAAAGCCTCAACACCCAAAAGAGTGTAGAGTCAAATGGACTGGGATGGAAGCAACTATGGTTTCCCTCCTTCCTTAGAGCAGAGCTGTACAGCAGAATGTACAAAGTCAGACAGGGCAGAAGCTGCACTCTGCCGAGACTGCCTCTGGAAGCACCCCTACACATAATGGTTCTCCCCTCCTTATGAAGGTCTTTGCTTTAGAGCCATCATCACCAAGACTCCAGATGACTAGAGTCTGGGAAAATTATTTATTGAAAGCAATTTATCTGACAAATATTGACATTTGCTTCAAATGCCTTTCAGCACATCATTATTCAACCAGTTCCACAGACTGCCCAAATTCAGAAAATAATTCTTTCAACAAGTTCTTTTCACAACTCCTGTTTAGGAATAATTTTTATCATTTGAAAAGCACACCTGTCAAGCAAGTGTTTTACACCACCTTTAGTGTAGTAGTACTACAAAAGAGGAGGGAAAGGATCTGACTGCAGTTTTACAGGACATCTGCCTTCATTTCCTAATCAGGAACGGCTATAAATCTTGCAAGGCTGTAAGCAAACACCAGAAATACTGACGTAGAATTGCTCTAGTAAAATGAAGACTATGGGGAAAATTTGATGTAGGATCCGCTAGCCAAAACCAACCTCTGCCATCACACAGACCAAATGAACACTGTCACTATTCTCCACTCGCAGATGATGTGCTTGTGTTGCAAACTTACAGCCTGCTTTCAACCGCAAAGCAGCTTCCATCAGACACATCAACCACTGGGGCTATTCAGGTTGCAGAGACCTGGGCCAGAAAATAATGAAGTCAATCCTTACCTCTACTGGGAGATACGTAATGAATCCAATTCTGCAATTACCCCTTGTGTTATCATTTATCATGGTACAAGTACAAGCAATATGCAAGCAACATGCAAGCAACAAAATAGGACAGCTTTTTAAAAGAGCCATATAACATCAAGCAACTGCAAAAGCAGCAGGTGATTGCAGCACTTGCACCACTATTTTTAACAGGGAATATTTCCTGGTGTCACAAGGAGATACTGTTAGGGGAGAAAAAAAAAAGTATGCTTTTCACTACAGATATCCAAGATCAACTCTTGTATACTGTAGAGGAAAAGAAAAAAGAGGTGAAATATAAAAACTGAAAGGAAACTTACTGTTTTGTATTGCTTTGCTCTTTCGCCACTCCATTACTACAACTCTGTGGTAAAGAATTACTGGAAAGGCAGAGACACACATTTTTCTGGGTTATTCCCTCCACCCCTCCTTTTAACAAGTCAGCAAAACCAAACTGGTATACCAGCATACAAACTAAAGCACTCTTCTCTTGTACTTCAAGTTCAATCCTTTTTGCCTGAGGAATTCTCTTGGCTCACGGGTTTGATGTCAGCCCTTGATTGTGTTTTGATGTTTCTGCAGATCTACGATTGAGTTCAATTCTCAGCAGCCAAAACAGACATTTGTCATCCTGTATGCATCAAATTTCCTGTGGCACACTGCCCACTTAATCATGCAGGCAAGAGGAGCTTTAACAAAGCAAGGGGCTGTCTGCAAGCCACCGTGACCTAGCATGTGTGGAGTCACATGTAATTACCATTACTTAGAAGGATCACTCAAGGCTTCCTGGTGTTGCTGCACATCAGTTCAACCACGCCAGAGTGTTTGAGTAAATATTTGCACGCAACAAGGAGCTGTTGAGAGGGTTTTATCTACAGCTGCAGCCCCCAGTACATGAAATATTCAGCACATTAAATGTCTCTACTGATGCAGAGTGGTAGGTTTTCACTCTGATTTGATTAGCAGTGATGATTCTTTCATGAGGTGTAACTGTCCTTCCAGATTAGCATCAGGCCAGATTCCATGCAGCAGTCACGGAAAAAAAGAAGATGGAAAAAAAGAACAGTCTGACATGTTACAAGGGTTACTTTACAGAGTCTCTAGCAATGCTGAGATTTCTTGTTCAAAATAAAATCCTGAAGCCTAAATCTTACTTTAAAAAAAACCAAACAACTCAACACATGACTCTGTAGGACTAAATTTAAACACACATGTAAAACTCAATACTAGTGAGAGTTAACTAGGAAAAAAACAAACACATGTGTAACTCAGGGAATGTGTTAACATTCCACAAAAAAAAAGACATCAATTCTTTACCCATAAAAAGCTACAAACGTTACACAGGAAGATGGGTTTCTGTATCGAGTATAACGATCATCCCCTAACGAACACCACAGAATTTGTTATTTACACTGGATCAACATTTAGTTGCATCACTTATAAAACTTTTTCACCTAAGTACATCTCATCACCATGCAAGCAATAGGCAATTTTCAATGATAATAACATTGACTTTGGTGGCATATTTTTAATACCAGCATTTTAAACTGGTAACATTACCACATGATTTCTATACTGTAGTATGCTGAACCTGAATCTAACAGAAGCAAGCAGATTCTGCAGCAATTGGACTGAGTGATGTAGCTGGAACAGATAAAAACGGGCTGGTATTCCTGAAAGTTATTTTTGTTTGCCAATCTGTTGCCTTTCAACAAATCAGTTGCCTTTACAAACCTTTGGTTTGGTCCCCTCTTTGACTTAAATAAATCAGCTTTTGGAAAGACTTCAAACTCAGTAGCAAGCATTCTGCCTTAATATGAAGAGCTGATTATGCACCCGCTTAAAAAATACAACAAAACCTACTAACCTCCCAAGTGGAATCTTGGCCTGTATGCCATTAGAGCCAAATGTGAAGTCTCTGCATGATTTCACAGGCACAATAAAAGAAATTAAGGACTATCAGATACTGAATTTTTGCAGTACATCAACAGCAGTTATTTAGCAGAAGATGTTTCTGTAATTGTCACTGAGGAGGAAGCTCCAGAGTATTCAATAAGCTTCTGTTCTCTGCGGCAAGTTACACCCGTAAGGCATACTGCACCTGCCTGGTACTGCAACAAGCGATCTTATTTTCCTAATTAGACTAGCAATGGCAATATAGAAGACTGAATAACACAGGGCTAAATGTAAGAGTTCGATGATGCAGACACCAGGTGCTATGCTTAAAAGCATTTTAAAACATTATCATCACTGGTGCAGACTGCTGTGTAGTAAACTCCAAGACAAACCACAGTATCTCTTGTATGTTTCTGACTTCCAGTGTTACAGCTTATACTTACTGCTATGCATACAGCAAGGTTAACCATATACAGACAACTGATAAAATTCCTATTATGCCCTGTGGCCAAAGACCACAGGAAGAAGGACTGCATTGGCTCTCACCCCCACATAGATTTTACTACACTCCACATATGAAGCGTCATTTACTTCTCCCTGTATTTCCAGCCAATTTTTTCAGGAGATTTAAAGTATCAGAAGCCATTGTTCACCCCTTCCTCAATCTTCAGAACAATGGAATGTGGGATAAAAGTACGCTCTTTTCATTACACTGAGTGAAATTTGCTGGTCATGGTGGCAGAGTTGACAGAAACATCCATTAAACCTTCTAAGCCATAAGCAGAGTCTTGACCCTTAATTACCCCAAAATGATCTGAAGGACTACTATAGTAAAAGCTGGTTTATTCATTTAGACAAGGAGTGTTAAAACCAACATCCTAACTCAAATGTTTCTATCAAAATGAAACCTTTATGTTTAAAACTGACTCTTCTCTAAACTAGCACCTGAAATCTGTGGCAGTTTTCAAAGCACTTGGTCTAGCCATTCTCAGTGCCCTTCTCTCTTGGTACCACTGATGCAGAGGCAGCAGTGTATCTTGCTAGCACAAGAGCGAGCACTTAGATGTAGCACAAAACACTCAAAACCACTTCTCAAACCACAAAAGAGAATACAGTTTGCTCTGCAGAACTGGCTACAGGAATGCCATAAGCAACACCAGAAATCACTAATGATGACAAATGCCAGGCATGGATATTCAAGATGGCAGTTTTTTCACAAACTTCTGGATGTCCACTCTCTGATAAGGATGGCCTCTTGAGCTATCTCCAAAACGCAACATGCAGAGATGAAGATACTTAAAATTGCTCAAGTAGGGAACAGAGTAAATAGGAGAAGCTTGGGCCACTGGAGGGGAAACAGACAAACACTGTCTGGCAGAATCAATCAGGAAAGGAGCGAATCACCCAGGACACACTTCCCGAAGATTTCAGGCTCTGAAATACGCCCATCTGTCAAAAACATTGTGTGAACATTACTGATGGTTTGATAAAATTTGTACCAATATTTCATAAGGTTTTGTAAACAACAGTTTCTACCAAACATGCACAGTTTTGTAGCTTGGTTAGGAAGGGTAGAGTACCTGCAGAACTCCTCATAGCCTTTCTCATTGCTGTACATGGATATATCTTATGTTGATCTGAAAATTAATTTCTAACTGATAAGCTGAATTCTCGACTTCTACTGGGGCAGGTACCTCATCCTGCACAGCTGTTTAATCAAAATGCAATGTTCTAATGATAAAATACTACAAAATCATCCGTGTTCCAACATCACCTAAACTTCAGCACAGGTTTACATTTTAGACAATCTGAATAGGCTGAGCATGTGGATTACAGAAAGGTAAGGCTCAATAAACCATCAAATTAATTCTACCTTTTTCCTATACCTTTCTCATAAGCAGTGGCACACATGAACACCAACAGCATTAGAAGCCACAACAGATAAAAGAGCCTTTCCAGGAAAGCAGTTATCCAGATGACAAAGTATTTAAACAAACACACACACAGAACAAACCAAACTATAGCTGGAAAAGATGAATGCTGTCCTGATTTTGACCAAGTTGATTTTTTTGTTACTATTTTGTTTATACTGAGTAAAAAATCCAAACCAAATCAAGCAAACAGGTTTATAATCAAATTAACAGGCCCACTGAATACATAACTTGCTCCTGAAGAGACAATCATTGTATAAACCTCCCCTGCCATAAAATTAAATTAAAAATTTAAAAAAAAGCCACAACCAAGCACACAGACAAGAAATAACCTAAATGTAGACAGTCTTAATGCTCCAATACATTTTGAGCTGAAGTTTGAATCTTGGTCTTTTACAAATCTGAGTCACTCACAAAATCTGAATCGGAAGATTTGTTTCAAAGGGCAAAGACAAGTTCATCTCTACTCTCAGCCTCCATGCCAAGTTTAAAATCGTTAATTATGTGTCATTAATAAATATTTTTATAACCATTAAAAACCATTTTTTTTTAACCCTTTAAAATATTTTAAACTAAGCCTCTTAAGACACTATCACTAGCTGTGTAATACATAAACGCATGTTGCCACCTGGGTATAAGCCCAAGCTCAAACTTCCAAGATAGAAAAGGTCATTTGGCCTATACTCTATCAAAGCAAAGGGTTTCTTCCATACTGTGTTTACAAATACTCTGTGTAGTTCCTAACACCTAGTGCCGTTCACTCCCCACCAGGAAAGTTATCCTGCAGATTATGTGCACATTAAAATAACCTCTAGAAAAAGCTGCACGTAACCTTCAGCAAATGAGTGTTCGAAAGAGAACAAGAAATCAATGATGGAAAGTAAGAAGGGAAAATACACATCCACTGTGATCTATCAGTGTCTGGGAGCTACTCTAAGATTCCAGCTGTGTATTCCCCAACTAGGATCTTTTCTACCGAGTCAGAAAAAGTTCATGGGGACTGCTGAAAACAGGAAGAGTGTGTACTGAACAACAACTGCAGGCAACAGCATGCAAATTGCTTCAGTCATTTAATCTACCCTGTCGGGCTTTAAGATTCAGCTTGATCTCTTGAATTAATTTCTTAACGACATGTAGGTTTTTGACAGCAGAGGTGAATCCCAATTTTCCTTTCTAATGTTGAAATACCCTAATCATTGTGAACTCAGAAGTTTATCTTCCAACTTTACTCTATTTCTATTAAAAATACTAAAACCGACAAAAAAGTAAAAGCAAATATAATTTTACTTTCTTTTGCATTCAGTCTTCACTGGGAAACTTTGCAAATGGAGAAATCTGAAAGCAGTTAAAAAAAAAAGGCATTTGTATTTAAATCTTGTGAAAAATAAAGGTTGAAAATTCAGATAATTCTTGGAACCCTCTGAACATGAAAGGCTTGATGTTTGCAAGACACCAGGCACCACAGGGCCAGCCCATTTCTCCAAGAATTAACAGCAAATTTAACCTTATCAGTATTCAGAGCCAACTCTAGTATGGAGAAGAAAAATGTCACAGAAACATAAGAAGAAGGGGAGATAAAAGGAAAGCAGTGAGGAGGAAAAGCATAGCATGTCTTAATTGAACTGAGGATAAGATAAGGAAGGATGATACGGCCTGCAGCTATGGGAAAACACTTCTGATGATCTAGCATGCCAAGAAAGGATGGAGACTCCCCAGTATGTGTCACTAAAGAGGAAGTCACTAAAGAACAGGTTTAGTAGCATGCAAAGTACAGCAGCTGCCATATGCTTGTTAAAGCTGAATGAATAATTTGCTACAAATAATATGTTTGACAAACTTAATTTCTCTCTTTCCATCATGTTCCTAGAATACTGTGAATGGAATTGCATTATTCAAATGTATCTCAATCTCTCTGCAGCATCTCCCTATGAAGGGCTCAGCCGCCAATATTCAGAGGGCTGCTGAGCTGTGTTCAAAAGAAGATCATCTGGTATTTTTCCATTTCCTGACTGGATGAACAAACATAACCTACTTCTGAGAACAGACATGCACAAGTATTTAAAAAGTGATTTCCACAAGTAACTGGCTATGTGACACATTCAGCAAGGTTATGATAAACATGAGTAGGACTGCCTTGCACACCGAGTTTACTGACAAGAGGTTTACTACACAAACTACACAAAACCAACACACAGGACCATATGCTGAAGGGAGACCTTCGCAGTAAAATTCCCATTTCCTGGCTGCTCATGAAATCCAAAAATGAATGTTTAAGCAATTACATTCAAATGTTGAGTTTAGATTGTTTACATTCATTTCTTTGTGTAATTCTAATCCAGATCCCACTAGCATTCCTGGGATTAAGTATTCAATTGCGTTCTTTCCTGGTACAAGACTCAGTCAGCCATTTAAGCCTACCAAAAAAAAAAAAGAAGAAAGGATAACTGCATCCCTCTCTGTACCCAGGATCTGTTTCTTGTACAATACAGCAATCACTGAGAGCGTAATTACTGAAATGAAGATGTTGGCAGCCACCCAGATGTCAGTAAGCATACAACAGGTATTACTCACAAGTTTCTCATGTGCTGTTCTGGGCTGTAATCTGTGAGTTCTAAAAACTGCAAGCTCCCAGCAGTGCTCACTCCCTCCTTTTGATGCCAGATTCTTTTGTAAAACACTGTCATCTTGGATTAGGAGGAACATTATTTATTTTTTAATTCCCTGTTGGTACTTATTCTTCCTATTCTCTAACACGCACTTTAGAGATGGCTGCACAACCACACGAGCCTAGAGTGCAGCATTTGCATGAAATCAAATAACTAGAATCGCTGCCACCCTGAATTTAAGTGAATGAAAACAGGGCTTAAAAGCAAATCTTTGGCATTTCTTGACCTACCAGTAATGTGGCAGTCTTACAACCAAGTCTGAGCAATCAGAATATCAGGAAAACATTCTAGGCAGTAGCAAGAACACTATCATTCTAGATAATTTTATCACAGGTACCAGTTTTGCACCCCCCAAGCCAAGAACAGCGATGTAAAATGGAAAGGTTCTTTTGAGAAGCTGCCAGAAGCAGCCAAAGGCAAGCCAATCAGAGAAAGCAAAATGGAGTAAGCATTCTGATTTTAATTTTATGTGCCTGTTTGCACAAAGGAAGCTCAGTTCAATTCGTGAACATGAGGCCAGCCCTGGCAAAAGCACCTGTGTTCCTTTACACCCTCTCTTACATATGGACATGCTTGGTCACCTACCTTCACCATTCTGAACTCCAAAGGCAATTTTTAACTTCAAGTTTGCAATGCAGGAGCAACAATATCTGATCCACAGTGAGAAAAACCCTCCTTTGACAAATGCTAAGTGTACCGTGCATCAAAATAACATCTACATGTAAATGGACCTTATCGCTACTAGTAGTTATTAGTCACCTCTATTTCTCTTTCTCCTACCCTCTGACTGGTGACGATATCATCAAGTCATACAAGCAAATGCAGATTTTTGTCACTTTTTTGTGATCTCAGGCAAAGCTATGCTGGCAAAACCAGCCCATTTTTAAAGTGTTTAATATTCTCCTTCCTAGAACACTGAGATCATTTAGTACTTGAAATGTTAAATCCAGAAAAGGGGTAATATAAGGAACAGGATTTTCTGCATGCAGGTTTCACCTGCTGACTCTGCTAGATCACTCTGGTTTATTACATTGAGTCCATAAGACTTGCAATACAGCAACTCTGGGACCTGCAGTAACACCTCTGTACTTTCAGTCGCTGTAATTTTCCATTTATCTGTATACAGGAATACATTCAGAAACTGACTCTTTAAAAAGCTGTAACTTCACAATAATGCAATAAGCATTTTAAATATTATTTGCTCCTTCTCCCTTGCCTATGCATGGACTATAATGAGAAACTGACCATACTGCTTATGTTTGGCCTGTTCAGTAGTAAGGACTGCTTTCTGGAAGAGAGAAATGGGACACTGAAATGGATCACTGTGCTTCAGACATATGAGTGGTGGCTGGCAACCTGCCTTCACCCCCGAGGGCCTTCCACAGGCTCTGCATGGAGACGTCAGCTGTGAACAGCGTGTTATGTGACAAGGGTCAGCTCCTTTCGCCACCCATGGTTGTTTCCAACACTTCTTCCCACTTAAGCTTTACACACAATCGAGTTAAGAGGCACCAAATCCTGCCCCCTCCCACACACAAACCCCCATGCATATCACTCAATAAACATATAAACTGTAACACGATGAACTAAAACTCAGTTCCGAGTTCTGCAGCAGAAACACAGCCAATTTCTTAACTTTGTTACGATACACTGACTTCCAAAGCATCACAAGCAGTAAGGAAGATAGTTTTTAATAATACAACGTCTATAAAACCCCTGGCACTAAATACTGCAAGGCTTACAATGAAGCCTCCTGTGGCAACTTGTCTTCCTCCTGAATACTTACATTTACTCTAGTGTTTTGCATGTTTTCACTACAGGTCAGAAACAAACAAAACATAAACTAAGCTCTGCCACAGCCATAAAGACAGCTCGGAACAAACTCCCAGAGTCCTGGCACGCTCCAGAAGTGGCATCACCTCTTCTGCTCAGAACTGAAAGTCTGTTTCTTCCCCCTCTTCAGTTTTGTCAATTACACTTGTCAGTAGCATTCAAGTGTTGACTGGAAAAGTGGAAAAAGACCAGACCAAGCACTCTGATAAAGTCTCACAGAGTACTGGTGAGCTTCACTTCAGAGGCCTAACCCGCCCCAGAGCCCAGCATGGGACCCCCACAAACCCCACCTCTTCACTGTACTCACTCAATCCATAATTAGATCACTGAAAATCACCATCAATGCCATTACCAGATAAACCATGGCCAGCACAGAAGTGACCACAACACATCCCAAACCGTTAAGGAGCACTCGAAAGCTGCACCCACCCTCAAGCAAACACAATTACCACAGGAGACCCCCCCCTTAAACCCCTTGTTTACCGGCTCCGCAGCCTTGCACCGCACCGTCGGACCGAGGCTGGACGGGAACGTTCAGGAGCAGGGATCCAGCAGCACAAGGCTTAAGAAGCAGGGATCCAGCAGCACGAAGCTTAAGGAGCAGGGATCCAGCGGCACGAAGCTTAAGGAGCAGGGATCCAGCGGCACGAGGCTTAAGAAGCAGGGATCCAGCAGCACGAGGCTTAAGAAGCAGGGATCCAGCCGCACGAAGCTTAAGGAGCAGGGATCCAGCAGCACAAGGCTTGAGAGGAGAGAGGTGCGGAGCCGCCACAGGCGCAGAACCGCCTTCGAGCACTTTCTACCCGCCTTCAGGAAGGTTCCCCCTGCCCCGCCGTGCGCCCTGCCCTGCCTCAATCCGGCCCCACAAACCGGGGCTCCGTGCTCCGAACACTGTGAACATGGGGCCGTGCCCGGGAGCGGCCTCCAGCCGTGCTGGCAGGGGGTGGCTGTGAGCCTCAGGGGGCTCGCGTGAGGCCCGGTGTGCGGCGCCATGAATGCTGAGGAGACGGAGCTGGGTGCTCTTTGGCATGTCTGCATTATAGAGAACGGCTCTTGCATGGTTAACATGCATGCGACGATCTTGAGCTGGGGACATGCAGTGCCCCTTAGTGTAGTATTATGCTGGGTTTGGATCTCGATGCAAGGAAACAAGCTGATGTGGCTGTAATACAGTGCCCCTTGTCTGCAGGCTCCTGTGTGCTGTTGCCCTTAAAATCTCAGTGGGTATAATGCTAACAGTTGTAACCATAACCCTAGTGCAGACTGATAGCGGCTCACTAAGGCAGAATTCACAACCAAATGTGTTGTGTCTGACTCAACTGCTGGTTGAGTTGTGTGAACTCCTTCTGAAAGGCATTTGTAGCCCCTGAGCCTTGCAGATGCCACATGGCTGTGCAGACATCACCTTCTTCATCCTTAAGTTGCTAATCGGACTGTGTAGGGTTGCCTAACTTCACACTCAACTGCTACGGTAAGTGAAATTAAAGGAAAAATAGAAAAAACAACAAAATCAATCTGTTACTATGCCTGGATTTCAGGAAAGACTTCGAGGGCTGGAACAAATCCCTGCATTTTCTGATGCTTGTGTTGTCTTTTAAAGTAAATACGGACTAAACTGGGATGGATGCCTCAAATAGATAATGGCACCCAGCTTTACAATGTGTTTTGAGATATGGCAAGGAGAAAAAGAAAAGGGGGGGGGGGGCTATATCACTTGAGGTACTTGCAAGCTACAACAGCAAGTTCAAACCCCGTGGAAAGCACCACCAAGCTTGTTCTTTGCTTTTTTATGTTTCCAAAAACAAAGTAGAAGCAATCCATGAGCTCAGAACTGCTTGTTTTTCACGTGGAAAAAAAAAAAATCAAGAGAACAATGTGGTTCTCTCTCTTCCACAGAAGGAAAAATAAACCCAGAAGCTCCCTCTATTGCACAATTCAGTGAAGAATGCTTCTGTGGCATTGAATGTAAGCAGGGCTCCAGGTGACACTAATGCAAATACACAGAGGAAAAAGAGAATAATGCATCAGACTTCTCCCCACAGATAGGAGGTAGCAGAGCACAGCACCAAGTGGCTTCTGTCGGGAGAGCCTAGACTGAAACAGCTGAAGTGCCCGTATTGCAGCTCCGAAGCCTTTTGAGGTTTGGGCTTTGTGTTAACTGAACATTTCTGCAGTTTCATTGGTTTTGGAGCAGAACAAGGAACTAAAAGTACTTTTTGAGAAAAAAATTCTTGTTTGTCTGTAGGATTGAGAAGTTTTCAATCAAAGCAGTTTTGAGTGAAGGAAGTTGAGCAGCTCTGCTTCAGCATCCTTTTATCCACACATGCCTCAAGCTCATATTTTCTTTTAGAGTGGAAGACCAGAAAAATTTGTTATCCTCTTAAACATAAAGTGGAAAGACTGGCTTAAGCTTCTCATTATCAAAGCTACAAAAGCAGAAGCTTTGGCTTCTGATATCCAAACAAGAAATGAGTAGTAGCAGTTCAGCATTTATTTGGGCTGTACCGTGCTTTACCATCATTCAGTCAAGATCAAGCTCCATCATGATGAGCGCAGTGAACTTTGTGCAGCTACGAACTGGTGATTGATCTTTTCTCCAGAGTATTCCTTGCTACATTGGAATCATTAATGAAAGTAAAATAACTGGTATTTCTAGCTAAATATTAAGACATTGTAACTGTGTAATTCTGTTGGTTTGGGCTGGGATAATTTACTTCCTAGTAGCTGCTGCAATGCTGTGTTTTGGCTTTAGTCTGAGAATGTCAGTAACATACCAGTGTTCAAGTTGTTCCTCAGAAGCACTCATCACGATCAAGGACTTTTCCATCTACCATGCTCTGCCAGTGAGAAGGGACACAGGAAACTGGGAGTGAGCACAGGCAGGACAGTTGAACCAAACTAGCCAAAGGGGTATTCCATACCACATCACATCATACCCAGTATAGAAACACGGGGGAGTCACCCAGAAGGGACTGATCACTCCTCAGGTCGGGCTGGGTATAGGTTGTCGGGTGCTGAGCGATTATATTCTCTCCCTTTCTATCTCTCTTATCATTATTATTATTATTGGTGATAGCAGTAGTGGTTTGGGTTATACCTTAGTTACTGGGCTGTTCTTATCTCAACCCGTGGGAGTTGCATTCTTTCCATTCTCCTCCCCATCCCTCTGTGGGGGGGGGGAAGGAAGAAGCAGGGGAGCGAGCGAGCGGCAGCATGGTTGTGAGTTACCGGTTGGGCTTAAACCACGACACAAACACACAAGAGATTCTTTGAATTCTTCTTTCCAAGAAGAAGACCTCACCTTAGTGGAGCAAACATACTTTAATTGTTAGAGTGTTTGGTACAAACTGCCAGCTCAGCATGAAGAGCAGACCATTCTGTCAGGCTTGGCCAGGTAGGAATGTATTTAGGGTGTCTGATTGATGGCTAGGAATAGCCCAAGGCAACTTTTACCATGGGAGTTTTGAATTTTTAAAGAATGGTTGTTGCTCTAAGTTAGAGGGAGAGAAACACTCTAGGCATTAATTCATAATATTTCATACAGCCATATAATTATATCTATATGTGCTTTAAGCTTTACAGTGTGTTATTTTGCAGCTGGCGCATCATTATCTAAGTTTAAGGATCAGTACAGTTTCTGGGTTTCAGCACAAACACTTACAAAGAAAAGAGTGAGACAGTGTCTGCAATTACCTTCCCAAAACCTTTTACTTTGAATTCTGTGGTTTGTTCTGGGGTTGGCTTTTTGGAGTTTGTTTTGTGTTTTTTTTTTTGTTCGGTTGTTTGTTTTTCTTTCTTCCTTTCTGTCTTATCAAAGCAAATAGTTTTGGCATATCCAAACAGATTACAAAACAGCCTTCACATCAAATTCAACCTCACTGCAGGGGAAATCTCACTGTATCTGTGAACATCAGCAAGTAAGTCAAGCCCCATCAGACTTCCTAAAGACCTCAGTCCAGCTCTTCCAGAGTTAGAAGCCAGCATGAGTCCTCAGGCATTTACTGTATCACTGAAAGGGACAGGTGTGAAGGAAAACCGGATTTCTCCCTCAAGTGATGTGTTCCTTTTTAATACTAAAACCTCAGCCAGCCAAATGTGTGAGATGACGTATTTACACGTGCAGTAATAGATTTTCTTTCTCAAAGGCCCTACAATTGAAATGGGCAAAATATATTGTTCTCTAGTTTACACCTGAGTACCGATGCAGAGAGAAAGTAAGGGATTTGACCAAAAAGCCTGTAGTAGGACCAAGATTTGTATGTGCAGCAGAGTACAATCTCCTCTGGTACAATACCCTCTGCTTCAGTAAGACCATCAACATGACAGCATCGCTACTTTTAAACCTATGTACTTCTTAAACTGCCACTGCTTCTGCTTACTCAAGCATATCCTAGAAACCTGCTCTTACCCCTTACCTAACACTCCCATCCATGAAGGGACGCGTACAGTTTGCATATGTAGGTTATAAAGCTGAACGTAGGCAGTTGCATCCAAAAAGCAATATTAGGGAGGACTTTCAAAGTAATCTGTTCTAAATGGAGAGAAAGATACCCAGACCTGTCAAATTAAAGTGTTTTAGTGTGAACTCTAGCACAGGGCAGACAGCTGAGAGACACACATTTTCCTCAATAGCAGTCAGAACTTGAAGTATTTAACAGTGTGTTAGAAAGCTAGTACCTTTGACTTTCTAATTGGCACTACCTGTCTGTTGATTTCTAGGTGGAGTGCAGCTACACTATTCCTCGTGAAATCAATACCACTTATACATCACCCACTGTGTTTTGAGCAAACCACAGCTTGCACATTCCTTAACCTGTAGCCCTATTCAGCAATTCATCTTCTGAATAACAAACGCATGGGTAACTTTGACATGTTTCCTCTATTTTGACAGGTTTTGCTGGTGTTCTAGTGGTGCTTGCAAATATAAGTACAGGGAATCTCTCCAAAATCAATAGATCACAACAAAATAGGGGTAAACCCCCCTTTAATTAGTCCATCACCCTGGATATATAGAGAGCTAATGAGATCATCAGATCAGGAGCCTTAAACTGAGAAGGCAATAAAAATGTCCATCAACCAGAAGCAAAGATATAATACATTCCTTTTTTCCTAACCATTAACTTAAACTATTCTTAGTTGCACCCAGGTTGATTCTCAGTCTGTGAGCTGTCATCTGCTGCAGTAAGTGTCTCTTCATGAGCAAATTCACTACGATTTAATTAAATATAAAGAATTATACTCAACAGAGAGGCTAGAATATCTTGTGGTATATATGTGGTTATAATTATACACATAGGGTTTTCTCATGGTTAGTGAAAATGAACAATAAAGATGAACATTGGCACCCCAAAGACATTTAGTTTCATACATCTGTGAGTTCCTATAAAGTTTCATTATGTCTTTATCTAGACAGAAATGCAATGAATTATTCTTTCATGCTGCTGGGCTTTGACTTTAAAGTCACCTTCTTCCTGCCCCCAGCCTCCTCTCTCTGTGCACGATACAGTCACAGACAAGTCTGCAAGGTCAGATACTATAAAAACGTGGCAAATATTAAATATATAACAAGTATTAAATATTTACTCAACATCTGTCCTCAATGCCAGAAGCAGGTTGCCTGTCTGTGCACTCTCTGTAGGTAATCTGCAGTCAAACTGATCTGAATGACTGAATCTTTTTGAAGCTTTCCTAAATCTTGCTCACCAGTTCTCCAGCTTTGTCAGCACCTTCTCTGAGGACAAAGAGCAACACGCTCCAATAATACCCTACAGCTGTATGTTCAAGTTAACCTGCATGGCTTTGTCCTGGGAGCTCTACCAGTCTATTAGTAAGTCTTGACTGAGAACCGTGGGCTTGAGATGGCATTTTGTGAGCTCTACCTAGCTATTTGCATGTTTATAGCAGGTCTCGTCAAAGATTTGAAGGCAGCTTGAGTATACCCAGTGGTTCAGCACATGTGGAGTCATCCAAGGATGTCCAAACCTTACATTAGCAGGTGGCCTGCAAGAGGACTGGATGAAGCAGTCACTGACATGCAGACATAACCTTCCTTCCCCCTTTCCAGGTCATGATATGTTGATATGATCGCAAGGACTTCATTGCTCAAAACTGCTGCAGAATGAGTAGGGGGTGATAGCTCATTATTTTTCCTTCCAAACAGATTTTTTTTCAAGGAAGGAAGCTCTTTGGTTGCAAACTAGAGGAGCCAGCAGCCAGCCTGCTCCCTGGGCACAGGGAATGGACACAGCCGTGACAAATACCAAAGCTTCTTCTGCCTGCTGGCTGCAGTCTGGATTTATTTGAAGTTCCACTAGTGAGGAATGAAATAACACCACTTAAGAACAAACCTATCCATTCTTACGAGTAACTACAGCTGTCCTGACAAAACTACAGGGTTATTCTATGAAATCAACATTTATTTCATTCTTCCTTATAGCCACATCAGTTAGCAATCTCTTCCTAACATGGTTCCCATTCAGAAGCAATGGACTTCCTGTGATTGAGATCCAGAAAACCTGGGGTTTTCAGAAAGCACAACAGTTGTTCTGCTAGTCTTTCTCAAATTGCACATTATCTATAAACTGCAGTTGCAGTGGTAATTCATGGGATCTGTCTGTATAGAAATTGAATGACTGTAGCTGGCTCTTAATATTTTTTTAGACACATATTTCCTGCCTGGTTTTCTTTAGGGCATCCTAGTTTTCAGCTCTGTGACATTAGAGAAGGATTTACAGAGAGACTGTCACTTTGGAGACTGCAAAATATGATGGACAACACAAAGATGGAAATTACGAATGCCTTGGGAACAGAAGTAACGTAAGATTTTCTCTTTAATAAAACATATCTTTGCAGGAAATAAAAGTAGTTTTAAAGCATTCTTGAACTGGAAATGTCAGGCTTAAAGTTTTATAAAAACTCAGAGGATTAAGTTCAGTGCTTTTAGATGTTAATGGAAGTGGTGCTATTCCTTAAGTCTAATTGGCCACTTTTAGTAAAGAAGTATTTCAGTTGTTGGCTAATCCATCTCTCAAATATCCAAGGGACTTTCAATTTCATATTGATCTTGTTCCTGGACTATCCTTAACAGCTGTTAGCATTCTGGTGTTTCATTTTTCTCACGTTTGTGACACCACATGTACAAGGAAGTTGCATCTTATTGAGATTTCCTGGCAGAGGCAAGGTTTCAGAGATGCTGACTAGCATCTCTGTGCTGTTATCAGCATCCACTTGCTTGTGAAGAGCTGGGGAAGAGAAACAGAGCCACAGCCTGAGAGCATATGTAAACCTTCTGTGCCCAAAAAAGCTAAAAGGTGGGAGTGCATGCCTGCCATAGGAAATTATTTTCAGCTCAACTCTCCTGGTAGTCCTGCAAAGTTTGAATGCTACTCACCTCTTAAATTTGCCTTTGAAAGTCTGCTAATACTGGTCTGCAGATCCCGGCAGGATACACTCCTAAAATTATGTGTGCTCATCAGGGCATCAGTGATGACTTCGTGGTTTATTCAGAGGACACCAAAATAGTTGGGCTAAAGAAAACCTAACAGGTTATGCATTCAAGAAGCCAGTATGCAAGCTTAGTACCTTGTTGCATAACCAGGCAAACAGGCTTCATGAACCTCATGGAAGGCAGTGGCAGTGAAAACACCAGTGAATTTCATGACAAGTGGATAAGTTAGTTTGTAACAGTTGGAGAGAATCAGACCCAATATATTATCTTAGTTTCAAATTACTGACTTGTCAGCTATTTGTTTTATGATTGTGATGTTTCAGTTGCTGTTGACAACTGCTTGTTGCTCAAAATTGCATAGAAGCCTTTACATAAAATATGATATAGCAATCTTTTCAGATAGTTCCTTCTTTCTCTGGTGATACATGTATTCAAAGTTATGCAGAAATTGCTGTGTTCTTGTTGACAATATATGAAGCCCATTTTGGCATTGACCTGTTTGCCCCTTTTAGCGAGGTTATTCTTTTTTACAAGGAATTCAAGATTGGCAGAGTAATCCTAACACATAATACTCAACTATAAAATACTTCTCCTTTTGCTTTCCCTGTCATGTATTTCCTGTGGAAGCAATATCTTCTGAACAAACAGGTTGAATAATTAGGTGGCAGCGTAATGCAACAAGGCAACACAATACCTGATCAGCAGGGTCTATTTTTAAATCTCCTTTGGTCTTTACTCATTTGTCCCATTAGCTGAACAGCGTGAGAGCTGGGGAACGCCTCCTCCTCTTCCCTTTAACCAGGAGGCAGCAGGTGCAGAGCTCCCATGCCCTGACAGACAAGAGAATTTGGCAGCGGGTAGAACAAGCACTGCCTCAAAATCAAACAGAGCTCATCAAGAAAAACAGGTGCTTTTCTCTTAACAACCCCTCCATCACCACTGCTCGTCCCTCTGGCCTGCTTCGAAGCTCTGCCTTCCCTGTGGTCACTGTAGGGGATTAAGCTGCAGACTACCAAACAGCTGTTACCGTGTCTCAACATCTATTTGAGATATCTGCTACCATCAATAAGTTCAATAGCACAGAAATAAAGTGAGAATTGAAAGGGTTAGCCAGCTTACTACATAGTGCAGCAACTGGGGTAAATCTGATGTAACGTGTTCATGCCTGTCTCACTCCTAGGTAATTTATAATAGCCTCAAGTTCCAATATAAAAAGCACAGAGCTGCAGGGAGAAATGTCAGCTTCCCTTACACGGGCTGTCTTTCCCTTAGAAACACAATAATTAAGATGTCTGATGTAACTGCTTCTGCCAGAAATATTTCTAGATTTCAGCCCATTTCAAGAAACTCAGAATTTAAGGGGAAAATTATTAAATGCTGAATGAAAAACTAAGGGAAGTATTCCTACTGTCAGGAGAAGCAGATGAACAGATACTCACCCAAAATCCCTTGCCACTAATGTGAAATCTTGTCCAGAAAATATATGAATGATAACAAAAGGAAATTAAATTAATAACAGTAGTCAAGATGAGTATTGCTTGACAAGGAGCAATGCAGCTGAAATGGAATTGGAAAGGTTCTTACTGCTAGGAGAGATCACGGTCTGCTTAGGTATTTTCACAGGTCTGGAGGTGCTGGTGTAGCCCACCAGCTGCCTCTCCCATGACCTGTGTATCTGCCAGAGCATGTTGATTGCTGGAGCTGATGAGTAGCTCAAGAGCATGTGCTCTTACAGCTGGGGTGTCAGAGGCTCTTACCTGTCTTAGGAGGGGCCACAAGAGATGAAACAAATGCAGTGAGCCAGTTACACAATATTTGGTGTACTGCTAAGCTGTCAGAAATAGTTAATTCCCATTTAGCATTAATCAGTGAAGTAAGACTCTATTAAACAAGTTATAACCAGGATTATCAAGTGACGTTAATTTGCCAGCTAGGAAAGGAATATTCATTGCACAGGTTTCCATTTGTGAAGCTATTTAAAGAGAAATGCCTTCTTGTGTTGTGTTCCTAGGCTTTCCTCTGTAAATATCACCATGAAGGCTCCTACATTATAAAAGCCTGTATTCTAATATACATCAAAAGCCAGAGAAGAAATCTGACCACTCACTATGGAGGAGCAAGCCCTTAGCTGCAAGTGCATAAGCATCACCTGCTTGCGAAGGTGATCACAAAGCACTGAGCAAGCAAGGATCTTGCAGGAATCACAATATGTTTAAATCACTGTGATTGCATTATACAAGTTGCTATGGGCTGTTACGGGGTTTGGTGGGCAGATAGGGCTGGGACCTGGAGTAGCCAAAGAAACAAGTGTGGCTGTTACTACATTGCGGACCAGGGGAAAAATAAAGTAATAACAGAGAACAAAAGGTTCATAAATAGCTTGTCAAAACCAGAATATTTTGTATCTCAAATGCCTATGCCACAAGACATATCTAGAGAATGCAGAAAAGGATTTTTCTGTATGAAGGATCCAAATATTTTATCCCATCATCAGAAGGAAACCTTGCAGAATAGGGTGATTCATATGCTCAGGCTACTGGAAAATGTCTTAGTTTTTAAACTGTTGACCCTGAAGGCTGGATCAGTGCCTGCAGGGTTGTGGAGCCCTATGGAATTGCACCTGGATGCAAAGATCCACCCAGACAAATTCTTATTATAAGTAACCTGAAATGCTTCTGAGATTTGCAGACCTTTGGGTGAGATGACAATAAAAACTTCCTTGTACAAGCTGGGATTCAAAGGGTTCTTCATCTTGCAAAACAGAAGAAGAAAGAATTTCCATTAAGTAGACACCAAGTTTTATTAGATTAATGTAATGTTATGTACCTTCTCCAATCATGGATCTCTATAATTAAAACACCCCTTTCAAAGTGACTAATACATTCAGTTTATTTTTGTCCTCAATCTCTTCATCCGCAGAATGTTTTCTCATTTAACCTTCTGTACTCCCATCTGCCTTTCTGTGATGATTCTAACTGGAAAATTCAATTCTCTGAGCCCTCCATAAATAAATATTTTGTTGGCTGTGTTTTGCAGCTGCCACAAGCAACTGAGCCACAGACTGATCTTGTAGCTGTAATAATGCGATTTTCCACTGCCTCGCAATTCATTTGTTTGGTTTCAACTACCGGAAGGAATTCCCTAAACTTTGCTATTTAAAACTAAATTATACTGCTACATTATATATATATAAATGCACTAAATTCTGTTTATCTAAAGTATTATTTCAACCACACATTCTGCCACACTGTTTTCTTACAGTTCTTGGGCTTGCTTAGTTTGTTGGTGGTCTGACCTTGCCACTTCAATATCATGTCCAAAAATACAGTAATTCCCACAGCATCCTGTCTTTTTTCCCCTATGAATCCTCCCAGCTACTTCAGAGATTCCCAGTCCTGTGAATAATGAATGAATAATTTAAGACTCAATTTCTTAATCTGTTGCATTCATTCATTTTACAATGACTTTGATGAGAGATGAAGGCACTAACCAGCTTGCAGGAATGAACACATCAGCTGTGATTTTGTTAGACTGATTCACAGCGAAAAACCCTAGATAGAATTCAAAGTAATAACTGAAAGTGAAACCCCAGCAGATTAAGTCTGTAGTTACAGTTTAACACAAACCCAGTGAGTTCCGCATAGTGATAAATCTCATTTTCACCACCTCAACTGTAAAACACTAAGGTATGCAATGACAGCATCTGCCATGTAAAGCTTTCCACTCATTTCCAGTCCTTGAGGAAATGAATATATTGCAAAATATATTGTAGAAATCTCTAGATATCATAGAATTCTCTACCTTTGTTCAAAACAATCACCTGTATAATGTCTTGCAATACAGAGGCGCTCCTTTGTTCTGCGGCCTTGATGATTAAAGTAACTTTTAATAAATAGGATTTTTAATAAGTCATTAACAATTAATATTTCAAGGATAAAATCTCTTAGAAGTTCTTGCTTTAATTCTGTTCTTTGGAGTTTCGCAGGAAATCTAAAAGAGGCCAATTTAGAGCAGTTAATATGCACAAATTCTGGAGGTGAGACTCATTGGAATCCAACAGTTTTGAGCTCTTTAATGAAAACAGCATCTGTATATTAACAACAGATGGTTTTTCTTTCCTACCTTTGTCTGTACAGGCCTGAATTCAGCTGAAGAATGTTGCAGAGGACCAAAGAATCGTGATGGAAGAAAGTAAATAAAGAACATAAGTCTGAAACATAAAGGAGGGGGCCAAGTTTGTCCCATCTGATACAGAAATGGCAAGTCCAGTGCCCTATAGCTTACAAAGGTAAACTTATTACTAAAAATGTAACACGTGGATGGTGTGTATGAAGTCCCTTCATATGCATACAAATAACGGGTATCTAATACTCAATGTATATTATACAACCTCTGCATGTATTTGAAAGCTGAAAAAGAATGAGGATCAGCAGTTACTTATTTAAAAGCCTTGCCAACAGCAAATATCTGAAGCAGCTATCCATAACAGAAAAATAAGCAGCCATGGTTCCATGAAGGCAACCTGTTGCTTTCCCAAGAAACTGCATTTAATCACATTAGCACTAAGTAGGAGAGCCAAAGAGTAACTGGAATGGCATGAAGTGCTGAGTGTACTTGCACAACAGAACTTGTGTGGTTGAACTGTATTACTTACAGGAGGCTTTCTTGCCTGGAGTACCAGATTTGAGAAAGACAACAAGCATAAAGTCAACATGGACAAGGGGGCATGGCTTTAAACTGGAAGAAGGGAGATTTAGATTAGACATTACGAAGAAGTTCCTCGCTGTGAGGGTGGTGAGATGCTGGCACAGGTTGCCCGAAGAAGTTGCAGCTGCCCCATCCCTGGAAGTGTTCAAGGCCAGGTTGGACGGGGCTTAGAGCAATGAGGTGTAGTGGAAGGTGTCCCTGCCAATGGCAGGGGGTTTGGAAATGGATGAGCTTTAAGATCCCTTACAACCCAAACTGGTCTATGATTCTGTGACAGATATTGACAAAAGCTGCACTCTGGCACAGAAAATTGGAGAGAGCACTGAGGCCCCCCTCACACAGGGCAATGAGGACAACAACCTGGTATTAATCAATACTCTTGGTGTGATTTCACTGATGGAGAATTGGCTAAATGTCTTCAGCTTTCCTGAACCTGACTTGCATTTAGAAAACACGTGCAGTATATTAATCTAACGACACTGTGATACCTGTCTCCAGTCATATCCTGGGTATACTGTACTTCCAGCTATCCAAAAATCTTCATCACATTTATGTATCTTTGTCTTCCTCAGAACATCCCTTTTGCTACAGGTAAACATTATCCAAAGGCAGTATGTCATTGGTTGTATTAAACAGGAAACCTTTCTGTTGAAAGGTTTCAACAGAATAAGAAGAGAGCTTTTAGCAACTGATGCTAGAATTAAGTAGAATCACTTAAGCAAGAAAAATATAGTGACTATGATCTCCCTGTCCACAAGAGTAATGAATTGTCCATACATAGCTGAAAAGTCTCAGGGAATTTTCCTGTATCTGCTTCCCTCCAGGTCTCTTCTATGAGCAACAGTTAAGCAAGCAACATGAACTTTATCCAACCCATATGTGAAGCAGATTTTTATCTGCTAGAGCAGTCATTTGCAATCTCTTAGTCAGGGACTTTTGGATAGACATGAAGAGCTGTGTGATCTGGGAAGGTAACTAGGAAGACAAGGCCTGCTACACGACCTGTTCACTCAACTCCTGCTTAGATTTTGGCAAACCCAGATCATGCCAAGGCCTGATGTGTGCCGGGAGTCAAAGCCAGAGCACCAGGTAGGCAGGGCAGGTGGAGAGAAACAGCTGAGGGCCATTGTGCAGCCATAATCACCTGAAAATTGCTGGGTTTTTTGGGCATTTTCCTCAGGATCCAGTAACTTACAGGAACAGTATAGCCCATTTGGTGGATATATATATATAGTCCCAAGCTAGTGGGTATAAAAACATCAGCTACCCAAAATGCTTTAGAACATGATCTAACAGCAGCTGGACTGCTGAGTCTTTTGTTCTTCCCAGTGTAGTACAGGAGACACCAGCACAGTGATGGAGGAGCAAAGACAGGCACTCTCCCTGTCAGCTAGTTAGCCCATTGTTTTCTTTTGCTCATAGGTGTACTAGAAGAGTCACAGGTTATAAGTTATGAAATCTTATTATTTGAATAGTGAATAAGTGAATTAACACGAGAATTAGTCTGGGCAAAAAGGGATTGAGCCCTGTTTGTCATGGTTTTTTGTTAAAGTTCTCTATGAACTCATTAAATGAAGTGTAAATCACAGAGTATGTTGTCCTGTACATTTTAGAGATACGAACAGACCTTGACAAACTGGGTCCTCAAAGGCACTACAAACTTTCAACCTCTAAACTGAAAACAATATTGAATGCTGATGCTCTAAGTTGTCCTCTTCCTCCAAGCAGCAGATCTTGAGCCCACTTGGCAAAGGAAAAGATCAACGACACACCCAAAGAACATAAACAACAAAGCTTTTGCAAAATTGAAGCTAACACAACAACTTCTGCTGGGGTGTTAAACATCAAAACCAGATTCACATCCACAAAGATTCCTCTCCTGTTCCTCATCATTTCGTCAAAAATTCCCAGATCTGCCCTTCCCGTTACGTTTCTACAACCAAAACCCTCAGAGTGATTCTTGATATTTAGACAAAGGTAATATTTTCCTTTCTAGCACTGTCACAAACCCGCAGTCAAAACACCCATTGCATGAAATGATTTTACTTTTAACACTTCTCATGGCCTACTCAAACCTGTCACCTCTCACAAACCATCAACCCACCATCTCCCTCCCACTCTCTCTGTTGCTCTTTTGCAGTTCTTCACCCAGCCTTTCACTGACTTGGGATATGACATGCTGAGAGAATCCCTGTCTCACTCTTTTTCAACAAAGGTTGTTTATTACCATCATCTGCTTTTTCCATGTTCTTCTCAATATTAACTACTTCGACAGTGAAATAAATGAGGTACTGCCGATACTGGACATGCTGTTATACCCAACAGAAAGAATGCAAAATCTGTACTTGCAGCTAATCTTAACACATATGCTCAAAGCAGAAAAGACGCTAAATTTTGCTGTGATAGAATGGCACCACTGTACCTCCTTTAGTGTTCATATCTCTTCACCAATGGATAGATAGTACAGATTTCAGAGCAAAGAATTGTCTCATTAATTACTTCCCAGAAAATAAGAAAATATTGAACTTGCCTTAATTCTTGCCTTAAATATTTCCTCATATGTGTATTTAGAAGCAGGAAAGGAAGGAATTTCTATAATAAGGATAACAATATACCCTCATACTTTTAATGACTTAGCTTCATGGTTTTCAACTGCTAGAATGAAAAATAACAGCACTTTGAAGGGTTTAGCCAAAATGATACTTTCAATTCTATATAAAATATGTATTACATTCATTCCTGCCAAGATTTGCAGGGATGCATTGTTAAAAAAGGCCTACCAGTATCTTGCGTAAGGTAATTCATCTCTCTTTGAGCATAAAGCACTGTAATGTTAATGCTTTTTCTAGTTCAATTTAAGATGTCCCAAGTGATAAGTCTTTCCCCATTTCTCCTTGAAAGTTTATTCTAACAAGTCTTGCTGCTACAACATCATGCTTTGCAATCAACCTACACTCTAACTTTCCACGTTATGCAAATTCGTATTTGCTCAGCTAATGTGTGGTTACAGAAAGTACAGACACTTATTTGCATTTCAGAGCTAATAAAAAATCATGAAGTTGTAATTTTAATTAATTTAACTTGGTCCCTATGGTAATTCCGAAGGAAATAAGAGGGCAAACAGAGTGTTTTGTCCCTATTAAAAATAGATAATGATTGATAGATAGACAGATAAATGGATGGATGATGTGCCACTCATAAAAGCAAATCAGAAGCACCTACTACAGTGGCTGTACCATTAAGGGCAATAGTTTTAAATGTGAGATAAAGTGTTGCAAGAAAAGCAGATGTTTTGTCAATATATGTTCAAAAGCACTCTTACCAGTTTTTCCATCAGTGTTTCACACTGTCCTACTTGGATCAATTTCCTCCATCTGCAGAACTCTCTTGCTGATAGATTTCATTACTTAAATTCAACAAAGGGGTAGCAATGTATCCATTTGAGAAGATGGATTTACCAGCATGTAGATTTTCATCATGCCAGTAAATAAAAACACCTAAAAGGCAAATGCTAAGGCCCATACTGGGTTTGTGTAATGATTTTTTTCTTTATTTTTCTGCATACTTGAGAAAATGAACAGAAGTATTCTCTAGTCCAGCAAAAGAGCTGGAATAAACCTATGTACTCAGAACTAATTGGTATTCAGTTTAGAATTACTGGCTTTGTCAAATAGATCTATTCTGATTATTTTGCTTTATTAGTACTGTCGCTCCTCTTAAATTTTAACACCGTGTTTAAATCAACCTGTCTTTAGTAATTTGCATGAGTTACACAGGTGGCAATTAGCGTAGCTTGGCCATCAAATGCTACTCTTGATAAAACTGCGGGTTCGTACATTCAGTTCATTAGGTGATTATCATAGGGTAACATAATGACAAATAGAGATATTATTTAAAGGATTTCTTTTCTATAGAGGGATTTCTAAAAAGTGTATTTTAAGCAAGAGCTACACCCATTTATGTCTTAATAATAATAAAAAGACCTGTATGGGAAAACCAGCTCAGTTAAGTCACTTCTAAGCCTATCAGATTTTGTGATCCTCACCTGAATTATTTAGACAATATAGTCAGTTGTGTACACAGCACATATGTTTTCCTCTACTACATCATTATGTGGGATTGTATGTTTTTAATGTGAAATCTAGCTGACTGCCTAAAGGTACACGTATAAGGAGGGACTTTCAAGTTCTTGTCTTCCATAAATACTTCTGGAAACTCTGGTGCAGCATACATTAGCATACAGCAGACGTATCATCAAGAAAACAAACACAGTCATCTCACTTCAAGAAAGCAAAAGCCAAGAGCTCTTGGCTCTGCCCTCTCACTGCCTCAACTTCCCCCTCAGGGCTGCCAAAGGAAACATCCCTTGCTAATGACAATGGACACAATGCACACAGGTTACTCCTGTAGTTAAAGCATCATTAATGCACTCTGCCTTGCTTGTGTACCTGCACATGTAAGAAGGGTGATTGCACGTAACTTTCCAGGCTCTCTAGAGAATTTTTCTGAGGAAATAAGCAAGTCCTTAACACTAGTTCCCTCTTAGGCTATAGGCCTTAGAGGAGAGCTCATAATCTTGAACACACAGCATGCAATTAAGCTTACCTGATTTTACATGCTAGTAGTTCAATACAATCACATGAGTTGATTTCCATTAATGCCTTTTATAATTGATACACAGTTTCTTCTAGAGTGACGTGCACATGACTTATTTCTGTTATTTTAAATTTCAAAGGTGTTTGCTGTGTGTTTCAATGAATCCCACAACAGGTACCTGTGCTGGAAGAGCAGGCCCAATATGCAGGAGTCCCAAGGCCAACACCTCTCTTACTTGCTATTCACCAAGGATTAATACTAAAGTGGAAGTGCTGTAAAAGAAAGAGGCAGGCGTCATCGCATTTTATGCCCTTAAAGGAGATCAAGGACAAGAAATGTCTCCCTGATATAGTAAGTAGGGTTCAGATGTGAACTAGATGCCAAACTACTCAGCCCTATGAATATTAAAGTGCTTTCATGTAGGCCCACAAGATGATCTTTACAGTACTAGACTGGTGGTTTTCTATATCTAGTTTTAGCCAGAACAGAGACACTTTTCATTTAGCGAGTGAAATAAGCACTGGCAGAAATGCTGCAGCAGCAAAGATCACACTAACAGTTGACGAATTAAGGTATTTATTAGCAGCCTTCAGTCCTCAGTGAACTGTAGCTGGCTCCACAAATGCTTTTGTTTGTATCAAAGATAAGCCATACCCCAGTTACAAAGTGAGCCTATGTAGGCTAATTCTGACTAGCTGCCCTTTGTGGATATGGTCTTCATTCCCTCACAAAAGTATAGAATCTGGCTCCACAGTTTAACATCAGATTTTAAAGTCATCTACTTTGCAAAGAACAGGATGAAGATAAGTTAATGTGTTACTGAGACTAGTTCATATTGTTTCCTGAACCAAAGATAAGTAGCCACATTCAGGCATTCTAACTTAAGAGACGGGAATACAGATGAATGCCCCAAATATATAAATACCTGCTTATTCAAGTCTTATGTATCTGTGAGGTTCTCTACTTGTTTACTTAATTCACTGTATCCAGCAGCTGCTCCAAGCACTTAAAAGAGCAGAGCTTGTCTCACCTCGAATGAGCTTGCAGTTTGCACTCAGCATGGGCCCAGCAGAGGAGTGAAACTGCACATTTGGAACAGTTTTCCTTGTAACTCAAACAGATCACAGTTGAACAACACATTTTCCTTCTCCCTGAAACTGGTAATCTCTGTGTAGTTACCTATCTGAGCTTGGAACCCCAAAGTTAAAGTAACCCTCACTTGTGCAGTTCCAATAAAATCACACATTATATCCAACCCCCACCTCCACCTGTAAAGAGGCACGTAACCATGTGTTTATCAAGTCCAGAGGCAAGTGAAATCTATCCACATTTTCACAATTTGGATGTATTTTATAGAGTGTTTAACAACACTAGCTCGATTTAAAATAACCAGCTACTCCTATGTTAGAAAATGGCTGGTATTATATGGAAAAATCCATAGGCTTTTCATGTTGATAGATCGATAAAAGACAAAATGATACGACAGATTCATTTGCAGACAAAGCACACTGGTTTGTATTAATAATAAACATTTTCACACTGAGGGTAGTATTAATGAGAATCTTATTGATTTATTCAAACCTCCTTAGCTTTTCTGTAATCCATATTGAACTGGATTTAAAACTCACTGTCTTGCCTATAAATATTTTGCATAGGAATAATGATACGTTGATCTGTAAAATATGTGGCCTTCTCTGCATAAAATGTTGATTTTCATTTTGCTGGAGTGTAGAATGTATGGGTGTACACAGTTTTTAAATTGCTATGTTTGTATTAATGTTCAAGCTTCTAATTGCTTAGCTTTCTAGGTGTCAGCCATTTCAAAGAGGCTATAATTCTTCAAGCTGCCATCATTAACAATTGAACAACAACAACAAAAAATCCATCACAAATAAAGGAATTGATGCATTAAACATCATGGAACAGAGAAGCATCTCTTCAGCCCAGAAATAATGACTGTGTCAGGTTCACCACTGGTGACAAGCCAGTGGAGACAAAACACCTATGTAAGCCATGAGAATTAAAACTCAGACGGTTTGCATCAGGATAAGTTGGATAAGGAACATGTCACAGGAAGCTTTTTGGTTTGTTCTGTTGTTCTGTTGGTTTTTTTTTTTTTTAATTAAAAACATAGATCCAGAGCAGCAGCCAGAGTCCTGTGAACTCGGTTCATAGGAGGTCCCCCAAAAAATCAACATGATTTATATTATCCAAATGCACCACTTCAATTTACAAACATAAGGAAAAATGTTCTCCTAAAAATTAAACCACTCGGTTCACACTAAAGCTGATGCCAGCATACAGCCCACGGGTTCCACAGTACCAAACCAACCTGGTTTTCTGGCAGTGTGCAAGAACAGGGCATCGACATGCCTTGCATGTGGATCAGTGTGTTCCATAAATAGGCTAGTGGCTTCCGCTTATGATTTTCCTCTCCACACACCACCGCCCCGATCATCAAGAGAAACTGGAATACTGTGGGCACAGGGCCACAGAAGCATTTCATTCCAGGAATTTATTTCTGCAAACAAAGAGCACAAGTTGTGCTATTTCCCTTCAATCTGTGCTATGTAATCGGCACCAAATCAGTCTTCGGTTACATCCTCGATCACTGAAGTCTATATATTTGCCCAGAAATAAAACTGAGTGGTAGTTGTGATTTTCTCATTCTGGGATATATATACAGGTAAACTTGTTGTTTACCTGTAAACACTCATTCTTAAGCTTTGCTTAGCCTCCCAACCACACTTCTTTTCTTGTAGACCATTTCAAACACAATATACTGCAAGATAAACCACCAGTGTTTATACGTGCACAAATAAAAGCACTGAAATCCATCTGGGGGACAGATTTTCACTGCCCTTAATCCATAACCACTACCGTATGGTATAAAAACGTATGCTCACAAAAGCCTCAGAAATTTTCAGATTATTCCAGCACTGGTACCAATAGCCACATCATCTTGGCATTCAGAATGAAGAAAGAAAAGAACTCGCACTTCTCTCATTTTCAGAATCTGAGGTTATATGTATATGCATGCAACAGGCAGTAGTGCAGCATAACAGCAAGTGACCTGTTGAGCTAGGCAAAGTGCCCTACAGTTGTGCTGAGGAACTGATGTCCACAAGATGAGCATTTTGAGATGGGGTGATTCCTTTGGGTGGAACCTGACCTTATCTTGTGGACTGAATGCCTACCAGTCCATTAGCACCTGATCACCAGCAGAGGTGAGCCCAGTATGCCCAATATGATAAAGTACATTAGTCATGCCCCAGTTTGTTACTGTCCAAATAAAATCCAATTTGTGCACTCCGCGGTGTGAAGTGTTGTGAGCAGGAACAACTAGAAGACTTCCTTCAAAAGGCCACTTATGATCTGAACTAAACTGCTGATGTATGTTTGCAAATACATACACATGTACCACCAGCTGAATCTCAACTTGTTCAACATCTGAAACCACAGTACCCTTGGGACATGAAACTTGGAAATGTGTGGAAGTCCATGTGGGGATGATGTCAGTAGAAAACCAGCATCCTCTAGGACCTCTTTGGAGAGGAAAGACAGATGTGTCTATGAGCTGTAGGGCCCATTTTTCCTGTTTTGAAGCTTATCAAACAAATCTTACAGTGGCAGCAGCAAGAGTCAGCATGAATGCTTTCTACAATCTCATTGGCAGCTGCTTGGATTCAGTCAATCATTAAATCTATATCTTTACAGATTAGGAAGATAATACAGAAGTACCTGTATATTAAAGTAAATTAGTTACTATCAAACCCTCTCTTCACATAATAAGCACCTGATCAAAATTTCTAGTCAAAAAGAGACAGGAGAGTAAAGTAGCAAATTTCCTTAGCATCTGTTCTGATGGAGATGGGGTGATGGTTCATGGGCAGGAATCAGTGTTTTCAATCAGCTTGGTGCAGTTATGGGAATAATCACTATAGACAGAAGCGTTTCAGGGAAAATAAGAGTTCCGGATTAACAAATTGTGTGTGAATCATTAAGGGATAGGGCATGAAATGATATTAAGCCATGGCAACAAAGGGCTTCCAATTATTTATGAAAAAAGTCAACCGAGACAAACTGCTGTAGCATTCATTAAACTAATGAGGGGAAGCACCTTGAATTGCAGTTTGAGGAGAAACCCTTGAGGTCAGAATGCAATTTGATGCAGCTCTGGTTTGATCTCTCTGCTGAGAACTATGACACTGTTGAAAAATTAAGTTTTATAAAAACCTGAAGGAGTAGATGTGACTGCCCTTCCCTTAGAGAACAACTGGAGAAAAGTGCCTCTAAGTGGCAAGAATGTTGTAATCTTCAGGACTAAATTTCTTTAAAGTATCATATCAAGTGAAATAAATTTGCTTTGATATTAATGTACTTGGGGAAGAGAAGATGGAAAAAAGAAAAAAAAGTAAAAAAAAAAGAAAAAATATAAGATTTGAATGCCCACAACCTTCCAGAAGCTAAAACAATTCGGCCACATCTGTGTGGCACTGCAGCAAATAAGGTATCCATGGCAGAACTGACCTGGCTTTACAACTGTCCCATAGCACAAGCACAATGATATTCCCAGCCTCTCCAGCCTGACAGCAGCCTAGTACTCTCAAGGGCTAACCTGAATTTTCTTGAAAGCTCGATGTTCCCAGCTTTGAAGAATTCAGGATGTTCCTGTCTCATTCTAGCTTGCTAGAAAAATACCTCCAAGAACTACCCAGAACACAGGCTATGTCCTTTTCAATATGCAGCTATTGCTGTATGTTCAGCATGCTCCAAGACTGACTTTCTCCATCCTGCTGCTGGGATTCAAATATAAGGATTTTGATGTTAAGGTCTTTACTAGCCTGACTAATTAAGAGGTGACTGATGGTGGTAGCATACCCTAGGAGGCAATAGCTTCTAGAAAGAAGACAGAGATGAGCTGTGAGGCAAGCTGAAGGGGAGTGTCCCTCCCAGTCTTCTACAGCTGATGGGAAGCCTCAAAGATAAAAGCCAGATATTGGCAAAAAGATTTCCAAAGCTAAAACAGTGGTCACATTCTTCACAACTCTTTGTCTTATTGCCAAGGTTAAAGAACAAATTACCAAATCAGAGCCATAAAATTCATGTTGGGTTTGTGTAAATTCTGTCATTGAGTATTCAAAAGCTGGAGAGGAGGGTCTTGATACCACATGCCCTGTATGAGCAACTACACGCCTAGAAGTCCTACTTCACACTTTGTATTTTATCCAGGAGATTGAATACATGAAATACATAGGAAGCTTCCTCACAGCCTGCAACTATTTACTCAGGAAGAAGTTTTCTAATGCCAGGAACTAGTCGTGAGTGACACAAGAAGATTCAGTAACATGGTCAGATTTTGGTCTAGACAAAAAAAGACAATGAATTATGGACAATTTTCCCAGTGGTAAGACTATAAGCATTGGAATGAAAATGGCATGAGAGAAACAGGCTTAGAAAAGAAGAGGTGAATTTTCCATTAACTATTGTTTTTCTGAAAAAGAAAACATGCTCAAGTTCCAACCAAAATGATGCTCTTGGTATTGAAATCAGCAGCTTCTATTTTACAGCTTGTGCCATCCGGGAGATCCAACCAAGCAATTTTAGGAACCCACAGGGCAAGAAAATTATCATAACACCTGGGCAACCCTAGAACAAGAGTTTGCTGACACATTATGTATGTCAGCTCCGAAATCAACAAGCCTGCTAACTAACAATCAACTGTAGCACTGGGATGCCAGAAACCAGGGTTTTTCAGTCAGCCCCGTGTCGCAGTCACTTCTGATTCTCTAAAAGTAACCAAGCTGTTATTATTTCAGACAAGAGAGAAGGAGACAAGATAATTAATTTTTACAACTCCTGCAGAAGCAGCGCCTTGGATTCAGCTGAGTGTCTAACACAATTCTTATTCTAGCACCAAGACATTGCACCTCTCAAACTTCTGCTGAGCCCCTAAAGTTGAACCACTTTAACAGAAGTTTGAAAGAGATAGGCATGCTTTATCTGTTATGTAGAACGTACATAACTACTTGAAATGTTAACACTAAACCAGCACACCCATTGTAAATAATACTTACTACACATCCAAGCACTGCACAAGGAATATTTCTGCAAAGAAAACGCAGTCACAAATGATTAAAGGCTTCTGAAGTTGGGAGCAACTATGAATTGCTGGAAGTATTGAATAAAGCAAGAAGAGGGGTTTCCATGATGGGTTATACCATTCAACAGTCAAGTCTAGTGTTCTGCCTGCCTTTCACCTCACAAGGTGAAAGTCCTTCAACACACCTGCTTTGTGGTAGATTTTTCCCTTTGTAACTTTGGAAAGAAGCATTCCCCTTAGATGGTTATAAGAAGAAACCACCCTTGACAAATAAGATTTGATTATTGTTATTCAGGATGAAGCAGAAGTAAAGTGTTATCGTTAAGATTATCCACGCACACTGTCAATTCAGGGATGATATTTGGGCCAATTTCACTACTGATGTATGTTTATTATCTCCACATGTTATGGTAGTTTTTGATCAGAATTGAGTTTGTCCCTTAAACCTTTAATTTTCTCCTTCATGAGCTCACAATAATAACCTGGCCATGCTTGAAATTATTCAGTTATAATTTGCAAGTAAGTGGCATTTTCTGTGCATCCGCTGGTATCAGCAAAAGATTAAAATAAGGTATGTTGTGCTGCAGCTGAAATATGCTTCAGAGTT
This sequence comes from Pezoporus occidentalis, assembly GCF_034315485.1. Lineage (NCBI taxonomy): Eukaryota > Metazoa > Chordata > Aves > Psittaciformes > Psittacidae > Pezoporus > Pezoporus occidentalis. Next base: position 4,680,797 of record NW_026914502.1, read on the forward strand.
GCTTGAAAGAGCACAAAATAGTATTAAACATGACTATAACTGCTAGCTGTTGATTGACAGGATCAGTATTGCAGAAGAAAACATACTCAATTGGATTGTGCTCCAAAAAGAAATGAAGGGAAGAAATCAACAGCTTCCAAATGAAGACAAACTGAGAACAAAAGGAAATATGCTCACGTTTTCCAGAAAACATGATTTCTTACAAACACTGAAAAGTAAAACGAAACAAAACACACAGCAGAATTATTTGACCGTAACCCCTTTAAGTGCCCGAGGTACTGCTACAGCATGGATTATGATCTCAACTATGCCTGCCAGAGCGGCTGCCCTTCACATTCTGCATTCTCAGTCCTCAATCATGCGTTGGAGGGGAGAGCTGCTACAAATGCAGGGAGATGATTGGAAGTCTGGGGCTTGGATACATTTTTTATTTCTTTGCATTTTCAGTAGTCAAAAAGAAAACCCCTCATCCATCACTTTGATAGAAGTCCACAGGGCATCCATTTATCCTCTTCAGAACAGGATCTGATGAGTTCAGATCCTTATTTATGTTCTTTCACAGCTCAGACGTCACATTTTCTTGGCGGTTATCTGAGCATTACTATTTATTATTAGTCTGCAATGGAGATCCTATTGTAATGAACTGTGATACACTGACATATTTCATGTTTGCTGGTTATATTAGATTTATTGCAATTACTCTTGAAAGGGATAGTGTAATTTACTGAAATCTCATTGCGGGAAAGGGAACTCCTGCAAGAGGCTCTCACTGAATTTTCTATGAGGCTGTGCTAAGGTCTTCTGTTCCAATGATTGAATGATTGCCAGTCAGCCCTGCTTATGCTTTACATAATAGAAAACTGTAATTAAAAAATGATCAATAAGTGCATGATAGATTTGTTTCATATCAATAGCGCACACAGTTCTAGAGTTTTTTTAAGATAAGCCATATGTTAAAATGAAATTCCAAGAAAGAAAATGAGGAAAAGGCGTTAAAATAAAACTTTCTTCTGAAATAAGGCAGTCTACTGGGATGCTTTCCAAAGAGGTTCTTTGCTTTAAGAGGTTTGGCTGGTTATTGGATAACTCAGTGGGAACTTCTGAGGTGAGCTCCTGTCCCAGGTCTACATTAGGTCTGCATGAGTCCATCCTAAATCAGTGTATTAGATCCACTGAGGACAGTAGGGAACCTCAGCCTAAGATCTAGTCTGAAAGCTCAAACAAAGGAAATGGCAGGAGCAATGCCAGGAGGCAGAAGGGTTCAAGTATTGCTGTCGGTTTGAGAGCTGTGGGTTCATGTCTCCCCAAAGGCCTGGTGCAGGCTTGAGCGCTGTCCTATGATTGTGTACCATGATAACTGTCAGCGGATGAAATACGTGACAGAGGTTCTTCCTAAAAGGCAGTATGGACGAGGCCAGCCTGTTTTGGTGGCCAGAGTTTAGTCCTTTGAACGCAAGCCATGGATGCTACTTGCCCTTCCCGGAGGGGGCCCTCTCCCTTTCAGTTCACTAGTGGAGGCTGTAGTCTGGAAGAGCTGCTACAGCTCCTTTCCCAGCAAAACCATGTTTCCCAGTTACTCCAGGCTCTACCAGTGAATACCAGCAATGTGATACTCTCTCACTGGAGAAGCTTGCCTCTGGGAACTGCCAGGACATGCAGAGTGTAGCCATGGTTTGTTCTTCAGCCCTTAATGATACCCATATCCCTGATCCGTGCCCCTGAGGCTGTCAAGGCAGCACCTTACCCATGTCAGCAGGGTTGTACATTGTATGAATATGTTGACATGTATTCTCCACAGACTGGTCCTTTTCCAAGGCTGAGCTTTTGGATAAATATTGCAAGATTTAATGTCATTAAAAAAGGTGTTTGATACATTAAAAAATGCTTTAAATCAAAATGATCATACAGATACATTGCGGTGATCTAGGCAGTTTTCTTCAGCAATATTCATTACTTTTATGTTATTGATTTTGTTGATGTTGCACCTGGGATGAATTTGGCTGCTTCTTCCTAAAAATACCATTTGAGGTCTTATTGATAGTAATCAAATGAGCATCTCATTATATTATCCCCTAGTTTTTTAACAATAGAAGGGAATAACCACCAGGGAAGGAGGGAAAGGCTAATCCATAAATTTCTCATTAGCCGAAAGAGAGAGAAACATTTGCTTGAATAATTGAATATGTTTAGCATCACAGCCTGCAGTTTATCATGTTTACTTACCTTTTCCAATATTCACAGAGTGATACTGCATGAGGTTTAACACAACATTAACAGCTATCAATATGCAAACTGACTGTTCAAAAGCACAACTAAAGGTGCACATTTTTAAAGCAATGAGCGAATACCTGTATTCGGGATGATAATAAAACCAATTAACTTTGCATATAGCACCATTATTCTAATTAAGGATCGATAACAGCCAACATTTAGAAATTAAGCTAAAGTGAATGACTCACAGCAAAGAGTTTACCCAATTTGCTCTAATTTTCTGCTTGGGAGTTCCTTTTTTTCATTTACACAATTATTTGAATGTTTTTTGTTTTACATAGATTATTACATTTACCAAACCACAAAATCCACCCTTCATTTCAGCTGGTTTATAGCCTATTCAGAATACAAAAGAAAGCCTTTGATAAGACAAACCCAGCACATCATTGCAAATCATTTGTGGCATGAGAACAGCTTGGAAACTGAAGCTCTATGGCTGATTGCAGTATCGCAAAACTTCAGCAAACTTTTCTTATTATCTCACCCTAATCTTCCTTGCTGCAAGTTGTGACCATCTGCTCTTGTCCTCTCCACCATGTGTAGGGAGAACAGGTTGTTCTCTTGCTTTTCAGCGAAGAAGTTATTTCAAGACTGAATTTCTCTTTTCAGTCCTGAAGCTGACTCAAGCTTTCCTTGCAGCCATTGTTTTCTAGGTTTTCTGGGTTTGTGAACTTTGTTGCTGCTCTTGTATGGACTAATTTACATCTGTTTGGAAATGCATTTCCCACATTAGTGTCCCTTTTATGTTCTCTGCTGGGAGGAGTACATTCCTGCTTTCTATATCCCACTCTGGCATTTGGTTTTTTCCTTGCCACGTTAGAACAGTGATGATTTGCATTAATTTCATGGTATAGTCTGTTTCTCAGCCTCTATTTTTACATTAGTACTTGCCACTACCCAAAATCTGACTTTCAAAGTCCATATCTCTATCTGTCAAGGTTACCTGAAACTCTAAACCAATCTGGCAACTTTCTTACTCTCTCATCCACCTGATGGCATAAGAACATTTTAGTAATCAAATTTTCACCTGAACTTAGAACAGATTGAGTACCTCCTACATGGAAGAGAAACATACATGCAGCTGCATTCAATACATTCTTTCATTCTATTTCATGTAGATGAATGAGAAGTCATTAGTAATCAGTTTTATTCCCCCCCCCCTTCCTATTTTATCTCATCCTGGCCTGCTGTCCTGTCATAAAGTATCTTTTGCAACACCTGGAGCCATGATAACACAATGGAAAGGTTCATGTAAATCCTGTGATTAAATTTGTTTTTCTTGGACTCTTTTGGGCAGTTTCCCAGCAGAAAAATGAAAGTGAAACTTGTGAACACACAGGAAATGTAACTGTTGAAACACCAGCTGCAAACTTAGAATTTCTTAGGCATTTTGATTTGGCAAGCAGCCTCATATTCCTTTCTAAATACTCGGATTTCTATTAGACAAGAGAACCAGTTTTCTAGGGCACAACTTGTATTGCAAGAGAGAGAACTTGGCAAAAGCATTCTTATCAGAGTTCAAAGTGAATGAAGTATGCAGAAGTCAATGTCTTTTAACCCCTTCACCAAACAGTGCCTCAGATACCGAAGTAATTCCAATGGTTTAACTTTTCCCTATAAGAGATGTATATGAGTTCACTAAAGCTCTGGGGTTTATTGCCTTAAAATCCTACCTGTGTGCCCAGCAGCAGGAGGGTCTTAAGAAGCAGGTACTACAGGTGTACTGATAATGGGTATACTTACAATACTCTATATCACAGACAGATGTGAGCATGCTTTGCACAATCTTTGCGCCAAAACACAAAGTAGATGCTTACAACAGCACAGGGTTAAAACCAAGCTGCTCAGGATACTGCTGGTGAAATGATCCATTTTCCAGAAATGAACCAAGCTAGTTGCTGGCCAAGACCAAGACAGAGGATGAAAATACACCAAATAACACATAGTCCTCTGGATCTTTGAAGGCAGGTTTCACACTCCATCACTTTCATGTACTAAAAAGGTTGTTGTTTGATTTAAATGTAGTAACCTGCCAATGTATTGACAACTGTTGGCCCTTACAATATATTAGGCTGCCTTCATTTTTTTTAAGGTTAACACTAAAATGGTGTCATTGGCATGATCTAAGCAACTGCTGTTCTTGCATGAAACCTATTGTATCAGCCTTTCACAGAAATGTGTCTATACAGCATCACAGCTGGTAACAAGCTGCTTTGCAGAAAACCCCCAAGACATTCAGGTCCTTTAACAGTGTGTGACACACAGAGAGTATCTCTGATCTAGAGCACGGATTCTTTCAGTTAACTTGGTATCACACATTATTGAGGTCAGTGGGTACACTAGAAGCAGTACGTTTAGTTCCACCTATATTTCATAAATTGGTGGAAACAACATTCATTTTCATCACCATGCAGACCACAATTAGCTCCACCTCTGTTTTGAATTCTAACCACAAATCCTCATCACCCATTCTGTGCCTTCAGAGCTGCATTTCAAAACAGTGCATAGTGTAAATTAAAACTAAGCAAAGCCAAGATTCTGGTACTGGCAACTAGCTGCTGCATGGGCAGAGCTGCATGGAACCATACTTTATTTATTTATTTATTTAAACTTTCACTCTAGCCTTTGCTCTGGAACCAACAGGTATATGCCCAATTTCTACTGTTCTTAATATGTGTAATTGAAACAGGTTTTTTGCAAGGCAAGGAAAGAAAAAACCTAACCAAAATCCAACTAGAAATGCATTACCTTAAATGGTTTTTGAAGGAGCCCTTCAATTTTATTCCTGAAAAGTTATTTGCTGAAGATAATCTGTTTATGGTAACAGAGACCTGGAATGTGCCCCCTGCATCAGCAGGCTCCCTGCTCTGCTATTTTACCCTTTTCATATAGTCCCACTTATCAAGCTATCAGACACTATCTTAAGAAGTGCCAGCTTTTTTACCTCCTCCAACATCTCCACATCCACCCAGTTCTACTGGAAAGAAGCTGCAAGGATTATCCCTTCGCTCTTGTCAGGGATGAACAGATCAGGCTCTTTACATCTCTTTGGGTAGGAAAAGCTCACTGCTTCACTGGCCAGCCCACTCTCTCTTCCCTGAATGCAGGTGTCGTCAGTCTTCAGATCCAATGTTTTTCAAAGCTGGACTAGCAGCGGTGGAAATGAGGTAGCAGGCACAAATAGAACAGCATGTATCTAGTCTTACAGAATAACTGCTTGTAAGCCCATCAGGGGTGGTTTTTCAGTAAAAAGTTCAGTCCTTTGAAACCCAAAGTTGGTAAAACTCCATGTTTATTTTCCATAAGTACAGAAACAGGTTGTCCTAGAGTCTGTAATTTTCTTACAGTCTGGCTTTCCGCTGTAGTCTGAGCTACAGTATAATATCCCTGAAAAGAAAGCACGTCTTCAGAGATCACAAACAACCAATTTCACAGTACAAGCAGTCATAAATAGAGCTAAATTCCCTTTAGTAATAAACTATTCATCTTTGTGCTTCATTGAGTTCAAAGAAAAGCATTTTTCAGAGTTTAAGCAATTAAGTTTACATTTTATTTTCTCCTCTGGAAAGGAAGTTATCACAAAAGCACAGGATTTAGAAGCCACTGCAGTATCGGAGGTATTCTCCACGTATGAAATTTCAATTTAGCAAAGCATGTAAAACCCTAAAGGCAGTTAAGGCCCAATATGCTAAAACCATTTTGTTTTCACAGTGTATTTATTTTGTACCATCGCTGACCCAACCGACTAATTGCTGAATTAGGATGGCTGAGCACTAGAATCATAGCACTGTATAGCTTGGAAAAGACCTTTAAGAGCGTTGAGTCCTACCATTAACCTAGCACTGCCAAGTCTACCACTAAACCATTGTCCTAAGCACATCTACATACATGTCTTTTAAATACCTCTAGGGGTGGTGTCATGTTTTAAGCCCAGCCTGTCACTCAGAAACCACATAGCCGTTTGCTCACTCCCCCCCAACCCTTCCTCCCCCCTCTCCGGGAGGGATCTGGAAAAGAATCAAAAGAATGTAACTCCCACGGGTTGAGATAAGAGCAGTCCAGTAACTAAGGTATAACACAAATCACTACTGCTACCACCAATAGTAATGGTGATAAGGGAAATAATTAGGGAAGAGAATACAACCGCTCACCACCCACGTACCCAGCCCGACTGAGCCCTTCCAGATAACTGCCCCCAGTTTATACAGTGGGCATGACGTGCTGTGGGATGGAATACCTCTTTGGCTGGTTTGGGACAGGTGTCCTGTCTCTGCTTCCTCCCAGCTTCCCCTCCTCCCTGGCAGAGCATGAGACTCACAAAGTCCTTGGTCAATGTAAGCGTTACTGAGCAGCAACTAAAACCATCGGTGTTATCAGTGCTGCTCGCAGGCTGAAAGTCAAAACCACAGCACTGCACCAGCTACTAAGAAGGAGAAAAATGACTGCTACTGCTGAACGCAGGACAGATGGTGACTCAACCCCTTCCCTGGGCAGCTCAAAGTCTACCCAGTGCCTCCTGTCAAACCAAACTGAAATTAACTAGCAAGTTAGTTAAAGAACATTTTGAAACAATATGTAAGTAGAACCTGAAAGGTGGAGAGGATGTATTCACACCAGGAATCCGCTCCCTTTAAAGGAGTGCTGCTGATGGGACCTGGCAATGCTCAATAGATCCCAGGAGCAGACATTTCCACAAGCTGCAGCAAGTGGTCCTGCCCTCTCATCACTTTCTTTCCTCCCTCCCACCCATCTGACCTGCAGACCAAGCTGCCTGCGAGATCACTGTGATATTGTTCCAAAGTACTTAAACAGCTCAAAGTCTATTTTTGCTAAATAAGGCTCATGGTGATGAAAACCAATTAAGCAGCATTTGCACCAGCAGGTCTGAGAGAATGACAATGTCCTGCAGAGAAAGCAGTAGGTTACCTTTGTACTGGTACACCTCCTTGTGTGCTCAGTGCAGACACAGACCTGCAAGCAAGGCTGAATTCTGCATCATTGTATGAGCCTCAAGTTTACCTCCTCCTTTCAGATGAAAACAAGCTATAGGGACAAGAGTCCAGTTTCACTGGTGAAATTGTCCCTTTACTTTGCTTTTTTTCAGTACAGCTATGCAAGTCGAGATGTAGGCTCTGCCTGCACTGTCTAATTCCCAGGGAGCACAAATATCTCTCCTCTTGTGGCCTATGATCAGGAGCTAAACACAGGAGACAGATGGGACTGTAGGTTGTGCATGTTCTATTGCTGTTTTGTCAGTGGGGATATAACATTGCCTCCCTCTGGAAGAAACCCAAGATGTAAAACCAAGATCTCAGCTACTCAGTGTCACTGTTAAAGATCCCATGGCTCTCTTTATAAGTGCAAGATTACTAATCTCAGTGACTTGGCCAGGTTCAGCCTCAGGTAATTATAGTTTGTCAACCTAAACTTCCCATGCAGATCAGACTGGGTTGCTGTGCAGCTAAGAAGTCCCTTTGTTTCACAGCTTCTCAGTAGTGCGTGAAATGATCCCTGCACATGAGCTGAATACCCTTAAAGTTTGTCTTCAATAGAAAAGGAACTGCACAGAGGCAAAACCATCATTACTATCATCATAGAATTTCACGCTAGATTTAGCAACTTTTTTTTACCGGTTCCATAGCCTTAGAACTGTAGACAGACTATCCCATAGAAGACATCTTTGCTTGTGGTGAAAAAGAAGTTTTAATTCACACCTTGCAGAGGCCAGTTAAAATCCCTTCAGAGATCTTTAGCCATTTAATGGTATTTGGTTTCTTTTACACCGTAATAGATGAAATGCATCTGAACTAGTTGCTTGTCTAATTCATTTGACTAATTTGTCTAATTTTGCCTTCTTTTGAGGTACGTGAAACAGCTGTGACACTACCACAGTTGTTTATTTGCACATTGTCCTGGCAATAAATTGAACTAGTAGATTTGGGCAGATATCTCCACTGCAGTTGGATTTCACCCCTGTGGCTGTATGGGGAGTCATCACCTATCCAAATTGATGACTACCCAAACTGGATGAAACATCCATTTATAAACAGGAGCAATGACCAAAGAAATTACTCTGGTGACCTCCCAAGGAGAAGGTGAATGAAGACAAAGTACTGGCACTGTGATACAGATGTAGCCCACTGGAAAACAAACACCACAAGCCCACAAACCAAACCAAACCAAAATAATTTGTCTCCGAACATAGGGTACATCTGCTTAGCCATGCATCCTTCCTGGTGCCTAATGATACCTCCTTACTGGTGCTGGCAGTAAGCACTCACTCATTTGTATATTGTCAGCTTGTTTAGGAATTACCAGATGTTAAACTTCATGTGGCAAATGATGACAAAAAACCTCTGCTTCCTCCAAATATGCTATTTTAGGACTACCAACACAACTTTAGCTTAAATGACTAACTTCAGGCTATTTTCTAAGTGTCTTAAATCACACCACAGTAAAGTCCCATGGGGATATACCTATATTAGTTTAATATTAGCCTTGACCCAAGGCTAATAAGGCAAACAATAATAATAAGTAATAACAGTAAATAAGGCAAATAAGAAAGACGTACTAGGAATCAGCTACACAAAGAACAGAGAGCAAGCTGTGGTAGTTCATGGAGTTGTATGGGTCCACATACACGGGTCTTCACAAATCACTGCTGACACAACCACTGCAGTTCAAAGGACTGCCAAAAGATCCTCAACAATCGCTTGAAAAGAAAAAGAAATCAGACAACTTTTGCTTAAAAAGTGTCTTCACTGTAGAGGGTGATAAGTATTTTTCCCAACTATTTTATCATGTTTTAGGAGATCTTTGCTGGGTGCTAACTTATGAAATTACCACAGCCTTTATTCTCACCTTGAAACAAAATAAATCCATTAGAAGCCTGCATGTCTTTAAATTTCATATATTTAAGTACAGAACAGTATGATGACTATTATTTTCTTTAAAAAAACCCCACCTGCTTCAGTCTGGTAAAGAAAGTCTGCATGGATGCACAACCTGCAGTGGCTACATACGTATCCTCACATCTTCCAACTTAAATAATTTGATCCCTATTTTAACAGCAACAACAAAATAACCTGAAGTACATTAATAAGATACTAAGGACCAAGTTGAATCACAGGTTTGCTTTGCTGTGCATACCTTCAATGTAAGTATGTGCAGATATATTTACAAACACATACAATGAAGGCTCATTTCCTGTTGCTCTGGTTTTATGTGTTATTTTGTTAAATTTAACACAACCTAGATAAGGTACTTGTCCAATGTTTCTTTAAATGGCACTAGAGTACTCTGACTTACTACCTTGGCTTGTCTACTAAAGTACTTTTCTTAAATCAAAGTAACCTCTCTGCCTCCAAATCAATGTTAAATTTAGTACTATAGCTCTGCAGCTCTTGAAAACTGAAGAACAAGTTAGCTCAGGAGTATTACCTTTCAATGCAAAACTGAACAAATATTCCATCTTCCAGCCCATCTTCTTTCTACATATGATGACAGATGAGATGTGACACAGAGGGGAGATGAAAAACCAAACACAAAAAAAACAAAACAAAAACCCAACCAAAACCAAAAATCACAAAACCAACACAAAACCCTTTTGCTGGATTTCAGTAAATATACTCTTTACTTGAGCCAAACCAGTTACTTGAGCCTATGCAGCACTGAGGAAAATGTACACGCTTACACTGGATTTTTGGATTCAAAACATTATGAAGTTTAACAAGGTGAAGATTTTATGCAAGTGTGCAAGCACAGTATGTATCCTAAGGGATGAAAATACTGATATCACAGTTAAGATGATTTATTATAGTTAAAGAAACAGCACGTGAGCTGTGAATGCCATTCACAGTATTTTTTTGAGACGGTGTCAGTAATACACAGCCCATCTTTTCATCAGTGAGGTACTAAGCAGATTTAATACTGCTATAAATTCCTTATTAAGAAACTAGGAATAGTCATTGTCCATTTAATCTGAAGCAAAAAAAAAAAGGGGGGGGGGGGGAGGATGGGATGGAGGGGGGAACACAGCACTATTCCCTTCTCCTTTTCAGTCCCTCCCCTCTTCAGCACTGCCTGTCTCCTCCAAAGGCTAGAAGTGAGATTCTGATGCAGCAAGAGCACTGAAACTCTGCTGCCATCATAGCGACACTGAAATTCCCTACTACAGTAATTCCCAAAAGCTCATATAAACCAACATCACCTATTCTCCTTTCTGTCCTAGGTGCCTCTAGAAGGATTCCCCCCCCCCCCCCCATTGTAACAGTCTCTTAGCACTGCACTAGCACCATCTCCTTCAAGAAAGGACCAGCTCATTCCACTAAAGAGAGGTCAGTTTGTTGAAGGGTTTTGACAGGGTTAACATAAAACCCATAATTAAAACTGTATTAAGAATTCTGATGTCTAAGCAGCTTGATTTTTTAAGCTTGGCGTAGCCTGTAGTGAATACTAGAAATGTTTGCAAGTTCAAAGAGCTAGTGGATGAGCTCACATGAGACAAATCCACCATAAAGGCTTATACACTCCTCCTGGCCTGGTGTCTCTTTGATCCACAAAGCACAGGAGGCCACCCTGGGAAACAGCACTCTGGTTTACTGTGAAACATCTGAAGCTAAAGCCTTTTTAAAACAGAGCATGTATCAGATGCTAAACAAGCAGTTTTGTTGTTGTTGATCTATCCAACTAGATCAGGTTGGATAGCTGGAACAAGATGTCTTTAAAGAAGTTCAGCTTGTATTTGAGTATGGGCTGTCCGGTGTTCTTACAGACTGATTCAGCTTAACATCTTTTATCCACCTTAGTCTTCTGCCTGCTGTCACATTTTGAGCAGGGTTTCTAGCATTCTAAGCAACTTAGAGATTCTCATCTTTGCCATTTTACCTAGGTTTGTTTCGTTTCAAAAATAATCAGCCTTCAATAACATCATCTTCTCCTTCAACCCCTTTGGGCAGAAATCATTCTCAAAGTCAGACTTACTTTAAGCCCAGAAGAGATATAATTCAGTCTTGAGTCTCATAAGAGTTTTCCTTCTCCATAAATGTGTCACAATTAGAAGTATTTTATCTCCTAGCCCAGCAAAGCCAGAAACAGAATCCATAGACGACTGGAAAAAAGAGACACCCAGCCTTCTATAATGCATGGTTCTCCTAGAAGATGCTTAAACACTGGGCTTCAAACCAGACAGTGCTTTAGATTTTATATTTAAACTATTTGCAGTCATCCGTGCCTGAGAGCTCAGAAATAATAGGTATATTTTGCTCACTATGGCTCTTCCCATCTGCAGACTTCAAAGAACTTTATGTAGTAAGTTAAATATCATAATTTCCATTTCTACAGAGGAAAGACACAATTCATCTTGTCCAGAGCAAGAGAATAGGTCATTGCTGTGACCCAAACTGCTGAATTCATAGAAAAACACAATTTAAAGGCAAAGTGACACAAACCTCATTCTGAGGTAGGCTCTAAAATAGTGTTCCTCTAACATTTACCTTTCTTTCTCTCCACATACGCTATGGTGTGGCAAGCAGGAAGATTGTGGACAGTATTATGTTTGTAATTAATTTTGTAAGTATGAAGTAGTACAATCATATCAAACATGCCAGTAAAAGCTTTATACTTCATCTGCAATTCCCACATAATTCTAATGTTACATTAAGGGTCTTAAGGGACTTGACTTAAAGCTATACCTAAACATATTAAAATCTGAATGCTGCATTCACAAGCATTAAAATCCATGCACATCTCTATTGGGTAAACACTATCTGTACCTAAACATAATCCACCATATTGACACAGCCTCTTGCTATACATTTATGCCACTGTCAAAGTGTTCATACCGAGACAAGAGGTTTCTAGAGCAGATATCGTTTCCCCCCTACCTCAGGTCAATATGCACCTAAAGGAGTTACACAGCAAACATTACTATGTTTTTTACTAAAATGAGCCTGAAGGACCCCTGACGTTATCTTTTTGATTTTTTTTGATACTCCCAGATAGCTGGCAGGGGTAATCCTAGGGATTCCGTCATCCTTAATACACTTCCAATTTCACTTTTTACCCCTTCCATCTGCTAGGGAGGAAGGGGTAACGTGACAACACAAATTTGTCTTTATTGCGGAAAGCCATTACCAGGGAAAAAAAAAGTGTTACTTTATGCTATATGTCACAGTACAAAGCCCTTAGGGCTTTTCTGTAGGCTAGAAACACCAAAAATATGACTACCTTCCAAGCCAAAATAAACTTCACCCCCTTAACCCCACAGACTAGATTGTGCCTTTGGATACATCAGTTCAAATCCTATGGGATTTGGACATGCATATCTGAGTGTAGCCTTTGTGATAAATGCTTTCCCATTCCAACACATTGTGTTATCTGTTATCTATATCTTCCTGTTTCTGTTTCTATCACACCTGAATCATGGCAGACACTATAAAAAGAAGTGTAGTATGTTCTATTTGTTGACAGTTTCATTTGTAAAAGAAGATTCAATATTGTTGTATCTGTGCTGGTCATCGGTAAGTGTAAATGGGGTCTTGCTGTCAGTAGTGTACCTCAGCTGCATTTTTCTCCTCTCACTGTGCCTGAAGATAGAAGTTGAAAATGCAGAAAGATAAAAATAAGAGCAGGGGAATACAAGCCACCCCTACCAAGCTCATGAAAATACTGACAGAAGGCCAAATAAAGCAGGAAAATGCCCAAACTCAAGATATTACACAAAAAGACTTATTTCCTTTTACACACACACAGCTACAGTAAACCCCAGGATGCAGCTCTCCTCTTCCCACGCCATGTTTGACTTCATATACCTCCTGAAGAACTATTAAAAAAGAAAATAGTAAATAAACCCCCTAACATCAAATCAATCAGCAGATTACTTTGCTTTCCCCCACCTAGCCACTGTCTAAAAGCTGTTTCTATGTCTTTGAGACTTTCAAAGAAAGGGAAAAATTATTCAGGCAGAGACTGTGTGCTACACCACCAGTGCCCTTTATTGTTTTCTCCCTCTTCCATCATATTACCAGCTACATACTGACAGATTCCCACTGGCCACAGACATAGACATACTTTTAAGTTACTGAGATCAAGAAAGGCAAATCTACATCCAAACCTTGCATTTTGTTGCAACTTAAGCCCATTCGGATAGCAGGTGATAACAGAATCTTTCCCTTCACAACACTCAGATTCAATCTTGCTTTTATGTGTTGTTAAAAAAAGAATACTTTAAAAACAGACATTAAAAAAAAAAGAAAAAAAAAGGAGGTTGAAAATTTCATACCTTAATTCATTTGAATTTTAGAAGTTCTGGAAAACTCAGTAATAAAACTGTCATTCTTTGCAGCCAAAACTATACTTTACAATTGAGAGCTCAGTATCTGGGGAATTAACAATAATTTTGTTATTTGCTTTCCCTAAGAAGAGAACAGCATTCAGTAAGTGAGTTGCTCGGCGGTAACCTGATTTGGGGGTTTATTAGGCAATGGCTCCAAAGTGCTCTGCAAAATTCTTAGCTTATTTCTTTATATTATCAGTAATCCTAACTGGCTTCCCACAGTAGGTTCAGGTTAGCTATATATAGGAATCAAGACTCTTCCTACTTTATGGAGTCTGTCCCTGGATATTTCATAGTGATTTAACAAACCCCTGCTATAGACAACCATCTTTAAGAACCCAACAGTGTCCTCCAAAGCTGTCTTGCCCTGAGAAGTTCTTCCTTTAATACCTTGAATGAAGGACTCCTAAAAGCCTGACAGCATTGCCAAGAATTTTTAAGAAGCTCAAACCATCTGACTAAACACTCCTGTAGGAAAGAAAATCCCTGTGTAAAGTCAGTAGGAAGAATAGCAAATACAAGAGAAGAACAACAAAAACCCTACCGCCACACAAAGGCTTTTTTGCCTGTACTATTTGCCTCAGATCAATAGAATACAACTAAATGTTTATCTCCTAGTGACAATCTAATGTTAGAGAGACTGGACATACCTACAAAGGAAGCTGTTTCTGAGGATGAATTTACAAGGCTCCTTATTTGAACGCTTAATATACTTGTTTCGGGTTGTCTCCTTCCCCTACCCCCTTGTTGTCTTTTTCTAACAGGAAGATACAATCCTTTTAGAAAGTTAATCAGCTGCATTAAAGCCTCCATGACCTGATCACAACCACTACCACAGTCTAAGCTTTTAATCAAAATAGATTACCAATGAAATATTCTTTCTTCAATCACATATTAAATCCTCTAAATCTAAGCTTCCTATTTTCAGGCTGTTTAAAACCATTACAGCTTTAAATCACCATACTGGCATTAGTGGTCCAGCTGCCACTCACGTATTGTTGTACCATCCTGTTTGAATGGCATAAGATTTCTAGTTAGCTTTCTGAAAGCACCACTTGTTGTTTGAAGTAAGAAAATTGTGTGTAGTTGCAGTGTAAAAATAAATGCAAAAACATGCTGGAAAGAAATCGCTGTAGAAATACTGCCAGTGAACATGGGTTTTTGAAAAGAATTGAAGAAGTCTGGATATGGTACTTACTGTCAGCATTATCCTTCCTATAGGAGGGGAGTTGAAAAGCAGACACTTACACAGTTCCACCATTTAGCAGCAAAACCTACTAGCCCATGAAATCAGAAGCTGTAAGAAAGGAATGGGTTTTATTGTATCAAATAGCAGAGAATAGGAACTTGGCTCTTGTAGCTCCCAGAGGAGCTCAAAGCCTTGAAGCATTAAA
The DNA here is from genome assembly GCF_034315485.1 of Pezoporus occidentalis. Lineage (NCBI taxonomy): Eukaryota > Metazoa > Chordata > Aves > Psittaciformes > Psittacidae > Pezoporus > Pezoporus occidentalis. Next base: position 4,695,797 of record NW_026914502.1, read on the forward strand.
TCATAAATCTGTTAAATAAGCAGGTCTAATTTCGCAGTAAGTATGAACAAGAACACAAAACTTCACTGAATTGGTTTGGAACAGCTTGATGTTGCAAGATACTAAGAAACCTACACCTGCGGTAGCTGCAAACACCTTGCTTGAAACAGACCTATGCCTGCCTCTGTTTTCTATGTCCTGCCTAGCAGGAAAACAAGCCTTAGGTAAGGAGTAAATAAGAGTGTCTCTGACATGCAGGAAAGTCCAAGCTACTGTTTAATGTTACCTATTTTTTTTATACTACATTTACTCTCACAGTATGAGAGCAGGGAAATGATAGAACCAAGCCATAGGAAATTCAAACCTCTCCTCACACCTTGTCCAAACAAAACAAAACCCCACTGCACTTAAAAAACCCTAACTAGTCATAAGCAAAACTTATAGTCACATCCAGCCTTTACACACCGTAATTTCATGCAGAAATCCATAGATACTTGAGTACTTGCCAAAATGATGAGAATCTTCAGAATTAGATTGCAGTATGGGCTAAAAACATCAGGGTGGGCTCCTGAGGATTAGATGAACTTTCTCCTTGAACAGACTGTTCATTACTGCCCACAGCAAGGTTTTTACCCTCTTTTCTGAAGTGTTTGGTGCTGTTCACAAAGGAAACAGTAGATAATTGAAACAGTACATATTTTTGTACAGATGCAATTGTTAGTAAATCAAAATTCAAAAGAAGAAAATGCTATTTTAACTGTACAGTGTAATATATGAAGCACATCACAGAGCCCATCACAGAACTGGATGGTTATTCTGATTTAACAGAAAATGAAGTTACTATCTACAAGTAGCAGAAAGAATGAACATGGAAGAAGAAATCGCAGTATTCAGAAATTATTACAACAACAACAACATAAGGCTTTATTTAGTCCTAGCCATTAAAAAAAGATGAATTCAGAGTCTTTACAATCTCAACCAGAGAGGGTCTCCACAACTAGACAGGGAGATCCACAGCCACATGCTGTTCAGGATACCATTGAAAGAAAAAGCCCAAACATGTCGGAAGTTTAGTACAGGATTAGCCTTGAGAAAGTGGGGAACCATGTCCGAGTAGATCCTCTGGACTAAAAAAGAAATAACCCAATAGACAGAGAGAAGTCCTTGCCTTGGGAGAGCTAGAATAAGGAAAAAACCCAAAACAAACCGAAAACCAATCCACACGCAAAACAAACCACCAAAAAAACCTAAACTCATGACTGAAGAGAGGCGAGGAAAAATCTCAGTGCCCTCCTCAGCTGCCCCTGAAGAGCTCAGATGTTTCTAAAGATGGGCTCAAGGTGAGTCAGGGTAGAGACTTCTACTTGTATATTCTGCCTCAGGCAGCCCCATTAATGGTGTGTGGACAGCAGCTGGAATACCCCCCTCTGCCTGTGGCCTGATGTTTTCCCTGCATCACTACTAAGTTGCAATGTAGTAGCCTTTCTTGCAACTATAGGACCCTCCAGCAGATGTACCTGCAGCCACCCTGTCCAGCACTCCTGTATGCCACCACCACAGCTCTCGTACAACCTTCCCCACTGGAACAGAGGCTGTATGAAACACATTACAGGAGCTGACTGAGAACATATTGATACAGTACTAAATAGACCATAAAAGAAGCCACTGGAATAAATAACTCTACTGAGAAGCTCTGGGAATAGGAAGGACAGCAGGTGAGCTGCCAAGTGTGACCAGTAGCTGCACAGCATACAAATACATGGTAGGTCATGATGTCTGGTTAAAATAGAGACAGCTGATGGAGTCAAAATTTTCTGGTTGCAGAAAGGCTTCATAGGCAAATGTTTACTAAATCACATCCTAAAGGAAGCAGTGCTTTAAGAGGGCTGCAAGGTTTGGGAAAACCAAACATAACTGAAAAACAGCAGGAGCACAAGAGCAGCAACACTAAAGTCAGCTGCAAAAAGACATTGTGATAACTACTTTTTAATTAGTTGAGAATAAACTGGTGTCTTGAGATACTTCACTGATACATATACTGAGGGTTTGTCCACTATGCAAGCCAGGATTAGAGCTGCCAGAATGCTGCATGGCTAAATAGAGGCCTTGTGCCTTTGAAAGATATGTTCAGTATGTAGTTCCATGCGTTTCAGTTTCTGAAGTGGGAAGAAACAAGTTATTCTGAAGTAAAAAGTATTTTCAGTAGTATTTTCATAGGCAATGAATCTGCTTATATTCAGATATGGTACAATACTGCATCTAAGGAGTATTGGCCCAGTTACTGGGAAGGACTACAGTAAGAGTTTAGACAACCTGGTAATAGCCGATTACAGTCCCACACTCAATTCATGAAAAGCTTAGTTAAAGGAGACAGTAAGTAGGCTCGCTGTCTTGAACAGCTCCTTCCCTGGGCAGAGCCTACAAAGCTCTACATCAAACACTGGATTTTGGTTCAGTTCTCCGTCATATCCCAAGGCACAGCCCCCCTGGAGCAACAGGTGTCTTTCAGCGTTGAAGATGCTGACTTCCATGCAGAAACGAATTAAAGTCTGACATTTGCAGCAGTTACTGAACACACATCTCTGTGCGTTCAGCCTCCTCCCCACAGACACTGCCTCCACCACAGCAGCTGCTGCTACTGTAAGGTGATGCCTGGCACTTTTGGAAGAAGGGACAGGAATCTCAGGAACAAAGGAGAAGGAAAAACAAGCAGGGTAATCACTTCTAGTGTGCTAACATTTGTAAACCAGAATTCCAGTTTGTCTGAAGGCAAAATACAAACAAGACCTTTAAGACAAACTTTGTATTTTACAGCATATGGCATTTTGTGTGCAGAAAACTGTAAGCCTATTATGCTGACACAAATGTAATTTAATGAGAAGTTAGATGAGTTTGCTATTAGGCTGAATATTAAGTTCTGCACAAACCAGTGATGCTGAGGAATCAAGGCACTTTATTCCTTCTCCATTTAATGGGATATTTAACATTTGGATCCCTTAGGCATTAAGGCAGAAGTCTCCGTCTTAATGTTCATATCCAACATTTTGACCTCTGATCTTGCTCTGGAATACAGGTATAATACTAAGTAAGCAGAAGAATAAAAATCTATTAATATATTTCTAGTATCCTTTATAGAATTTACTGAGTCACAGGGCGGAAAAAAAGTAAAATCTGAGGAAGAGATATTGGCACAATCCAACCTGAAAGGTTTCTACAGCACAGTGGTAGATTGGGCAGATAAAGCAAGAGAGTGTGACTAAAATTCATCTGGATTTTAACAGGATCTTTGTCACAATACCACACAGAAATCTCCGAGAACTGGCAAATCACTCTGAGCTGGCAAAGAAACAACATACTAGGATAAGGGGTAAATGGCGATGGAAAAGAGCACCAGTTACTACCAATGGTCATAGAATCATAGAATAGTTAGGGTTGGAAAGGACCTTAAGATCATCAAGTTCCAACCCCCCCTGCCATGGGCAGGGACACCTCACGCTAAACCATATCACCCAAGGCTTTGTCCAACCTGGTCTTGAACACTGCCAGGGATGGAGCATTCACAGCCTCCCTGGGCAACCCTTTCCAGTGCCTCAACACCCTAACAGGAAAGAATTTCCTCCTTATATCCAATCTAAACTTCCCCTGTTTAAGTTTTAACCCATTACCCCTTGTCCTATCACTACAGTCCCTAATGAAGAGTCCCTCCCCAGCATCCCTATAGGAAGATGGAAAAGTATCATATAAAGGTACATTTTCCTTGCTACCAAGGCCAGTATTATTCAGTATGTCAACACAGGACCTGGGCGAAAATTTCATCCCAGTAGCATTTTCAGAGCAGCAGCAGAGATGACTATAAATTGAGCACTGATTTAGTTCAAAATCTCATGGTTTTACTCAGCATTTTGTGAATTTTTGTCTATTCAAGGTGGAGAAAAAAGAAATGAAAGTATCAATTCAGGGCAGTGAGAAGCATTTAAGTTTTACCACCACATGTCACTTTTTAAAAGCCATATGACTACTAACATACTTTTAAATAAAGGAAATACCATTTTAATAGACAGGACCACCTTGCAATATTGGAGACCAGTCTCTTGAGTGTTCATGATAAGCGAGATAAGCAGATACAAGGTAGAAATACTAACTCGACAAGCAGCTTATTAGTCTATGGTGGTTAAGTTCAAGAAGTTAATAACTTTTTGCTGATAGGCACAGACGGGTTTGCAGTCATGTTAGTTTCGTATCTAACAATCTTAACGCTGAGCTTCGGGAGAATGATGCGGTACATGCATACACAGCTAAATTAACTTCATAGTTAACAACCTCACTCCCTGAATTGAAATTAGAAAACAAACTAACAAACACCACAAGCCCCAGAGGAACTATATTGCTAGTAAAAAAAATAAAAAGCCATCTTTAATGTGTAGCAGAAAATAAACTGTCAAGATACATAGTATAGCAAAATACGTTATAGCAAGTGAGTTCTGAATATACAAACAGATTCACCTTAATAATGAAAAGTAATGTATATTGAATGTGGAAGAAGAGGCAAAAAGTATCCAGGTACTACATACTGCCCTCGAAACAGTAGTGAAATTACACCGTTGCTCCCACCATGTAGTCTTGTACTGTGATCTTCAATACTGTAGAGGCAGAGGTAAGCTTGTAAATACAGTGGCCAGTAACTGCCCAGCCACAATATACCACTACTTTAAAAGTACTTCATTTTATAAACATTTTTCACTTGAGGAAATAGCTTTGCAATCACGTGTCATCTAGTGCTTGCCGGGGAAAAAAAGTTAATGCAGATTCAGGTAGAGAGCGAGTTTAAATCTTAGCGGCCACTCTTCATTAGTTTCCTCTATAGTTTCCCATTCTCTCAGCAGCATTATTCATTGCAAATTAAGTTAATCCACTTTTATGAAACGTCTTAAATAAGTCAACAGCAAACAAAAACCAGACACTCCTCCCTCTGATCTTTTTTCCATTTCATATTGCTGCCTTGTATTATATTATGCACATGTTATATAAGGGATTTTTTTGTTTGGTCACTCTGCAATACTATCTGAGGAGCACATATATATTCTTCTTTGGAATGTGGCATAACAGTGTCTCAATAAACATCATCTAGAGAACAACATTCTCTTATGCTCTAGAAGCACTTCATAACACATGCTTTGAAAGAAAGTTCATTTTAAGGCCTTACTTTTTTCACCTGTTCAAAGGCAATAAAAATACAAGAATAAAAGCTAATTACACATAGCAGCATCTTTTACTACCGCTGCTTTTCACTTTGAAAACTGGAAAAACATCTTAACTATTAGGAATACTATTTTGCCAATAAGGTTTAGTAATTCATAACTCCTGCAGAATTATAGTCAAGACTTCACCTAAAGGTGAAAACAAAAAGATAATAGTGGATAATGAGAAGCATATGGATTTCATAATGCATATAATCATGTGAATTTACATATTTCCAGCAGAGCGTTATGTTTGTGAGATTTTCCTAAGCCTTATGGACAGGTTAAAAAAAGAATCTGCAAAGATATTTATCTTCAGAAAGATATTTAAGGTGACATCCTTTTCCCCTCAATCCTGTTTTTAAATATTACAGTGCATATAACAAATTTAGAATACATGATTGAGTTCAGTTACTTCACTTTTAGGGGACGGTAGACTCTGAACTATGAGCTTACTTAGGCTTACAACAGGTCTATTGCACTACAATGAAGAGCTATAGGATCTTGAACCTTCAGACTGATGTCTGCAAGCTGCCTGATATGGCACCAACCACAAAGAATATTTTTTTTTGTTACCCTACCAAAAAAAATCTGAAGAAATTATTAAAAAATGGTGACTCAAAATGGGTACAAAGGAACACATCAAAAGAGCTTCAAAAAGTCTGAAATTTCAAAGATACATGGAAGCTTTGATTTGAGGATGCTATTTAAACACAAAAAGAAATTAATCAGTATTTGTTTACCCTGAAGAGTTCTGAAAGGTTTCCTGGCCACTGAAATCCACCTCACATTATTTGATAGTCATAAAGAAACTCCATGATCACCCGATCTGATGATTTGGCCAACTTAAAATACAAGAAAAAATGTTATGCTTATGGATGATTTTTGCTGCTGTTGTTGATGCTTTAGACATTCCAGTGGAGATCTTATAACCTATGCACACAATAAGTGCTTTTGAGCTTAATTAACCTCAGATGCAAGTTACTCCATTTTCATTTCAAGGTTTAATAATGTAAAGTCTACCATTACCCACTGAACTTTCTTGTAAAATCCAACAATATTCTTGCATTTCTTTTCAATATGGGATGTTCCACAATAAATTGGATAAAACAAATTTCTCAAGATTCATAATGGAAAGTTCATACCCTAGCTTCTTAAATATAACATTAGATTATTTTAGTGCCTTGCCTTTTTATAATGCGCAGTGTTTTCACCCTGCCCATTATTTTTTCCCTTCAAGAACTAGATAGAGTAGTCTGAACTCAGATTTTGTCAATAGTGCTCATGTTTCTTTCTCACTTCTTTTTTGGAAGTTCATCAGTGATGACAGTTAAACTTTCCCAAATCAGCCACCCCACATGTATAGCCCACATTCTATGCTCTGAAATGTATATGCTTACACAGGGCAATATTAAAACATGTGCCGAGTTATGGCAAACAAACCCAAGAATGAGATCATGTTGTAACAGTGATCAGACCTGCAAATTTTCACTGTGCCATTGGCTCACAGATTTTTCTGCAGGGGCCTCAAACCTCTAACTATTGACACCACGTAACTCACAACTGTTTTTGACAGTTGTCAGTGATGCAGCTTTCACACCAAGTATTATGTATTTTGATTATGTAGCAAAAACATTATTATTGTATTATTATGTTGTATTGTATTATTACTGTAAACATACTGCATTTATAAAGATTTGGCTTTATTGTACCAGCTCTACCATATCAATAGTTGCTTACACCTTTATCAACCACATCTCTGGTTTATGACCAAAACAAGGTGTGTGATGGGTGTACAATTCCCGTTACCACGTCCTTCAGAGTAAGAGTTTCCTTTTTTTCACAGGTTATTGCTGCTTTTAACCACAAATAGAGAAACACTTTCAGTCTTCACATCGCAGGAAGGAAAGTAGAACACTAATATGTCAAAGACAAAGCACAACAACTTGCTGCTGTTTTAACAGCCCAACAGCTATTTGTAAACTAGAAATTAGTGATTTCCATTTCCTTTAACCCTTACTTTAGTGGGAGCTCAGAGAAAATATTACTTACAAGGAAATCTTTCTAGCGATGACCTGTCCACACTACGATAGGGAAAAACATCAGCAGCACCAAAAAAATACATTTAAGGACAGGTTGGGGTGTTTTTTCCCTCTTGGCCATTGACTCCATGTGGAAAATACCCAATTATTTCAGAGAAATTGTAAAAGAAATTAATTCAACGTTTATTTTCATTCTGCTCAAGGCTAACTCTGTCAAGATTGCAATTGATTATACAATATGCTCAGAACTGAAGGAGTTCTGCTTTCAGTCCTCAAATTAGGCCTCTTTTCAGTGTAGACAGCAGCTTTTTAAGAACCAGGAACAGTCTTATAACTGCTTTTATGCTCTCCAGTATATAATTACTGAAATGGTGAAATGGGGACTTTCAATGAGTATTGGTTTATTTATATGAATGTTTCTTGTTGATTTCCCCCCAAACATCTCTCAGGACATTGCATAAAAAGACAGAAGGAGAAACACCCTTATTTTTTGTTGTACCTTCAAAAGTTCTTTACCTGCAGCGTTATGTTTTTAAAGCTTCAGAAGTAAGTTTGCACACAGCTTGCTTGCTGTCTTTTTACTTTTAAAAGTAAATGTGCATGTGATTCCATGCACAGTTTTGAAACTCACCCCCTAGTACTGAGAGCATTTACTTCCTGGTAATAGTAATATAGAAAAAGCAGTTCATAATACGTCACAAGTATTTAGGAGAAACATTCAGTTATGTTGTATACAACTCCTTTAACAAAAGCCTTACAGAAACCCAAAGACATAAATATTTAACAAAACTCATTTTCTATTCTGAATTTTTCTGTCCAGACTATTGACTGACTTAAATTGAATAAGATCCAATTTTAAACCCAATTTTAAAACCTTTTTTCTGATTTTGTGTTTGTTTTTAAAAGCATTTTCCCCAAGTCTGAGGTAGTATGGACAGAAAAGACTCTGATTCTCCTTTATTATTCAGGAAGGCAGACTGCAATCTGACCTAAAGTTAATGGAATTCTGCAAAGGCAAAGAAATATGTACCTATGTAGGTTTGGGGTGCAGGAGTAAAACTAATTAGGAGAATTAGTTCTGAAAAAGATCTGAAAACTCCTATACATCATCTGTAAGAAGTAGAGAGATATCTCAGTAAAGACTTGTATTTCACTTGTGGTGATCAGATCTTGCCACAAAGAAAGCATGTAGTATCTCTATTCTGCAGACAGGAAGATGGAGATAACAAGAGAAAAAATAATATAACCAAAACTACCAAACAGATAAGTGGCAAATACCCAGTCCATTAAGAAATCCATCCTTCATAGAGAAGGGCACGAGCTCAATAAGGGTTGACTCCCCCTGTGCCCCACAGCCCATCATTTTCTCCCCACTTAAAATACCAGCTAATTAGGGAGTTTTCAATATCCCTTACTATTAAAAGTGAGCTCAACAGGTGGAGAATATTACAGGAAGAATTGTAGGGGCATCTTCTATTTTTATGCTTCTGGAGCTTTGCCTTAAGCACCTGCAGTGACTTCAGTTCAGGCAGTACCGCACGCCCCTTATGGTCATGGAGAGAGGATTGAAACCAGTTTTCCTTTTAGGAAAATGAATATTTTGTGGGAAGAATTTATATTATATGTAACACAAACCAAACAGTCGTTAGGTCTCAGACTCCAAATATGCACTGTAACACTTCTTCCCTATCAAGAGTGCCGTATCTTGCAACTTCGCTAAGCATTGTATGTTAGTGTTCACTGTTAGGGCTTTACCACTCTTAGTCAAGTAATTTAAAAATCAAATAAAAATCAGAATAGACTTTTCCTTTATATTCTCCTTCAAACTATTAATGGGCTGAAATAATAGAAAACACTTATGTATATAAAAAAATAATCCATGCACACAGTCATAGGTACAGATCCCAGTTTTGCAATCTCATGACATCTGAGAGGAACATTTAGGACAAGCTGGAACAGATACAAAATAAATTTGAAACGGACTTATGTGCAAAATGAATCATATTTGACTTTGATTGAGAAGGCAGGGAGTTGTATTCAAGCTGAACTAGTAGAAAAAGTGTTAAAGCTATCCTCCAAACAGCCAGGTGTTCCTGCAATTACCTAACAAGGATGGGTGGATTACTGGGTGATCCATGTAGCAATGTTAATGAGACTCACTGCCAGCAGGTACATGAGTCAAGGGAGGTGTCAGGGGCATAAAGCTGCATAAAAGGATGGACAGCCTCTCTGCACAAGTGAACCTATTTGCATTTTAGAAGTCAGCGATATCTTGCCTAGCATTCAAACTGGCTGAAACAAGTAATATTTTAACCTGTATTGATGTGCCTAGAGCAAGTCTTGCTTTATCCTGAATCAATCCCAGCTCAGAGCAACATTATTATTTATGTCAAGCTATAGACAGATGAAACCTCTTTATAGACCCAATCCTTCTCATGGGCAACAAAAGAGTTTTTCCCCCACTGTTTCAGTAGTCAATAAAATTCTTATGATCCAAGATTTGTCTTATAAATCAAATGTGTAATGAGTGCGTATAAATTTTGATTTACAAACAGGTCACAGTAAAAGAAGTCTGAAATAGTAGCTTCAGAAAGTTATGTATGCGAAACTTCACCAGCTATTTTCTATTCTTTATCCTTCATGAACACATAGCAATGCAAATACACATTTTCAGAAGAAACCTAATGTCTTCATATTTTGGACAGCAGGAAAAAAAGTGTCTTACTACCACTTCCATAACATTTTTCAAAGCTTCTCAAAATGTTCTCTAGAATGGCAGACTGTTAATGCCTCCTCACCAATGGAAAGACTGAGCTCACAAGTGCCAGAGATCCGAGGACTCCAAGTGCATAATAATGCAAGTACAATATGGGAGGCCATGATCATAGTGAGAGAACATTTGGAAATCATTTTCCCTCCTGTTCCACTATTCTCTGCCAAGTGATTGCAGAAGAAACCTCAACTATAGGCAGGCAGGTAGGCAGGATCTTTCTTCCTTTCTTTCCGGCCTGTCTTTCCTGCTTGCTTTTGTGCTTTCTGGCTTTTTTTTTTTTCTTTCTTTCTTAAGAATGGGTGTCCAAGATGTGAAAGGTGCTGTAGGAGTAATGTTGGTGCAGTGCTGTGCTCCCATTGGCATGCCTTTGGCAGCTTCAGTATCTCTCTAGCTGTAGGCTTTGCAGTTCTCTGAATTCTAACAAGATGGAAAGACGGATGGAAGGAAGACAGGAAAGAAGGACGGACAGACAGAAGGAAGACAGGAAGGAAGGACAGATGGACAGAAGGAAGGACGGATGGACAGAAGGAACGAAAGAAGGAAGAACGGACTGACAGAAGGAAGGAAAAAGACAGGAAAGAAAGACAGGAAAGAAAGAGGGCGCAAAGAGGGCAAAAGGACGGGAGATTCTTTTGAAAGAAAGATAAAGCAGGAAGGCAAAGCAGGAAAGAAAGAAGAGCAAAAAGGTGAGAAAACCAATCATTTCAGTGTTACCAAAACCAGGTATCCATGGAGGATGAGTCATATGTTGTATTATCTTACTGCAGAAGTGGGCAGTTAGAAACAATCATCGACTGTTAGCTTTTAGTCAAAAGGATTGTTCTTTTAGTTAGGATAAACTTTCTTAATCAGACCTCTCAGGTCTTAAATATGAATAAGTTTTACACAAGGCAAGATGAGAGTCTGAAATCCTCACCCAAGTCTCCTAAGCACCCTCTTATTTGCCATAATAGGTCTTCCACAAAGCTAACTGTGGAGAATGGGAAACAGAGACAGCAATTCTGGAACAAATAGGAATGGTAAAACTTGAAGCAAGAACATGAAAGGGTGGGGGTGTGTGCGAGAGGGAAATGCTGTTCCCTTGTTTGAAGTACTAAAACTTGGTAAAGATTCTTTGGAAAGCCTCAGAAACCAGAGAAGCTTAAACATAAGGTTTTGTCATCTTGTGATTTCTGTCAAAAAGCTTGCTAAGCTGCGTGGGAGCATTCAGTTTATTCACATTGTGATTTCAGGTCTAGAGAAAAAACATAGGTACTTGAGTGGTACCAGTATTTGGTACTGGTTGATACCTGCCTCCTCTCATTTTTAGTGGAAATTGGGCCCTTAACCAAGGGCATGTGTGGCATTTGGGACAGACAGATGGGGAGAAAAAGAAAGTCAGATATCACAGCATTGAGAAACCATATTCTGCAAACATATGGCACACAGACAATACTGCTAAGGATTCCCCTCCACTCAGGGCTTCACTGAAGTATTCTGAAAGAAAATCCAAGTGGTAACAAAAACCAGACAGCGGTCATGTTAAACTTCTCTTACCTGGCATTCATCCCTGGATGTAGCCAGAATGCTTAGAAAATCTAAACCAATGCCACATCACTACAGTTTTGTGTTCCAGTTTCACTGCCAAGTCGCAGGTGGGCAGCTTGCTCAGACTTACATGAAGTGTTTGTGGAAAGAGCTGCCTACAGTAGGGGCAGCCAAGGGGAAGGTAGTGCGCCTGTGATGAGTGTCACTGCTGCAAAAATGGAACTGCGCAGATCTCTCATGCCTGCTTGTCATAGGAAAATGGGTTTAAGAGAGGGCAATGCAAACACCAGCTGATCAAAGCCTCCACAGAGCAAGGATCTGTTAGTGCATCAGTAGCCAAACAGTTCTCCCTTATAAGTGAGGGAGAATTTTCCCTCCTACTTGTCAGCTTTGAGTGTGCCTTCCCACTCCAAGCGGTTACTTGGAACAGCACACCATACAACTCTTTTATAGGAAGCTCATGTTTCAAAATTCTCAGAAAGAGCTAATGGAAATAAATGCATCTTCAGCACATCTCTTCGAGTTTCAGCTTAGTTTTGTCACCTACATGACACTTCCAGTAATTAAATAATTTCCAACAGGAAATCTCAGATGGATTGGTGTAAGCTTATTGATTGTCAAGGTAATAATTCTGAGATACAGAAATCTGAGACCTCTTGACCAGAAAAGGAACAGAAACTACCTCTTACAGAAGCAGGCTTTTATGAAAAGATAATTTAGAAGCTTCAGGGCAATAAAGACAAGTTTGAGAGCAGTTACAATTCATTTTTAGATTATATTACCTCTCAGTCCTTTTTCCTAAAATAACCTGCTTCTCCACCTCCCTCTACTGCAATCTTCCTTCCTTCCTTGCCTTTCTTCAGAGAAGCAAGAGAATGAACATGATGAATTATTGATGGGAGCAGTACAGTAATCTCATCAGGGGAATATTTTCTTTTCCCCAGCAAAAGCTCAGGAGAAAGGTTGGACAGGAACAGAAAGCCTACTCAGCACAGGAAAGCATGTGCATAAACATCTGTAGCAGCTCCGTACTTCCCACTGCCTTTCAGAAATGACCGAGATGAACGGCATGAGCAGTAATCTGGACTAGACAAATTAAACCAGGAAAAAAAACCTCAAAACAAACAAAACCCCAAAACCAACCAAAAAAAATAATAATCCAAAACACACCACAGAAACCCAACACAGAAAACAAACCACCCCAGGAAAACCAGAACACCCCCCTTCCAGTCCCTCCCCCCCAAAAAACAAGCCATATCCAGAATATTGTTATAGGCATTTGAGTGATTGTTTCACTGACCTAGACTCTCTGGGTCCCAGAGAGACCCAGAATGCCAGTGAAATCACATATATTCTTTCAAGCCACATATCAATACCAGAGATATTCTTACTAGTCTTTCTTTGGAGCTTTACATCAGGAGAGGAATCTGCTCCTAGTATTCTTACAAAGGGGAAGAGTTTCTGTTCACCTTTTTCTTCAGTGATTGAGCCTGCATCAAACATCCAAGGCTTAATGCCTCAAGGCTTTAGCATTTCATTTCTGTCTTCCAAAGTGACAGTTAAAGATGGCCATGTATATGAATCGAGGCCATGTCTGTATCCAAGAGGACCTTTAGAAGGCCAGGATACTCAAGGACTTAGGACTGTCTGACATAAAGGAGCTAGTAACACCCATATATGTGCCTACCAAATACCTATCTACTTTCACACACATTCTGGTTAGCAGCTGGTTACTGGTCTGCACTGGAAGATGCTAGGTTCATATTTTTCCTCAGATACTGCTGGGCAAGATCTCATAGATTAGAGAATATAGAAACATGGCTGCCATTATCTCTAGCCCACAGTGCTCATGCAGAGAAGAATGCAGAAGAAGATACACTCAGTATTTGACAACATATACATGTCTTCATATGTATGTCATCATTTGATATAGGATCAAATGCATTTTCAGGTCCCCAAGGACTATATTTACTGGTTTGGGTATTCATTAGTGGGACCACAGTTTAGGGGTTCATCAGAAGTTCTCTGAATGTAAATCCATCCCTTCAGTCTCTGTCAACCTTCCCCTTGTCCTAAAGGACATCTTGTTCTAGGGTAACAGTGCCAGCTATTAAGTGTCAAAGAAGGCATCAGGAATCTGAATCTAACCTCACACCTACCTGTAACAGGGAAGGGGGAAGATAGCACTGATATTAAAAAAAAAGGAAAAAGGTATCAAGAAGCTTCCTTTCCCTAAGGCTAGAGAAAATGCATCCTCATTTCTTACCCTTCTCTACTTTTCTCCCACCTATTCCACTGATGTTTTGATGTCAGATTTAGTCTCCTTATCTTCAAGTAGAATAGTTGTTTCATCTTCAGTTTTACCTTCATAAACTATGGGTAAAGAAATTATTTCACTTTCAATTATTTCATCTTTATTCAACTATTTCATCTTTATTTTATTTATTCTGCTCTTGATGATTACTCCTGTTCCTATTCTTTCAAGAGAAAAAAACAAAACAACAAAACAAAACAACTTGCTTTTTTTCCCCTCACCACCTCCTCTTCTCTTTTTACTATATTGTTTTCTATTCCAAGACTATGCCTGTGTTTTGTACTTAAGCTTTAGAGCTGTTTCAGGATAACTCCTACTTTCTATTTGTGAAGTGCCATGTAACTATACAACCATATCTGTTATTTTTAGTGCTAAAAACAATGATTAGGATGCTTCATTTTATAAGGCTACAAACTGGTTTCCACTTAAAATGGAAATGAGTAAAATCTTCCAACATATATCAGCAGAACGTGTTTGTAAAGTTTCATGCTCTAGTAACTTTCATCTTTATTAAGGCTGAAGAAGCCAGTCCCATGTGTCACATTTAGAAAAACACTGGCAGAAATGGCCCTGAAGTCATAATAAGTCACTAGCCCAAATAATTTGCACTTTAAATGTAAATGTCTCTCTCTCAAACCCCTGAAGCTTCATCTCCCATAAGCACCTCTAGAGGTTTATCATCTGTATTCAAACATAAATACTTCCATACCTTGAAAGAAAGAGAGAAGAGAAAACCAGAAAAGTAAAGGAGAGGCAGGACAGCAAGCCTGACATACTGAAGAATCTGCTATGGCTAATCTGTTTGTGGACTAACTGAACAACTAGAAAAGCTGAAACAACTGTTGGTAAGCTCTAGAAAAGAGCATATAAAGAGTCCAAAGAAGACTGCACATCTTACATAGATTCTGCTTGGGTTCTTCTTAGGTATTTTCATTGCTTTAATGAGGAAGCAGTTTTAACTAACCAATCGCTTCAGACTTTTCAGCCATAGCGAGTTCCAGTAGGAGCTCAAGTGAAGTTATTTTTTTATAAATCCCAAATATTCTCTATTTAAAAGAGTATTCTATGTAGTCTGTAAAAATCTGCATATTAGATATGCAAAACAGAGCATTGCACATGCAGCACAGTGTCAGTAAGAGGAGTAGAAAGATCACTGGGAGATGCATATTTAAGCCAATTCCTGAAAATTGCTATGGTTTGACAGTCAAGTATGTCTGCTTAAAACAAAGCTTACAAAGCTCTCATCATTTGGGAGCTATGAAAGAAAAGTTTGTTTAAAAAAACCCCAAACATGTCAAAAAACAAAACCAGGAGGAGATGGAATATGTTTTGTCTAACAGTGCGATGCACAAAATGGACTGTGCATAGTTTACAGATGTAGTCTCAACTGAAAGTTAATCCTTCCATCAAATTCAGGCTAGATTTGGAGTGACACAGAGAATCAGATCAAGGTATCTCAGAAGAAATATTGGTCTACCACATTTCCCCTTTGCATTCAGTCAGAAGAATTAATTCATCATAGAATGGCTTGGGTTAGAAAGGGACTTTAAAGCTCATTCAGTTCCAACCCCCTCACCATGGGCTGGGACACCTTCCACTACACCTCATTGCTCTAAGCCCCATCCAACCTGACTTTGAACACTTCCAGGAATGGGGCAGCCACAGTTTTCTCTGAGCACCCTGTGCCAGTGCCTCAGCACCCTCACAGTAGAGTTTCTTCCAAATTCTCTCTTCCAAGTATCTCATCTTCCAAATATCTTATCTGAATCTCCCCTCCTTCAGCTTAAAGCCATTTTCCCCTTGTCTTGTCACTACACACCCGTGTAAAAGTCCTTCTCCAGATTTTTCTTAGGCACTTTTGAACGTTCAGAATTTAGACTGGCTTTTTCAGTCTTGACCCATATGAGTTATTTTCCGCAAGACTACCTGAGTTCACAATCTCCTCCAGGCTTCAGAGCAGTACAAAGCAAAGTGAAGGTTGATGTCCTCTATATCACATACTCATTAAGACCTGCATGCAGGGAAAACCAGATACTAATCATCTAGCTATTCTTACCTCGTTCATCTGCCTTCCTAGCTATGGCATCTAACCACATTCTTCTATCTCCTTCTTTCAGGGAATTGCATAAAGCATTTTGAAAAACTAGGGCATGAGGAGAGACTGAAAATATGAGTATGTTGAAAAGATATAGTCTGGCACAGCTTCGAATACATAAAATAATTCAAAATTCAAAGGAACAAGAAATAATGTATGATTACCTATATATATACACACACATACCTATATATGTATGAAATTATATATGTAATGTTTAAGGGGAAAAAAACCCAAAACTTTGGTCAATTGCATTCTGAGTTTCTCCTACATGCCTCTTTTTCAGCTTAACAGAAAATTAATGGAATTATCAATAAAAGATGAACCGGTGCAAAGACATGAGGAGTTTGATTTAGAATGTGAAACTTCCCATTCTCACATCTGCACAATTTTCCCACTTAATTTACATAACAAATGAATTCTACTCACAGATTAAAAGATTTCAGGCTCCCTATTCTAACTTTATTTGATCAGGAAGAATTACATGGCACACTGACTTTTTGGAGAAAAATCAGGTTTTGTGCTTTTCAGTTTTTTCAAATCAGGTTTTTCCTTTCATTATGTTTTAAAACAAGAGATATTTACAAACTAACTGTGCTCGCAATGAGCCATGGTATGGAATTCAGGGTCCAGGACACAACATTTTTTAAAGAGAGAAAGCAACTATACGTTTCTGTTAGCATGATGTCTACAGTTTTATCTAACTTAATGTCTTAAGGCAGATGCTGTTCCTACAGAGTTGAGGTGTCAAGATGCAAAATGGACAAAAGTACCATAACTAAGTAAGCACACAAGTAGCTCCACTGATACCCAGAGTAGCATCTGTCTGTTTCAGATTATGCCAGATATGCGAACTCACAGCACAGTCCAAACACAGATTTAGGCCACACACAGACTGCCTAAAGAGACGTTAATTCAGTGCGGCTATCCTTTCAAGCAAAGCATCACACAGTTGAAAGAAATTGCTTGGAAAGTACCTGTGGGTAAATAACAGTAAACAAGGCAGGCAAAACACTTGCCTTGCCTTGATACTTATTGTTTGGAATATAAGGGAAAAGTGCCATCATGTCTAGTCATTTCATATTCATAACAAAGTTGTGTTATGAGGAAAGCATGAGAAAATAGTGCCCAAGCTGTCATGCGTCTGTAGAAAAATGAATCATGAGACTTTTTGTCATGTTTCTATGTCCTTCTCTCATGTTTTTGTGTCTTATTCCTTTAATACAGTATTTGGATTACGGCATCCAGAAAGGAAGGGGGCAGGAAGCTGAAACTCACACGCACAAAATGAAAAAGTACTTTCAGATGCTGAGTTCTGGCACAATCCTGTTTATATTATGCAGCAAGACTGTAATATTAGCAAGAGAGGGAAGGCAGCCAATAAAGAAAAAACCCACCTATTATCACCAGGACTTGGGGAAAAAGGTTTGGTCAGGTAGAATGATACCTGACTAACGATACCAGGTATTCAGTCAAGCCACTTCCTTGAAGCAAAAAAGTAGTTTGAATAAAGTGCTATATAAAGCCAACTCTTGGCATTATGCAGCAAGGCTAGCGTTCCAGCTTTGGGGATTTGGTTTTATCCTTGTAGAGAGTATGGGTTTTTTTTTTGTTTTGGTTTTAAAGAAGAGTTCCAGAAAGAACCTTTTCTAGCAGACAACAGATACATAGAAGAATTGAAGGCATAGAACAGTTGAAAGAACAGACTTTGAAAAGAAAGAAACTAGTGGTGCTCTACTTAAAGCAAGTGATATAAAGGAAATAACATAACGTAGGCTAGTCTAATTCTCTGGTATACAGTAGTAAGACCCAAGTGTAATAGCAGCTTTCTGGAATTAGAGCAAATATGCCAGCAACAGTTAAGATCTTTAAAGCAATGTGAACTAATAATTATAGAGCTAGCCTCTGTACTGAGGCTGAAAAGAATGCTCTGCTTCAGACGTTAGAATTTATAAGACTGGTTTATTCTTCTGCTCTGCTAAAGGCTTGGTTATTTTGTTTACTGTACGTGAATAAAACAAGCCCACAGAAAAGCAGATGGTATGGATCTGTCTGATAGAAGTGTTTGTTCCATGTATCAGGTGAGTAACTCCTTTCTCATAATCAATATTAGGTGCCTTCCAGGCGTGAACATATTGAAGGGAAGTGACCAGTGCTTCATGGTACATCAGTGATACAGTGAAACTAGGATTTATTGTTCTAGAAACAGGCTCAGGAAGACTTGTAATGGGAAGCAGCAAGGCAATGAAAGTCTATAGAGAAAAACTTGTCAGGATGGACAATTTGAGGACGTAAACAAGGGCAGATTATCAAAAAGGGTTTTAACTTGTTTCTAAATGTGTATTTTTAAAAGTCCAAGTAAACAGAATTATCAGTCAAACAGGCCAAGTGGAAGTTTCAGGCATAAAAGCAGCCCTGTGGCTTAGAGGAAGGGAAATAGACTTCTTCCTCCAGACCAGGAAGCACCTAATGTGACCAACAGCATGGAGCTGCAGATAGGAAAGCACAACACATTAGTAAGAGACTTGTTATTCTAGAGAAACTCACAGTAATTCCCAGAAACTCATTACGATGCTCTCCTTAGAAAACCAGTGAGTCCCAGACAACCAAAAAAGTATCTGAGACTAAAGATCCCAGTAGAGCCTGAAGCCTGATCCCAGGTCTAACTGGGTGTACTCAAGAGCTCATTTCTTGTAGGATCACTCTAAACCAAGAACAGTCCCAAGCAAATAAGCAAGTCTTCTCAACTGGGATTATTTCACATTATTCTACAAGAAAAGTTAAAACCACTACTTATTGAGGCCTCTCTGTATTGTTTTATTGTCAACCACAGGCTCATCACCAGCCTTAAAGAGATTTCATGAGCCATCATTAGTTCTCTACCATGAGAGCACAGGCCTCCCATCATTGCCTGGAGTTGTCAGATACATTAAACATTAAGCACCTTTATCATGCTGACAGTTTCAACAAGAGAAAAGCACCATCGTCAGAAAACTAATTTATTAAAACACTTCCTCACAGCAGGGAGTCAAACAAAAAGCACTAAAGCAAGCTCTTAATGAGTTATATTGGGGGACACATTCCCATAGAAAGAAAAAAACCCAACAACCCACCATCTACAGACTTAAAAAGAAAAAAATCCAGACTGCCAGTATAAGAGATTCCACAGCAGGAAAACAGTAAAAGAGTACTTAGGCACAAAAAATAGGAATCAAGTCATTTATCTACAACAATAAAAAGCTGCTTAAAAAGCATCGAGTCATAAATACTCAAATCCAAATTTTCTGTTGCATTTGTTTGCATCTGTCTTTTGAGGAGCTTTCTATTACAATGGATATTCTAACTGAATGGGTAAATTTGCAGTGACATCCATACAGAAGGCTGCAATGAGCAGTTCTTGCCAGCATTTGTAACCAAATGCTTTTCTTAGCAGCTCAACTGCTGTTTAACATAGTTTATAGATCTTTATTGAAAAAGAGGTTAATTTGACAGACCTGTACAAACAGGGTGAGAAAAACATACATATTGTCTGCTACAGACATATCAAAACCAGTTTTTAAAACAGGTGAGAGCTATAAAGATCAGAAACCTGGGAAGATGCCCAAGAATGCTGCTATAGTTTTTCCATTCCTGTGGTCCCATACAGTCCATGCACTTTTACACTGCACATTACAGCTGGCAGTGACATGAACAGTCTCTCCCCTCATTCCCATCAAGCCTGCACCAGCTTCACAACCTTACAGCACAGCAGTACCATAACAGAGCCTTTGGCTAAATGTCTTAGGAAACACAGTTTGTGCTGTGGGGATATCTAGACCTGAGCAGGGTCTTCAGATTCCAAGGAAGAGAATGAAAGATGTCTTTATTTTCCCCAGTCACTATCTACTAGTCAAAGTACATGAAGGTCAGTCAGAAACCAGCTATTAAGGTGGTTTTCACTCACAGACATCTCAAACGTCAGTTCCTGATGGATAAAAAAATATCCAGCTTGGTATGCATTGCCAAAACCAGACTGGGAAATTCAGCCAAAGTCATTTGGACATCATCAGCCAGTTTCTTGGTAAATCATGGCACAAAGAAGTAGTCTGCAGTTACATATAGGTGCAAGAATTTGAGAACCTTGTTTGTACATCGCCCAAAGTAGAAAGGTTACCCTAGGCCACAGTTCTACTTCACAGAAGACATCCTGTCTGCTAACACTGAGAAAAAGTGTAAACAAGTTTAAAATTCAGAGTTATCAGGAAGCTCATTTCAATACAGAATCCATCATGAGCCCATATTGTTCTGTCAAAGCCAATTGTCATCAACAAAAACCAAGGAAGAGTTCAAGTGGCTAGTCTCTCTCTTTAGAGTAAGTGTATTGCATTTCCTTGTAAAGACCCAGATTTCATGGTCTGATCCTTCATTTCAAAAGGCTAGAGCTTACAGTCCTATTGAGATCTCAAGGCTGGACTGGCGGCAGAATAAGAAGACCAAAAGTTCTGCATGCATGCATAACAAGGGAAGGGGGTGTGGGTTGTGCGTGCATCAAGTTTAATACTTCGTACTTCACATTCATGTATTTCCAGTAGAAGACAGAATTTGGAAGTGTCTACCCAACAGATGTATATTCTTATGCCACACCCTGATCTCACAAACCTGAGGTTCAAGCAGCTGAAAGACAGAAAGAAGAAACGAAGTCGAACATTTGTGGTGTAAACTAAATGGCCACCGACAGAGAGTGCTCCAAAACTTGCAAAAGCGCATCAAGCCTGTCAGATATCAGCCAAGTTAGGGTTGCCTGTATTAAGGCTCTCATTTTCAACAGAAAAAAGTTTATGCAAAGCAAGTCATACGTACCTTACATAAGCAGAACATCCAGGGGTGCAGGAGGAAGGCACCCAGTTTCCACTCAAAATCAGTGGACATAATGTTTAGCAACCAAACCAGTTGCATGCCATTCATTTCCTAATGTTCCTTTCCAAAATAGCTAGCTGAAGATGAAAGCCACAGTAAGTTGAAATGCAAGTTTTGCACACTCCCAGTTGGGGGAAACAAGCATCACTGAATCACTACAGCGATATTCCAGAGTGCACACAATGACCGATCATACATTTCTGCAGTTTTGAAGTTCAGCTGCACAAGAACTTGAGAGGAGGGGGAATTATGGCATGGAACCGTTCAATTTATAATCATTTGCAGGGTGAATATACTAGTAGGTGTCTTCCGTCAAGTAATTAAGCTGCATTATCGGCTTATGAGTTCAGGATAATTACTGAGGCAAATGATGGAAACCTCTGAAGGACAGCCTGAAATTGTCAGCAGATTTGGTGCCTCTTCCCACAATCCATCCCTGTCCATTCAGTGAAACCCTCTGGTGGTTTTAGCTTTTGGGCATATTATTGCGCAAAGGCAGCAAGTGCTTAAGTTCATTTTACAGAAAAAAAAAAAACCCTACTTTTAAATCAGAGCTGAAACTTAAAACCAAACCTCATTCTTTGTCTAACAGGCTTTGGATGTGTCGTGGTTTAAACCCAGTCAGGTAATTTGCTCACTCGCTCCCCCCCCTTCTTTCCCTCCCCCTACTCTCGGAGGGATGGAGAGGAGAATCGAAAAGAATGCAACTCCCACAGGTTGAGGTAAGAACAGTTTAGTAACTAAGGTATAACACAAATCACTACTGCTACCACCAATGATAATAATGATAAAGGAAATAACAAGGGAAGAGAATACAACACCTCAGCACCAGCCAACCGATAACTCGCCCCCCAAGCCCGACCAAGCACCGACCGATACCTCCTCCAACCCTGCAGTCTCCCAGCCCTTCTGGCTAACTCCCAGTTACATCCTGGGCATGATGTGCTGTGGTATGGAATACCTCTTTGGCTAGCTTGGGTCAGGTGTCCTGTCTCTGCTTCCTCCTGGCTTCCCCTCCTCCCTGGCAGAGCATGAGGCTCACAAAGTCCTTGGCCAAACCAAAACATTGTGTTATCAGCTCTGTTCCCAAGCCAAAACACTGCACTGCACCAGCTACCAAGAAGGAGAAACATGACTGCTACTGCTGAACCCAGGACAGGATGTTAAGACTGCATAGTTTAAGAAGTTTCCACATGTGATCCTCTAGTTAGTTTTAATAGTTCCAAGTCAAAACCATGACATTTTAAATAGGTGGTATACCCATATTCCCTAATTTATGTCAGCTCTTTAATGTGTTTTGCATGAAAATGCTACTAGAAAATTACTTGGCTCAGTGCCCAAGGTAATAACACTCCTTATACTGTCTTGACTTGCTGCCAAAACTGGCAAAGTAGGAATTTCCTTCAGACAACGCTGTTAATGAAAACTGTCAAAGTCCTTTCAACACTCTTTATTTTGCTATACTTAAGTTGTCATCTCAGTTGGGTGGCTTGCTAGACTTTTGTTCTCGGTAATGTATTTCTTAGCAATATGCTCCTGCCTTAACAATAACACATTGAATTGTTTCCCATTCCTTGAAAACAGCACTCTGAATAAAAGAAGCTTTCCCTTTGGTTTTTAGGGAAAAAACATTACAAAAACAGCAACCAAAAAGATCCCAACCAACATCCCTACACACCCACCGCTGAGACAAATTATGAAAACCAGGTCCCAGCAGAGCTTTAATCTCAGCCTCAGAAGCTGGAGACGTGAACTATCATCACTCTCTCACCGAGCAAAGCTCAGGCCAGAGAGTCTGCAGCAAGGGAGTTTTACACTTCTGATATCAGGAGCCTAGCCTTAACACAGCACAGCCAGTCTGCTGCTACTAGATCTTGTCCTTTTCCCTTCATTATCAGAAATGGAAGGGCACAGATGTCTATGAAGTCAGCCAGAGGGAAAACAAAATAGAAATAAATAGTCAATCAAGCTCACCAGCACACAGGTTTGATATTGATATAAAAAGTGAATACATTGGTGAATCACGCCTCCGTGCAGCCATGCAGAATCATAGTGGCATGAGGGTCTATCAATCCTACTTATGGAAGTCCAAGTTAATAGGTAGCACAGCTCTCCTTTCCCAGGAAGAAGGTATTTTTTCAGACTATATGAGTGTGCTAGTAACTTCTAAGCATTTTCTTTCACCACTGTCGGTTGTAAATGGGGCCCTAGCATAGAACCCCTGGAGATGAACCTGCAAGATGATGATGAGAGAGGGCCAGTGAACAAAAGGGATGATTACTCAGAGGATCCAAGAGCTTTTGCTTGATTGCCTGTAAATTCTTCGGTTCTGCCCCATTTAAAAGCTTGAGCTCTTGCATTGCTCTCTGTCCCGCTGCAAGCTGTGTGCCTAGAAATGCCTCCCCTCAGGTGGGAGCATTTCCCAAGAACTCCACAAAGTGAATGCTACAACCTTCTTTGAATAAGGGCGTCTATCTACAGCTTTTCCACAACAAGGAAGCATTTGGCCTTAGCCTGATTGCAAACATTTCTGAATCAGCTAAAAGAAATATCAGATGGCATCTGTAGCCTCTAGTTCCCTGGAGGAATGAGATATGGTACAATGCAGGTGCACTATAAGGAAGTCATCACTTCTCCTGACATCTGGGTAAAAAGATGACTGTTTACTAGAGCAACCAAGTGCACCATTCACACAAAGAATGTTTGTCAGACTGTCTTGAGAGAAAAAAAGCATTGCTGTGCTCATATTCAATCAAATTGGAGGCATGAAAGCCACAGGAGGATGATGGCTAGAGGCTGAGCATCTGTCTCGCATAAACTGAGTACCACAGAAAAAAAAAGGGGGGGGGGGGAAGAAAAGTGACCTATTGACTTGAAAACTGTATCAGAAACAAGGAGTACTACAAACATTCTCTCCCAATGCATCATGTCACTAGCACACATTAGCATTCTCCCTTTTTCCACATCTGCAGAAAGAATCAAATACAGCTATGTCATACCACTCTTTGGTACCCAAGTTTTCCTAGAGACTAACATCCTCTAATGTACAATAGCGAGAGACAAGAATGAATCCAGGACACAATACACAGGGGCTTCCCTTCAGCTTGTCAGCATTCCTTGCCTGTTCTCTGCCAGTCTTCCAGACAGGAACTCTGACTGCAGGAAAAAACAGTGTGTCAATTATATTGATAAATCAATTTTTTATATATATATATATATGATGTAACTGATTTCAGAGCTATCTACTGCATCAGAGAGACCATGACTGCTGACAGCAATTTAAGAAACAAAACCCACACCAACATTTGGAACAGGTCAGTTGACTAGGAGAACTCCTAGGTATTTTCAGATCATTATTCAGTTAGGTCCCAATTTGCATTTCATGTAAGACACCATAAAGAGTCCCTGCTTATGTATCTGACATTAATACAGAAATTAAGCAGACTGATGAATAAACATTCCTTCCTGTTGCCACTCTGAATCTCACCAGCATGTGAATAGAGAACATTTTATACGCTTAAACTGTAGAAAAAGACAAAGAGTGAATTGGGATAACTCAGGAAACACACAGAGTGTTCATATTTTTATTGTGGAAAAACCAATACAGGACAGCAACAGAAAACATTAAGAAGTCCAGCTAATTTTAGATGTAAACTGCACACAGAACTAGATCACATCAAGTTAATTGATACAGATTGCCAAGCAAAATGTAAATTGTCCTCCAACTGTTACAGTGTATGAAAGGTGCGTCTGCAGGAGAAAAAACTTAACTCCTTTCTCTATCTATTAAATAAAGTTAGCATTGGAAGAAATCCTCTTTTGTCACAAGTGACTGGAAGGAAGGAAGATGATGTAACCGAGGCAATCATTTGCATGTTACAGTGCTGCAGGTGGTATCACCACCTCAACCTACTCACCACATTTCATCACTTCCAAATCCAGGGTCTCAAAAGGCAGAAAGAAATAACATCACCATTTCTATTTTGATACTAGTGAACCAACCTGGGAATACAGATCAATTTCTGATTATCTTTCTTAGGGGTGTCTATGTTCACTAAGTTTTCCTATCCATTTCTGCTTCTCTCTTTAGAGAGAATGTTTTCTGGGTGCAATTTGCCAGTCTAAAATGTATATTTGCACAGCCTGATCCTAGTAAAAATCTTAGATCCCATGGACTGACTGGAAGTAAAAGCTCTCCAAGTAGAGAGCTGAAAGAGAAAAGGAATTTTGAACTGAGGCATTTACATCTTCTGCGATCCTTTAAGAACCAAAGGGAAAGTATAAGAAACAGAAGCTGCAATTTCCTGTCTCAGCTATTTATTTATCTATTCCCTTATTTGTCACCTTCTGTTTCAAGAAACAAAACAGTGGAACTGTAATTTGAGAAATTAAACAGAAGCACTAAGATAGAATCTGTATGGAAGTCATTCAAAGAGATTGAATCAAACAAGTGTTATTTCTCTTCTTCCTTGCAAAAATGTTCTACGTGAAGATGCAAGTTTGTCAAAATTAGTACTTGATTAGATCAAACAGATGACTTAAGCAGCCCAAGCAACTTGATAGCTTCCCAGTATCAGTAGTCACATAGCTGTTTGCTAAGAGCAAAATGCTAGCATACTCTGTGAGAAGTTTAAGGAACATAACTTTAAACACTCAACTTTAGAAGCTGCATTTTTAGCAGCTTACGTAAGGTTTTTTGAAAGCAAAAAAAAAACCCACCCCAAAATAATTTGCTCACATATTCAAGCCTGCTTTTGCTTCTTAACAAGATCTTACCCAAACTGCTTTCTTTATGCTATGCTGATAAGAGATCTGAACATCAAAAGAATATACTTCTACTCTTGATGCCAAGCTGGTTAACAGCAGTCTCTGTTTACCAAATGCTACATAACCAGTAGCATTTATCACCGTTCTTTAAGTATGATTAACTTACTTGTAGTAGATACATTTATACTTCCAAGATTTAGCACATTTAGTTTTCCAGAAGGCAGAGGCTGCAGATACAAACAAATATCTTGGAAGCTCTTTCAATCGTTGCTACTATTACTTTTAAACAATAAGGGCACATCACATCTTCCTTTACCACTTATGCTTTCAACACCCTACGAAGAATTCCACATTCACTTGGTTCACAGTATAGAAGACTATTAGTTTCAGTTCTGTAAACACTGAACTTGCATTTGAGAAAACTATGGAAAAAAAAACATAGGTACTGAACACTTACTGTGCCACACAAGAATTCATCTTTTTATGCCCTTGACTTCACTCCTGACTTCCTCTTTTAGGTACTTACATTTTCCAAAAAGTCTTAATTTGAAAGACTCGCTTATAGACACCTTCACAAACAAACTCAGAACTTCTTCTGCAGCTTGCTTGGAGGCAAGCTTTGTTTCATCACAGAGATCAAATCCACCTGAGATAGCAGTCACCTGAGGTGTTGTGGGTTTTTTTCCTGTTGCTAGATTCTGTGTCAGCAATCTCAGTTAATTATCTTGTTTGAGCAGTTATCCTGATTGCCCCATATCTACCTCAGGCTAAAATGTCTGTAGAGAGTGAGGAGTGAATTGTTGATTATGATCTGCAATTGCAGAAACCTTTCTGTGGATAAAGGGAGTGAATTCCTACTGTAAGCAAGTTTTCCTCTCCAGTTGTTACTATTACTTAGTGATGTCCAGTTAGGTTTCTCTCTCTGGGAAAGTTTTTTTGAGTATCCATCTTGGTTTATTGCTATGAAGCTTGCAGGTGTTTCATGCTGTTGATAGAAACAGCTAGGTTGGAAAAGACCTTTAAGACCACAGAGGCTGTTTCTAGTTGAGGCATTTCTTAGTTATGCTAGGCATTAAAAGGCAGACTTGGTTTCCTAAGGAAATAACGAGATGAAAACTCTTTTAACATCCCCCTTCTAAAGCACTATCCTATCTATGTCACATACAAAAGACTGTTAGTTGAGGACCTTAAAAGAAGGAAATAAAAACAAAACCATTTCATTAGTATGGAACTTTATGTCCCAGTTTAGTGAGCAGTTCTTCATTTCCTCAGTATTACCGTTAGTGGTTCTTTTACTAACACATTGATGTCCCTTTTCATGGTAGTTTACATAGGTGAAATGCTTTTTGCATCAGCACTCTGTCATAAGCATCAGATAAGAGTAAGATTATAAGAGTAATCGCTATTTTTATATTTTCTTCGGTTATTAATCAAGAATAACATTTATAGGGAATTTCTGGGGTTTAGCTGTTTAAAGACTTTTATGTATCAAGATTTCCTGTTGTAGAAAGATAAGCAGAGCTATTCCACAGGATATGATTTCATTAATATTTCACTTTAAATTCAAGTAAGAAGTTCTTGTCTCCAGCTTGAGATAGCATACATAGCACTCTCAGTGTTTTGGAACAGCTCTAAATCTACACTTGCTGTTTTACTTCTGACGCAATTGGTTCTTCTGAATGGACAACCTAAGAAGAACTTACTGTAGCTTTACATTTCATTAATGAGGAAATCATACACTTTTTTTCCTTGAACAGCTTTCAGTACCCAAGCTTACCCCCTTTTTTTTCACGAATATGAAATATTCCTATAATCCATAAAAAAATGTGATGCTTCTTCAAGAAGCCAACTAGGTCCTGGGTAATAAGTAACTTTTATATCTGAAAAATGAGGGAATTTAAGAAACATTTAAATATGGCGACAAATGTATCCAGCTTTCTGACTGTGTCAGATCTCAGAATACCTGTGGTTTAGACACCTGAGTGCTGAAGTGATTTTTGAACAATGAATCTGGGTTAATGAGAAAAGAAAATAATCTGTCACATAATTATCTTAAAATATCATTCTACTTGAATTGCTTCATCTTGTGCGCTATTATCTCAAGAAACAGTACACAACTTCCAGTGGTCTTTTTAGGTATGTTTTTATAAGTTTTTTGACTATTAAATATCACTTCGAGCTTATGCATCAATTTATGCTTGAACATCCCTGTAGAAGAATAGGATGCAGTTTCCACTTTTCAGGACTAGTGTGGAAAATAGAAGATGCTTGTCTATTACATCTAATGGATGGTACCAGGAGTTCTCTGCTGCTGTCACTTGGTTAGATGTTGCTTTCCTGATGGGAGTTAATGTGATGCTCAGGGTCATGGTGTAGTGGTGGACTTGGCAGTGTCAAGTTAACTGTTGGACTTAGTGATTTTAAGGTATTTTCCAACCTAGATGATTCTATGAATGCATTCTTGCTCATGGAACAAATTGTGATGGAGTTATGGTAAAAGATATAAACTGAAGCCCAAAATGCTACCTGTGCTTTTTCCAGCAGTGATGGGAAACTTAGCTTCCTGTATCAGAATGGAGGATTTGTTGTTCTTACTCAGCTCTACTCCTGACAGCATGAGGTATGTTTATTGTCTTGCATGGAGTTATGTATTTTATTTTCCTCCATAGCATAGCCTGAAACTCTGAGACAGAGGGAGAGACAAATCCTTAGAAAAGAGTGTGTGAAGGACACCCCATGAGGAAGAAGAGAGCACTCCAGCCTCTTCTCAGTCATGGCTGAGCAATAGCCAAGTCAAACTCAGGACAATTAGGGCAGGGTAGTGATGGCACATGTAGTGAAGAAGGAGGGTAGCCTTGTGCCTATCAGCAGAAGTGGCAAAAGTAGTAATTGGGCAGGCAGTCTAGCTGACAGAGATGGGTAGATGCCCATCAACAGAGCAGCCCAATCTAGTGACTGTTCCCTAAATATCTCCGTCTCAGCATGCTGGTAGCCTGGAAGTTTATAGCCAAGCTGAAAAAAGGGTGGTGAGAGTCTGTTGAAGAGGTGGAAGGATTGCCCTGAACATCAAAGCGCATTGCTAGGACTCTCATTTTTCTACAGTAATCTCATTATACTTACTGGTACACTGCTCCCAAATAGGTTTTCTTTTTTTGGAAAGTACATATGTAATTGCTGGAACATGCCTTTCATAATCTTCAAAAAAAATATGGAACTGGATCATTTAGAAGTACCAGAAATCACCCAGCAATAGCAGTGCTTGCGTTTTAAGCAGCTACATTAAAATAAAAACAGTTAGATTTCCTTTTAATCCTTGAAAAATATCAAATGAATCAGCAAAATTCGAGTGATGAAAAAAAATCTATCCCAAGGCTCTATGATATCAGAACCCTTTTTTTCTGGTTCATTGTCTGTCTAACGCCTTACAATGATAAAATAAGAAGAAATTGCAAGCTAGGTTGTTTTCCTAAATGCAGCCTAGAAATATTGGAATTTAAAAGCACAGCAATCATTTATGCATAACACAGATGCACACCCGATTAAATTAAACCTCATCAAGGGGAACTTGCTTATGTTTGAAGGTTTTCTTGATTTTAAATTTTATACAACATTGTCACCAGCTCCAAGGTAGATGGTTAAGTCTATCAGCTCCTTACCCTTCAGGGTCCAGTTCCCTGTATTCTCTAAATCCCTAGGATTCTAGGAGTGTAAAGGCTGAAAGACTGATTCGGATTTGGCCCTGAGGTATTTTTGGCATTCTGTCCACCTGCTGAACTTCACTGATTTTGAGTGATAATGTGTTATATGTGCTTATTTATAATTTGCTAGTCAGAAATAATGCCTCTTAGGAGGTGATACATTTTTTCATCAAAGAAGAAATGACTTAGGAAAGTAGTAACTGCCTAACATTATGTCTGCACAGTATATTCTTGGCAGGCAAACCTGATTTGGTAGTCTGCCTTATAAGCCAGATACATAGGTTTTATTAGTTCTGGATTGATCCCGTGGATTGGATTAGATTCCATGAGGAAGGATCTCTGTGAAGAAACAACATTTGTTCCTAAGCAGAATTGAAAAGAATAGCCTAAATGCAAAGTGAACACAGAGGTCACTACAGGGAGTTCAGAACAGAAGTAGGAAAGGAAGATACAACTTGACCTCATTGTTTAAGCCTAGCAGTAGCAACATTCTCGGCTACCATTGCACAGCAAAGGAGACAAATCATATGCCTGAACAGCATCAGTTTTTAATGTTGACTTCACACTGACTTTGGGAGCAGCTCCTATTACATACTCTTTGGCATATGTCTCTGCAAAGTAAAGGCATGTTCTCATATGTTCTCACAGGTGGCACCCATGTCCCATTCTTGCATACTAAGGCATATCAGTCAGCACATATGACCCTTGTGTTTTCAGATTGTCTTCCAACTAAAGACACTATTATGAAGTAGTGCACTCTCTATTATGAAGCAATCAAAGCAATAAGTTAAACTGCAGAATTTTGATGTTATTGCATGCAGAAGCATATTCAAAAGAATAAATCACTAATACTTAACTGCTCCTTTCTATTACACATTTTTAAAGTAACACCTGATTAAACACTTGTGCAAAGGCCACCAAACTTCAAGCTTAATGCCATAATTCATAAGGTTCACAGTAAAGGACTTGGATTTGCAAATGACATCCTTAGCATCTAAAGATTATGTCAAAGGATACTTAAATATATGTATTTATTTTGTCTTTAGCTGTCTGCAGCATATTTTTAACAGAAAGTGCATTTAAATTATATTAAAAGTCATAGCCAGGAAAAATTCCAGCCTCTCCTGAAGACCAGCAGAATCATAGAATGGTTAGGGTAGGAAGGGACATTAAAGATCATCCAGCTCCAATCCCCTGCCACAGGGAGGGTCTCCTTTCACTAAGCCAGGTTGCTCCAAGCCCCGTCCAGCCTGGCCTTGAACACTGACAGGGATGAGGCAGCCACAACTTCTCTGGGCAACCTGTGCCAGTGTCTTGTCACCCTTACAGTAAAAGAACGTCTTCCTAATGTCTAATCTAAATCTCCCCTCTGTCAGCTTAAAGCCATTCCCCCTTGTCTTGTCACTGCATTCCTTTTTACAAAGTCCCTCACCACCTTTCATGTAGGCCCCCTTTAGTTATAGGAAGACTGTTGTAAGGTCTCCTCTGAGCCTTCTCTTCCCCAGGCTGAGCAAGCCCTTTTCTCTCAGCCTGTTTTCATAGTAGAGGTTCTCCAGCACTCTGATCATCTTCATGTCCCTCTTCTGGACATGATTCAGCTGGTCCACATTACTCTTGTGCTGGGGGCCCCAGAACTGAACATAGTACTCCACACGGGGTGTCACCAGAGCAAAGTACAGAGAGAAAATCACCTCCCTCAACTGTCCATGCTGCTTTTTATGCAGCCCAGCATACTGTTTGCTTGGGCTGTAAGCACACATTGCTGCATCATGTTGAGCTTTTCGTCAACCGATACCCCCAAGCCCTTCTCCTCAGGGTTGATCCCTCTCAATCCATTCTCTGCCCAGCTTGTAGTTGTGCTTGGGATTGCCCTGATCAGGTGCAAGTCCTTGCACTTGACCTTGATGAACTTTATGAGGTTTGCACAGGCTCAAACAAATAACCTATATCCCCTATTTGATTTATTCACAAGCCCTGAGAATTGCAGAGGACAAAAATGCTAAAAGATGCAAATTACTTAAGATACATACTCTTATTAAGAAACATGATGAAAAAGAGATACTATAAGCTCTTTCTAATTTCAAATGAGGAACTATTCATTTAGGAATATCAGGCCTTACGAGGACAGGCAGTTGTTGCTTTTGAGGGGACTTTTAGATTCGAACAATCAATACTAGAAATTTTACACAAGCCTTTTTTCATGCCTACTCACTATAAAGTTGAAGTCTAGGTCATCAACACCATAGACATGAAAAGTTCTTAGCCCCTTAGCAGTCATCTCAATATTTTAAATTATTGCATTCAGTAGTTATTTAGAATTCTGACATGGTTAAAAACCTTAAAGAGTGGTTTTGATGACTGAATACTGGTTCACCAGACTAGTCTCAGGCTTATATCAAAGACAGAGAGGAAAAAAGAGGTCCTTGGTACGACAAAAGCTTTTTATCTACCTCTATCATGATCCTTTAAATCAATGCATAAAGTCAACTATTGAAACAACACAAAATGATTAAAAGTGCACATACGACAATTTCAAATATGACAACTTAAATGAGTTAGTGAGAGAGCTGAGACCTTATTTCCAAAGCAGAGAAGGTTAGAACAGGGTAAGCACTCAAAAACAAGTAGCTGTAGGTAAGGTGATCATCCTAGGTGAATGTTAACTACCAGTACCTCTTCAGTTGGAACAATCAGTTGTAACTGGGAACAAGGATTTTGAAACAGGGTTTTATTTTAGTTTTCAAACCAAGGTCATATCAACTTTAAAAAAAAGATAAAATAAAAAATCCACATCTTGTTTCATCCTCCATGTAAAAAGTGGTAGAAGTTTTCCATGGTATGTTTCTGAATGCAACGATGCACATTAATGGTATGGCTGTAGTACCAGGCTGCTCAGATAAGAGCAGCAATTGTGATGAGCCTCTGATGTATACTTGCATAGTGTTCTAGTTCAACATATGCATTAAGTATTCTTTCTCACTAGAAAAAACATTTTGTCTTTTGAGAACTCTAGACAGATACTAGAAAGGCACAAGCCAGCTATTCTTTCACATTTGTCTTTCAATGCATCACCCAAAAAGATAAACGTTGAATAGATCAAGTACTTGGTACTTGACACTAGTAAATGGGAGGAAAACAAAAGGATTTAAAACCAGGCTGTCAACCCCACATCAAATTTTTCCACAAACATCTTCGAGGACTTTTCAGAATGTCATGAAAATAGAGCAGTCCCAGGAAGGTGCCATTTGGTACTTCAGAATGTTCTCCTTCTATTTGCAAAGAAATATCACAGGAACAGCCTGTTCTCATAGTGGGATGGGAACTAAACCTTTCCATAACATTTTCAGTGCCAAGCAGCCCGTTCCCCATCTGTCTGCCAGCAGGAAAAAGGAAAGAAATGAAAAATGGAGAGGAGAAGCGACCGGAATTTGGGCATAGGAAAGAAACATCTGCTAAAGGGACAAAAAAAGAGGTGAAGAGAATCAGAAAAAGAATCATAAAGCAGGTAACAGAACAAAACCATGGTAGGAAAGTTCCCAAAGAAGAAAAAGACAGGAGGAAAAAAGGCATGGAACATAAAAATAAAGGAAATATACAGGAAGAAAGGAAGGTAAATATAATGTCAGATGTACTGCAGGTATTTACCTGTATTAATAATGAGCGGTTTGATGACCAGAATGACTGAATAACAATGAGTTTCAATTTTTCTAATATATGGTGGCTTTCATTTGTTTTGATCTTAGTTTTTCAGCTTTTGGAATTCATGCCATAAAACCCCCACAAATTAAAGGTTATTGTATGAAAGTTATTTTCTACATTTGAACAGACATTGTGGGGGTAAAAGAATCAGCCACTTAAATGCAAACTTTCTGAGTTTTCTGATTATTCCAACACAAAAGGATAAGCATTCCTGAGTGCCTGGATGAGAAGTGTGGGTAAAATAAGAAGGGAAGCAGAAGAGAAAGAATAAAATGGAACTAGGTACAAGGTATTTAATCTTAATGTAGAAAAATACAAGTAGTTGCCACAGTTGCAATCACCCAACAAGATGGTTTAATGATAATATTGCTATGATGGGCAGTCAGTCCTGAACACTTCAGAATTAGGAAATTGCATTAAAAATGTAAAGAACATTTGGTTATTTATCTTTTTTTTTTTTGATAGCTACTCTTTGAGCTTCTAAATGTCATTCTTTGGAGTATTTTCACTATTTTTTAATCTTTTCTTTCTTTTTAATGTAACAAACATAACATTTTCCTTCTATATACAAAGTTAGTAGGCAGCACTTCCCTGAAAATCCTATCTGTGGAAAACAGTGCAATGCAATTCTAGGAGTTGGTTTATATGGTTAACATACACGAAGTTGGGAAGCAGAAGAGCAAGGTAGCTATTTGAGCAGTTTACCTCTGAAATCTTGTGTTGTCTTCCCTCAGAACACTTCAAGGGTGACTGAGACAGGAAGGATGACCTTTCAAAAGCAGTTTGGTGTTGCAAGTTACAGAGACATGTGCTACAATGTTCCTTACCTAGAGATTCAGAGGAAAAATAAGGAGTCATAGCTTTACCAGTTATTATCCTCAACACTCATGACATTCTCATCTGTCACCCAAAAGACAAGCAACTCCCACGTGTACTAAGTGTCTAAAGATTTAAACTACTACTCAGCAGTGAGAACAATTACCAGGACATCTGTCTAGACACACACAATTGAAGTGTAAATTCATGATTGAATTTACTTTCTTCCATGTCACTGACCTGTCTTCTGTTGCTCTTCAGTGGCTGTGTGTATGCAGTTGATCAACTATGCCATCAGGAAGATAGGATTTCTACCTTCAAGTCCTAACAGCTTTGCTGGCAGCTAAAGCATGTCTTTTTTACTTTCTATTTTAGTTTTACTACAAACAAGAAGATAGCACAATAATTCACAGTTACTTCATGCATGCTGTCATGAGCATGATTAACCTAATGCTTTCCCAAGGCAGTGCAAAGGAAAAGCATCATTCAGCTGTCATAGGCTTTCCATTAGTGATACACAAAGGTAACAGGTAATAGTCATGAAATCAGATTATCACGCTGTATATTCCTACTGACAGTCTTTATTCTGGCTAACTAATTCACTGACTCTGTTTCTGGGGGATGTTTATCTTAGTTACTACAGTTTTTTGTTGTTGTTTATATATTACCAAAATTCTATATGCTTAATGAAAGTCTAAGATACAATGAAAATAAACCATTCCAACAGGCAGTACAGTCCTCAGGAATATACTACCCCAGCAGATGTTTTCCTCCCACAAACACAAAGAAACAAAATAAGACCTAATGGCCAGAAAACATCTTGTATAATATACACTAGATATGCGTTTTAAAACTAGCTTAAGTGTTTTCCATTATTCACCAGTTATAGTATGTTATCTAGTTGTAACCCATTTAAAAAGAAAGCAGTATGTACCAAACATGAGTCAAACAAGTATGGCAATGTCATTATTTTTAACTAATTATTTTTAACTTATTCATTATTTATGAACAAAACACTTCTCTCCATCACATTGAAATTTGATTTTGCCTTACCTTTGTCTCTGCTATCATCTATGGATCATGTCTTCTCTGGCAACCAGGTAAACTAGGCACACCGAGAGTCTCTAAGATGCTGGCTTTCTAAATATTTTGTTGTTTCTGTATATTGTAATACCATCTGTATTGGCTCATTCAATTGAGAAAAAGAAATATTTCTTTGCAAGTTGTCACAGCTGCTCATTTTGATGTTAAAAGTGTTCCAAATTTGTGGTCAGTCTTGAACAAGCATAAATGTATCAAGTGTTCAGAAAAGGGGAAGGAACATAAATAGATACAGATTTCCTTCTGCACCTTAATCTTTTGCATTTTGTTGCCTCATACAAATTATTGTACCTCTCAGTGATGCTGTCCTGCTGGTATATCAGAGAGAGTTCACAGAAGAAAACATACTTCCTTCAAAATATAGCAAGAACATTCAACAAAAGATTCCTACATACCTACAGCCTTTGATGTTTGTTAGTCTCAC
Organism: Pezoporus occidentalis; assembly: GCF_034315485.1. Taxonomy (NCBI): domain Eukaryota; kingdom Metazoa; phylum Chordata; class Aves; order Psittaciformes; family Psittacidae; genus Pezoporus; species Pezoporus occidentalis. The sequence continues at coordinate 4,731,165 of NW_026914502.1, forward strand.
TGTATAGACAGAATTCACATCAAGGTATTGGAAAACCCTTGAGACAAATGCAGAGTTCATATTTTGTATGTATTGTATTCATTGAATGCGTTATATTTATTTTCATTGATTTCTGCTCATGAAATTTTTGCAAAAAACCAGAACATTCTCAAGATGATTATATATATTCTGATTTTTTATCACATTAATTTCTTCCGAGCTGTCCTCTAAATCAGTGGCATTATTGTTATTATTTATTCACTTTAACTTGTGCTATAGTAGTTATTTTACAGCTTGGTAGATTATACAGGGCTGTGGGACTTTTTGAAACATACATCTGAATAACTGTCCAATTTTTTTAAGTGATGTCTTTGTTCACAGTCTTCAAGACTTCCCTAAGTAGTAAATAACATGCAGAGAACATTTCAAGAACAATATCTGAAATATTGTTTTATTCCAAACTGATTTTTTGTGTCTCATTGCTAATGCAAGTATGCTGCACAGGTTTCTTTTCTTTTTTCAAGAGCACAACAACGTTTTAAGCATGTTCAATTGACTCAGATTTATAACTAAATTTAATATTTGCAAAATGCTTTTAACATTGTTGATTTAGTTCTGCTGAAGAGGCTGTAAGGTCATTGTGTACAGCAAAGCACAAAAATATTTTAAGATGACTTAACCTCCATATATACTTAGAATTTCCTTGCAACAGAGCCACAAACTGCTGTAAATCAAAAGCATTATGAATTATTATTATTTTAAGGTTAGAAGCAGGAATGAATGGTATTTATGTTCCTGTCCTTCATACAAAACTCTGGGCCATTCATTCTCTCCCTTATTCCCATTTTGTGGAAATTAGACTTCAATTTTTTCTTTCTACTGTTTATAAATATTTTTCCACTCAGAAATTATTTCCCATTTCCAACATCACCAATATTCTGTTTATGATTGTTGACTGTAGAAAAATATAAGCATCAGCATTTACTTCCTGATCACTATAGTACAATTACAGTACATTCATGCTGAAAGAAAAGCTCTGGGTGTAAATCAAGCTATATGTTCCCCTGGATTTATCCCCTTGATTGTAGAGGCAAAAGCAATGCCTTTAATTCTGTTTTATACTTCTGGCAGAGGCTGTGGTAATGATTTGACACCATGGTAAGTGAGTGCTTCTTCAATTTTGAATCCAGTTTACATCAATATCTGAGGGCATTGCTAGAATATAGGGTTAGTACAACCTGTCATACCTGTGGTGTAACAATACAGATCATCAGTTTAGCCAAGACTTAGTGGGTTGCATAATTAGTATTTAAGATGCTTTTGACAGCTAAGAATCCCTTTCTAAAAGAGGTCTTGCTTAAGGAGCAGAACAACACAGAATATATAGATTAGAGCTTTGATTCTGGGAACAGGTCTTTCCTACTCCCCATATCTAAAGTGGACAATTTTTTCTTACTCTACAACAGCATGATGTTTCAGTAGGGGACAGATATTCACCACTGAATTCTGATCTAAGAAAACTGTTTAATGTACAGCCATATGCCTCTAGCAGCTTTTCTGTATTTTGGTTCTCTTCCATTTACCACATACTTAATGACCAAAGTTTAGTGTTGTAGAACAATATAATGAGCTGTTGTCTCGGACAACTGCTACTGAGTACTTATGCTTTGGCATCATAACCTATTTAGCTACTGGGCCTGACATTCAACCATGCATCATAACCATAGTCAAATAAAGCATATGCAAATACTGATCATTTTATCAGCTCATGGCTAACCTTGCCTTAAGGATGGAAGATGTTCACTACTGTGATAAAGAACAGAAATAATTGTTAGAACATTAAACTGTAATGTAGTCTTCCAGCTCCCATCCTACCCCAGACCTTCTCAGATTTTATGATTCTCCTATTCAATTGTGTCGTGGTTTAAACCCAGTCAGGTAGCTTGTTCACTCACTCCCAGTGAGTGGTGCCGAGCTGACAACAATCGAGATCCGTGTCCGTCTCCCCCCCCTGCCTCCCCGCACCGGGGCTCTCCCCTTCCCCGCTCCCGGAGGAACGGGGAGGAGGATCGAGAGAGTGCAACTCCTACGGGTTGAGACAAAAACAGTCCAGCAACAAATCACCACCGCTACTATCAGCTAAAACAATGATAAGGGAAAATAACAAGGGAAGAGAATACGATACCACCGGCCAAGAAAACGAGTTCCACCCGGAAGCCCCTGTCCTTCCGGGTAACTCCCAGTTACCCCTCACCTCGGGCATGACGTGCTGTGGTATGGAATACCTCCCCGGCTAGCCCGGGTCAGGCGCCCCGTCTCTGCTTCCTCACAGCCTCCCCTCCTCCCTGGCAGAGCATGAGCCTCACAAAGTCCTTGGCCAAACCAAAATATCCTTGTTATCAGCTCTGTTCCCGAGCTGAAAGTCAAAACACTGCACTGCACCAGTTAACACAAAGGAAAAACATGACTGCTACTGCGGAACCCAGGACAAATTGTTACTGCCCTCTCACATTTTTAATATTTGTTTTTTAACTAGATGTTTGCTTTTGATGTTTGCTTTTAATGTTTGCAATATGGGAGGCTGTTGTTATTATAGATTTGTCTGTATGCATTGTTCACTTGTCATTGCCCCTGTTTGGTATAGTACTTTCCATTAAGGTGTTTCTACAGTTGATGACAAAAATTTTTAACAATAAAAGCACTGTCAGCATGACTGAATCAGATATTTGAGAAGGGATCAGCTGTACCTCTAGTAGATTACACTTTATTGTAGAGGGTGCTATAAGAAAATGAAATTGCAGATGGCTTGAAAGGGAGTCAAAAAGTAGACTACAAAATGAAGTAAATTTTTAGACAATGTTCTGAAAACTTTCTTTTTGGGAAAAAAACCCAAAAACAAAAACCCATGTATAAACCTGGGACTTTACTCACAGGACATCAGCAAAACTAGATGACTTTTAAAGGTCCCTTCCGACCCAAAATCTCCTATCTTTCTGTGAAAATCTTTTCTGTGGTTCAAAGTCAGCATTACAGAGCCTAGCTTACTTGTATTAGTGTTTCTAAGCTTTGGAGTATACACTGTAATAATAGAACTTGACTAATTATGAAGTAAACTTTAATTAATCAAAGGAATAAAAGGCTTACTACAAAGGTACTATTTTATGAAAGCTGATGAAATTAGAATTGGGGTTTTCACCCAAAGCCTTCGTGCCTTTTCATTAAAAAATATCTGAGAATCAGTTTTCAGGCAAAATTTCTGAAATATATCTAGAATGTACATAGGATCACAGTTTGAGCCTCTCATGCCCCTATTCTGTGGGGAGAAGGAGGACTGGACTGGAATTTGAACTAACTCTGTCCTCGATTTGTGATGTATTATAACGCATTTTCTAGTGCATTATAAGAACTAGAGATAATTGTGCGTCAGAACTGTACTCTGATGAAAGAATGTGGCCTGTAGGAAGAAAAGTGAGATACATGACCTGAAGAATAAGGATTTGCAGCTGAGTTGTGTAAATTCAGAGAAAAAAATCTCCTAAAAAAATAACAAAATTATCTAAGAATAGGCCACTTCTCAACAATCCCAAGCAGGAATATTAAACCTAGTGTAAATTATGCGCAAGCCATCGTTTGCTGAGAGAGCACTAGTCCAGGTAGAATCAGTTTCTTCTTCCACATTGTCTGTTAGATTACAAGATCATTACTGCTTGCCCAGTTCCCTATTGCTTGTTTATAGAACAATTAAAAATTCAGAAAACAAACCCCAAAGCATAATTATGTCCTATAATAAAAAAGTGAAAAAATCAGTATTGTTTCATGTAAATGTATGTATGTATACCTATATACGGGGAGAAGGGAGAAAGAGGGACACAGATCATGTATTTTCAATGTTTTGAAATTCAGGGAAGACATTCTTCTAATGAGTTAGCTCACAAGTAAAATATAGAATATTAAACAAAATGAAGATTACTGAACATATTTAGTTGTGGTATAACTTCAGGTAAGACAACAAGCCTATTGGATACAAGAGTTAAACTTAGTTCAAGCATAACTCCAGAAGTTCTGAAGATAAAATGTAGTAAGATTTCCATATGATTTCACCAATCCACAAAAAAAGCACAGTCTTATGTAGTTTCAGTTCTCCAAAATGGTCACTGCAAGACTTTTTGTAGAAGATCTCATGGCTCTGATCCAGCACGACAGAGAAGACAATAAAGATGTATAAATCACAGTGCATAACTCCTAAGGTCTTTCTGGTAGCTTTACATGAGTCTCAGCGTTCACCAAACATTAAAAGAAAATTTGAATAAACCTCTTTGTCTTCTGTACATTACTTTGACCTCATAACCTGTTTTATAGTTATCTGTTCTTTAAACATGTGGCTGTATGTTAGAGTAGTTAAGAATTTTAGCATTTCATGTTTAGAGGGAGAAAGGCACAATGAACAGTGAATAGTGCCGCAGCTTAGTTTTACCTTGCATGGCAAAAATTCTACTTGGTCTCTGCAAAACAGCTTAACTGGAGTTAGTTTTGTAACTGCACTTATCCAAACACAGCCTGATCTAGCCTGTAACAATTTGCAGAACTCACACTGACTCAGAGGGTACAGCTCTGGGATCTAGGGTGGCAAACTTTTTTTTGTGAAACCCATGCTATGGTGAAAAGGATCATGGGCAGGAATTTCATGAAGTTATCTCTGTGAAAAGCGTTTGTTGAAAGGCATGAGTATGTTCCTTCCCTCAACCATTTCTCATTGCTAATGGTTTACTTGTCTTCCATGCTTAGATATTGGCTGTAAGCCGTTCTTACCAAATTCCAGACAAGCAACTGCAGGATTTTAGAAGACTTTAATTTTATAATCTTGCCCATTTTCAAAGAAAAGTGCTTTCAATAGACACGGCTAAAATGGCAGTATCTGTATTGACAGAAATTTAGTTTAAAACAACCCAAACCTCATTTCAAATCTTAGCCAGTTTATTTATCACGCTCAGGCTGCCAAGAATTGCGGTGTAAGATCTGTCAGTTTTTAAATGCTAACTGCTGCATATTCAAAGCCTTTCCAAAGAATATTTCTTGGGTTACATCGCCCACATCCACCTACACTCTCCCAGATCCTTCCTACACGTTGAAACAATTCCGATAGCAGGGTGACAGAGCAACATTCAGAATGGTTACATAGGCTTTTATTTTGAATGGGTTTTTTAAGGCAAAGGGAGAACACAAAACTTGCCTTCTTCAACCTTTACTTTCCAAACATCTATATTCTGTCTTGGAGACTGCTTCCACTAATAATGAGTGCTGGCTGCCAGGGGCCCTATATGTAATGATTTCTGCAGGAAGACTTGTTAATCAAAAATGTCACTGATATATCTTAGCAATCACTCCCACCAAAGCTCCATGTCACGAACATTCGTAAAGCATAATTTCATCAAGGATCCCATTCTACCACTTCAGTAGTATAAACCCCATAAAGCAGTACTCGGCTCAAGATGAGCAGCTCTCTTTAGCTGAAGGGGGTGGTTCAGGCAGGGAAGGATTATTCATCCTGAGTGAGAATGGCAGAACATGGCCAGAAAAGCTAGGGCAGCCTTTGCAATGTCAAGCTCACATATTGTTTTAAAACAGCGGGGAAATGGGTATTTGCGGAAACAAAGAGAGCTATAAAGACGGAACAAAACGCTGTCTTAATTTAAGCAGGAATGCTGGTTTTAATTCATCTAATTGTGTTAAACTGCTAATAGGCTAATTTGAAGAGCCCAGCACATTCAAGAGTCTGGTATTTAATTAACAAAATCATGCTTCACACAATGCCAGACAAGGGGTCAGTCCTTGAATGAGGAGCTCCCTAGAGAGGAAAAAGCATGATTAATGCTGCAGAAATTGCTCATTCATTCTTCTGCTGCTAAATATCATTGCCTGGGAAGGACACTATTGTTTCTTAGTTACTTTATTTGGCATAGTTTTCCCTCTTTTCCTATGCCAGCTTGTCTCTTTATCTGATCCCTGCATCCTCCTTCAGCTGGATTTTGATCTGTACTGAGCTTTATGCATTTACAGTTATATTTATAAACTCTGACATTGTTACTCATGTAGACTTCTGCCATGGTGATGGTCATTTCACTGGTGCCAATATAGTGTCTCTCCAGAAGTTCCAAATCTATGTCAAGAAAATGGCTGCATCTGGCTTTGAAGGCTTTTACATGCCACTAATAATGCTGAGCAAACTTCAAAGGATTCATATAAACGCTTCACAGTTAGCTACCATCCCAGTCAACCCAAATGTCTTAGCTTTAGGATGGGGCCTTGTAAGAGCTGATTACCTCAGTTCAATGTTATTTCAAGAGATTGCTCAGAATGAATAAAGGTAGCAGAATCCAGCCCCCATTTGGACATCATGCATGCACAAAGCTTAAGCAGTGAGAAGCTGTGGGGAATATTGATGAACAAGGAGACAAGATTGTTTGAACAAAAGGCATTTTAACAAGGAAAGGGACTGCTTGGTGAATATATGCAAGAGACCTGGTAGGATTCAAAATAATTTTCAGTCAGGAGAGTTTCTTCCTTGCTCCTTAAATCAGGGCAATTTAAATATAAGTTTACTGCTGCTCAACTGAGGCAACATCCAAGAGAGTATCTATAAACAGTGGTGAGGATCCTTCAAGTTTTTTGTCAGTGGCAAGATGCTTTCACTCCTTGCAAATGCCTGAGGCTATTAACCACAATAGCCTTTAGCCAACAGCCAGACTTCTCAATTAGCAGTAAGAGTTGCTTCTGGCTCAATACTTTCCATAGCTAATACTGTGCTTGTTATCCTCAAGTGTTTTAAGTTAAGATTAGTGACCTTCTGTTGTTTATTACATAACAGTTAACTTGGTGTTGACAAAGGTCTCTTAAGAGCAAGATTGTTTAAATGTATGTGAACATATGTGCTTAAACTTTAGGATGAAAGTTTACATTTATAGCGCATACAAAGACTGCAACCTCTTTCTGGCATTTCTGGTTCTTACAGACTGTAGTCTGAGGACAATGTTCAGGAATTCTACACTATAACACCTTTTTATTTTAAACAACATATGTGGGATATGATTCCTCACTGCAATTCAATCCATACACAATGCTTGTGCAAAAAATCAAATAGACCGTTTTTTGAAGGAACAATAAGTAAGAACCATTAAAAAAATAGTGGGAGGGCCATGGTGAATGAGTGGACCTGGTATTTAGCCTTTGGTAATAGTCTAACACAAAGGCAAATTATACTTGTATTCTGTCAGCAAGTAGGTTGATAAAAAATATTCATTCATTGGACACAAGCTAATTCCTATTAAGTTTCAATAGCAATGAGCAACATGTTCTCCTCACTTCACAACCAAAAAAATTGCTTTCGTTACTTCACAGTTCTGGAAACAATTCCCTTGAAAAATGTCACTTCTTTTCTCTTTTACCTAGTGCATTTATATGGTTCACCAGGAATGCTCAGCAATCTTAGGCATTTACAGCTTCAGTCGCATCAATGCAGTTACAGGAAAAGCAGTTTTACAGTGTATATTGAAAAAAATGTTATTAAGAATACGGGCATGATTTGCTTTGGATGCATCTATGATCTAACTGTAAGAGCTATGAAAACTCTTTACCATCATTTGTGTATCATTATGTTAGAACTGACCAGCCGAATTCAAATTCATTATTATGAGAATAGTTTCAAGTGGAAATTTCAGTAAATCACTGTAGAACAATCGCATGCTCCCAACATAAATCCTTTATGATCTTGTACTCTTTTCTATATACCTTAAAAACAAAGATTATGTATTGGACATTTCATTTAAAGCTAAGTCTTCCACATCTGTTCCACCCTGTAATTGCAAATACTAAAAGAACACAATCCTGAATCCCACCTTTGAACATTAGATTAAGTGATGTAAATGCATTTGTGTGATCCTTGTTCAGTGCAGTGCAGGTTTGCACTGTTTTTCTTATAGATTAGTTGAAACTCATGTTCTTCTTGGAGAGTATGATATTCCTTCAATTGTTAAGCAGAAGTTCATCATAATCCAAAGCCTCCCTTTGATGCACTCACTTAAGCAATGGCATCACAGCTTTCTTTCACTTCTCTTACCTGTAACGTCACTATCAGTTGGTATTTCAAGCTTCATTCTAAGAAAAGACAGCTTTTACCAAACCAGACTGCAGCGTGCAAGCAGGCACACGTGTAGTGTGCTGCAAAAAGATTAACTTACAGTACAACGCTAGCCATTAACTGGCTAAGTTTCTAACAGCAATCTGCAAAATGCTACTAAACACCATTACAAAGAAAAAACATTACAACAGCAATAAATAGCATTTTTCCTATAGTGCAGATACACAGTCCTTAAAAAAGTCCACAGTCATCTATAAGAGAAAAAAATGATAGAAATTACATAAGCAAATGTTTGATTTTATTCACTGGAATAATAGAGTTTTTCAAACTCGGTATTGAAGCTTATAAACCTCTAGGATTTTAAATTTAATGGCCATCTTGATTTCTTTTTCTGAGATAGTCATCAGTGGGCTCGGAATACATACCTCTCATTTTAGGTCCCCAGTTAGATTTTCTATCAGCCACCTGCAGGTAACCAGATGCTAAACTACTTGATAGCATTTCCTATGAGCTTTCTGCCTCTGAAGACTTAGAATATGATGGGCACAGAGATTTAGCTAGTATTTAGTCTGAGTCTGGGCTGTGCAGCTCCCACCATTTACAAAAGCTTTCACCAGTACTCAGTACCATTGAAAGCCATAACTCCTTGTTTTTCCAGTGAACACTCATTGGAACTTCACAGTCAATAAATTCTACATGGAAATTTCTAGGTCTTTCAAGATCTTTCTTACCACAAATTTGACTGTTTTATCTATCATCTTATTTTGTGTGTGTAGCTCCAATACAAGGGCTTCCTAATAATCCCGAAGTCCTAAATCTGTTAATTTTCTGACACTTTTACAGCTAGTTACTGGTCTGCATTAAACAACTCCTCCAAAGATTTCCTTAGTGAGTGTGCTTATGGTACGTGACTGCCTCTGGAGACAGCAGTGAGTAAAGCCCATGATCACAGAAGGAAAACAGTGCTCATCAGATTTCAAGATTTTCCTGTAAGATAAGATTTAATGAATAAAAAGCTAGGACTAGTAAAAACGAAGGAACCAAAGGATGTGTTCAATATAAGCTTTGGAAGCACTTCAGAAGGAAGTATAGCTAGGTAAGAAGGAGCATAAGGGCAATCTGATGATTAGTTACACATTAGTTGCATTAGAAGCATACAGTATTGCATCTTCAGGCCTCAGAAACCACTCTGAAGACAATGACAAGAACACTGATGGAAAACAGTCATTTCACATGGCGTTTCAGAGCAAAGCAGAAATAGTATTTTTTTTTATTTATTTGAGTGTTGAAAAATGGCCCTTCATCAAAGAAAAATAAAGATGTCCTTATGCTTATCCCTAGGAAGAAAAGCTTTTAAACTGTGATTTTAGGATATCATTAAATAGAGCTTAGAGTAAGGATTTCTCTCTGATCAGGACTTGCATCAGCCTTTGACTTGATAACATATGACATTACCAGAGCAAGATTCTACAGTAATTCTGTACATAATTGACTTTAGGTATTTAGATACTCTTCAGAATTAATTCAGTCACTTGTAAGAAAGATTTGGCTGGCAGTGTATAGTGGTCTAGCCATACCTGTAATACTGACTTATCCATGAGCCAATAATTTCAGTTTATAGACAGTGTTATGATTTTCAGGACCTCCAGTCTTTTGGTTCTCTTGCTACTGGCACCAGTTAAGAGGACTAAATGTTACCTAAAACTCTTCATTAGCTTCCAGAAATGTGCTTCTTACCTGATAATGAGGCAGAGATAACCTCTAGCATACCAGGTCAGTGCAGAACTACACTTCAATTCAGTAACCATAGCTGAGAGGCTCATCCTGAGCCTACTAATGAGCAGCTTCATAGTTTCTATGCCAGACTGTAAGCTTAACACAGCAATCTCTGAGATTTAAAACCTAACAGGTAGCTAACCATTTCTCCCTTAAGGAAGAGAAAAGGAATATTTTGCGAGCACTGAGAATTGTATTGCTGGCAAAGTCCTGCATTTTCTTGTGCAGCTTTACTGGGAAGGAAAGAGAATGGAGAGAGCAATGGATTTTCTCACCACAAGTGGCATAAGAGGGTTGTTCTGTATGCAGCATTCAGAGATATGACCACAGATGAGACGAGGTAGTCTTGCATGTTCAAAGTCTGCCACAGGCTGCTGTGGTAAGTGACTGCAGGTGAATCTTGCTTATTTTACCAAGAACCAAAATACACCTTTAGTACTTCTCCAAAGCTCTTTCACAAGATAATTATTATGACTGGTTGTCACTTCCCATTCAGCATCCCTGAGTGCACTTCAGGTTTATCTTCACAAAGTTATTTATAAATACTGTACTGTTCTTGCTGTTTTGTCAAAAGCTGTTTGCATTCTCTTTTCACAGTGAGATATTATTATGTTTGGATACGCCCCTTAACAATATGTAGTTCAGTTACAAAAACCTAGTGCCAACATCAATAGCAAAGTTTAACCCTAGATTTTAAAAGTCCATGGAAATTAAATACCCTGCTCATACCAGTAAGCTGAAACACCTCTAATTCTTTGCTTCAGAATGATAGTAGCTCATGAGAATTCTAGACAGAATGTTCTCACTGGATTTCATATTATTATGCAGCATTTATCCAAGTGTGAGGTGTTTAGAATTGTATATTTAAATTATTTTAATCATGAGACTTTAGAAGTTATAGTACATTTAGTTACATTATAGGTGTGATTAATACTTTATTTTTTCACTAATTCATGAAAACTTGCTATTAAAAGTGGCTACTTTATCACAAATTGGCATTTTTGTGTCTTTAGAGTATTTTCCCCATAGTTTGGAATAATACTTTTCATCTACTCATAACAGCCCTAGTACAGCACCACTCTGAAGGCTATCAAAAAAGTATAAAGAGAAAGATTCAGTGTTTTTTTTTTTTGCAGGAACCAGTGTTTTCATAATTCTTGATGGTATGTGAAATTTGGGATTGGAGTAATAAACAGGATACCTTAATTCACCCTTAAATTAATGCGTTCAGCATCCCTGCGCTACCTTACTACAGTATGTATTAATAGCTGTCATCTGCAAGGTAGAGTTTGTTCCAAGTCTGTAAATTTTGTGGAACACCAAAAAAATCAAGTTAGTTTCATGATGCATGCTGCAGAATTGGGTTTTCACATCTGAGTTTTGATAAGCTTCAGGTTTTTTCAGCTGTTTCACAGTTCCAGAGACATAAAAGACTCAGATTTTTGCTTTAAATATATATAGTACATATTTAGTTTCCTAAAAGTCCTGGTGCAAAACATTAAAACTTGCTATTTCATGTAGTGTTTTAATTCTAATGCTTTCATTTTTTTTCTTTCTTTAGATGTTAAAACACCTTAAGAAAAAAACAAAACAGAAAAGAGAATAAAGATAAATATGCATACAAAGTTGCATATGTATGCAAACACTCAAGTACATATTGTCACATATTGTGATTTTATTCAAAGAATCATTAAATGCTGACAATTGTAATTGAATCTCAGCAGGGAAGTACACATCAGGTCATTATAGAAGTAACAAAACAGTCTGAACATTAGGGCTGTTCTTCACTAATATAAACTCTCACATGTCCACTGACTGAGTGGCCTATGGAAGTTTGTGCCAACAGACCCAGACTTGTGCCCTTGGTTTTCTCACACTGATTTCTTGTTTTCCTGTCAACTGTGAAATATTCTTGTTTGTATTTTAACATTCTTGCAATATACTCTATTAATAATCTTCCTATCCTTAATAGATTGACTTTCATTACAAATTCACAGAAAGAAACTCCAACAAAGTCAAACCAATTAAAAAAATCCCAAAACCCCAAAAAGAGCCTGAAATGCCCAAAAAACCCTAAATACAATGTATCAGTTAAACAGAAATTATGTATTAATAGAAAAATGGCTATTTTATTCATACAGTGCCCATTTCTGGCTTCCTTGGTACATGTCACACCATATTGTCTGTAAAGATTTTAAGTATACTAAAGATTCTGACCACTTCCTCACAAAGACAAATCTTGTGTTATAAACATGCCCTTAATATAAACAAAGAAGAGAAGTGCTGAGAGCTTTTTGTGCTTTGTCAGATTAGCTGGAGGTAAAATATTTCAGAATAAAAAAGTGAAAGCTTGATTTCTTAGGAAAATGTTTCCTTGTATGTCCACTTCTAAACCCATGAAGTTTTCTCTCTCTCTTATTCCTTGCATTACCAGCCTCAGGAGATAGGGAATTTAAATTGTAGCACTTATGCCACTGAGAAACTCTTTCCGTGCCCAAACATAAGGGAGTTTAAGGTACACTATGACATCTGTAAAGAAGTAATCATGATTCAGTGAAAAAGATTGGATCCAGGTGAGGAGAGGAAATACGCAGTTTAGGAGAGTAAAAGCAAGGTGTGAAACCTTTTATGCTTTAGTATTTATTAGAAGCAGCCCCAACAGGTACCCATATGACAGTAATCAAAACACAAATGACTGATGGCTGATGAGAGAATATTTGCCTGCCTTCAACAAGCTTCATTATTCAAAAAGGTTTTTTTTTTCTTTTCTTAATTTCCTTTTCATGAAAACCTAGCAATATTCTAATTAGGGATATTGGACATTAACAAATTATAATGTGTAGCATATCACAATTATGCAATATCTATCCTTCCCCTCACATTATGAGGAACAAGTCATAACATCTATCAATTTCCCTTTAACAAGGGCATCAGAATCGATATCTATTACTACATATTTCAGCCTTAGATGTAATGTCTCCCAACAGCATCCTTATAGGCAGTGCTTCCTGTGTGTTTAATCCTATCAGCACTGTCTTTGGTTTGTTTAATGCTACCTTTCAGTGCTCTATTAGAATTATTTCAGATTTCCAATTGGCATCACTCCTGGTGAATTGAGCAGTTTTTAATGAAGTGTTTTAATGATTATGTTCTTCAAATAACAGTATTTGTGCTGGTCCTCTCAAAGTAATAGGCAGTTAGTGAACTCTATATGTGTTAGTGCCCTGGATCCTGAATGCAGGCGATAAAATATATCGTCTACCTTTAAAGAAACAGGCAAACAATTTCATGGGAGAAGTTGCTTCTCAACATGTCATCCCTGACACCACAGATGGATGAAGATGAAAGTTCAGAATAGACTAAATAGATAAAAAACTTGGATACCTTCTGTTTTGAGGTCCAGTCAGCACCATCTCCCAAAGCTTTACATCTTCAAGACCTTTGTGGGGAATGTTTCCCATGACAGGGGTTGACAGCTATGAAATAAAAGATTTCTGGTTTTAAGGTCAAGATATTCTTTCCTTAGTAGCTAATTCCAAGGAATTGTAATTTAGGAAAGGGACTGTCCTAAGCAAACAATGAATAGTATTCCTCAAAAACCTAAATCTACAAAAAGGAACAAAAATAGGGTCATGAAGAAAGCCTACAGTCATGTGCAAGGCTGAAGACAGTGGTCTATTTGTGTGAAGCCCTGACTCTTAAGAGTAGTTCCAGTTCCCTATTTTAAGCCCATAATGATCAGTATTTGGCTTAGTATATAGAGTGTTCTAGCCAGTATTGGCACAATAGGGGATCTGGAAGGAAAGGATCTCATTTGTGAACAATTCTGTAATAGCTATTATTCTGGCCTTTGGAATATACACTTTTCCACCAAGAAGTGGCATCTTTGTTTTCCCTCTGCTGAAGCACTCATAAAAATTTACTTCCTCTGTTAATCTTGGGTGTATTGGGACTAACTAAAGATGTTATGCTAAGCACTACGTAGAAACAGAGAAAATAATAGCTAGCATCTCACAGCCTAGGTTTTAGTTATAAATCGGCCACTCAGGACACTCACACCAGGCGTACAATTGCTACGGCTTTTGTCTGAAAGAAGCGGCGTGACATTAAGTGACCAGGTATGAAATCCTCATAGTGCTGAAGCAAGATAATTGGGATGCATGGAACTTGTTAAAAACTTCCACGAATGAATTAAATTAATTGCCTCTTACTTTGAGGGCAAGAGGTGGAAGGATACTTTTCATACATGCATTTATTTCCTGAGGAACACTTGGGCTACAAATATATGCATGGGGAAATCAAACTCTCTTTATTCAAGACAGAAAGTAGATTGAGAAAGCTGGATGCGGCGAATAGCTACAAACAGGAAACGTCTGTTAGCAAAGCACTGGCAGATGCAAGGAAAAAACAGTGCTTGCTTGTCAAGAGCAATCAGCTGTGTGGGTATGTGTTTGGGCAGCAGTATTCCACAGAAAATAGTGTCACCCACAGAAAATGAAATATCTTAATGCATCACCTAGCCAGCGACAGTCACCCTTCCCTTTTTTCTTTTTGCTCCTTTTGGAGAAATCTTTCCTTTTGGAGAAATCTTTCCTTCTGTTCTTTTCTCATTATTCATAGTTATTCAAGCAACAGACAGAGAAGTCAGGAGCCACATCACGTAACATTTCTCTAGTCCCGGAGGTGAGAAGAGTTTGGATTAACAGTTCAGAGTTTTTAAGGCCTTTCATGAGATTTCTTGATTGGAAACATTCAGGACAGACTGACAAGAAAGGAAACAGCTTAGAAATCTCTCTATGACCAGGGGCTTCCACAAGGCTTGTGCAATACTGACATAACTGAAATGGATTTAATTACTGTCAAGTAATGTGTTTTCACTCTGCAAAAGGTGAATTGCAGTAGCAAAATCAAATACAAGCTCTGCAAGCCACATATAAGGGAAAATGCATAAAATACAAAACGGGTGTTGGCTCGGAGTTTTCCAGCTCTGGTTAAAATAAATATTGGCCAGTGCTAGTAGGACAATGAATTAGAACTCTTTTTTTAACATGGAAAACAGCTTCACCACCTGTTTTCTGGAAAGAAAAAAAAAGAACAGCAGCAAAAGCTTCTTCCTCATTATGTGGTTTATAAATTAGTAGTAGCTTGCAAGTCCCACACTAGGCAATGGCAGTGGGAAAAAGGCCAGCATTACTGTTGGCAGCATATGCAATTGCAAGGGGAGTGCAGGTTTAGCCCCCACAAGATGACTATCTGTGATTGCTTCTGATCAGTCCCAGAAGACTCACAAGTACAGAGAGAAAACCTGTTCTTTAACAGCGTTTTACTGTGTGTTTCTTCCTGGGAAGCTCTTCAGAGAATCCCCAAAACACTTCTTCTCTCCTCACAGATTTCTTTCTTGGAATCTTACTTTACATTTGATGGGTCCCAAGAAAAAAACATCCTAAATTCATTTTGTGAGTTTCTTCTTTTTCATATCCTGGAGTGTTTTAGCCCTTCTGCAAGTTCCTTTACGTAAAGCATCTCACTTTCAGAGACACCAAAGATTTTCTTTGATTATAAAAAATTGCACTATCATATAGGTATCGCATAGAAAGTACAAAATTACATCTGTTGCACACTGTGCACGTTTCAGGACTGAAGCCAAAAAGCACAAGCAAGCAGTTGACAATAGAGGGATAAACATTTCTCTAAATAATAATTTTATCCTCAAGCCATGTTCCCTCTGTTTTAAAGTATTACATACAGGAGGAGCCAATATTGTACTAAAATCTTTGTGCTTGTTATTGCAGTGGGCTCTTGGAACTGTTATTTGAAAGTCAACTGCTGAAATCTGGTACTGAGAGCTGTCATCTGCTGCATGCCTACAAGCTGCCAATAGATTTTCACTTCTATTGCCATGGAAACACAGGTTGGCATAACTCAAAGAAAGAAAATTGGTTTAAACAGCCAGAGTTTTTGAACTTTGACCGAAGATGGAATTCACTTTTATTAGCCACAAAGGTCACACTGAGAGAATCAGGCAGGAATAGCCCATGGCATTGCCCCTTGTTCTGATCTCCTAGCTGTCAAAACTGCGGCTAGATTACACCTTGGATACTTTCTGGCCGCGGTAGCTGCCTTCCCAAGGAAATCAGTCACGTGAGGGGAGTCTGAATACCTGAGCTTTGTCTCACCTGGAAGCAGGACGGAGCTGGAGAACACACCATGTGCAGGAGCTTGACAAGCACCACTGTCACTTCAGACCCTACCTAGAGCCTCACATGTTGTATTCAGAAAAATGAATTAAATTGCATGAGCTGCATTTCCTACTGCAAGTATAATGCATTTCTGAACTATTGGAAAAAGAAACTCTTGCAATGCCTGTTAGATGTATTTACATAATACTTCCATTACAGTATTGTAATAGAATAATTTTAGAATAGGAGTCAAAACTTACCCATCTTTAAAGTGAAGCTCCTGCCCAGATTTAGTAGCCATTTCCTAGAGTCTGTCAGGTACTGAAGCATTCATGCAGCTGCTATTACTACACCTGCCAGTAATGGACTAGAAATGTAGTTTCCATAAACATTGGCTAACTTTAACCCATCCATATTTTCTCTCTGATATTTTGAAAATGGATTTAACTTATAGATATGGCAAGATGTCATTAACTGGGGAAGTTATCCTAATTTTTCATTTTTTTCCCCAGGTATCATTCAAGGTTTAAAGGAATCATTTCACTTTTAAAATTAGCCCAAAACTACAGTTTAATTACTTGTTTGAATCTGCTACTTATGGCAGTTTAGTTAGCTGGTATATTTGTGGATCTTTATTAACAGAATTTAGTGGTGTCTTGCTATTGACTGTTTGGACCCTTTGTCTACTATATCTCCATATGCATTTTTACACAGACTTATCTGATGATGATTTTTTTTATCCATTCCTGTACCATGTAGGAGTTTTTCTTTCCACTCTTACCTGAAGAACACTGAGAGACCTGGCGGTATTTCTCCTTCATCAGTGAAGTGCCCCCTCTGCTACCCACAGTTTCTAAGTCAGACTGTGTAAGCCAGAGGCTTAAACACTTATATGCTTCTGCAGCACTACTTTTCTTCATTTAGTACATCATCCCCAGAGATCATGCAAAAGTAAATAGATTCTGTGTGCAAGTATTGTGCCTGCATGCTCAAAAAGTCCCAAACTACTGCCCTAAGCACAAGCTATCAGATAAAGTGGAAAATGAGTAAGGAAGCACAACACAACAAGAATATTCTGGTTCTGTATCTCATATCTTCAAACTGTTACCGGAAGATTTGCGGAAGCTGATTCTAATCCACACCATCTTGCATGGTGCTACTGCAGAGCAGTCTTAATTTGAGTCAAGAAAAAGAGACACAGTCTGTCTTGATGCATGTTATATTTTGTTGTTAAAGTAATGCTTATAAACTGAAAAGGCAAGATAAAAAGGACCAAAAAAGATAAAAAATATTTAAAAGGACAAGAAAGGGTAACAGTCTTGCACCTCTGTGACACCAGTATCCCCATGCACCTCGCTGATTCCCGTCTTAAAGAATTCAAGGACTAAAGTCACAGATGCTACAGTTTGATGTGCTGCTTCCAGACCAACAGGGTGGAGCAGCAATCAGGGTTAGCAAAGGATTACAACTACTATTTTAAACAGTAGTAGTTTTCCATAAAAGTAAAATGGACATTTCTTTGCCCTCCACACTACCTACCATTTTTTAGTTGAAAAAGAAGTTTACTCTCACTTAGATCACAACTGCATGAAAAGTCATGGTACTTAAAAATAACAGTTTGGTCTTTATTTGGCTTATGGTATTAGAAACTTTAAGATAGTATTTAATTTCTTCTAATTAGATATGTCATGGGTAGAAACAGCTTTCTTGAAATGAATGACACCAAAGGATTACATAATCATGTAACCATTTGCACACAGGAAATTAAAAGCAAAACAAGAAATATAACATGACTCACAAAGTGCAAAAGCTGACAAGTGACAGTGTGGCTCTACTGCCAGCTCACACAACTTGGGTAAGCAATTAGTGTCTAATGATCTGCAGATATTTACCCTATCTTCATAGTTCATTTCAAAGTAAACCTATGAAAAGTACTTGCATGAAACAGCTTTATTCTGCTTTGACAGTCCTCTGGGGCACCCCCTGTGACCAGGAGCAAGATCTTAAGGGAGTCACAGGCACTCTAAGAAAAGAAGAAAATTAAGTAAGGGAGGTCAGGAATGAAGAAGGTGGAGAGAGTAAACAGAGGCAAAGACATAAGTGACATTCAGAGAATTAGGAGGCAGAAGAAATTGTTCAGGGTAAGCAGAGGTGAAGACAGACATGGTATCTTTTGTCCACTGGAAGCAATAGTGTTTCAAAAAATGTCAAGATGCTGCTAAAAAGGGGGAGCAAGAGCACAAAGAGGAAGTATAGAGAAAGGAGCAGATTCACGGAACTTGCCATGCAAACATCCCTCATAAACGACAGGCTAAACTTTTTGATCAACTACTGCACTGATTGAGGTGCGTAACCATTGGCACTTGCACTTGCCACTAGATTATTTTCCTGCAGGATGTTGTCAAGGCATCCTAAACCATGCCTCCTTTCCCCAATCTAGCAAGCTGTGGTTAGGGCTATTTGTTTCAAATGCTATAATCTCAGACTTTGCTGTTACTCTTGAAATAGTAAGCATTTAGCTACATGCAATTTTCAGTTTCTCAGGTTGCGACTTTTTACACTTGATGTTTCAGTCTTCTAAGATGAAAAATTTTCATTCCTACTATTTATTTCTTTTTCTAATAATTAGGACTTGTATCAAGACAGTTTTCTGTTGCAGTTACGTGGCAAAAAAAAAGCTTGTTTGTAGGTGAATGGATTTTGAGGTGGCAGAAGAGAGGGGCATCCTTATAGGCATCATGACTAACACTCTATCAGACAAGACGCAGCAGGGCAGGCATGGAGTGAAGCATCATCTGATGCTCCTGACTGACCCAGGTGAGAAGGCCAAGGGTTCCAAAGTCAGAAGCCTACTGAACAAAATATATAGGGATGTATTGAAGACTCTGGCAGACATACCTAGAAAAGGCAAAGCCTTGCTATTTTTCTGAGCATTTCTCTCAGAAAGAGCTTTTCTGAAGCTCCAGTTCTGGGCTGTTCCAGCTGGACTTAAAGAGTCTGTAGCTGAAGAGAGCACAAAAGCCACTGAAAAAAAAACAATGTGGATCCAGTGCAAAGAGGGGGATTTTTCTGGCCCTATCACCAAATACAGTGACTTGACTAAGTTCTGCAATTCAGTAAGATGGGGGGGGGGGTTAAGTTATTTTAAACTTGTCTATTATTTCAGGACTACTTGCAAACTTGGAGCTTCCCAAAGGCTTAATGAACTCAGCAGCAGAGATTAACTTCCCCTCTTGGAGTCAAGCACTCCAAAATAATGCTGCTCTCATTCTGCCAGTCTCTTCTAAGCCTCAAGAGCCAGTTATATGAAGTGCCAATTAGATAGCCAAGTCATCTTTGGCAAGGGTTTCTAGAGTCACTTTGGCATCTCATGTGCCCGTAGGGAGATAGCTCCATGCAGTAGTCCTCCCAGAACTTGCCAGTTATCTATATTCTGTGCTTCTGCACAAAAAGTGTCTGATTTCATTATTGCAGGCACTAGCTGTGCCATAGAATTTTATTCCCCAATAGCACCACATGAACAAAGACTTGCACAGATGACTCTTTGGTGCAAACATGGTCGCACCATACTTCACATTTAGACATTGCTGAAGTATGAATAATTTTTGCTCCTCAAAGGAAAAACACATGGAGTTACTACTTGACAGGGCCCGGTACAACAGCGTCTGTTCCCTAGCAAGGATCTCTTAGAATGCCAATGACTCTTCTCTCATCTGTGCTTTGTCTCAAAAGAAACATGTAACTAAATTCTTGACACTTTAAAGATATTTTTTCTTTTCATCGTGAAAAGTGGGAAATAAGTCTCCATGTTTAAGAAAATGCAATTATTTTCTCAAGAGGAGTTATTTAAAAGAAAGAGAAATATTTTGCTATATCAAAGCGTGCAAACTAAGTGGACTCGACGAGAGTACTCACTGTGAAGCATTAAAGAACAACAAAGATCCTTCCCTGATGATGAGGTTTGGAGCAGTGGCAATTAGGTAAGAACAGGCTGACCCAAAACTTATTGCAGAAAGGTAGCATTAAGGCTTTCTTTCTCTATACTTATTTATTTACAATTGCCTGTCTGCAAAACCATGCTAATTCTAGTCAGGTGTTTTTCATAAGATGGATTGACAATCGAATTAAAATCTGTGGAAATCTTGTGATGAAGAATTAATAATAAGTGTTATGCAATCATTTCTGTGGAACATCTATCAGGTAAGAGAGTGTATTATCTATCTGTTAGAGAGTATATAAATCAGTGGTTTCAACATACTGCATAGATTTGGTAAGAGAACATAAGACATTTCCATTCTCCAAAACAATCAATTGGCAACCAGGCAAATAAATGTTCAAAAGATAAGTTCATTAGCACTTAAAGTGCCCGGAACAAGAGAAACTAAGGCAAAATCTATGATATTAGACAGAAAATATTATCTTGCCAATGCTTTTACACACAATTTTAATTGCCTGCATAGTGAGTGCAAATCACCATTTGTGATTTGTTGCCACTACTACCATGTTTCATTACAGTAAACTACTTTTTGGAAAAACATGTAACAGATCTGCTTCATTTTCTATATCCTAGCGCAGAAGCCCTATGACAAATGGTAATTGCTGTATCAAAAAGGTCTAGCTAATTCTCAGTGTTCCTCATTCATGCTGCTATGCTGCAACAAAGAAATTTATAAGGCAATTGTTTTACAATATTGCATTGAAAAATAACAAATAAAGATCTCATTCAGATTTTTCACTGGCAGAGGTGGAAGAAGTGAGGGGGAAAGGTTGTTTTAATCTTTCACTGTTCGTTGATGCTGGAAATGACACTTCTATTTTTCTTCTTTAATATGAGGCTTCAGGGGAAAAATGCTGGGAAGATTCAGCCAGAAATTCCAGTCCAACATTATTGTTGTAAAAATAGCTGAAGTATAGATCTCTGCATGTTGGCAGAATGTCTTGATTATATTTACTCAGCTTTATGCTGACTGCCCTTTCAATTCAACCACCTCCCTTCCTCTTTGTCGGTTAGAGTGGTTTTACTCCTTATTGGACCTCTTCTTATGCCCTTCCTCAGTCTTTTCACGTTCTCCCTTTTTCCTCTACAATGTCTCATTCCACTTTTACAGTATTGTCCTCTAACCAGATCTGGCTGGGGAAAAAAAATACAAAATATGTTTACTTTTTGTAGAAATTTTAGTCTGCTTTGCCATGCTGCTTTAATCCCAACACTTCAGCTCTGTCTTATAGACTGAAGATGTCCTCTATTCCAAAAACTTTACTTCTCTAAACTTACATAAAACTCTATGATCAGGAGGCTGAGTACTTGGTCACTCTCTAGCAATGACCAGTATGCTGACCACCCTTATTCTTCCTTGGTATCAAATAACAGCTTAGCAAGGGACTTGAAATACATCAGCTAGAGATTGTAGCAGGTAACACTCAACTTGAAAGGTTCAGAGAGCTACAGACTTGTCCCAAAGGGAGCTAGTGTGTCCATACAGATTATGTTGCCACAGAACACAAACAATGGTTATAAATATGCCCTCAAAGATTGGTTTACAGGATAAAAGGCTTTTTCAGTATATCTACCGCACATCCATGGCATCAGATGCTTTGATATGGCATATCATTGTTTTCATATAAATAACGTATAGTAAAGAGCAGTAATGACGTTACCAAATATAAAGGTATTCTTTTCTTTTACCATGATCTGCTTTCAAATTGGAAAAAAAAAAATATCTTGAAACAATAGAACTATCTTTCTAGCAACCAAAAAAAGTAAGCACTTCAGCTTGCTTCCTTTGATGAAAGCATTTTAAAACATCCCTTTTTACAGACTTAATTTACTTGGACCTTGCTATCACCTCATCTCTCTCTGTTCATCATCAGCCATCATTAAGCTCTCTTGAACTCTAAAGG
This sequence comes from Pezoporus occidentalis, assembly GCF_034315485.1. NCBI lineage: Eukaryota > Metazoa > Chordata > Aves > Psittaciformes > Psittacidae > Pezoporus > Pezoporus occidentalis. Next base: position 4,753,134 of record NW_026914502.1, read on the forward strand.
TTAATTAGAACATAATTGTTCTCCTGCATAGTAATTGATACATGCACTCCAGAGATCCAGAGGCATCTTCCACTGAAAACGTATACTTTTGCTACTGAAGTGATGAAATAAGGAACATGTGAAAAACACAACTTTTTATTTGTATCAAGAATCAGTAGAATTAGCAAAACATGCTTTATGTATATCATGACCTTAAAAAAGACTTGCTTACCATGAAGAAACATCCCTTCTGAAGCCTCATCTATTTTCTCCTTTCCTTCTTTCCCCCCAAACAAGAACATTAAAGATCCTCAGACAACTCTAAGATTACCATTTCTTCCCTTTTAAGTAATAAATAAACTAATAAATAAATTGATTGATTGATTGATCGGTTGATTGGTTGATTGAACTCAACTATTACTATTCAGGATCTATTCTAAAAGAAGTTATTTGAACATTGATAAGCAGTTACTACAGCAGTATTAAATTAAATCTAACCAGTAACTGTATAACTTACATTAAGCAGGAGGGTGTCTTGAGAAGGGGATTTAAAGGACTCGGGGGAAGGGAGATAGAACCTTCATGATTCATGTTTTTCATATCATATGCAAAATACAGCAGTAACTGTCAAGCTGCAGTTGCAGCTTTATATTTTGATTTAATAACAAAGCCATCTTGATAGGGGCCAACAGATACTACAAGAATAAACCCAAATGTTTCTAACATCAAGCTTGAGAGTACAAAACTTATTTAAGGTTGGATTGGTTAGTCAAACAAAAAGCACACCTTGATAGGTTTAAAAAGAAGATGCCAGATACAAAGCGCAGACTCACTGTAGCAATAACTGGCTTAAGTGTTCCAGGGAAGTCCACTTTCCCAGTATCCAAAATCTAGTATTAGTCCAAAATATTAACATTTCAAGTATTAAACCTTATCTGATGCAGCTACATCCATGAGGTCCTAACTGGAATCAGATTTTAGATTTGTGTGTGTTCCAGTCTCAGGGCCAACAAAAGATTGTCCAGAAAGAGAGAGATTTACAGTAGAGTGCAAGTCCTTTGCACTCTACTCACAGCAACAGTAGTTGAGTCCATGTTCACAGATAAAATTTCATTCAGGGAAGAACAGAAAAAAAACCACCCCCTTCTTCTGAAATGTATTTATAAAATGTATCTATAAAAGACACTTGTATTCTTCACTTGGAAACTGTACTATAAGGGAAAGAGAAAATGGACATGAGGGAGATGAAAATAGAGGAATGAATCATTGGAAAGGAAAGGAAGTTGGAAGGACAAAAATCATATGTTGTTTTTGTCAAATTTATCCCGAATATGAAAGCCTGTGCAGGAAACAAAGAGGAAGCAGAGAATGAGGAAGGAATTACAGACAAGAAGGAAGCAGCTGAAACTGGTTTGAAAAAGTTTTTTGGTAGGAAGATGACTAAGAAAGAAAAAGAGGCGCCTATCTGTGCATGGTATTGCTACCACAGATACTTTAAAATATGACAGTAAAAGAGGAGCAGATATTCAGATGAAGCTGTAGGTTGCTTTAGCAGTCTTACAATTCAGGAAGAGGGCAAAAAAGCCAGAAAAAAAAGCTTCGAAAGAGTCAGAAAGCAGCTGAACCAAAGCAAGGGAAAAAGAGAGCTAGACAAGATGGTGAATATGTAGTGTTCACGTACCACAGTGCTAAAAAGGCCATGTGATAGGAGACTTGAAGAGGATGGACAATACCCGGTAAGACCAGCTGATTAATAAGACTGAGCGCAAGAATCATGCTTAGTAAAGCCTAATATCTTTTTTGATCATGTGAAATTAAATCATATTAAAATAGAGCTTGAAATTCAGTGACAGTGTGGACATGTAGTCAAAAGCCCATCTGTGGGAAACAAAATGACATGAGGTAGTGAGGACAAAAAAAGTACTACTGATTAGCATAAAGAGCTCCTGTGCATTAAGTGCTTAAATCCCTGTAGTCAGTAGAAAGGCAGTTCTTGGTGCCAGATGTCAAAGAGTGTGAATAATAATCACCATTTTAGAGATATGATGTGATTTCCACACAAAGCAAGAGAAAGGGAAAGTCTAATGGTGAGAGACACAAAAGTTAGAGGAAATGGTGATAAAGAGGCAGGTGAGGAGAATGGGAGGTATGAACATGACATAAATTTGTGTAGTTGGTTGGAAAAAGAAAGAAATAAAGGTCACAATGTAAAGAAGTATAAAGGTCACAGTATAAAGAAGTATAAAGGTCACAGTATAAAGAAGCTGAACAACCAGACAGAAAATGGATGTCACATGCAGAGTGAGAGTGTTGTGAAAGGCATGGGTGAGTTCAGTACAGATGATGGTTGTAAAACCCCTTGCCCCAAAGAAAAGGCAGAAATCCCCCCATCTCTTAGAAAATTGGATAGGGAAAAGGAGAGAAGAGGAAAAAGGTTTTGTTATTTTCAGAAAGAATTTTTGACATTTAGTAAATCTGAATTAGTTTGGATTCATTGGTACCAATTTTGGGGAGTGAAATTCCAGGTTGGAGGTTCAAAATTTATGAAAAACTGATTTTAGATAAATGTCATTTTCAAATACTTATATCCTGAATTACAGATTGTAACATATATCCAGTTGGACATAAGTCCTGAATATTTATATTATTAGATATTAGGTATACAATATTAGGTAACTAAACAATTACAATATAATAGGTATTATAATATTGGGTAACTAAACATTTCAAAAAAGAACATCTCAAGCTCCAAAAGCCTGTACAATCTAAGAGAAAAGATAATCCAATAAAAATATTCAGAAAACTATTACATCCAGTGGGGTTTTTCTTTTCCAATTAAAAGAAAATTTTAGTTTCCAAAGATAGTTTTGGGGTTTTATTTCCTTCTAAAGTATTAAAGGGCATTGCCTGTTCTTATAATTCCTGAGCTCAGCTAAGGGATGGAGTTCAAATCATCAAGCTATGCATGCAAGCTGTGAGTGTCTAGATTGGAGTTTCTGGCAGAAAACAGTGTGTCCACAGTACTTTCTGAAAGGTGTTCTAAAGTCTCGCTAATGTTACAAAAGATGTGGAAAAATAGAGATGAAAGCATTCCACTTCAGAAAAATATCACTCAGTTATAGGAATGAAAAAATACCACAAGATATTGTTCTCACTCTCTTTTGAAAAGCCTTGATCAGTGATACAATCATTTTCTCCTTCACATCTCAAATAAGAACACCTTTAGAGGAACTCTTTCATGCCATATATTTTAAAATCTGATGGAAGTAATGTTACATTTATTGAGGAAAGCTTATCTTCATCTCTAAAACTGTTTTCAAAATAAGCATAAACTTTGCTTGTACCGAAGTTAGACACAAGTGTCCTGTGTTGCATTGCCAAAACTAGCATATTGTTGGATTAAATTGATAAACAAGAAATACAGTTTCCATAACACTCTCTCAAGAATCCTGATGAACACTTCAGTTGGGTATCTGCTAAATCTTCTGACTGCTTATAATGATTTTCTATTATGGTAACATGTGTCAAGCATCCAAAAATTACTGCTTGTTTATTTTCCATGTCAGTCTGCCTAGATATGCAATTGTCATTTTCTGTTTACCACTTCTAAAACTGAAATTATAAAGTAAGAGTGGTAGAGAAATCTTACACTAATTAGTAGCGAAAGCGGCATCATCATTTAAAATCATACCATGTCATTAGACTTTGTTATGATAAACTACTGGGTTCATTTAGCTTGTAAATCAGACCTTTCACATTAGATGAAGAAATGACAAAGGTAGAGTTCATGCAATCAGCTAGTAATACATAAAAATTAACTACTCCACTATAATTAATGAAAGGTGGAATACAGATTTCTTCTTGAGCAAAATGAGATTATACACTTGGGAATACATTTAATCTCACCAGGACAAGGTTGTGCAATTACAAAATTAAAGTGTAAAATGACTGGAAAACCCAGAAGGTACTTAAAAGACAAGCATGGACATACACAATTTAAAAAAGACTGCATTTCTTCTATCACCATTATTGTGTTTTATAAGCTATTCCTACATTAATTGAGAAACTCTTCAGGTTTCTTGCTACAGCTGAATAGGGGCTTCTCCCCACAAAGGGGAGAAACGGAAACCAAGTCCAAACCCCTGTTCAGTTACTACCTATATTCAAACTCCTTTCAAGTCAGCACACTTTGCCAGAAGAAAGAGCACATGGCTGGATTTTTGATGGCTGGTGACATATGCAATAAGAGCTCAGAAAGCAATGGGTTCAGAAAGCTTGTTAAAACTGGGCATATATAATCAACTTAGAAAAGACAATTATTCAAAATTCACAATTAAATAAACTAGTAACTCCTACCAACCTTTTGCTCTACCTTTTAATTTGGAGCAGCTGAATATGTGCAAAAGCTATGGTTTGTAGCATTTTGTAATGTTTCATTTAGGTACCTATGCAAATGAACAGATTTCTCAAAACAATTAACAAGCATGTACAGATGCTTCACCATAGCTCTCTCATTATAACAAATGATTTTGCAACACTTTCTTTAGTACTACACAGATGTCCCATTCACTGTGAGGAGAAATATGCACTCTGTTGATTAAATATACCTGAAAGAAAGCCAGCCTAGGAAGACCAAAAGAATAATGTCAGTGTCCTACCTACAACTGATACTCTCTAAAGACCCATGGGTTAAAAAAACCCCGAAAAGACAATCTGTAATAATGTTGGCACAGGGAATTCAGTTCAGTGACCATTTCACTGCTTTTAGCATCACCATATGGAAGCCTACCATGGGATCTCAATACAGTCAGTGGCTATACAAGTTGATAAAATTCCCACTGGGTGCTGAGAACTACTAATGATTTTACAAAAGCAAACTTCCAGTCTTGAAAAAGGATATTTCAGAGAATTATTGTGTTCCAATGAGAGTTTACAGTTAAGGTGAACTTTACATAACATCTTTCCAGCTGAAATCGGAACTCTCAGTCACAAGCGTCACAGGCCTGAGGGCACCAGCTAGCCTTACTGGTGAGGTCCAGCTTCCCTCACCAGGCCATATCCTGGCACCATCAGAGCCTCAGAGGTGCCCACTGCCCAAGGCTGGGGCTGTCCTTGCTCCCCAGCTGGAGGCGGTGGGATGGGCGCTGGCTGCCAGGCTCTGCCCTGATTCTCACCATGGGGACCACCACCGCCGCTCCTGGCACCTTGGCTCACAGGGAGCTGTCAGGCCTCGCTGCACACTTACAGGAAGGTAATATCAAGGTCTTTTTCTGCAACCTTCCCCTATTCTCTTACCTACATACACTGAACATTTAAGACACAGTATGTGCTTATTCTAGCTTGAATTCTTGTTGCTAAAATGACTTCTCTATCAGGTCCTGTAAACAGGATAATCAAGAATACACTTACTACTTTCTAAGCATGTACTGCAGTTGCAGTTGTTAGGATAACAAATGAAATAAGGGAACAGTAAACCACTCTGCTAGTTGTTTTCAGTATTCATTCATTTCACTGTAGTATTTTTAGCTTGCTGCTTACTATTATTCACTTATTCCAGAGCCAAGACTTGTCAAAGCTTTCAAGAACTGTGTGTGAAAAATTACTTTCAAGACCTTCAGCTGGGAACAATGACAACTGTGGTTTTGGCTTTCTTTTGCAAAACACCTTTCAGGACAAGCACAGTGCATTTGTAACAATTTGAGTAAAACTGTTCTACGCCATGCGCTAACTTGTTTTATTATTGTATGAAACATCATTGTCCATAGCTTTCAGAAAGACCTCAAAAATGTAGTTCACTGCAATAACGTTATTCACAATATATCTATTCTTCTTTTCCATTTACATGTGAATGTACTGCTCCTTGTGAATACTGTCCCTACAGAACAGTATTCACAAGATTAAGTATTTCTGCCCATTGAAAGGATAGCTTTGAAAAAGTGAAAACTTTGGTTCTCATTGAACCGAACTTAATTTCTTCAGCATAGCCAGTTATCTACCTTTATAAACCCTGTTCCAACAGCCCTCATTAGTTACCTTCTTTACCTAGTTTTCCTTTACTGAGTAATTATAAGACAAGTCACTTAGTACCAGAGGATACATCATGTAGGAAAAAAATCATTTAGGCTTGGGAATAAGTGTAGCTGTACAACAACTGGGGAGTTAAAAAAGAATCACAAAACCATTATGTTTAGAGACAAAAGAATGATGTATGGAAGTTGGCTAAATCAATAACTAATTGTAAAAGTATGCATTCAATCCTAGAGTACATCCAATAATTGAAATCTGCTGCTGGTCACCTGAGTCCTATTTAGCAGGGTCAGCTCATAATTCAGGTGACTTTTGTACTTCTCATTGATTTTGGTTAGCAGCAGATTTGTGGTTCAGATAACACTATTCATTTTCTCAGGACTGATTCAGACTCAATGGGAGCAATTACACTTGATTAAATACTTTTGTATTTAATCTTTAAAAACCCATGAATAAAAATCTTTTTTTTACCATATAGAAATAACAAGTTTGTGTAGATAAAACCTGCTAGTTTTATTTTCCTCTTTCAACTCACAACATTCCTTTAAATTGTTTTACAGTAGCATTTGTTTATGCATTCATATTAGAATACATGCAACTATTTCCATGTAATCCCCATATTTTTGAGGGAATATCACAGTTATCAGACCCATGGACACTTGGAGCAGTAGGAAATGCAAGTAAAATCAGAACAATTCTTTAGAAATTAGAGAAGCTGTTTCAATTACAGAAGAGAAAATATTATTAACTTGCTCTTTTTTCATCATGAGAAGGAGACAGTATTCCTATAAACTAGAGCAGGAAACTTTTCCACACCGCTCATGAATCTTCCAAAGACAATCTAGCTTGGGTCATCAAGGTGAATGCAAAAATAAAACCCAACTAAAACCCAGGAGATGTATTAGTAGTTCTTGATTCTAGACTTCATTAATAAAAACATACTGAGTTTTCAAGAAACCTGAAATCAACCCCACAAACGAGCGCACATCAACCCCACATCTTCTTTGTATGTCCGTCCCTAACCTAATCTGTATCACCAAATTTAAACCCATTTGCTACTTACTTCCTTGGAGATTTGACTTATTTAACCTCTAAACCTGCTGCTAGCGTAGAGGAAGAACAACCGGTTATTCTTCAGTCTTATTAAATGAACATTCCTTGCACATAACAAGCCTCATTGCTCAGCCTATCATGCTGAATCTAGGAGCACAGATGTGCACGGGGAGCAACCTGACAGAGAAGCTACTCCAGGAGAGCCAGAACAGCTTTGGAAATTCTCTAATTTATTCTTGTTTCCCGTGCAGCACGGGAAGCATGAGATAGCTGGAATAGCCCTGTCACATCTGTGTCCCAACCACATTTGTTCAACAGGCCTGAGTCGAACTATGTATCAACTTAAGGTAAACCTTGACAAGGTATGGTTTCCCAGGGTCAGCCTGTATAGGCAGGTGCAGTCCCAGAATCAAGCACAGCAGAGACCCAAAACTAATAAAAAGAAATTTCTGAAGTTTGTCATTCTGTTTCCCCACTGCAAGACAATATGTTCCCTCTTTCTTTACTGAACTTTGGCAGTTCTATTTTATCTTGCATGAGCTGAAGGCAGAAGATAATGGGGGAGATACTGTCTTTGGGAATCATCCTCACTGAACTGAAATCAGACATTAGACCTCTTCAATGCTTCACTGTGTGTCTGAAATGCAAACTGTAGGGATCAGGGGCTTAGTTGTCCTTTATACAGTGCTTGACTACTGTTTATAGTTGTGTATCAGTGGGAGAGGGCAGCATCATGTCTAGGAAATCAGATACCAATGTTCAATTTTTGCACAGGGGTTCATAAACCAATATCAATTAATCTTGCCAGTTGAGCTAATGTGACAAAATAAACTCATCTTTCAGAGGGAATTTTTTACGGGTGTGGGTCTGTCAGGTGCCAGGTCTGCTCCTTTGCCTATTTCCTCATTAAAGTTGCTATATTTTACTGCTCATTCGACACAACATTTAGTACCTGATGTATATTCTCAGAGATCTATGAGGTACTCATTCATTAAGAGAGGATACAGGAAATAGCAGAAGTAGATGCTTTCAGATGTTCATTGTGACACTCCCAGCAGAGGCAGGCTCTTTCTGCGTTTCTCTTCTACTTTTCTGGATGACACCAGAGAGGAGCTAAACTCAAAGGAGCTAACAGTGTAAACACCTGCAACCTCTAAACAACACTGAGAGGAAAAGAACCAGTATGCTGAGGCACAGACAGCAAAGATCAGAGAGGAAAACAGAGAATTCCTAGGCTGCCAGCAATTTTGGGGAACCCTAGCAGTTCCACAATAAAAAAAGGGAAGTTGCAACAAACTTGTATTCTGGGACAGAACCAAGACAATGATCAGCATGAGAAAAAACAGCAATGTAATACCAGCCTTTTACATCTTTCAGCCCTGTGGTATATGAAATTCAGGCAAATGGAAATATCTGAACCAAGGTTATTTTTTCTTTTTTTGCCCTGCTCTAAAAAACTGAATAATAATTTGCTAGTGTTTATTATAGCATTTCTTGGTTTACTCTCACCCTTACCATTTCAGGCTGAAAATTTCTGTGATGCTCTGATGCAACTTGCTATTCACAGGACAATGTGCGACAGAGAGAAATAGAAGGGAATATCTCCTAGGTCTACATTTTCAGAACTCCAGAAGCTTGTGGCACCAGTGTAAGGTTTGTGGGTGATGGGTAACTAAGAAAAAGATACAAAACTTGTAAGATTCTGATTCAGAAGCAAAAATAAATTGTCTTGTCACCCTGAGCAATTGTCTAAACAATGCTGTTTAACCAGATCATTTAATATTTAACCTGATTATTAAATATTTTTCCAGGAATTCAGAGCCAACTTCAGGAGCTGGTAAACTCACTCATCTTTTAAAATGAAAAACCTCAAGTATCAGATTTGCAACGTGTATTAAAAAATATCAGGAGGAACTGAGAAGGGAAGAGGGTTGAATCTTGTTTTACAAGACCATGATCATAAAGTTCTCTCTGTAAATTCAGCAATTCCTTTTTATTTATGCCATTTTTTATTTATGCTCTGATGCTTGAAATAATGTTTAGTGGTCCCGGTTCTGCCCTGTAAGTCAAGAACACCTCAATTAAAACTATTTTCAATATTCCTTATTTTCTGGGACTCTTTAGCAGTTTATCTGGCATTAACCAGCAGCAAGCTGTAAAATACAGACCAATTCTTTTCTTTTTCTTTTGAGGGGAGGGAGAAGTTTTCTGCCAGTCCCCTCCATGCTATTTTCTTGTCTAATTTTAACACAGATAAGAGAGGATATTTTCCATTTTTTTTTTTTTTTAATGGTATGAATTTAAACAATTTATGCAGAAGCTTTCCTCTAAGTCCATTTTTAACCCAACTGGCTTTTGTGAACGAATCTGGAATAAACAGTGTTACCTGATGCCCCACAATAATCAGAAATTAACTTGCATATTCATCTTTATGACCCGTTGTAGAGAACTCCAAGAACTGCATCTCTTGGAGCTCTGTCTTGTCTGAGCAAACAACTCTAGCAACAAAGAGAAAAGCTATTCCTAGTCCTAAAGAGAAGCAGCTTCCTACTTAATATAGATAGCAGATTACGAAACCTACTCATATGTCCTGACTAGAAGCTGTTGAACAGGAAAAAACACATATATTTAAGTCTCATGTGAGCAGAACATAAAATCATTCTTCCTTCTGGTGCATGTTAGTAAAGTGGTTCTAACACAATTTCTATTTGTGCCAGCTGAGGGGGTGCCCTTTGACACCTGCCTAACATGGAGTACAGGACCTCTTTTGGCAAAATTGCACGTTGACAGGTAAATTGCAGAGAACAGTTGGGAATTATACTGATACAAAAAAAAAAAGAAGATACAAACAAAAGACCAGCAAGCCTTAGCATACTGCAGGCCTGCTGCCAAAACTCTGAGCTCTGCAAATATGAGGGGTTTGAGGCATTAGTATAGAAAGCGCAAATGTTCCCTGCCCTCCAAGTAATTTGCAGAGTGCTGCATCTATGAAATCAAGACATGTGTTTAAATATGCCATTTTCTATGAACACAAGATCTTTATTAAACTATGCTGAGAGCTAAATAAACTGAATTATTACTGCTCGCTTCGGGACTTTTAGGTCAAATTCTGTCACACTAATTAATGACAATAATGTGTGACATTACAGCTGTGTGTGTACAAACAACTTTACTTACTCTAAACCCCCAAAAGATATTGCAGAATGGCTTGTACCCATGAATGAAGTCTCTTAGTTCACTTAAAACTTAATTCCAGTGCTTAGAAATTAAAGACCCTCTGGGCTGTCATATTATGCAACTGTGAAAATCTCAATTCCTGAGTTAGAGAGTCTTTAGACCATGTTTTCCCACATGAAGCATAAATCACAGAACTTCTGCAGTGGCCTTCTGTTTCTTCAAAACAGTTATTTTAAGTGCTTGCAATCAGTACCTTCCACAGTCTGTACCTGAAGTATAGTGGTGGCACTTTCACAGAGTATCATTTCACAGCAAGTGAATAGCTGTTTTGAATACTGCTTCAGAACAATATTTTTTTCCTAAGGAGTGCTATTTTAAAGTAATTTGTCCAAATATAGCCTCTTATACTTTTAAAAGCTTTTGAAAAGACCAGTAGGACTTATCAGCAATTTACTCTGGAGATAGGGACAAAGGAAGGTGATTGTTAATCTAGAAAATCCCCTGCCATCTGTGCTTGTTTGGTGAAACAGAAGACGCAAGACTTGGATGCAAATCTGTAATACTTGATTTCATGCTAAGGCAAGAGCCTGTGCTCAGCTGCTTAAAGGTGTATCTGTGTAAGCATAATGTGGTATCTTTAAAATGAATGGGATACTTCAGCATGAGGTACTCTGTACTTGAGGAAGGGCAGTAAAATACAAACTTTTGTTTCAGTACTGTGTCTTAAAAAAACTTCTGCAATTGCCTAATTTGTACAGCAGACAAGGTTAATTCTTTACTGCCCACACAGGCTGAGTAACGTTGTCAGACAAAACCTCTCCAGCCACATACCACATCTGCATACATCATGAAAATGACCTAATATCACGAGTTCCAAGATTAGTCTTTGAATACCAGCTAATACCCTGATAATATTTGCTGTTTGTCAAAATATTGTCCAGAATTAACCTTTATATATTTTTAAGGCAAATAGTCTCAGTTTAAATATTTTTCAACTGTCAGGACTTCAAACTCAGCCTGTAATCTGATGCTAACTTAGTGCATCTTTAACATCAAATTATACCCTCAGTTACTTGTAGGAGTATTCATGTTTGAAAATACTGTGTAGGCAAACATATTACTACATCTATACCATACTCTAAATAGTGGAAAAAGAATCAGCCATACCTTTTTTGTTTCAGCTTATCTTTTTAAGGATAAAAGCCCTAAACCCAGGCCATAATAGAAAACCATATATGCTTCTAACAACGTATGTTTCTAACAACAAATCTCATATGATCAGAGACACAAATAAGAGACAAAATACCATCTATAGAATTGCTTTTAAGAATACAAGATGTTGCTTACATTGCTTTGTGCTGTTATGATTCAGGCTCTTGACATCACTATGAAGCTTTTTCATGCTTACTTTGAAAATCCTAAATATCTTCTGTGGAATATTTAATTTATGTTTTCATGGAATAAACCTGCCTATAGACAGCTTCCATTCTGATTTACCTGCAAGTTTACGTCAGAGCCTGTAGAATATGACAATTTCTGCGTTAACCATTTTTCTATTCCATTCTAGAATGGAATTATTTTTAAAACATTAACTTTTGGGCTGCATTCCACTTTCTTTAATATATGATGACCATCTAGGCAGTTTTCTCTTACCTTTTATTTCTAGAAGTACAAATGCTAAAACTCAAACCAGAAGAATTATGTACTATTCCCACAACATTTGAGGCAATTTAGATGGTCAAATAGGGAAAAGCATTGTAATTACTAATGCTGTAAATCAGTGAATAACAAATGAATGGAAATGCCAACACTTCGCTGCTTGGACCCATTCTTCTACCAACTTTGATAGGTTTCTTTTACAGTGCTGTTTATGCTGCTGGTAGATTTGGCAAAATGTGAGATAATAAAAAAGAAAGTGTTAGTTAAAATGTATTGCAAATATCCATTTTCACCAGCTATTCTTCATTAGCATAGTGACAGTCTTGGAAACACAGCTTAATCTAAAAGCTTTTCTAAATTTCCTGTGACCTTTGAATCTCTTCCTGCCTTGCAGTCTAATAGCTCAGCCTCAAAATTATTCCCCTAACACAGTCCTACAGCTGCCATGACTAATGAGACACAGGTTTTTACTGCAGTGAGAAAACAAAATAATCAAGTATTAGAGGAAAAAAGATTTTATACAAACTAAAAGCCATTTTATTCAGATGCTTGCTATGAATAAAAGATAATGATGTGTTTAGATACTGCTGTGTTAATATTCATAGTTAAATGAAAATTTTACATACCTTGAGAAATGATGAAAATGAGTTGACACGTGACTTTAAATTCACATTAAACGCTTCATTTAACAGTTTTAATCAACTGCTATGCAAGACTCATCTACAGAATAAAATATGGAGATTTTAAATTGTTTATTAAAATTAAGGTGACAAAGCATTAATGCAGAGTCCAGTAAAAATCTTTAAAATACAAAAGTAGTGTAAGTTTGAAGCCTAACTTCATACATATAGTCACATAATTAAAAAGTAAATATATAATACAATATAAATAGAACAAAATTGCATATAGTCAGATAATCTTCTGAAAGTAACATTTTTCTCATTGGTGAAACAATGAACAATTACTATTACTAATACAGCATAACACAGAGTTACTTTGATTGAAACTTTAAGGTTCATCTGTAGAATTTGCAACAACAGTCAGAAGTCATGCTGCCATGCTAATGGGATGTGTTAGATGAAAATCTCTGACCCTTTTTAAGAGATGGAGTACAAGGCCAAAGATGATGGTGTTTTTTGTAAAAGATGGTAGTTTTTGTAAGTTTTTTACAAGATGGTAATTTTTGTAATTTGGTAGCTGTGAAGTAGCAGCTTTTGAAAAGAATTAAATACATCATACATCACTGCAGAGATGTTTGCTCTTTCTAAACAAAATAATTTCCTCTATTTATGTATGTCAGTGCATTGCTGATTCACAGCTTCTTAATTTTGACCGTGTTTGGCATTTTGCCTTGGATTTGTTTCAGATCTCTATCATTTGTCTTTGCAACAGAATCCTTTCCTAGGCAAAAGATGTGACACTTACTGTGAGATACTAAGTAGCCAGACAGTTGTTTCTTTAAAGACAGTGGGAAAATATGTTTTGAATAAATAAGCTTTTGAAGAAAATAGAGTGTCAGGAGCTTAAGATGTACAATCCAGTTCACAGAGGGCTATTAAAATATTGCACCATTTGTTTTCTGTGAATATGAAGTAGTCCGAGAAATTGTTTGTTTTCCCACATTACAATAATAAATGCTTGTAGGGATTTAATCTAGTAGACGACAGCAAATCCAGGGGCTGAGAAAGTGACTAAACAAAAAGAAGAGGAAGGAAAGACTCTTGAAATAAAATGAAGTTTTAAAATACAGGCCAGTGGGATAGCTTAACTAGGGCCATCATAGATGATTATCAGTTCCGGATACCCCAAATTCAAGGCTGACTGCCATTTCTGAGAATATTCTCTTCCTTGAACCAGAAGTCTTGCTGCATGGAAATCCCACAGGTCTTACTCCTAGGTAACTGGGTGAAATTCTGCATTTCTGGTGGTAAACAGTGTTTCCATCAAAGAAAATCCGAGCACCATTAGTGTGTTCTTTAATAACTAGTACTAGTATAACTAGTATAACTTTAATAACTATATTGCAAGAGAATCTTGTAGCTTGTCGGGAATCTTATAGCTTGCACTCTACAGCTTGTAGAGTGACACATTAACTCATAGTCTCCAATGTTGCTTAAAGGACACTATAATAGTAAAGGACACTAATAGATATTTCAGATACTTTCTTTGCTCTGAACTACTAGAAGTTTGAGGTTGTCACAGATGAGCAATGATTGCAGGTCTGCTTGGTGCACTCATGAATTAAGATGCTATTTTAATTCACCCAAAATGGCTTTTTTTGCCTCTATTTGCTAGCAGGCATTTAAAAAGCTAGGTATTCCATGAACAGTGTTTATGCATGTTACAGACAAACCTCAGAACTGCTGTAAACAATGAAAGAAACACACAAACCAGTAATAGACTAGGATAGAATTATTAGAGGTAATAACTTATAATGTAATATCTCTGACATCTCTCTCTTGAACTTTATTCCTTACTGTTAAAACACATTTTAGATAGGGTTTTGGCCCAGATCTGTGTGTAAATCAGATGGCTGCCAGTGAATAAATCACAGCTGTCAGCTTAACATCCAGCACTCCCAGGAGCCACAGAAAACAGAAGAATTGCAGAGGGGTGACAGGGGGAAGATGATCCTGAAGTATTATTTTGTGTAGATGCTGTGAAGCAAACTCAGTAAATTGCTTTATCACTGAATATCCTAATGTCTAGTGAGACAGGCATAGAGTATATTCAGTCATAATCACAATGGGGATAACTAACTTACAAGATAGATCCTCTTAAATAAGCACATTTGGGGAGATTGGTGGCACGATGGGAAAAAAACTAGTTTCTTCCAAATGTTTTGCATGAGTCTGGTATTTGGAGTCAGGAATAAACAGATGACCACAGGCTAAACCTCACATTCCGGAAGCTACAGAGCCTGAGTAGCTCTGGACAAACTATTACAAGTAGAACTGCTAGGTTGTTTTAAAAACAAGACAGCATGATGCATTGTCTATACTCAAACAAGACTGCCTATTTCCAAGACCTACCAAAGGAGACTTTCTTGCGACACAGGGAGTCTGTTCACTGAGGGAAAGATCTTGGACTTGTCTGTGGCCTTCACCTAAGAGTGACGAGAGAAATAAAGGCAATTCTTTCTTCAATATTCATCCATAATTTATTATTTATTCTGATAAAAACAACTAGTAATTTGTTAATAATTTTTAAAAAGTATCCTGCTATTAACCACAACATGCAATTACATATGTAAATACTGATTTACCTTTCCTCTTTCTTGCTCCTTCCCTGTGGTAGCCAAAGGCACCCCAAGATCTGCACCAGGGCCTCTAGTGAGAGGCAGCCGCGTGAGCAGTGCCTAGGCACAACCTTCCCTAGGGGTCCCCATCCCTGCCCAGTGCCCAGAACCCCACATCAGCCCCCCTGCAGCTGCCAGCCGCCTGTCACAGCAACACCACAGCAGGGCCAAGCTCCAGCTCCTTGCGGCCTTGCCTGGCCATGGCCTCACTGAGCCTGGCCCACCTGCAGGCCCACAGCCAGGCCTGTGCTCAGCCTGGGAGGTTCCTGTACCCTGTGGCTGGGGCTGCCCTGGGGCCCTGTAGCTCCCCAGTGCACGGAGTGACTCTCCTCATGGCTTGCTGACTGTGCCCTGCCTCGCTGCTGCTACCAAAGAGGTGCCAGCTGCTCCATGCCAGCTCCTTGCAGAGGCACCAAGGCGGGCGTCCCCTCTGCACAGACCGTGGCCAGCTCCCTGCATCAAGGTAAGCTTGAAACATGTGGAGGCAAAGCAGGAGGAGATTCAAGCCAGGGCTTTGGGACTGTTGCCATTTAGTCTCTGGGCTTTATTCCAAAACAAACCTCCCCCCACAAAGTGCTTGAAGTTACAGTCAGAATTTAGGAGTCGTCCCTGGTGCATGGGGCTCCTCAAAACACACACTCCCATCTGTTGAATGCTTGCATTTTGAAAACTGGTGTTTTCCTCTCAGAGATTACACTTTACAGCCCCAATGCCTTGGTGGTTTTGAAATGATTGCTGCTTGTATCCATTGTAAGTTCAGGAAAGGTGGTTCCCTTTGCTTTCAAGTTCCCTCTATAATAGGTGCATATAGGGGCAAGGCAGGCATTTTCCACAGCCTTACTGAAGAGCTGGAGATGTGCCAGGCTCCTGCCTCTCCTTTGCCTCAGCTCTGAGTCCCTGTGTGGGCCACAAGTCAGCACATAGGCACCTAATGAACCTTGGTGCATGGGGCAACCTAGCACCATGTGTAGTTCCTGGGTGAAGAAACGTAACTCTGATTGCCCCCCCTGGGCAATTTGCACTCATAGACCAAGTGTCAAGCTTGATAAAAGAGCATTTTAAATCATGTCATGGCCACAGTAAGGAGGATGAAACTACAGCTTAGTGTTTTCTTTAACACTGATTAGTCAAGGAATTGTGCTTCAGTGTAGAGCGTAAATTGCTTTTTTTTCTCATGGGAGCTATGTAGCTATGTAACAACTTTATAATATGAGATAAATTTCTGAAACATGACTTGTAGAAAGGATTTTGACATTTAAGCTCCTCCCTGGCTTCAGGGTATCATGTTAAATAGAATACATTTTCTCTGGCAAAATAGGCCTGTAAGACAGAAATGTGTTGCACGTTATATAAACAGGGAGGATAAAGGTTTTTATGCTTTACCGCCTTTTAAAAAGGGAGAAATATTGCTGCCCAGATTCCTGTGGCACATATTGGGAGAAAACATCCAGGCGCTTTATCCTTTCTTCTGCGACTAGCTCACACCTACTGGTACAAGCCATCCTGCAAATCTCATCTTTTAAATCTTTTGCTTAAAGTGGTTATGGTGGTTCCTTTTCCACACAGTCCATGTGGATAAGCAGCACTCAGAACTATGACAACATTGACACTACGTAATAGTTAATACCAATATTTCCCTTTTATTTGGGTGCAGATCACTCTGTCATTAGTAAACACCTATGACAGTGTCTAATAAGCATCACAAGAGTTCTGGGGAACTATTTGCTTCCTGTCCAGCGTCATGTTGTGAAGGCATACACCTGGCAGAGTGTGCAAATTCCTGCTTTGTGTATTGGGAGACAGTTGACCCTTCATTACATTGAGTCGTCACTGATCACTGAAATGAGCAATTTTTCGAGGTAGTCAAAGAATACCATACACCATTAACTTGTTCCCTGTTCTTTCAGGAGAACAAGTAGTCAACGTAAATAAATCCTCCTTATTGACCTCCTGCAACAAGAGTTGCCTCAGAGTTCATTTCAGTGTCTGGATTCTCCTTTAAGAAATAGAGTTATGAAAAACAGATTCTCTATACACCAGTCTTCAAAAGATGGATGCAAAGGATAATAAAATAATAATGGCTATTTGGAGCCCCTAAGGGTGGTGTTACTAAAAAAAAGTAGAGGATAATCTTCACACAAGTTTCTGGGGCATTCATACTGTTGTTAGAGAGTGCCATACTAAGATGCCTGTTTAGTTCTTTCAAATTTCATAATAGCGGAAGTCTAGATAAA
Organism: Pezoporus occidentalis; assembly: GCF_034315485.1. Taxonomy (NCBI): domain Eukaryota; kingdom Metazoa; phylum Chordata; class Aves; order Psittaciformes; family Psittacidae; genus Pezoporus; species Pezoporus occidentalis. The sequence continues at coordinate 4,770,561 of NW_026914502.1, forward strand.
AGTCTTCAAACTGTTGTTTGCTTATACTCTGATTATTTAACACTCAGACCTCCACATTGGTTAATCATAGACATATACTGAACGCAAAAATATCAGTGTCACAAATAATAAGCCCAGTGAATTCAATATAATGTATCAACAGTGTTGAAACCATCATAAGAATTAACAGGAGTGAATAAATAAAGCCTTGTTGTAGCTAGTTCCTAATTACATCTAAGTTGTTTAACTTAGGACTAATTTAACCCCTGCCTTCCTGTAAGGAGTTTTAAATCTAGCTGTGGGATATACTAATATTGCTTGAAATGGTAGACTGTAGCTTGGCAAACATTGCAGATCAGTTCCAACAGGAGTTAATTGGTGAAAACAAGCCCTTAATATCAATCCTGTTCATGAACTCTTTCAGCATCGCTGCAGTAGAAATGAAAGGGAATCAAAAGCTTGGAAATGGTGTGTGGGTTTAATACCTGCAAACGTGTGTCAAGCCTTCTTTGGTTTCACAGCTCTCAGACAGTGAGAGCATTTTGCATGACTTATTCAGTGTAGGTAGGTGTTATCAGATGTTGCCTTTTCCTTTCACCCTTTTGCAGTCTCACCAGAATAGGCTATCTTGGCTGTCATGAAAAGCCAGAATACTTTGTCTGTCAAAAAAAAATAAACTGGCAGCACACAGCTGCAAAAACTGTCAGTTGTGAAAGTAGCTAAGCAGCACAGGTTTTACATTCCAGCTCCCACTCAATTTAAGCAGAACAGTATTTATTCAAAGTTATTAAAACAGAGCACTGGTGCAAACGTTGAAATGAACTAGTTTTATGACCTTACTAAAAAAAAATTATGAATTCTCTTAGCTAAAACACCAGTGAATCAACTGAGGTCAATATTAATTCTAGTAACAACATTAAACTTTAGATTACAGTCATTAACAATAGCCCCTGTGGAAATGATCTTATCTTTCTATCACTGTCTTTTGGATAGAACTTTTGTAGAGAGCATCTCATGTTTTTGCAGAGCATCTGGGTTTTACATTTGCCATTGAGGCCTAAAAGTTGGTGTCTTAGATGAGGAATGAATTTGGAATTGATCTGGACCTTGTAAAACCTTTATTTCTAGCTTCACCTTTTGAGTCGCTATTTTTGGCATGTTTTAATTTGCAACTGTGCAAGATTCAGCCATGCTTAATGTTATGGCAAGAGCCTTTGAGGAAGCTCAGTATTTTCAAAAGCATATATTGTGTCAGTGATGGTGTAGCTCGCTACATTTTTTCTGGGTCTAAATTCTTCTCCTGGGTGAATGATGATGTTCCATTTTGGTCCTTCAGAAGCTTTCAGGAAGAACAACTGTTAGCTTATTGATATGCTGACTTAATATCCAGTCTGTGGCTCCTCAAATCCTTGAAGCAATTTCAGCAAACAGCTTTCTTGACTTCCAAATTTTCCCAAATTTCATCTCACTTGAGTGTTCATGTTTTATGATGGAGACAAAAATGAACGTATACGAAAACAAATTCAGTACAGCCACAGTCAACATTATTTATTTCTTTTGAAAGATCTGGAAGATAGGCTCTGGAACAAAGAGAGGAATAAAAAAGAATTAGCACCAGTTAAAGCTCTTAAAAAATAGTTGTTATCTCTGTTACTCAAGATTCTGTTGGATAGCAAAAGCAATTAGCATTGTTATTTTTGTAACAAAAAAAAAATAAATCTTTGCTCACAGAAGCAAACCAGAAAACAACCTTCATTATGCAACATCTCATATTAAGAGAGACTATTTTGAGGTTTTTTTTCCACTGGTTTTGCCAGTAATTGCCCTTCCTGTATGGCACAGATGAAGAGTCATAGCTCTTTATAAGCCATTTTGTATAATAAATATTACTTGTTTTGTTGTTCTTTATTCCACTTAATTCATGCTAATTCTATTTTGCTCTTCTTTTCTGTCAGTCTAATGTCTGTTAATGTCTTTCTGGAAAATAAAAGTTTTAAACACCAAAAGTCCAACTATATGTTAAATTCCACTATGATATATCTACATGATGATATATCTACATCTGTAAAAATCAGACAGAAGGAAACCACTTCTTTAAAATCAATTTGGCAATGTAGAAGCTGAAAATGCCCATCCAGATGGAATTGAGATTCTCTAAAGGTTCTGTGTTTTCAAACAGAATAAAACCTTATGGCTTTTCTAGTCAGTCTTTTCATAAGGATATATTATTCTGTGGACTTGGACAACTCAAAGTCACAGTAGAAAAGATAAAGAAGGCAATAAACTGCTGCCATAAACTCAAAGGGAGATGAATACTTTAAAAGTTCTGTATAAATAAAACTTATTCTATTAATTTGCTGGTAAAAGTTGCAGGCACGTATGTTTTGCTTCATGTACTGTCTGAATGAAAATTAAACAATTTCTTAAGCCACATTTCAATGACTAGACACATTTCCTGTGAGACTTTTAATCCAAGTACATGTGTGTCCATCTCCATCTTACTGAGCCTGAACATTAATTATTCATTGAGTTTCATTTACATGGAATTTTAAAAGATGAACAAGGTCTACCATTGACTATAAAATACATCATAGCTACTGTGAAGTATAAATATCTACTTCAGAACCCAAGTATGGCTTGAGTCTGATCCTGTAATGAATTTTGTTCTGCCACCCACTGAAATGGAGACATGTTCTCACTTCTGGACACAAGGGCAGATAGAGATTGTTATAATTTGTTAAGAATAAGAATTCATTAGGTATCTTTTGTAGCAATACTATGATGTTTCTTTAAGAAAAAAAACTTTCTACTTTTCTTATGGCAGAGGTAGGAAGCCATATAGAAGGTACTATACTATACATGGTAGTATAAGTCTGCCATAACCACAAGCTCACCTGAAAGGGTACACTACAGAAAAGAAAAGAACCGCTTTCTAGGAAAGCTTTCTCTTCTTTGTTATGCAAACAGCTAAAGATGTTGCAAAATTTAATGCTCCATTTTTGGGTTTATCGGCCTCTTTTTTTAATTTCTTTTGTATATTTGGCTGAATGTTTCCTTGGATTACATAAACTTTATTTTCTTTAACTCTCTTATGCTTATTTCCATCTTCTGTTTTTTAAGCTGAAAGCCTAAAATATAGAACAGAACAGAAGTTTCACTGCCCTTGGAACATGACCACATGCCTTTGTGGTGAGCAACATAGCTTCAGCCCTATCAGTGTTCTAATATAAAGAAAGAAAGATGTAGTCAGTTCTACAGGCTACAGACAGAGTGAGTCTATTACAGCATCTCTATAGGCAGGCACTCTGAAAAGAAAGCATGCACTAAGCCAGAGTTTTGGTGGAAATATAGCTCATCTAAGTTTCATATCCTCCCATCCCACCCTGAAGGTGAACAGATTTATTAAAGTTACATGGTTCTGTAGAAACTTTCCACATTTGAAAGGACTGCGGACAGGATGGGTGATGTCATTTATGGGGTGAGTAGTTCAGATATAATATCAAAACAGAAGGCTGAGGTGCAAGGGTTAGTTCCTCTAAGGCATTGAATGTTCTCAGTTGCATAAAGAAACTCAGTAATCAATAACTTTTGGTGTGCAATTTATAATGTCCGACATTAGCAGAGATTGGAGACTGTTGAAAATGTCACCAATTATCTCTATAAAGGCTAAATCCTCCAGGGATGATATCAGAAAACAAATAAGTTTACTACAGTGCATTGTCTTTATGAATTCTGATCATATTTTCCCATAACATCAATGACACGTGAATGGACTTAAAAATTATGTAGCTCAAGGAATAAGAACAGAATATAGAAGAAAGGTTAAAATATATCCCTTCAGCTAAAATTTGTAAGATGGATATTAGTAGAATAATCCAGATAGAGCATAAATACTTATGCTTTCACTAAGCTTGCCCTTTCCATCTGATCTAAAGGCTCATAATATGGGATTGAAATTTTTGTGTGTGTGCGTCATATTCTGGACTCTCAAATGAGTTGCTCCCTAAACTACCCAGTATCTAGTGAGTATCATAGGGGGCAGGTGTCAATCTTGAATAAAGCTTGAAATGTGAAAAGCTCATTGTAAGACAAGGTCTCAGTTCTCACAGTGCAAAGATGTAAGGAATTATAACCCATATTTTATACAGAGAGCAAAAAATGTTGAGAGAATTGTTGAAGGTCACATAAAAAAATTTATATTGAAACCAAGTGCAAAAGTCAAATCTGCTTTCAGCTAGTCATTTAGTCATTTACTCTTTTCTGGTCTTAATCTTAAGAACTCTTAGCTTGTCTACCTAACAAGGCTGAAGAAATTGCTTTATACATTTTAACAGCATCATTTAGAAAAATGCTGCTTTAATAAAATGCCTTTCTAGCAGACCTGCACTGTAGTGTAAGAGAAATGCATAGATCATGTAACATGAGAAATGTGTTCATCTGTAAGGGGTGAATTCAATATGCTGTTGTATTTGATAGAATAGCAATCAAACCCATACCCTGAGATACTGCAACAGCTGTGTACCACCTCAAATGGAACAGTCTTCTTTAGGTTTAGGCTTAGATGGCATGCTAAAAATTACCTGTTCTTTCAGACTTTGATCGTTTTCCCAGTAGGCTTCTTGCCACAAGTAACAATTTTATTTATTACAACATGTCTCTTGTTTTACATATCAAATTACGCTATTTTCTAAAGGCAAGGGGGAAAGAAAGAGAGAATGTCTTCCTTTTGATTTTGATATTCCAGTACTAAGATGAAGATTTCATAGAGCAAACCCTCTCTCAGCATTGAGGCCTGGCCAAAGTACTTCCCTTTTGTGGTGCAGTGCTTTGTAGTATAACATAAGCTAGTGGTGGGAAAAGGTGGAAACACATAGGGAGAAATACACTGAATGGTAGAGATGCCATTGCCATCACAAATGTCAAGAAAAACTTTTCTCACAGTTGGGGCAAGAGAAGGTGAAAGACAGTATATGAGAGAAACCAAGCAGGACTTGTTTTACAACGATTTGGGAAGTTGAACGGGCCTTGATATGTGAGAGAAGAGATGTATCCTTTTTCATAAAAACTGGAACTGAAAATCTATTATCATGAAGAGGGTTCAGGATAATGAGCTTTTTTGGATGGCAAGTTAAGGAAGTACTAGGATGTCTATATGGATATCTACAATAAGAAATTGTGTTGACTAATGGCATACACATTTCTACACCTATGTACTTTTTAATACTCCTCTTTCAAGAGGTTTCATTGAAATTAACACAGCTTCCATGGTTTGCCTCTGAAAAGCCCAAATGGAGAGAGCGTAAACCCTAAAACTTAATTGTTAGTAGGGTTTGGAGAACTGCTGTTTGTCTCTTTCTCCCTCCAGATCTAAATTATTAAAGAAAAAGTGGTAGATAAAGACCATCAGAGGAAGTACAACACTTCTATCTTCCCTGTTAAGCAAAAACTCTTCCTTCAAAAAAGAGAATTAATTCCATTGAATGCTGAAATTAAATTCTGGTCTTTTGCACTTAAATAAAAGCATTGCACAAAATATAACCCCCATAGAGCAGTTTGGGCAATTTTACTTTGTGTCCGCATTTTGGGGGATACGCCAATATGTGGAGAATAAATTGCAGTAAGTTGACTCAGCTTGCATTAAAACATCTTTACTCAGCTCTCTGCAATGCCATTTACAATATGCTTTTGTTATTATTCTCATCATCAGATGTTAAAACGTGTTATGGAGAATTGGGAAATCAGTGTTTTTACAGCTAAGTGGTACTTCAAAGATTTTTTAAATTTGCTTTTTTCCAACTCACCAATTTATTTCACTGGGCGTCTGTTCTTGACAGGGTTATGATGTTAAGCAGGCAAAGTTGAGGTATAGTGGAGTTGCGGAGATAGATGCAGTGCAGTGAAGGCTAGAAGTCTGAAGCTTTGGTATTAGCGTGGTGAAAGTGGAATATGTTGTGTGGCAGACTGCTGTTACGAAGTGATGCATGCCAGTGAATTGAAAAGCAGATCTCTAAATGATGTCTGTATCTTCTTGCAGATGTGGTTTTCCTCAACGTGTTTTGGGAAATCTTACCTGTTTCACACATATTATTTTTCCTGCTTTCATGGAATGCTATTACAAAATGGCTGTTGCATGGACTGTGTTTAATTATGAATGTAGTATACTAAGAACATTTGAATTCCTGAAAGGAATTGTTATTTATCATATCCTGTTTCTTTTTGTGACATGAACTAATCTTTATACACCCATGCTGTAACTGCATCCCATCTTTAAGGGATGGAAAATTCTCTACTGCAGTTATTTTCTGAATTATTTTACAAGCTAGAATTAGATTTTCTACCAGTTTTACTATGCAACTCAAGTCCTGGTTTTGTATGCTTTCTCATACATTGAGCAGTAATAGCAAATACTGTATACCATTTGAAAGCAAATATATATTTGGACTTGAGCGCTGTGATTGAAAATTACCAGAGGCAATGGTAACACAGACTGTTACACGGAACTGCTGGGAAGTTTTGAGAGCTGGTTTTGGATCCCGTGTTTTCATTGTCTGTATCGAATACAGCCATGTATAATATGCAGATGATCACAGATGCCTCTAGGCCAACCTCTTGTGTATTTTCTGCCGATCACTGTAACTCCCAGATTAAAAACCTATACCTCATTAAACAGGAAGGGAGGAGTATATTGCCTTAGAAATATTACAGTCTGTCAGGATTGCTTTGTCCCAGAGTGGGGACTTATCTGTAAAACCTGCACACAATTAGTTTTTAATGATTTTATCCTGGCTCATTAGGAAAGCGGCTACCACAGAGACTTAAGAGTAATCATGCAGCTGTATCAATGGTACAGCTACTGTGCATCTTGGAGAGGCACATCAGTGTTTACTGAACTGGCTTTAAAACCCTGAGATTGTAAATGAGATAGGAGATACAAAGCTTGCAAAGTGTGTCTATGTTATTGTATAACAACACCAAGGGTTTCCCTGCTGAAATTTTATTGCCATTCTCTTTGGATAATGCATTGAATAAATCTTTTGGACATGGTTTAGAACAATATACTTCCTAAATTATGGATTTGGAGTGTATTGTAAGCTTCTTGCTTTAACTGTTTAATGCATAAATTAAGTTATATTTTTCCCATTACCCAGGAGAATTTGATTTCACACAGTTGGCCTTACTAAAGAGCAGAATTGTGGAATTTCTGGTGAGATATGTCTCTTGCATACACATAACTTACAGTTAGTGATTTAAATTAATTCTCCGTCTGGTGCATAAGGACCGTAAGGGAAGATTTTTTCCATTAACTGCTCTCTTGCTAGCAAGTACCTTAATCTACCTTGATTCTTACAGGGTCTTGCAGGATGCATAATCTTGCTCTCTGTTTGAATAACTCTTGCATTTTGAGGTACCCAGTATCATCTCTAAGTGCAACTGAAGAAAATTTGTTAGAAATTTCTCCTTCTTAGGGAAAGTTAATTCATCATGTGAAATCTGTTTTACAGTTCACATCAGTACATGCTCATGTAAGAACATGTGCACAAACTCACACACAAGCCTCTTGCAGCAATTTTACAAATAGGGAGAAATGGAATAGAGGATATTACCTTTTATCATCAAAAATCAGACTAAATCCTCAGGAAGAAATAAAAAGTTCAAGGTGATAACTTGCATTTTTGTGATGCTGCCTTTTGAACCTTTAGTTTTCAGATTTTGTTTGGCACTGAGAGAAGAAGCAGCACCTTTAAAAAGACTTAATACAGTGTTTCGGGCAGAAAAATCCCCGCAACACTGTTCTGATGTTTACAAGAGGAAAAATGCAAGAATTAATGCATATGAATTAGTGTAAACAAACTATCTTGTTACTTTCTTCTTATTTAAAAAGGGAACAGTCATAATTTTGTCCTTAAGTGACTCAAACTGTAAATCAAAACGCTATGAGCAAAGCAATGCAATTATACTTGTAACTTTTACTAGACACACAATTAATCGGGTTGTTCATGTAGAATATATTAACTATAGAGTGAAGGATGGTGAAGTTTGAGACTGCTTTATACACCGGAGAGTAAGTAATTGTAATTCATATTGCTCTTTACACATTATTTAATGCACAAAACTATCTGCAATTTTATTAAAGGTGCTGCAGGTTTAAAAAGGCTGATAGCTACATCACATGTTTAGACCAGACTAATGGATGGAAAGAAATATAGTTTTCTCTATAAACACAACTTTTGCTAACATAGGAAGGAATCAACCTAACAATACCCTGAAAGCAATTGAGAATGGTGAACAGAATTTCTATTTTAAAATGGCAGAGCAGAGCTGTGCAGATTTTCCCTCCTCCATTTTCTACTACCTTCTAAGAAATGCAACAATGAAATTTATACTTGTAGAAAGTTCGTGCCATGCATGCAAATTCTTACTTGCCAAGGATTTTATATGTTTTTTGAAGTAGAGTGACTATAGTGAAAACTCGCCTCATTCATCCATCTTCAACCTGCATCCCAAACAATTTTGCATCATTTGACACTGTCATGATTATTATTAAGGTACATGGTGAACTGATGGGGCAGTCAGCAAAGACTGAAGATTCAGGTCTAAAACTGACATTATGCTCATAATCTTGGTTTTTTTTTAGCAAACTATGCCCGAAGAAGGAGGGGTTTCTGACACAGGCAGCTAGCACAACTGGTACCTAGCACTACTGGTTGTTGTTAATCAATCTGCTAGTTCAAGTCCTTGAGTTATTTCCTAAGATGTGTATAGATGTTTACAGCTAAATGGTAATGACTGCTTATCAACCAGTACAGAGCAGATGCTGCCACTGGACTTGGTTTAGCTGAAGTTTGTCTCTTACCTTCACTGCAAGGTACCAGTGATTTCAGCTGCCTCAGGGAGCCAGCCTCAGCATTAGCGTTCAGCATTTAATTTGGTTGCCCTTAATTGCTCTCAGTATTTCATTAAATGTGAATATTTTGTATATGCAGTAGAAACATGTTTAGATCCTTGCTGAAATTTTACAAAGACACTTTATTTGCCTTATGCAATTAAAGCTCTATCAGCAGCCTCTTTCCTATGAATTAAGTAGCTATGGGTAAGATTGATCAACTAAAGTCAGGGGTCACTCTTCTTAGATTCACTAAATATGATTTACATTTAAGGAGGTGGCCAGTGTTGAACAAATGGAATCACCTTTCTTGCTGGCCTTTTCAAGCAACTAACAATCAATCCTTACAATTGTTTTATTGGTAGTTTATATGTTTATATATGTTTATATGTGGCATTTTAAAGAATATATTATATTATATTTTATTATATTAAACATTACAGAATGCTTCATACTTAGATTGGTATTAGTAATGTATTTAGTGGAGAGTTTACTATTACTCTTCCAAGTCTTTATACAGCTCATAATGTTGAGTGGCATACAAACTAAGAGAACACTAGAACTTTACTGTAATTTGGTTCCCCCACAGTTTATGTTTTATATACAGCAATAAGATTTACTCAGGAAGTGTTACATTTCAATTTGAAAACATATTTAAAATACCATTTATTTGAAAATTATATTTAAAATTTCTCTTCAATTGCAGAATTGCACTTTTGACCGTAGCAACTATTCAGAATAGTTGTAGGCAATATATTCTAAACTAAGTGGTAGCTGTAGAAGTTATAACTATCTCTCCACTTAAAGTGGTTTCATCACTGGCACCTTACAACTCTGCTGACTTGACAGGGCTATTGATACTCAGAATACTTGACTTGAGATATATCATTGCACTTATGGTTTGAACACCTCTCCAGGGTAGAATATCAGTCGTATAGAAGGGTTTCAGTTCTTTTTACTATCATCTTTTCTGTTAAAGAAGATATGTCAAGGAAGATAATATATTAAGATGGTATCTGTCAGCTAAGACATTCTTGTGGCCTTTATCTTCTAGTCCTTACAGACACAGTTTTTTCTAAAGAGTAAGCCAGTCTGCTTCTGGATTCTTTTTCACTTAAACTCATGCTGTGTTTCATATATCTGTTTGATGGACTTTCTGGAGGAGCACATCATGGCTCTGAGGATATGTGCAAATTAAAATATTCCTTTGAAGTAATTTGTCCCCATTGACCAGATCAAAAAGTAGGGGCCAGACAAAAAGTGGTCCACTGGGCTCCCAGGACAGCGATTATGCTGAGGCAGTAATGCAAGAGCTACAATGGCCATGGGACTGAAGTCGTGAGAGACACTTGCCCAGCACCAACACAGATTCCTACAGGAGGATGAATAAACACAGCTTCTATAGGCTAAGAATTTCAGAAAATAGCCAAACAACACATGGGTGTTACCAGAAAGAACATGTATCATACCTGTTTTGGGAAGGATTGAGGTGCACGTCAAATGCAAAAGGAACTGACATTATGAGGAATTGCAGGTTGATATCAGAAACCACAGGGATGCACAAACACTCTAAGTATCTCTTTCAAACTGAACTTGGGAAAATATTTTAAGTGCTACAAAACTTAGATTTATCCTTACAAATTTGTCAGTCAAATGCTGTGTTGCTTTATTCAGTGTGCCATTCATGACACTGCCATGAGGATAGGTTTTTAGACAAGCAAATCTAGTGTACAGATGAATAAATCTTAGAAGACATGAAGGAAATATTTCTTTCTCAAATACACCACCAAAAAATAACCAAAACCAAAACAACCAAAAAACAAGCAAAAAAACCCCCCACCAAAACAACATCCACTAGCAGGGGGAAAGAAAAAGAGAACTGTGTAAAGCTAAGGACTAAAGCTTTTTATTATCAAAGAAGGTGGACCAGCTCTGAGGTGATAATAACTCAAGAGATTTACTCAGCTCAGCAATGCTTTAGTTGGCAATGCTAATGTTTATGCTAGCAATGGGACCCGATAAATAAAAATCAAGAAAAGAGCAATGACAACTGAGTTCCAAATAGGCTATACAGACAAGACCTCAAATATTATTGATAAAAAAAAAATACTCATTCATAATTGGGCCTTGTAATATCGAGCCTGTCTAGAAGTAACAAACAGGAAGATTAATTAAAATCTCTTGAGGCTATAAGTAGAGACAATTTCTTTCCAAAAATAACCCACAAAAAATCAGAATGTGTTAAAAATCACAGTGTTTGAATACAAAAGAAAAATGGGATTAAATTTCTGGTGAACAAAGTGAGAGGCTATGTATCTTTGGAAGAAGTGGAATATACACTCCAGAGAAGGATAAAGGAAAATCCACAAAGCAAAAGGAAAAACAAAGAGAAGGTTAAATACTTTCTTTTATAAAAAAGGTAGTTGACCTTTTTTTCATATGAGAATAAACATTATCTTTCACATTTCAGAGGTCTGAAGTAAAAATTTGACATCCTTGGTGCACCTAGGAGTTTAATAACATAATGGATACAAAGGTGCAGGTTGCACACTTAAGCTAAGTGAGCAATTGAGTTAATTCAGTTCGATGTCAAATGAGACATGAGAGTTCATCTTCTGTTTTCTATTAACACCAGCTTAAGAAAATCCTCATATTATGGAGGCATCTTGTGACTTTGCCCCTTGAATGTTGTTCATTCACACACAATGTCACATCTACAAGTGGCAAAAGGATCCAAGTTCAGACCTACCTGGTAGAATGGCATGTTCAAGGCCACAAGTGCTTAAAAGGAAGTAACAGCTCCGTGTTTGGTGTCAAGTACCTTCTCACATGGGAAAAGACACAGAAAAATCTTGCCCTCTAGTGGTTGGAAAACTGGGAAGCAGGCACAAATCCTATTTTCACTAATTGGTATCCCGCTCATATTTGCAGCTTGAATAGTTTAGCTGGTTTGAATAACTGAAATTTTCCTTAGTTTCAGATCTGGAAGGAGAAAGACAACCACTAAGTCACTTATTATTTGAACTCATTTTTCATTAGAAGAAAAGGAAGTGTTGATACTGTGCCTGAAAGTAAATGGAAATGAGTTTTTAGAAAAAGCTGAAGCTGGTTGCACTAGCAGTCATTTGAATAATAGGAATAGCTATATCTGGATATCATGCTGTAATGTGCCACACTTTTACTATTCAAATTATTCATTCTGAAAAGGCAGAATGCAGACATAATTTCATAGATGGTATCATCCACTTTGCAATTAGTAAGGAAAATCTGACCCTGTCTGATGTAAATCTATTATCTTCCATTTAAAAGTAAATTACTTAATAAATAAAATAACACAGCATTAATGGAAAGCCATTTAAAGAACACTAGTCCTGCATTTACAGAAATAATTCATCATCTCAGTATCCAATCTGTGTATATCAAGGCAAGAATTGTGAACATCGATGCTCATTTCTGCTCATTACCCTACTGCAGTCTGTTGGCTTTCAAGAGGGTTACTCTGCATTAGATCAGTTTAAATGGAGAATTAGGACAGTCTGACATATTAGGCTCCTATGTCAGACATATATCAAACAGAAGAATTAGGCATTGAAATAAACATAAGATTGTGAGGTGCATAGCTAACTGCATTCTAAAAAGCATAGAATGAATAATTTTGCCTCTAAATTGTCTATTTATTCATTCAAATAAATAGTCCATTACTATATATTGATTTCATAGTTCTTAAATCGTATGTTAAATAGGGCATTTATCTCTTTTGAGAACAAGGTATTCATTTTTTTTTCACTGTGGAATGGGCTGTTATGCCAGAACATTATCCCTGGCTGATACTGACCACTACGCATAAGTCAGCAGGAATCCAAGTCTGGTTTATCCTTTCTCTTATCGCAGACAGTCTGTTATTATTTCTTTTTACCCAAAGATCCACAATTGTTGCTTCCTTGGCCAAATATTATTAGCCTTACTCAAAAAATATTGTTCTATAATTAGAACAAACCTTAATAAAGTATTTTTCTCCATGTTTAATCACAAAAAAATCCAAGCTTCATAGTTGCCCTGGTTTTACAAAGGCTGAAACAGAAAAGTCTGTTAGACTTTTCTCTTTTTTTTTTTAGCTTTACTTGAAAAAGAAATCAAACAGGCGCATTTTGGAATATCATTTTTTTATTAGCTCATGCAAATCGTTCACTAATTTTCATAAGAGAGCTAACCACTCCAGTCAGTTACTGCTATGTAAATAAACCAGTTAATAAAAAGACAATTGTTTTAAAGTAAAATCAAAATCTCTGACACATTATAACAAATTAAATTGAAAATATGCAAAGTTTTCTGATCTTGGAATGCCAATGATTTCATTGTCTCAATTAAAAAAATAAACCACCTTCCTGACTTTTTGCTCGCTCTTCTTTTTTCTTTTCTTACACTAAAGTTTCTTCAGCGCTGTCTACCAGTCGCTGGGGAAGCTCATGTAACCAATAATACCAACCCTCAATAAATTGGATTATTTTCACTGGATTGCATGAAATTTGACAGAATATTGCAATTTACAATTTCGTAGTAAATAAATAATTCAGAGTGAATGTTCAGCCGACTTAAATAATTTACAGTTTGAAAATGGTGTAATAGGCAAACTCTCCTGGAAAAAAAAAGAAACGCTTGCAGTATATCTTCGATACTTCTTAATCATGGTGTACTTAAGAAACCGAAGTCTGTTATCAAACTATGTTAATAAATGTTATCCTTTCAGCAGCTGATTTAGTTTATTAAAAGAAAGCTTAATAAACCGAATGACCGCTGTGTATCTTGAGAGAGCACTGCATTTTAGAAATATAGGAAGTATATTACCTATTCCAGAGTGAAATTGTAATTTTCTAACTTAGAATTAATTCCTATTTAAGTCATAGAAAGACTATGTGAGAAATATAACACCAAAAATATATGGCTGTGTATTTTCATTAACTTTGAACCTCACAGTAGTTTTTGTGAAACTCTGAAGACATTATGTATAGTAATATAAGATAGTACTAGTAATAAGATACTGCATAACTGTAATCGTACAACTAGAATATGTGATATGTAATCTAGAAGAAACCTGTTTAAAGCAAATGTATTTATTAGAAAATATTTTTTTCTGTACACAGATGATAAATACTGCCATAAAAATGATCAAATGGAATTTTAAGAAGGAACAATTTTGCCCAATATCATATATAACACGTGTCTGTGGAAAGTGCATTGAGTTCCATTGCGAGAAGGCATAATTAAAGTTGTACATTCTTACTGCAGGAGTTAAGCAACCTGTGAGCAAGGAAATAAAGCTTAACATGGTCCATTTTTAGGATATGAAAATGTGGATTTTTTTCCCTAATGGCTCCTTAGCTACAAGCACAGGAGTTCAAGGAGTTTCATACTGCTAATAATTCTGTTCCCTTTTAGTATTGCTGCCCATGAGATATTGTTGCTTACATTTGCAAATTTAGGAAATTTTAGAAAATCTCAGCTTTTGACATAGTTCTTGCAGATCCTGTATGCAGCATAGAAGATGTTCTGCAGCATGCTGTATATCAGCTGTGATAAACATTTACTTTTCTTACAATTTTGTATGCAACCTCCACAGCTTCTGGAAGTTTTAAAGGAATAAAACCTAATGTGGATAATGGGAAGAGCTAAAAAGGGACACAAAATATTCTCACAAATACCCCATGCCCTCCTAGATCCCATCTGGAGGAATCAGTTCATAACATAAATATGTAGGGACTGAAATTCCTTGCTGTTCATATTTAGATCATCTACAAAAATAAAAGTCTTCTGTTTAAAACAAACAAAAAAAACAACCAACAAAAACAAAACCAAGAAAAAACTGTACCTTACCAAAATGTGCTGATTACAAAATAAAGCAATGTGAATTATTCAAGAGACAAGCAACCCTAATTAAGGATGTAGCATGCAGTTCTTCTATCTGCAACACAAAATGCAAACCAACGTGCCCATCCTTCCACCTTGCCCCAAAAACCTCTGGCATAAGGAATCTTAAACTCTGAGCAGAAAAAACTGCATTTTTCTGATAGAAGTCTGGAATTTCTGATTATTTCCTATTGCTAGTTCAGACGTCTCCTGTTGTTTTTCTTGTTGTGAATTTCATTCTGTAGGGTCTCATCATTCCCATATGCATTGTAGAAAACATACATGCCTAAATCTAGATTAAACTCCACTATAGAATCCAGTCCCTAAAAGTTTTATGCTCAAATGTCTGACCCATGACTCAGTGCTCAAGCATATAGATGTATTTATGCTCTTTATCCAGACTAAAGAGTAAATACAGGACATGGTATTAACAACAAATCATCTCTCTGATCTCACAGAGCAAAGCAAATGAGGATACTCTCATTGAGGACACAAGAAACTCTCTGAAGGTCCAAGCTGAAACCCTGTTATGCCCAGGAGTTGTGATTAGTGTGTGTTTCATTAAAAAGCATGAGTTGAGCAAACATGCCAGGCAAGTGGTCCCCTGCGGCTTGTAAAGCAGGGGTTTATGTCACTGTGTATCCCGTGGAGGATTAATGACTGTACTGAGTCTCTGTCAGCCTCTGACTTGATGGAGAATGTCTTGATAAGTATTGCTATGGATTCCTCAACTCACGAGGGCATTCGTGTCTGAGTTTCCAAAAAGGAAAATGTGTGACAGAAGGAGTTTTCTGTCAAAAAATTCAGTATTAAGTAAGTAGGATAGCTTGAACACTGCGTTCATTGCTAAGAGCCCAAACATGACATTTGTAATGTAGATCAATAAATGTCCAATTGTTTATAAAATTGATGCTTGTGACTGGGGTCAGAAGATCAGAAGACAGTGGAAAACTGAATATTGAAATAAGTCCTGGTATCACCTGGAAGCCTTAAAAAGCCCTGAGGATAGTACAAATGCAATTCCATATAACCTTTTGATGTGCACTGTACTGTAAGAAGAGAGATCCTTTCAAATGAATACGTCTTCCAGATTTCTTCTTTTTTTTTTTTAATAAGAATGTCCAAAAATGCTGAGAAATACCCATTTTAATTGAAAAAAAAAAAAATATTCCCCCAAAGGATGCTTAGTGGTTTTCACAAATTAACAAAGCTTTCATGTTAACAGGTTAGGGTCAGAAAAATGCCCAAAGATCTCAAGTAAAACTGGAGTTAATAAAGAATATATTTGGAAAGAGAAGGACTTTTTTTCATGTTAAAAACTGACAAAGGAAATAAGAGTTTACTAACCATGGAATAGCCATACCACAAATGATTTAGGAAAAGAGAATACTGTTTCTGACAGTAGATTATGTAAGTGTGCCCTTATGTTATTAGATCAAGAACGTTATAGATTTCCTCAGCTGGAATCCTTCAATAACTCCTGCAGAAGCCTGGCCCATCTACATTCTGTCCTTGGCAAGATTAGAGTTAAAATCTAAGGTCAAATCCTTATGGAGGCTGGAGTAATCTGGAACACAAGTTCTGGTTTCAAAAATATCAATAGTAAAATTCTGAATAACACAAGGAAGACAGTGCTACACTAGATCCTTTGCATTAGACCTGCTACCTTTATTAGAATTTTCCTTTTCTTCCATTACCTTAACTCTCAAATGATTGATTTCATACTCTTTCTTTGGTTCTTATAATTACATCCAAAAAGTGAAACTGTAATAGAAGTGGAAATATTGCAGGACACAGCTGGTTTAGGAACCCTTCCAGGAGACACATGTATCCACCCTGCTTTGTAATTTTGAAAAACTATTCTGAATTTGTCAGAGTGTAGACCTCTCATTTAAACCCTTTTTAGTAAATCCAGGTATTAGTAGCCAGAATAACACAGAGAAAAAATACACAATACCCACCAGAGACAGTGTAGCAGTTCAGTATATTAGCCATTACAGGCAGCAAAATTTAAGTCATTTTTCCAGGGTAAGTGAACGTTACATGCTCAGGAAGTACACAAGATGTGAGGTAAAGATGAGTGATGACTTTTCACGGACCAAAGGTTAAAAGAAACCACTTGAGTCACAGTATTCAAAAAATATATTTTATTGTATTCAGATTACTGTACAATTCCCATTATATGCAGTAAGATTTGGGGGGTTTGACTGTGTGTCATGACTGCATTTCTTTGTCCTTTAACTAAGTTCAATTTAGAGATTCCCATTTGCAGATGCTCAAGATTTTCCTGTTCATTAGTAAGATAAATTAGACACAGTTCTTTCCTTAAAAGTAACTCACCTCCAATAGAAATGGTAGTAATTTTTACTCCTGATTTTAAAGGTTGTCTTCTTTAAAGTTTGGTTTTATCACCTCTAGATTCATGTAACCATAACAGTACAGACTTACCCTGTTGTATGCCTCTTTCATATTAACATATGTGACTGGAAACTCCTTGTGGGAAAGCTTTCCTTAATGCTGCTGGTTTAATCAAAATGTTCCAGATTAGGCTTAGTTTAATGCTCTATTGTCAAATTCGCAGTTCTCCTTGTAAGAATTAACAGAAAAACCATACACACACAAAATACTGGATCTGTCATTGGGCATTTCATGAACAAAAATAACTGAAATAAAACTCGCAAGAAATACAAAGAGGACCGAATTATATAAACCCAAACTTTTAATCAAACTAACAATATCTTTTCTGCGGCTTTTTGTTTCATTTTAACAACATGTTTAAGTTTTCTGCATTCTTCTTAAACTAATAATGTTTTGTAGACTGATTCTATTATTTTCTCTACTATAATATTTTACTCTCCCACTAATACAAAAGTTCTCAATTTTTTACCATTTGATTCAGTCTGGAAACAAGAACATGATCTTTAAAGGCATTAAGCATGCATTTTTGTGCAAGATAATATTACTTTCAAATTTGTGTTGGAAAGTTTCAAAGGTCTTCCTTTTTCTGCCAAAAATATTATTTTTCAATATAATAAACACAGTTTACATCAACTGGAAAGGTAATAGAAAGAGATGATTATACTTTCCGTTTTAAATGAGATCCAGACATTTCAGTAGTACAAAATTACCACCTTCTTAAATACTTTAACTCATTCATGTCTGCAATTTCAGAATACTGATTTTAAGTTTTATACTTTTATCAGATCTAAAACTATACTCAAACTACAACTGGCCATATCCTTTCAAGGATCAAAGTAAACAGGCACATGAAATGTGCTTCTCATGAATTTAAATTGTTACCCACTTCCTTTTCTATCTGCTAATATAAATTGGGACATTGTCTGGAATAAGTATGAAGCCAACTGTCAATGTATTTTAACCACACTTTGAATTTTGCAGCAGGCAATTACACAACCATCTTTTTGTGTTGGGTTGGCTACATATTTTACTGTCATTTTTCTTCTTACTCATAAGAATAGAATGTTTCTCTTCTTGGACTAATGTTGCATATTTAGCTACCTGTAACAGATGTATAGAAAAGCTTGAAAGGACAGATACATCATTTTGCTGCAGTTCAAGTATTCAATTTATAAGTAAAGGGCAGAAAATTCTTTATCCCATTTTAGCAGCTTACTCATGTGGTGTAACTAGATCACTGTAAAGACCTCTTCTCAAAATTCATTTGAAAATTCTTCAATCCTTTCACCTCATGTTTCTATATATGAGGTTTCTCTGTGAACTATGCATACTGTTTTACATTGCCTCGCTTGCACAGAAACAAATAAACTGTTTGAATTGCACAAATTGAATTTTAATCAAGAGGAGTGAGAGCTCCTTAAAACATATCCAGAAGCCAAAGCAAAGTCTATGTGTATAGATAATCTTAAAGGTATGTTCCTGATGATGTCTTTTAGGTTATCAATATTAGAAAACCTAGGACACTTTCAAGGAAAGACAGAGATGGAAAGGCAAAGCTCTTTTTAGGTGTGAATAAAAAATATAGCTATAACTACTTCTTATTAATATTTCCAGCTTTGTTAATAAATTATCCACAATTTTTTTCTGAAGCTCGTGTAAGTTACTCTTGGCTTTACAAGTCCCTCTAGTGGCATCTTGCATGTAATAGATAACCATAAAGGCTCCGTTCTGTTTCTTGTTCTTTATCATATACTCTATAAAATCTGTCAACTGAACAAGTAGAATAACATTCAGCTTTAAAATCATTTGGTAGTCCCTGTAACAGTCCAGCTTGCATTCATGTTATTCGTACTATGCATCCTTAAGATTAATTTCTTGTCCTGAAAAATTAGCATTGATGATTTCACTGCCCTTTCAGTCTTAGAAAACAGTATCTGGAGTAAGATGTGTTAGGTTGCTTGTTAGTTCTGAAACATTAAGAAGCGAAGGACTTCATGCGCTCACCCTTTTCTGGCTTCTGACTATAAAATAACTTCAAGTGGCTTTGTATTCTGCATTTTCAAAATACTCTTCCTTGTTCAAAGTAGGAAGAAGTGATAGATTTTTAAAGTGGTAGCAGTAGCACAATTTCATTTCATCTTTCTTATCGCTATGAGAACACTATTTACCCTAACATTTCTTAGGGCAAAAAAGCATTAACTTCTGCCTACAGTTTATTTTCAGTACAGCATCAAGTAAACAATTCAGAATTACCAGCAATCCACCTTGAAAAGATGTTTTGGAAACTTAGGCTTAGATCATGAAAAGCATCTGTTTCAAAATACTTCAAATGCTTGCTTGAGTTGCTGTGATGGGCTGATTATCCCATGATCAGCAGTTCAAATGGATTTGCTCTCTTTTTTCTTAGAAGCAGCTACATTTCTAAATTGAAATATCTAATTGTATATTTATATAATCTCCATTTGTTGCATTTTATATCTAGTGATTATATACCTCTTTCAGATTCTGGAATGAAATAAAGATCTCAGATCAAAAGATGATATGATTCATACTGTATAATGCATATAAAATACTAAGATTTAAGCTGATAATTCAGTTGCTAAGTTCCCAGAGATACCACCTACTCTTTATTATTGTAGTTTTCCCACCTTACATCAGCAGGTGATGACTACAACAAATATATTCAGTCATGTGCATTTACAGAAATAGCTTATTCTTCACAAAAATTATGGTGATATCCAGACAGACTCTAATTAGAGTTTGTTTTATTAGAGGGGTTTTTGGGGGGTTTTTGTTTTAGGATATTATAATTTAAGCTCATTCTTACATTATATAATAACTATTAACAAAGCAGACAAAGTATTTAAGATGATTCAAAAGAATAAATTTCAGGAACCAAAGTGGAACTGTTTCTGTTCTATATGAAGAAATTATTTCATTCAAAATAATCTTTTAAAATCAAAAGTCTAATCTTACTGGAAACCTGTCAGTGTCCACTAATTTCAGTGGAGAGGATGGTCCCAATAGGAGGCTTGTGTGTTGTGGATTGGAGAGAAAATGTAGGGAATAAAATATTGACAACACTTGTTCCTCCAAGCCTTTAAAGAAAACTGTTTGGCTCAGTCCTTCCAAGCCTGGATGAGATCTTTTTAACAGCCAATGCACATAGGTTTTATTTATATATCTTGCACAACACCATAGTAAATTATACTGTGAATAAACCCTGATGAATAGAAGCAACCATGCATCTAGAAAGTAGGTGTTAAAATCCTGTTCCACATTATTAGAAAACAGTGCAAGGATTAGTGAAAGGCGGGCAGCTGAAGCTGTGGCAGCAAAGGATCTTAGCTAGCAATGTTAGGCAGAAGTTCTCAAGAAACAGTGAAACATAGTGAAGATAAAGCAGCAGATACCTGTGTAGAGACACTCACTACAAGCAGAGAAGTTTCAAAGTTCAAAGTAAGCCCTCTGGGTGGTTACTGGCTCAAAATTAAGTCATAGGCTCCTTGGATTTTCATTTTATACTATTATTATTACTTCTTGCTAAAAGAAATGTAAACCCTTTCCTACAGATTTTTTACAAGATACGCATTTTTTTTGATTGAGTTTTTTCTTACACCCATGACTTGAAAAAAATGCCCATTTCAGTAATTCTGGGGGTTTTCCCCTCTGTAGTGACATATTATGGGATAAATCTCTCTTCCTTTGTGCCAGATTTAACAGCTCTTTAACAGCTATTTCCGCTCTGGTATTAGCCCAACCTGTCACACCTGCCTGAAGAGACTTAAACAATAACGTATTACAAATGCTACTGGCATCTCCTTTTTATTCAATGTAGAACCTCCTGTTGTAAAGACTCCTTTTATATCCGTCCTTTTAATTTGGTGGAAACTGAATGAAGCAGAACTGCAATCTGAGATACCACATTGTACCACAGACTAGTTGTTACATGTGGGTCAAACCAAGAAATATGTATCAATTTCTTTCTCATTTACCAAAGTTTTAGTTAAAATCATAATGGCTTTGACCATGAAAAACTTTGGAAGGTCTTTTGCATCTTACTTCCCATCACTAACATGTCCCATGTTTCCTTACTGTTGTGTCTGATCAAAAAACTAAGAAATATATTCAAGTCCTTTACGCTCGTTGAAGAAAAGTGGGTTGCAGTTAGAATGGAAGGTTATAGGAAGACAGACATAGAGAGGGACAAGACTGTAAACCTTTGGTCACTACCTGTTTTATCTGTTACTGACAACTTCCACTTGCATGATCAGTTTAGCTACCTGTGATTAGCATTGATTTCAGTGACTTTGGTGTCATAGCAAAAAGCTGTAGCAGAATTCAGGACAGAATTGAGTTTGTCTTCCTGAAGGCTACATTCTAAGTCACACAAGTGTTTGTAATACCTTGTTGCCTCACTTGATTTTACAGTCCTGAATACTGCTAATGATGTGCCTTGAATGAAGCAGAGATCAGACACTAAAACACATTTTATACTAGTAAAATTAAAAAAATCTTCAATGATCATTCACAAAAGTCTCAAATCTTCATTTTTAACAATTAAGTTCTTGTCATTTAATTAATAATTTCAACTAAAATTATTTTTTTAATAAAAATGGAATGTCTAAGATTTTATAAATGAAGCTTGTTGGCACATAACAACATTCTTCAACAATTCTCTTGATTCTCTGGACCCTTTGAACCCATTTGGACCCTTACCCTGCTACCCTAACTTCATTTCCTGAGAAGTTTAGGCCCTTGTATTCTAAGGGAGAAAGAGAAGTGTAGGAGATAAATTGCATAGACCTTGAAGGCATTTGCAGGGTGCCATGGCTGTCCACTCAATGCATTAAGCCTAAGAACTTGCCTTACAGTCCAGTCTAGCCCAGTCCCACTTTATGTGCTTTATTTCTAGCACATACAGGGGACTTTCAATCAGTTTGAATGGGAGATATCTCTAGGAATACAGCTATATCCACAGATACTGAAAAGGGTCTGCGGATCACAGTGCCACAACCCAGCACCTGATGATGTAAAACATACTTTATAAAAATTATAAGAATGTAAAAAGCTGCAATATCACACATGAAAATTATGGAAGCAGGTAGACCTTGAGGATGTTCCTATAGCAGTTAATACCATGCAATTTGTCATCAATTTTATCATCTTTAAAATTTAAAAATCTTTAGATATTAAACAATCCCTAAATGTTAATTTGCCAGATGCATATTTGGAATATGCATGCTACTTCATGTGCTCACAAAACAGGAAATTTCTTAGGATCACCAAAATTGAAAGCAACCATTCGAACTGCAACGTAATGTTGCATATTTGGAAAACTGCATATGTGCTAAAATATGTATGTGCGTATATACTTTTATATACAGATACATACACATACATAAATGTTTAACGGTAGGTCTGAAAGCATAATCCTATTGCAATTATGTGTAAAATTCCCTTGGACATCCAAAAGCATTCCCCAAATGCCTAATAAATGAGTTATCACTGATGGTGGGAAGCAAAATGTTGTCCAAGCAAAACAACAATTTTAGGGCCTCTGACACTAATAAATATTGTGTTTAAAAGTGTTAGACATTTTGTGGATATTTTAAGTTAATAAACTTGATGGCATATTGCTATTTTGCAAAGTTCAATTAATAGGTTGTGACTGTGTTCCAAGATGTCTTTTTGATGTTTCAAGGACAAAGGTTGCCTGAGAGGTCTGAATTTACTGAAGTCATTGTGAATGGCTACTTTTGATATGTCAGTTTAAGTGTGTGCCAAGGACAGACATTTTCAGACTTGGAACAGTTTGTATGATGCTAACACTTTTCCAAAACTGGTTACAGTTAAAATATTTTGTGTAGAATTTAAGACCAAAAGATTGCCTCAGATTAGTTTGGTGGTGATATGAAGGACAGTTGCGTATGACTGATAATAATTTGATTCATCAGTTCTGGAAGTAGTTCAGATTATATCAGCTATGTCGACATAATTACCCCCAAGTCTCATGTATGATATAGTTACTACAGCCTACCGCTGGTTTTCCATGAAACAATTGCTTCTCAGAGAGGAAATAAACTCAACTTGATGCAGAAATAAAGAAATATATACATCAGTTACATCAGAAATATATACACCAGTTACTAAGGTAATGCAGGCATGTACGGGAGTTACTGTTCAAACAGAATATTAATCTGTGGTAATAATAAACACGCCTACTCTAGCGCCTGAAGCAATTTCTGCATTAAGCTGTAGTTGGATAAGGGCAAGAAGATAATACGTCTTTATGATATGTCTGGTTGTTCAACTTTATTGTTTGTACTGAGCCAACCCTGATGTTTTCTCATTTTCATGTACAAGGCAGCAGTACCAAAAGGGAAAACAATCTGGAAGATTCAAATCTTTAAGTAGATACATTATTAGCTCAAGTAAAATAGTATATAGCCACAGGGATTGATTTCAGAAGCATATATTACAGTTTATGAAAGTTTTTCCATTTTTCTAAAGTATTATAAAACTCAAGTAGAGTATTTAGATGCAGACAGTTCCAATTTGTCCAAAGCTAACTCCATTCAAAAGCAAAACTCCAGTTTTATCATAACCTTCAATACAAATTAATCTTTTGGACCTCGCCTACGGTTTCACCATTATTAGAAGGACAGTGTAAAATTAAAGTTCTTGCCTCTTCATAAAAGGGTCTGAATTTAAACGTAAGTATCTTCTAAAGTTTAAATGTGATTGTTTGGGGTGTTTTTTCAAGTTTCAGCAGTAGTGTTTCAATAGCAATTTGAAACATCGGTCATTAAAACTGAGCATATAATCCTTTAAATGTAACCCAGAATATTTCTAGCATGACCATTACACCTTCAGTTAAGTCTGTTTTTGCTATTACTTCTAATTACTGAAAACCACCCCACTACAATCATTAATAGGTTCTTAATATTCTTAAAAAAAAAAACTCACAGAAGATTTATGTGCTGTTAAGAGTGCAGTAGAAGTCTTCTAACTTCCAGGAAATAAACAGTTTAGACACAGCCTTGAAGTACTCCCTCACTTCATCACTCCCAGTTATGTCAAGGGGACTTTTTGGGTAGTGTGACTAGAATCTGGTCCACTCTCTAGTAACTACAGGTATTTTTTTTCTTTTTTTTCTAGAGCATTTTGCTCATGAATATGGTTCTTTTATCATTTTGAGAGTCAACTCAATTTGCAATTAATTCAGCTGGAATTATTTAATTGACTGAGATGGATAAAGGCATTCTATAAAAGCTTTCCTGCCTTGAACTCCCATTTGATTAGTATGTAATTCTCTCTCCTGCATTTTAATTCAGATGCTCTACTAAACCACAGTCACACGTACATCTCTGACAGTATCTCTGCCAATGCTATGAGGAGAATCTTGGCTCCTCCATTGTCAGTGAATCCACAAAATTTCTGGGTTTTTTTTTGTGGTCTAGATGCTCCAGTTCTCTCCTTCAGGATCTGTGATTTAATTAATTTTACTACCTTTATCTGGGATCTCTTTGCCCCGCTGCAGCAAGATTCCACTCATGAAATTTAAATATTGAAAATATTCACTGCCAACCCATTTGTTATTCTTGAAAGATTTCCAGGACAGTTCTATTGCTATTAGACCTTCCCGCAAAACAGAAACTTCTTAGACTGTATCTTTTGCTTTGCCTATTAATCCAAATAATTGGATTTATTTGAAGAAACTGTGAGTGAAAACATGGCAACTATCACCCCTTTAAAGTTTCACTGTTTTGTCTCTTTTATAACTGAATATGGAAATGCAAGAAGAAATACTGGAGGTGAAGAAAGGGTTGTCGTATGCACTGTTTTGTAACTGCAATGTGTAAACTTTGAACAACCTATAGCATTTTACAACCTTGAACATTGTATAATCTTGTAATCGTGATTCAGTAGTTTTAGTGCAAAAATAATTTGAGATGATTCAAAGCTCGTGCATGTAACAAGATGGGGACAAAACTACTACACTGCATGTTTCATCAATAATTTCCCTAAAACATTGTTTGCTATAATTGGTTCATTGTCACTTAATTAAATTGCACCTTCTTACATGGTGCAGAGCATAAGAAGCAGTGTTCTCAGAATAGGTCCGTGCTATATACAAGCCAACAGAAAAGAAAAATGCTGTCTAGTGATATAATGTCAATAATTAGCAGGCAAGATTTGGACAATGGCTTTTCTGGATCCTATGCACGTAGGAATTGTTGCCTGTAACAGAATATTCTGCAGCATGGTAAATTCAAGACTAAAGTGCTGATGTCAGCTCTGTAATTCAAATAATAGTTTTAGTGTCAGAATCCATATACCTATTCAGCCTAGCTTTAGTACTCTTACCTTTCTAGCAGATATTTCTGAACATACATTTTTCTTTTACACTCCCATCCCTTTTTCTTTCATTATCTTTTGCTGTATCAATAATAGGGAAGGTAATAAGCCTGATACCTTATCAACCTTCTAACTTTTTTCCCTTGATGTGTGTAGGGTTCAGAAAACTGTCAAAATCTGCAAATACTTAGAAAACTTCATGTGAACTGCTGCACATACCATAAGCATATTTGGGAACCATGGTAGGAAGAAGGAAAAGTATCAGTAGTGATCAAGTTTCAGCCTGTCATTAAATATGCTAAAATTTAAAGATTTTAATAAACTAAAAGGCCCACTCATTCAAACAAACAAAGTGTATAATCCTACAGAAACAAGGATATAATGTCAAACAAAACAGAATTAACTTTCAGTTTTATGTGAAAGTATAATTTATAACCCTGAATAAGACAGATACTGTTAAAGGGTTGATTTCTGGTTAGACTGACAGATCAGCAGTGTATTTCTGTTAGAAATCTGTTGGCTCACACTGCAAGGGATGCATATTCCCTTGTATTTTTTCTTAGTATACATGCTGTAGTTAAGGTCAGTATGTGCAAGTGTTCCTCTTGTAAAAAATCCTAATGCAGGTGTCTTGGTCCAAATATGACAGTAATTTTAACATCAGTGAATCCTATTGAGTGCTACACAGAAAATGTGTTTTAAGTTCACTGTAAATCTGTTCTTTGTCAGTGTCTTACTTAGAATGTTTGATCACACTAAACCACACACAGTTGTGAATGATGGTTCATAGGATTAACACACAATACAACACTACATTATTGTCAATTTTAATAAAAAAGGAACGGCTTTAGTTTTTTTACAGGAAGTCACAGTTTTATTATAATCAAGACAATTACGGTACATTAAAGATAAATTATGTATTGGTAACTACCCAGAGAAAAAAAGGACTGCCTATTACATAATTCTATATCTTTGCTAGATTTTCTTTCTGGTTGGTTTGTTTTTAACAGAAAGACGGTCCCTTTACTTAACAATAAAAATGGAATAGGCATTTTTCTATTCCCAGGACAGACCAAATTCTGGTTTGTTTTGAGAATGGAAATATAGGCATTTCCTTGCTTCTAAAAAAATATACTCTAGAAACCTGAGGATGGAGGTACTTAAACTGGGGCTTCTCTTCTTCATCTTACCCTGTGTGATTAGCCCTCGCAAAACTTATTGCTTCACTGTTTACAATATTAAGTGGCTTTAAATTTCAGATAAAAAGTTATGCAAATAGTACGCTACCTTCCTATATTTAATATTTTTGCTGCCCGCTGTTGCATTTAGCACGTTTGCGTGCATCTGAAACATTAAAGCATGGTACTTAAGATTTAATTTGGAATTCATGATAATACAGAAGCTTATAAAAAATTAATCTGTGTGTAGACAAATGAGTGGTGTTTTGTCAGAGTTGTTCCCCTGGAAATTCTCTAGCCAGTTAAAAGTTGGTGAAGGGATGCCTTAGAGAAAATGCCCCACCTTTATGTCTTTTGTTACCTGACAGTATCCTGTGGCTTGTGGAGTTCCAAGGCTACTATGAGGCAAACCTGTGCTTTGCATGCAAGAAAAAACATGAAAAGGTTTGTCTATGCTCCTGCCACATCTCTCACTGCCTCCTTTTTGTATTCAGCTATAGTAAAAGCAAAAGCAAGTAAGGAAGCATAACATCAGCATGTCCACCTGAGAGGTGTGCAGGTGTACATGGAGATGTACAGGCACATAAAAGTACATGGAGAGTACACACATATGTATAAACATATACGCACGAGTTACAAGGGCTGTCTGAGGGAAGCCTATTACAAAAAGGCCAACATGGTATTGCACAGCAGCAGATGTGAGGGAAGGAATCTCAGTTTACGTTTGCTGTTCTAATTGCCCTTTCACATTAACACGTGAAAAGTCTTTTTCAGGGGTTGCAGCCACAGAGTGGCACGATTGTGTCCAGGGCCCAAACGACTCATCTTAGTTTGGAGGATCTTCATGTATGATGTCCTGCACTGATTTTTTTCTGGCAGTCTGGTTTGGAAGCATCTTGCTACTGAACCAAAAATTGGAGCAGAATAATAATCTGAATACTTACCCATTACCCCAGAAAGCTAGCCTTCTAATGTCAGTGCTGCTTTCCTTTTGGCCATATTAGCTACAAGGCACAACAGTTTTGTGACACACAGGATTACAGAATCATAGATTAGATTGGGTTTGAATGGATTTTGAAGGTCACGTAATCTAACCCCAAAATGGGTCCTTTTTCCACACCCATGAAACCAAAGCAAAAATACTGACTATATCCCTATTTATAAATATTTCCTGAAGCTTTTCCTATTAATGTTTCTGAATAAAAGTTCATGTCCTTATGGGACATTGCTATTACAGCTAAATACGGGAAATATTGCAGTAGGCCAGCTGTAATCTGAAAAATCCCTGTACCTTCCCCCCCCCCCCCCCCCCCCCCCCCCCCCCGTATTTCTATCTCTGCTTGGCTCACAGAACAACTAATTTGAAAATAATCCTTAAATTAATATTTTAAAGATTATTTTATTCTTGAATTACAGCTTAACTGTTTCTATACATAGCTTCTCTGAACGGTTGTTTAGGCACCTCAGCAAGAACTTTGCTATTCTCTGGTGCAGGATCTTGGAGCTGCATTACCCATTGACTTCAATGCAATTTATGGACGCTCAGAAGCCTTGGGCATCAGGCAGGTTTTTTAGTCCTAGCTGTGGATTTAAGCGCCTGACTTTAGGAATCCATATTCAGCAACAGGGATATGGGTATCTTCCTGTGTTGGGCTGGGTTTGGTTTTTTCTATGTACAAATCAGCAATTGAAATGCTCCATGGGTTAAAAACAATAACGAGTCCCGTGTGCTTTGAGTAGGGCAGGGCAGTCAGAAGCCGCACACCTGCTCAGGAGGCAGACACCTCCACGCCCTGCGCACGCTCCTGCTACCTAACCGAGGCGTTAAAAAGCCCAGCCCGACCATCCAAAACTAGAGCGAGCGTTCCGGGGAGCCCCACCCTCGCTCGTCTCCTGTTCCCCCCTGCCGTAACTCCAAGGGGCCGCTCTTAGCTTCTGCTGCAGCCGCTTTTCTTTCCGGTTAGCGACCGACGCCCGAGCGGCTCCCCCGCTCCCGCCAGGCGCTCATGCCGCTACCTGCGGGTGGAGGCCCGGAGCGCTATTAAACGGCGGCACCGCTGAGGCCCTTCCCGAGCGGAGCGCACCGGCCGGGCTGGGTTTTCGCTTCCTCCCTTCCCTTGCCTTGTCGACTAACCCCCTCTAGCGCTGAGCCGGCCGCATTTGACCTGCGGGCTGCCGGTAGCGGCGAGGCGAAGGGGCGCTTCTCCTCGCCTGCCTCACGCCCGCCCCACACTCTCCTCCGGAGGGCGGCTGAGGAGGAGCCGCCGCCCTAACGGCTCTCCCGCCCCTCCCTCCATCCCGTTTCCCCCCCTCCCCTCCCGCCCGCACCGGGCCGCCCGCTGGCTGGCGGGGCGCGCGTTCCGGAGCGCCCCCGGCGCGGGGGCCGCGCTGGCCTCCCGGCGGACCCGGTACCCGCCGGGCTGGGCGCAGCGGGGCGATCGTTCCGCGGGCGGCAGGGGAGCGGCGGCGGCACCACCACCAAAAAACTGCAGCCGGCTGCGCCGCACGCAAATCGGGAGGGAGCAGCGAGCATCACACCAGAGCCGCCCGATTTCTGATTGCTCCGCGGCAGAGGGGGAGAGGCAGAGACTGAGAGGGGCGAGCGGCAGAACCGGGGACGGCGGAGGGGTTGGGGATGCTGCCCCACAAGTTTCCTTGATCCCTTCAGGAGCGGGAGGAGGCGCCCGGCCCTTCTCATCCTCCCGCCTCGGAAGCTTTGCGGCGCGGGCGAGGCGCTCCGCCGTGGGAAACTGACGCCCCTCAGCGCTGCCGCCGGCCGGGGATGTGGGGGCCCGTGCGGCTCGGCCGGGGGAGGAGGAGGCTGCTCCAGCGAAGGAGGCTGCTGAAGCTGCTGGGGGCGCTTCTGCGGGGCTGACGCTGCCACCGGCCGGAACCGGCGGAGGGAGCGGGCTGCGACCCCCGCCCGCCGCTGCCCCTCGAAGTTGCCGAAGCGCTCCGGGCTTCCAGCGCCGCCGCCCCTCGCGGTAGGGCGGTCAACGGGGTCTCCCGACGCCCCCGCCCTCCGGGCCACCGCCGTGCTCCGGGACCCCGCTGGTGGATGCGCCCGCCCCGGCCCGAGCAGCCCCCGGTGGCACTGCAGGCAGCGCAGCCCGCCGGGCCGCACCGGACACCGGTGAGGCGGCGGCTGTGGACGCCGCGGCGGCGTTCCCCGCCGGCCTGAAGGAGGACGGGGAGCCTCGGCGGGCCGAGGACGCTGGGCGCTCGGCGGGCACCAGCCATGGGGTGTTGTGAGGTGAGGAGATTGCTCTGGAGAGTCGGCCTCTTCCTCCCCCTGCTGACAGCGCGCCCCGCCACCGCCGGTCACGTCGCCAGCAACCACGGTAAGGGCGGCCGAGGTGCGGGTGGGCTCCCGCCAACTTTCCGACGGGCGGGCGGGGAGGGGGCCCGCACCTGTGCCCCGCAGCGCTGGTGCCGCCCAGCCCGGGGAAGTGGGGTGGCAGCCGCGGTCGGTGTCGGGGCTTTGGGGGGCTCCTTGCGGCGAGCTCGGCCTCTCCTGGCCGCGGAGGGGGGCAGAGGGAGTTCGGGGCCCGGCGGTCACAGCTTCCTGCCGCCTGTGTCCGTGACCCCGCGGAAGTTGGGTGTTTGGCGACAGGGAAACTGGGGGACTCTGCTTCCTCCCCCCGCCCTTCTCCAGGAGGGGCGAGGTTTCGACCCCGCCGGGCGGCGCTGGGGACCGGGAGGTAACGCAGCGGCGGCCGGGACTGTCGGGGTGTCTACGGGCTCGGCAGAGCCACCCCTCAGCCGCTGAGGCTTGTGACTGAGCGGCCGAGCGGCAGGTAACCGAAAGTTACCTCCCGGCGAGGTGGAGCCGTAGCAGCTTTTTACTTGAAATACGGTTTTAAGGTTTCCTTCATTCTGCCGACCCAAAGCGCCCTCACAGTGGGTCTGGGAGGGCTCACTGCGCGTTAAGGGAGATTGCTATTGAAAGGTGCCTGACTGTCCTTAACGCCTAATTTTTAGGTGTTACGGTCTGATTGACCGAAAAACCGGCACATTTAAAGTCTTTGTCACAGGTGCATGCTCATCCGGTCTTACTCAAGACAGCGTTTGAAGGCGTGCGTTCAAGAAAAATGCCTCAGGATTAAGAAGGGAATCATCCCATTTAGAAAAATATAAATGCATAGCACATCGTGGGGATATGGAGTTTTGTGAGGAAGAATTGGAAAAAAACTCCAAACCCACTCATAACTTCTTGTGAAACATCGTGTTATATGTTATCGACCATCTGGATAGAGCAGAGCATTTCCTTATCTGTTTGTTTAATGTGCATCTCTATTTAAAGTTATGGACTAGGTAGGATGCATCTATTTCTAAATTAGGAGAGTCTGTCCTACTTTTGATATTATTTTTGTGCAATTTAGCTTTCATCTAATGGGATATTAGCGTGACGTGAATGAAAATATAGGAACTGAAGGGGTAGCCCTAATGTTGCTTCTGAGAGAAGTCATTTTACTTGCTATTATTGCAAGGAGTGCTGCAAATGGCTAAGGTGGAAAGTAATGATCAGACAAGACAAACTGGTTTTAGTCGTGGAGTGCTATCAGATATATAGTTCATATCTTTTCACACTTTCTACAGTCTGTTTTCAGTGTTCATTGTATCCATATGGGTAACAGTAAGAAGAGAGAATAAAATACATAGGAAAAAGGAAAATATGGTAGTACAGCAGCACATACTGACTGCAAATACTGAGCAGTCAGGGGCAGCTACAGCAGGGATGTTCCAAGTTAGTATTGTTCCTTTTCCTCTTCTACACTGCATGTGATGGATAATTTCAGTTTGTACTTGTCATATCAGTGCTATAATAGATTTTGCCCTTACTCATGTTTTAGAAGCCATTGGATTCTTACAGTAGCACAATGCAGTTTTCCTTTCTTGTCACTCTCATTAGTGCGTGTTATTCTCTGCCACATGTAAAGTGCCAACCATGTAAAGTGAACGTGGTTATAAAAAAGGAATCTATCTGCTGTGTTTTAAAATAGCCAAAACACAGTACGTGCATCACAGGTAAAGGATTTTTATATAGTAATACAAGTGGGATTATATTTCTAAACTAGGATTTGATTTCCCTGGGATTAAATGAGTAATGTTGGGGAAATAGTTACCAAAGCAGTTAAGCCCAAAGGAAAGTCTGTCAAGGGTGAAGTGCTTTTTTGATGTTGATGTAACTTTTCCCAAGAAGTTCAGGTTTTGCCTGCATGGAGCACTGATGAATTACTGAACTTCTGAATAACTTCTCTTGCTGCACCTTGTTTCAAAACTTCCAATGAAATGAGTGACTTCTTATCGTTGGTACTGTCACTGTACCGTCAAAGTCAAACTAGAAGCGTGTCACTGAAACCTGGCAAATAAACCCTCCAGACCGAAGGTGTAACTCATCAAAATGCACATGAATGGAAAATTTAATGGATACAGATGCACGCTCTACCACATTAATAAAATGCTAGCAGAAGAGTTTGCTGTCTGTGATGCTTTTCTCTAAATACAGGAATTGGATGAAAGAAAATCAGTACAATGAAGTTCCCCATTGTGTAAACACTTAAATGTGCGAGTTTAAAATGCTGGTTATTAACATTTGGAATCCCAGCTGTAAAGAGTATTTTGAAATCTAGTGAGGAAAAAACATCTTAAATTTCCATAAGGTGGTATTTTCTGACTCTACATCTTAGAAACATGTTTGCGATAATTGCTATTGGGTTTTTACTAATAATGCTAGTAATTATAATTTAGCTTGGCTTTACTCTCTCATACATTTTGTTTCTATTTTGTGTTTACAAACATAGCAGCATTAGTGCTAAATAGCAAAGGAATGTTTTATTTGGGTTTCTTGATTGTTTGGGGCAAAAAAGTGAAAGGGGAATAAGTTTATTATTCCAATTTGGTATCAGACAACCCTTCCACTTAGTGGATTATTTCCCATTATTAAAGAGGGATTTTTCAGAGACTTGATATACTACAGTCTTATTACTGTGTTGGGATTCATCTTTTTGTTTGTGCTTCTCAAACAGAAAGATAGATTTTATATATATATATATATAGTGTGTGTGCATATATATATACACACACAGTTTCAAGACTCTTAGGTTGTCATTCTTCACCCAGTAAATCAATGTGTATTGTCTTAAAGTACCTGTAGCAAGGCAGACGCAAAACAATACTGTCGACAGAGAAGTGAACTTACTCATTTATGTTAATGGAGTGGTAAGTTCCAAACCAAATTATGACTGTGCCAAGGACTGTTTTTTTCTGCTAAGGAAAACCTTGTAGGTAGGCAAGGCCATAGAGCTGCATAGGAACAATGTACCACTGCAGCCTGAAACAGAGCTGCTGGAAACATAAGCCTAAACTAATGGTGTAGGGTGAGTGCTTGCATGTTCGTCTAAATTTTTGTTATCATATCCATGACATCCAGTTATGAACAAGTTGCATTATTATGCAAGATTTCAGCCTGTGTTATATATATATTCTATAAGTTTGTTGTTTGATTGCCAGAACACAATGAATTGGGCAATTCCTCTCAAGCCTAAAAATACAGAAATAGGGTGTGAGCTGTGAACTTCTTTGTGCAAAATTTGTGTGATCTTTTAAGATAAAAGTTGCGTCAGGTTAACAGTTCAGTTGTGTCCTGGGCCAGGCATGTGCCTGCTGTAGCTTAAAAGATAATGGCTACATAAGGTAGCCATTATGTGTCACCGGACAATTAATTTCTGAAGTAAACTGTAGAACTTGATGAGCTTATAACATGTCACGTCTGTCAGCGAACTCTAAAAGGAAGTTGTTGCTTTTTCAAGTTACCGGGTACCTGTGTATTTTGTTAGATTATGCAAGGTTGGTCTTTTTATGCTCCCTTTTAAAAGGCACTTCTATTCATTTTCTTCCTCTTACAAAAAAAGTTGAAGTAAGAAATAATGCCAGATGTCAGTTCCAAAATTCCTATAGCCTTTATTTTCACAGTGAGTACACTTGATGTAAATTGGGTAGCTCAAAGTAGGTAATAAAGCTTTTTGGTTCTGGTGTTAAAATCTCAGGCAGATTACTAATGACCTTGAGTTATTCATCAGTTCATAGAAGTTGGCTTATTTTTATTCACATATTTATTTTTACATAAGTGCAATCCATCACAGATAAGCACTTTTTGAATACAGCACTCAGAATGTTCTTGTAGCAATGAGACCAAGGACTAAGTGTCTGTAGAGACTGAAATTCTCTCTGAATGAAACTCATGTTTTAGTGCTAGAGGATATCTCTTACTTAGAGGGCTTAGGGTCCTGTCAGGCTGTGCTGCTGCCTGTATTGTACTTGTCCTGGTGGATTCTGCTGCTCAGTTATCCAACTAGTAGTTTTGTATTTACATCATTATGAAAAATGAGAAAATAAGCAAAACCACTGCAGAACAAGTGTGTCGTTCCTTTTTAAGTGTGCAGCTAAAGTCAGGAGCAAAATAGTATTTTAGTTTCAGCTATTAAGACATCTAAAAAAGATTTTTACCCGTGTCCCACACCCATATAGACTTGAGTGCTAAATGAAGACTTAGCAGCTCTGGCAGTTGTAGATATGCATAGAATGACTAGTTATCCAAAAGCCTTGATCTGTATGCCATAAGTATGAGATGAACAGATTTGCAGTGAATGCCTCATGATGTATTCCTGGTGGTGCGTTTGGCAGCACTGAGTGCTGTTTGGATATCTTGTTAATTTGTTTTGGACAAATGAGAATGATTGGTATGGAAAGAAGAAATATTTAAATATGTATGGCTTGAGCAGATACAGTTTGAAACCAAGTTGGCACAGTAGCTCTCCTGTAATTTGAGGGTGGCAAAACACCACAGAGGAACTGAAGTGTTTCCAAACCTGTTTATATATATATAACTTGGCCTTGTTGAAGAAGGAGGCAAGTCAAAATCAAGCTAAATGTTATAGGGAAATAAGGAAAAACAAGCAGAAGAGAAGAGTTGACTGTTAGTGAGCAGTGTTTTTTCCATCTCTCATGATTTATTCAGAGATCAGTGTTTCCAGTTTCAGTCAGCATCTTGCCTGCATCGAGAAACAAGCCACCATAGTTCCTAGAAAACAGACTGACACCGGTGCAGACGGGATGACTGTCCTGCATCTGCCTACTCTTCTGAGGGCCTTTTCAAAGCATCTGCTGCTGGCTGCTCTCAAATTGGCCTTCAGCATTGGATCAGATACACCTTGGGTTTCATCCAGAATGACTGTTCTTCCCCTCCTATGAGTTTAACAGTTAATTTTTGGCCAGACAACACTAATTTTGGCAAGTCAAATAATTTACAAATGAGAGAAGGAAAAAGCATGTAGGAAACAAATTTTATTTTCTTAGGGAAGTCTCCTCTGTGTTTCCAGATACCTATTTTTGAATCTAATTACTTAGATCTCAGTTTGGTTTGAGGGTTTCTTTAGGGTACTTGATGTTGGACTTCTCACTTGAGAACTTCAGAAAAGCATTAAAGTTCAGTAAATTATATGTAAGGTACAGAGTAAATCAGTATCCAATTTGTTGACTGTTTCTTTAAAATGAAAAGGCTAATATAGTATGTTTAAAATCTCCTTTAACTGATTGGTAATGTTTAGAAACTGATACACATGTGCAGTATGAGAAGCATTTTGTTGTGCTTGTATTCCAATATATCAGAGCTACGTTAGGATATTGTTCTTCCAGCTGTGTGTAAGATAGGATGTTTCCATTAGAATCACTGGACTTCTGTAACATGACATTGACACAAAGAAGAGGCTGGCCTTTTGTTTGTTATCCCTTTCTACATGCTGAAAGAGACAAGTAGGGAAAACAAAATATTTGTCCAGAATCTATCCTGACCTTCAGGAACCACATCATGATGTAAGAGAGTACATCTTCAGAAGTAGGTTTTGAACTTGTAAATCATATGCCAGTCTTCATGGTAAGGTGTCGAAACAAAGAATTACATATAAACATGAAATTCTTTGCAGGATTTCTTTCTGGTCCATACAAATCAACTTGCTCAACTTTATGGTAATGTGATTTTCCAGTCCTTTTTTTTTTTTTTCTTTAGGTAATTTTAATTTCGAGTGCCACTTCCTTACCGGTTGGTTTTTTTTGAACTTGAATCTTGGCAACTTGTGTAAAATTCAGGGTTTTCCTATGAACGTCTGTTTTTTCTTAGTTGGCAGAGGTTTGTCTGAACTGTTAAAAACCTAAAGATCTCCCTTTATTTATTATTATTATTTTCAGGGCTTTTAAAATGCATTTCTGACCGCTACTTTCCATTTCTGTACTTATTCCTCAAGGTAATCATCATTCTGTCTGCTGTTGTAATGATGCCAGAATATTTCCAGACCATACAAAAGCCTGGGAAATTTATCAGTGAAATTACCTTCTGCTGGTTCATTTCTCTTGTAATCCCCTTAGTCTTCCAGTCTACCACTTACTCCAGGAATCCTATACTTGTTCCAAGTGTGCTTTCATTATCAATCTTGCAACACCTTCTTCCCGCGTCTGAAGTCCATTCAAAACAGGTAGGCGTTAAAGAAAAGTCACTTCAATTAATCCAGCATTCATTTGTAACTAAGTACTAGTTTGAATGTGTTACAGAACACAGCTTAGAGAGCAATCTTGGCTTTAAATCAAATAACTGTATGTTTCATATGGATGTCTGAAGCTTGCTAATCTGTTGTATTAAAAACAACAATCCAAAACCATCCCAACAAAACCCAAAACAAAAACCCTTGAAGTTTTTTCCCCCTTAGTAAGAAAAGTCTCACCCACAGCACAGTACTAATGTGTGTTAACATTTCTATTGCTTACTGTCTTGGATGTTTGTATTTGGACTAAATTCCATTGTCCTGCTAAAAACCCATAAAGGTACTGAATACCTTGACAATGGTGATAGTTCAATAAATAGAGAAGTATTAATTTTAATCAATGAAGCTTTTTTATGATGCTTTAGGTAATTACATAGATAATGAAAAAAAACCAACACACTCGGGCAGTGCAGGGGTGTGTTTTTCCATAGCTTACAATACTGTTTTCTACTCTTTAAACAATTGTTTTATAGTATGTCATAATACTCCTCAGCTCTTAAGCCAGCAAATACTGTTACTTTGGTTTATGAGTTTATTCATATTCTGAATACATGTTGCCTCAATAATTATTATGTGTATTTAGAGAAAGCAGCGGTATTTTGATCTTTAAACTAAGACTAGATTAAAAAATGGTGTAAAATTCTCAACTGAGATTTATTTTGACAGTCCAGTTTTTAAAAATCCAAACCCCCCCACATTTATGAGGAAATTATATCTAGACTGAAAATTAAATTTCTTTTCTGTAGAATCATCTGAGGACTTAAAATGTATTTTATCTCTAAATGTAAAAAGGTCGAATTCACATTTAACAACCATTCTGAAACCTTGATTCAATTCTTGAGACTCAGTCTTGATTCATTTCATTATTAAAAATCATAATGAGGTACAAACCAAGGTAGGATATACTGTATGAACTTCAAACAGACTTGAAATAAGGTGAATCCAAATAAAGAACTGTAGATGTGAACCTTTTTTTTCCTCTTTTCTGAAAATCTGTGAGGAATAGGATGTTATAAATTGTGGGGTTTTTATGTTATCTCAATGTTTTCAGGCCATTATCCCTAAATTTTCCCACATATGCTTCTCTTCGAAACACCACATTGTTTCAAAGTTCTCTGTTACCATGATTTATCTCTGTGCAAAGCAGGAGACAAACTGAAGTTTTGTGGAATGATTCAATCCTGATTTTGTTTGTATTAGCCACCAGAGTGGGCCATGGTCATTCATTCGCTAGCTTCATGACTCTTAACATTTCCTTACTTGTGGTGTTGGTGTTGCTTGAAATATTCTGGAAAACATGGGGGTTAAGGGAGGCTGGTGCAACATGGAAGCCTGTACATGCTTCCCAGGATGCTGCTGTGGGGAAGATGGATGATCAGGGCTGGTCCATGGATCTCTTTTCCTTGTACTAGCTCATACAAAACAGCCCCAGTGTAAGAAACATGGAAAAGGTCGGTGGTCTTCTCTCCTTTCTCTCCTTTCACCCACTTTTGCTTTTTCTCTCTTCCCCTGTCCCCCATGTTGTATGTGTTCATACTTTAAGATTCTACTTAAAGTCTCTAGGAAGAAACAAGAATTTAAAGATGTAATACTCTTTATTTTAAGAGAAATTACTGGTTTAGAGTTCTTCTCTTAGAAGAGAGGTGGTTTTATTTGTTCTAAATTGACTGAATGCCAGGCAGTGTGTCTGTGTTGAAGGTATCTACTGTTCGCTGACAGGTTCTCCAAAAAGAGCAATACCGGATTAATGAAGAATCCACAGCAGCTAGAATGCACAGCATCTCCTCATAGGACAGTGCAGCTCTGTTGGGTACCATAAGCAATACTTACATGAGAAGCACTAATATAAACATAGCAATCCAGGGTGAAGATTTTAATATATAGATCTGTTAAGTGCATTTGTAATAGAGCATTCCTTCATGCCAGCATGTTTTTTTTAAATGATAGGGGTTTTAGCTTAGAATAAAATCAGTGCTGTGTCACTTCTGTGCAAAAAGAAAGATGGGCAGTAGGCACCACCTGTAAGAAACCGCTGTGAAGGTACACACACAGGATGAGGACAGAGTAAAAGGCGTATTTACTGGGAGCTTTACCATCTCAATCCATTTAATGGCTTCTGCACCTAGAACAAAAGGGGAAAAGTCACATACAGCAAATAGTATCATTGATGCATGTAATGAGTGATTTGTTTTGGCTGGGAACCCTTGCTTAGAGTGCATTTGCTGTTGAATATGTGTTCTCTGGCTGCTTCTTAGCTTAAAATAAAGGAATAAAAGAGTGAGTTGGAAAGCATTCTGTAAAATAATGCGCTAGTGTTTCAATCTTGGTAAAAGTGATTATCTCTGATTTTTCCCAGGCCAGCTTTCCCGGTGGCTTCCAGCTGGTGGTTTAAAATCAAATTCTACAGGAAAAATTTTGCTGAAATTTAGAATTAAATAGTTCAAATACATTTTTGGACATATTAAAAAAGTATGAAAGGAGACCTAACAATTTTTTCCCTGTAGTGCTTTCATTCTTTGTGGCTGGAAATGGACTGCATGAAAAGCATTTGGATGAGGAATTTATATTTCAAAATGTGGTTTGAATCCCACACTTCTTCTGCAAATCAAAGTGGGACCATGTGAAATTGCGTAGTCCTTCAGCAGCCAGACACAGCAAGGTATGAAGATCTTTGAAGGCAAAGTAAGGGAAATGTAAAACCTGTGTCTCTGCTAGATTGCTTTTGTTTGTATTGCTGAAGTTGCTAAATGCTTACATGCCAGAATGATATATTAGGAACACCCACTCACAGAGGGTTATGTTAGATTTAATCATTCAGTTTAGTGGACTTTATTTTGTAGAGGAACATTTAATTTAGGTAAACATGGATACTGTTAGCATCTAGGAAAGAAGAAACACGATGAGAGGTGTGGTACATGTGAGCTTCTGAGTCATACTCACACAGGGACTGCCATCAGCTCTGATGGAGACCCAATCTCTGTTGCAACTAAGACAACAGTAGGAATGTTTATCCTGTGATTTTTGTCTATGGTAAAAAAGGTCATAAAATGTCAGATTTCCAGACTAAGAATTTCAGACAGAATTAGCTGAATTTGCTTCTTTAAGAAGTATAGAAAACATGTCTCCTGCTAAGGGTAAGACTTTGCTTTTGTAAAATGGTTATATTGGAAGTGATAAAGGTGTGTTGTATTCAGAGGAAGAGGAATGATTGTGTACACTGCATAAAGAAAAGAGGTCTACCAGAGAGAGGTATTGTATGAAAACTGCTTCTGAAGAGATCTGGGATTGTAAAAGTCGGCCAGGAAATCAGATGGTATTCTGTGTCATCTTAATGGTTCCTCTTGATGCAGATGAATATAATGATGTTATCACATACTCCATTTTTCTATAGGCTATCTAAAGGGCATCTCATCTCATGTAGAGAAATGAGTGCTGGTGGTTGGAAGGAGTTCAGCATTACCTGTTGCTGTTGTTTAATACACGGCTCTGTGAAAACAGGCTGCATACAGTTATTTTTTGAGTGTTGAATCTCTTCTAAACTATTACTTTTCACAGTATTCTTTTGAATGAGCCTCCTGTGTTTTTATAGCCAACTGTACTGAAGAGTTAAAGGCCCAAGCTGTTAGCTTAGGTGGCCGGTTTGTGACACCCTCTGCGGATTTCAAGGAGTTAGTTTTTCATGTGCAGAGGTAGATGGCTTTCAGTGCCGTCTTCAGCAAAACTCAGTGGGTTTTGGTTTTTGGTGAGTTTTTGTGTGTGTTTTTTCTTTTTGTATTTTTTATATTCCTGTGTATAATTGTTGTTCTCTGCTAAGAACTCTTTGATCCTATTTTAATAATTCATGGTATATCAAAACTCGGATAAAGTGAATTTGTACCACACAAATTAAGGATCGGAAACTTTCTTGCCATTTTATGTACCTGGTCTCTCACTGGCATTCCTGAGGTCAAGGCCTCAACCTCAAAGCATAAGTCTTGGCCAGCTGGCCTATGGAGCTGTTTGGCACCCCCAGACTTGGGAACTAGCTACCTTTGATGTAAACCGTGAGCCATAGGGAATACTTCAGTTCTGGCTTTTCCTAACTTTTTAAGTGTGGGACTTGCTAATCCCAGTAGCATAAAAATGTAGTTAATACCAAATTTCCTTTCCTATTGCAATTTTTATGTTCTAAGGAGTTCACTTTTTCTCTTGTTCTTTATGTATCATTCACATGAGATGGTGGTTTATGTAGATTGATGGTGTAATCCTCTATAAATGATCTGAATTACTTACGGCACTAGAGGTACCATCATCCATGGCATAATCATTAGACAGTAATGAAGGCATGCACCTTGCCAGTAGATGATGCTAAGCAGCAAAGGAATTTTGAAACTTGCAAGTAAAATTGGCTCATTTTCAGGTAACACACCAGGGTTGTCCTCTCTAGGTTGAATAAGAGCTGTAATGGTCATGACCTCCCATTCTGTGGCTCTTTTAGTTACTTCAGTTGTCCTTTCCTTTCTTCCCTTTTTTTACCTTTCTTAACCTCATTCTTCTGCTAAATGGCTTCTGCCCATCAGTGCCCACAGTTTCCTTTTTATTTCTATTTTTTATGGTTCCAATCCTCATTTTGCTGCATTTGTTTTTCTTCCTTGTCTTTCCACTCTCTCTGGGCTCTGGGTGAGATCAGAGAATACAGATGAAGGTTTTCTGTACTTGTTGATTTGGAAGCCAGAAGATCCAAAGATAGAACCATCTTGTGCAGTCTGGCAGTCTTAATATGGAGTATGCTTAATTCCTCTATGATAACAGTATCAGCACAGTCAAATTGATACATAGACTCTGTTAAGGATGGAATTCCTTAAGCGTAAGTAAGCTTTGGAAATGCCAACATTTCAAATTTCCCTAGTGAATACGTTTGGCTTGGGTAACAGCCTATAGCAGACGACATCAGTGAGTGTCTATCAGGATGCTTCAAATCAGATATGTAACTGTTCCTTAAGTAAAGGTGCAAAACATACTTTCCTTCTTTTCTCTCACTCTTTGAAATGTTTGAACAGGTTTTTTTTTAAATTATTTTTTTGTTGGTTTTTTGTTTGTTTTGGTGGAAGTCCACTTCAGATTTGACCTAGAACATTTTAGTTTGGGAAACGTTGAAAAGGCAAAGAATGATGTTAAAAGATGAGAGAGTTAAGTAAATTGAAGTCACACTTGTAGCCAGTTTCCCGTTTTGTTCCTTTCTCATGGCACACTTGTTGCCACAGGACATCAAGAGTTTCACTAATGCTTAGCCTGTTCATTTTACTAGTAATAATCTTCCTTACAACTTTGTAACAAGTAGTCTTGATTTTAAGTAATGTCCTGAGGCCTCAGCATTAGTGGGTTTCCATTATATTAAAGCAAATTAGGGAATTATTTTTAATAGCTATACTCAGATATACTTGAGAGGTGCCTCAAGAAATAAAAGCTGCTTGGAATTGGTGCCACAGATGGATATTTTGAAAACAAGAAAATTAATAATAGATTAGGCTTGATTAGATGTTAACATTTAGAACTGCACATAGATAATGTTAAGACTTAAGTGACAACAGGCAGTCATCTTCCTGATTTACATTTGAACCTCCATTCTCGGTTCTGGTGGATCATGGTACATAGACTTTAAAGGTTGATGAGCATGTAGCTCCTCTGATTGTTCAGGCTTTCGCATGAATGGCTGGAGGTTTTACAATCCACTTTGTTCTATGCGGAGGCCAATTTGTTCTGGGTTATTTTTTTTGTGTGATATGAAATTCCAAGTTGCTTGAATGTTTAGATGAATTAAAAATAATGTATGATTTTTTTCTTACCTTCCTCCATACACTTGTTTTACTCTACCGTGATTTAAGCATAATTGCACCTGACTTGCATTCTTTTCAAGGGAGAAGAATGTGAGGATCGTGGTCTTTAGTTATTGTATTTCTATAAATATATCCAACAGTGAACCTAACAAAGAGCATTGTTTCATCTTGCTCTGTTGTTTTTGTTAACAGTATCTAGCTGCTTATTCCTATTTCGTTTTACCTTCCGGTCAGTTTCTAAAGCAGAACAGTATTTTTACCTCCCTGCACGGGATTACCAAGTTGATCTTCTCACCCAATTGACCTTTGCAAAAATTTAAGCCTTTTCCAGTTTATAATGAAAAGTGACTGAAAAGTCCCAAGAGGCTTGTTAACCGTGCCTCTCTGCTTTTCAATTCCAATAAATATCTTTTCCTGTTCAACTAATAGTTTGGAAACTGTGTGTTGGTATTACTGCTGAAAACCTGAAGATTCTTTGGTGTTTGCACTTGGTTTTGTATTTTTGATTTAAAGCTCACTTTTGCAGTTTGAGGGGCTCAGGTCCTTGTCAGCAAGTTTGCTGATGGCATACAACTGAAAGGAGTCATTGATATGCCAGAAGTTGTGTTGCCATCCAGAGGAACCTTGACAAGCTGGAGAAATGAGGTGATGGGGACCTCATGAAGTTCAGCAGAGGGAAGTGCCAAGTCCTCCACCTGAGGAGGAACAATCCAGTGTGGTATATACTAGGGACCACCCAGCTGGAAAGCAGCTTGGCTGAAAAGTACCTGGGTGAGGACACCAAGGCAAATGGTATCTTGGGCTGCATTAGGCAAAATAATATACTGTATGTCCATCTGCACACAGGGATGACTGAAGTCAGTCATCTGGAACTGCACTCCGTTATGTAAATAAAATTAAGGACACTGTAATTCAAAGGTGCGGTGTTTGGTTTATGTAGAAGTCATAAAGGGGGAATGGGTAAAACTGGAGTAGCTGCGTTACAGAACTCAGGTCTAAGTACCAGACATTGACCAGACAATGCTGATGATGCGGAGTATGAGTGAAACTAATATCAAAGTATATCAAAGCAAAACCAAAGACTGGGAATGGGAAAGGCAGTGGAGCAGAATTGTCAGTTTAGGGTTATTGCCATTAAGCAGAAGCTTGTTAGGTTTTGTTTTTTGTTTTTTTTTTCCCCGTTTTTATTGTAGGATTTTTGTTTCAGAAACACTAGAACTTGGTTAAAATCAATACTGGGGTTTGGGTGAAGTGTTCTGATGCCCTGTGTAAGGAGAAGCCTTTTTGCACGTAACAGGTTTTTGTGTCTTCCTCATATTCTCAAAGTATGACCAGTTGCCACCATCTGAGCAGATAAGAATTTTTTACCTCTCCATGTCAGATGAGACTGCCAAAGCAATTTGTGATTGGAGATTTTTTTCCGTCACCATAACACGTAATATACTTTCTCATTAAGTTCTTAAGGACTGCTATTTTAGGAGAGGAAAAAGGACTAAACCAAACAGAAACTGCTGTAGGCAGTTTCTTCATAATAGCCTTCACTTACGCTTCTGCATTTGAACTTTTAACTGTGATTATGGATGCTTGAGCCTTTGACCTAATGAATTCTTTCTTTCTGTTAGCTGGTGTTCTCATGTCCAAATGAGATGCGATTACACCAAATTCAGTGACTGCACTCTCCAAATGGCCTGATTATTTGAGCTGCCAGGAAGTAGCTCAGGTTGAGTTCCAAATTATTCAGCATGCACAAAAAAATGACTTTGAATGTTTGGGTTTTGGCGCCTTCACCACATGGAACCTATGTTAAAAGTTTTTTGGTCTGGTTTAAACAAAAACTATGAAAAGAATTTAAGGAATAGTCTGGGTATGAAATGCTTGATGAATCAAGTAAAATTCTTGCTGGTGGGCTTTGTGGGGGGTAGTATTCTTTAAGCAGAGCTAAACATTTATGCAGCTGTAAGGAACATAAATATGACTATCATTGTAGTAAAGTGATACTGTTTATGGCTAAACCTAAAGTAGCAGTGGGCTGTCAGTTTTTCAGATAATGAGATGGAACTACAGTTTTGATAAGGGGGAGGAACAAAAAGAGGAAGAAAGAAGAGAAAAAAGTCAGGTTCTCCTGATTCTGTTACATGAATATTCTAATTCACAAAATTTTGGGTTTAGTTTTAGCAGGAAAAAATGATGTATGCTACAGTGTCTTCCCTAGGTGTAAGCATCCAGATCTGTAGACTCCAAGCAGGTTCTAGTGCTTTTTTAAAATGACATAGTTTCAGAAGTATAATAAATAAATTAAT
Source organism: Pezoporus occidentalis (assembly GCF_034315485.1). Lineage (NCBI taxonomy): Eukaryota > Metazoa > Chordata > Aves > Psittaciformes > Psittacidae > Pezoporus > Pezoporus occidentalis. Next base: position 4,814,997 of record NW_026914502.1, read on the forward strand.
TCCAGCATAGGGAAGGGAAGAAATATCATCAACTTGAGTCTATTGATTCCACTTTTATTGCTCAAAACTGCTGCAGTTCATAAAAAGCAGTTTTACAGGCTATTAGTCCATAATGTGGGTTATGTCCTTTGGAGACTTGCGTTCAAAGATAAATGCAGTAGTTCAGAAAGATCTATATTGTGGTTCTGGGAAAAGGGTTCAAGAATTATTTAAGCGCTTTTTACTGTGTTTCAAAAGGAAAAGGGTTGGAGGTGAGAAGTTACCAGCGGCTTCAAAGACAGGGAAGGAAATTAGCAATGGGAGAGTCAGTTTGTCGTTCAGCAAATGGCTTAATTTTTTTGGAGGTGAGGAAAATATTTTACTGGAACGGAACTGTCCTTGAAAGATTGTTTTCTAATTGTTCTTGACCAAAAAAACCCTAGCATTTGCGTTAGTGGTACATGCTAAGACTGCTTACAGTGTGTCTAGAGGCTCTGTTGACTGTAACTGTGACATAGGATTGGGAAAGAGCTGCTGCCACAAGCAAATGCCCCCTGTGATGCTGTATATAAAAAAAATGATTTCTTTTCATCTTAAATCTATTTAAATGATGTTCCCTTATTGCTCCTATTGGGAAGTTGTTCTGATTTTCAGTGCTATGAAATTAAAATGCATTTATAAACTGCATCTATTAGTGCTTGTTATTTATGCTCATGCTGGCAGAGCTCAAGAACATCTTTCCATCCTCCAGTTTTATCCAGCTGCACTGTTGCAGGAGGAGTGATACCTTTTCTTTTGGGTTTTGGTATGCTGTTTTCATCTCTCATTCAAGAGATTTCTGTTCACTTTCGCAGTTACAGTTACCTTTGCTTGTTCTTCATCCCGGTTTAATTCATTCTTTCTCAAGCAAAGGTGGCCAGATCCATACGCAGCTTTGCTGGTGAGGTTTTACTGGTGCTTTGTGCAATAGCAGTAATTGCATTAGAAATACCTGACACTTTCTGTGATGGTGTTTGTCTCTGTTCCCATGATGTTTGATTGGTCCTTGGTTGGTCTGTCATCAGCTAATACCTACACACCTTACCTTTTCTGTCTGCTGCTCGGCTCCCATTTTACAAAAGAAATTCTCCTTGGCTCCCTTTGGATTGTCTAGTGATTTATATTCAATGCCCTTCCTTCTTTGTTATCCTTGATATGAAGAATCATTCCTTCTCTACCCATAGCTCCCCATATAGTGTTCCAGCCTGCAACTGTGTTGGCAATGCCTCCCAAGTTCTCCCATGAAAAAATATCTCGTTAGAACTAGTCTACTTAGGCCAAGGATATTACTTAACTAAGATCCAGCCTCATGACTAACCTTTGAGGAACTGCATTACGAATTGCACGATTAAACACCGTCTGTCTTGAAAGCATGCCTTTTATGCACTTCCCCACCTGTTTTGCTCTCTGTTTAAAGCAACTGAAAACTCTTTTGCAGTTTGTTTCAGTTTCGTAACCCAGATTTATTTCTGACATTTCTACAATAAGATGTACATGCTAAGCTGGAATGTTCACTACCAGTATGGTGTTGCCACACAATAATTTAATAATATCTTAACTATAATTCCACAAATATTTCATAATTTTCATAGATTCAAAATGCTTTGCAGTTTGCATAATTCTGAAATAAGGCTGAAAGAAGTACTTTATTCTCAGACTCAAATCGAATGAAATTATCCTCAAATTCAGCTATAATTTTACCTTAATGCATTATAATTCAGATGTCAGCTTTTTCTGCCATAATTTGATTCTGCTTGGCTATTAGGATCGCTCAGTACTTACTCTGTTTTATTGCTCTTAGATGAAATAAATTAAGCTGTACGGCAATATAAAAGATAATATTCATTGTTATAAATTTGGCATTTACACAAATGAAACATCTTAAATTCCCCCTTCATCTGTTCTAAATTAAGTACGAGATTTAAATCACTTGTTCTGATTGAGAGCAAGCACTGTGTCGTGGAAAGGAAGAGACTGTGGACAATCAGAAAAGCAGCCCGAGATTCTCATCAGGGCATTCATTATTGTTGGTAGGGAAACAACATTAAACAAGAATTGATTGCATTCATGTAGAGGGTAGAGAAACCTGCCATGAAGACAGTATTACGTTAATAGTCTGAGAATGATTTTGAACAGATGGGAAAGTAAGAGTAACAAACAATATTTCAAATTGCTACTGTGTGGTGGTAGCTACCTGTTGTAAGAAAAGAGGCCTTAAATCAGTGTGGGTTTACATAATACGTGTAATGAATTTGTATTCAGTTTTAGGCATGATCTCCCTTTATGGTTGCCTTTTTCAACTTGGGATGTAATTGTGTACTTAATTTTCACCCTAAAATATTTCCTTTTAACACTGATTCTCTTCATCTCATTTAATTCTCACTGTAATCTCGCTAATCCTTTTTATGGGTAGAAAGAAAATACATGCAAGTAAAAAAACCTCTGTTCTTAGATTTAACAGTCTTAATGTTTGCTAACGTTATTGAGGATATTGTTTACTCCAGAGTAACTGTCATTACTGAAATGAAACCTTGTTTCTTGCAGACAGGCTTCTATTGCGCGGTGTGAAATGAGCAGACAACTTCAGTTGTTGCAGTTTTAGTATGTCCTGTAAATTGCCACATTTTGAAAGACTGTGATTTAGAATTTTAGGCAGATTAGTTACTGATGATATAATTTCAAATCTAGATACAATTCTGGTGGCAAGTTGTTGTAATGAAAGCAAGTTACACGAAAACATGTTAGCAGGCTGTTTCTGACTTGTACATCATTCCTTATGTGCAAAGAATAAGAAACGTGTTTCTTTTTAACAGCGTTCATTGTCTTCCTGTGTAGCCCAGTTATCCATTACCACTTCTCAGTGTCTTTTCTGTGTACCAGCCTCTAAATCCATGTTTTCCTACAACTTCAGTTCTGTCTTCCACTGTGATTTTTTTTTTGTTTTTGCTGTTCAGTGTAACACATATTCTTTCCCCCTTTTCTTCCATCAAGTCTTCCCATACGAAGTTTGACTTCAGGCTAGCCGTTTCTGCCTCAGATTCCTCATTGAATCTTTGGTCCCTCTGAAGCTCTACTACAGCCTCCGAAAGACTGTATTTCCTTTTAGCCTCATCAGTTCATATTATGTTCTTGCAAAATTCCTTGTCTGACTGCTCTAGTCCACCCACTTAATCCGTTCTCTGCTCCGCAGGCATCATCCGTTTGTTGATCCTTAACCACCTTCATCAAAATCTGTTCCCACAGCATTACGTGTTCATTGTTTTTTTCCTTAACTGAAATATCCGCTCATTTGATCTTTGGGTGAAAAATATCTGTTCTTAACCAACTGGCTTTTGGTCTTAAGACTTTGTTACTCTGGGTGTCCCTCGGCCTTGCCATAAACAACTAACCTGCTGCTGCTGGGTCTGCAGTGCTTCCTCCTTCTTGGTGCTTTGCTATTTGCATCTTTCACAGGTAACACTGTACTCTTTTTCTCCAGGTTTACTTTCATATTCTTTGTGGTCCCAACTAGACACTGACTGACTGCAGATGGAAATGTCACCCTTTAAAATCAGAAAGGGACCCTTTTTAGGCAAGACAAACCCATTGAGTTATCTGTTCTGCAAGCCTTGCATAACACCTGCAGTGTAGTAAGTCTGGGCGTGGGTGTACTAGGTGATTCTTCTCCTGTCTCTCTTGTTTGTGACTTTTAGGGCAGCTAGTGCTATAGAGGCAGTGCAGATCAGGGCTTCTACTCCGCAAGAGGAGCTGGAGGAGGAGGAAGCTGGTTTAGGCTCTACCCCATACCAGTAAGCAGGCATGTACCCATACTGTCGTGCATTTCTTTTTAAGGAAACTAGAATAGCAAAATGTCCCATTTTGGAAGGTTTCATTAGCAGAATTTAAAAACTTGAGTTAATGATCATTCTTTTCAGGTACTGTGCAAACCCAGTTCTCTTTAATTACATCTGGTAAAATATTCATTTAAAGTTGAACCCAGAATATTAATATGGAACTGTGTGTGTCGGGGCTTTAAAGGAGGGAGTCTGTGAGCTACAGAATTTCCTAAAGCAGGAGCATAAATTGCATTCTTCATATGCTTTTCTAAGTACTTGTGTATAGCAAACTTTCTTGGGAAGATGTACAGGGGCAGTAGTATTTTTTCAGCCTTGGTCTTTGTTATGTTGTTAAAATCTTTCATGCTAGATTATAGATGTATATCCTGGATACATACGTATATAAATAGATGTGAACGTCATGAAGTTCAACAAGGCCTAATACAAGGTCCTGCTCCTGGGTTGGGGCAAGCCCCAGTATCAATACAGACTGGTGGATGATGAGATTGAGAGCAGCCCTGTGGGGAAGAACTTGGCAATACTGGTGAATGAAACTTTGGATCTGAGCTGGTAATGTGTATTTGCTGCCCAGAAAGATAGCTGTTGCCCAGAGTAGTTGCGGATGCCCCATCCCTGGAAGTGTTCAGGGCTAGGTTGGATGGGACTTTGAGCAACCCGGTCTAGTGTGAGGTGTCCCTGCCCATGTCAGGGGGGTGGAACTGGATCCTTTCCAACCTGAACCATTCTATGATTCTGTAGTGCTGCAATTCTGTGATATACTGGGCAGACTTATGTCCTGGTTTTAGCTGGGATACAGTTAATTTTCTTCCTAGTAGCTGGTACAGTGCTGTGTTTTGATTTTAGTCTGAGAAGAATAATACTCTGGTGTTTCAGTTGTTCCTGATGAGTAGTCCTTACTTAAAATGAAGGACTTTGCAGTTTCCCATGCTCTGCCAGTGAGGAGGGGTGTAAGAAGCCAGGAGGGAGCAGAGACAGGACACCTGACCCAAAATAGCCAAAGGATATTCCATCTCACAGCATGTCATGCCCAGTATATAAACTGGGGGGAGTTACCCAGAAGGGACTGATTGCTGCTGGAGTCGGGCTGGAGCAATTGTATTGCACATCACTTAGGTAGGGGATTTTTTGTTGTTTTATCCGCCCCCCCCCCCCCCCCCCCTTCATTATTATTGTTGTTGTTACTAGCATATTTTACTTTATTTCAATTATTAAACTGTTCTTATGTCAATCCATGGGGTTTTACCTTTTTTCAGTTCTGCTTCATATCCCACAGCAGGAGGGGAGCATGGGTGGCTGGGTGGTACTTAGTTGCCAGCTGGGATTAAACCATGGCACCTTCCCAGGCAAGCTGAGCATTTTCCCTGTATTATAGTCTTCAGATAGTAGCAAAGAGTAAGTTTTAAATGATCCCCTATTTTCCCTTTAGTAGAGTAATTCATCTTTTCAGTCATTGTGCTGTTTGTCCTATTCTCACATTTTCTGGGCTCAAACATTTCAGACAGAATGTCAAAAGAGGAGAAAACCCCACAGCTTTTGAAAGAAAAAAATGGTATAAATCAAATTTTAATTTGGCTATTGCCTGTGTGATAATCATTCAAGTATCCCAGTTCCTGTATTCTGCAGTAACAGTGTGAATGTAGTATTGTGTAGGCTATATTTGGCATTGCCTTCAAAGCCCCTTGGCAGCACTCCAGCGATCCTCGGTGACATTCCTCTTGCATCACTGGGTTGTGTAACAGGCACTTAAGTCTGAAGTAGCCTTTCAAAGTGGTGCTTTGAAGTAAATAAGTCACAGAGAGTGCTACTGCAATTCCAGCAGTAGCGATGCAGTGCTCTACCTGCCAAATCATTGAGCCCAAGACTGTTCATTTCAGGGCAGTGGAAGTCTCACAAATGCATTCCACCTTCATGCGTGTTACACATGACAACCCCTTGTTACCAAGAAGTCTGTTTTTAGTCATATCAGTTTTTACTTTACGCTGTTTTAGAAGGAAGGGTTTTTTGGTTAATTATCTTTAAAATAGTATTAGTACTATGCTGTTAGGTTCCAACTTCTTTTTTTTCTTCTGCTGGCATTTAAAGAGCTGTGGACTAGGAAGAAATAGATTAAAAAGGTTCCCTGCATCATATCCCAATCACCTCTTGCACTCTAGAAAATCTGCAAAAGAACCCCTGAAATAATATGGAAAAAGTAATCTTTTTCCTTTCTCTTCTTGACGTGAAATCAGAAGAAAAGTTTCTATTTATTTAGCTTATCATATAGTCACAGAAGGAAAAAAACAGGAGAACTGTATACTGTTGAATGTTAGACCAGTTATTCAGCAGACCAGGCACAACAGTTTGCTGCGTGAGTGATGGCATTCTCAGATCCATTTTATGCTCTTCAGTTATCTTTGAAATTTAATCTCCATGTATGTGCATTAGAAGTATGTAGCATTCAAAGCTCAGTCTGCCTGTAGTAGAGGTGAGTACTCCATGATGTCCAATCTTTTAAAGCAATTTGATCTTTGGTTAGATAGTCAAAACTTCTTTCCTGTCAAGTAAATGACAGGATGTTGTATATTTAGCTGTTGAGAATGGTGAAAGTATTGCAAACCTGATTATTTTGTAGAAACAATTGAGCCTTCATGCTGATGTTCCACTGTAAGTAAAGAGACCAAGATTTTCAAAGCTACCCATTATTAGCATGTACTTTAGCTTGACAACCTGACCTAACACCTGTAAAATGCTCATGCTGTGAAAGCTTGGTGCTTGACACCATAAATTATAAATGATGACCCTGTGGAAGAAGTGACAGACTGACGCAGTGAAAGAGAGAGTTACAAAGCTGAAAACCATTAAACTGGCTGGCTGTGTGGATGTTTAATCAAAGAAGATAAGAAACATTTTATCATTGTGAATATAAACCTAGGATATCTCTGGGAATATATGTCGGGAGTGGAACAGCTCTTCTTCTAGTAAGTTGCATTTATTTTGGTATATCTTTTGAGGCTCTGCATTAAAAAAAGGAAGACATTCAAGGTAGGCAAACTTTAACCTCGTGTTTTCTGAGTTGCCTTTGTGCCCCTTCCTGGATAATTCTTTTCATATGAGTTCTGCTAAACTCTTTTTCTGTACACCATGGTCATTTTTAGACTACAGCAGTACAGCCAACTGTATTAAATATTTAACTTCTAAAGTAGGTAACTTATCAAGCAAATGAGATGCAACTTCAGGAAGCAAAGGAGAAAAAAACTATCATTTTGACTGAGAGCATTGACACCTTTGAAAGTCATGACTGCTTCCGCTTTGACATGTGTACAGTTTGTGGCTATACTGATGACTTGCCTTAACTGCTGACAGATAAAATCATCACTAATCACATCACCTTTAACAAGCAGGAAAAATACAAATGTAGGTTTGATAGCCCTCTCTTATGGTCTGTATGTCACTTGCTTTCTTAGGTCATTAGCAAGATCAGGGAGCATATCTTTTCATTGGGGTGTGAAATATTGACTTCATCCTGCTTATATGGCATTGGCATAGATCTGCAATGCATAATAATGATATGTCCTGTCGCTTTTGGAGGCTCATTTATATGACTTGTGGATAAATTCTGAGTGGTGGTTCAGATGGGGATTGAACAGCTATGCTTTTCCACCCTCTGTACCACTTCATACAGACATTGTTAGTGTTATTGTTAGTTTGGGAAAGCAGGGTCGTTGGGATGTTCCATTTGTGGGCTATATGAGCTTTTTGCTTTCTGTATTTTAGCTTTTCTGACTACAAAATAGGAATGGCCCTGTTCATTTTATGATGTAAAAATACGGGTTGAATGTAAGTAAACTCTTATTTAGCTGCCTAGAGTTAGGAGGTTATGCTGAACTACAGAAGCAGTAGAAAATGGGAATGGTTTTGAGATGACAGAGGATAGGTTGATATTAGCTATTAGGAAGAAGTTCTGTACTGTGAGGGTGGTGAGACACTGGCACAGGGTGCCCAGGGAAGCTATGGCTGCCCCATCCCTGGCAGTGTTCAAGGCCAGGTTGGATGGGGCTTTGAGCAATCTGGTCTGGTGGATTTGCCTGAATGTCAGAGTTTCAGACTCCTGATTCTTGCTTTCAGCCAGTCAGAAGCATCGTGCTCTGTAGCTCTGACTGCATCTGTGAGAATGCCCTCGAGGGCCCTTCCAAAAAGCCTGAACTGGTCCCTTGCCTCAGTTCTTGAGCTAGAGCTCAAACAGCTCTTTTACGGGGCTGTGTTGCCAGTCAAGCACGAACTCTTTAGTTGCTTCAGCCTTTGTACTTCTAACATCTGTCTATGCTGTTCCTCAGAGTCATCAAACAGCTAATTTTTCATTATGGTTATTAAGTAACTACTTGAGTAAGCAGTGGCCATCTGTCTTCCCAGTCCCCATTTTGTCACTTTGTCAGCTGTTCTCTTCAAAACTTCTTTCTATAAAGGAACTGTTGTGGAAAAGTCTGTATTGATTCTGGTTCTCACTCCACTTGGAAAGAAACAGATGACCAGGTTGAAAGGTGCTTTTGTGTCAACCTTTCCAGTTACGCTTGGGGAGAAGGCAACAAGCCTGCAATGTTATTTCACATTTACTAATCGAGAGGCTACGTCTTTGGATCAGTGCAGTGCAAGAAGGAACTGGATGCCTCGGGTGGGTTGAACTCCTCTTGAACTCCTATGGGAAGTTTCTATCTCTCTTGAAGAGGGAGGTTAACAGAGAAGCGGAGAACATTAAATCATCATAATGTCCCTGCACATGGCAGGGAGGTTGGAACTAGATGATCTTAAGGTCCTTTCCGGCCTAACTATTCTATGGTTCCACAACCGAAGTTCCAATCTAATAGGATTGACTTCAGCACAGAAGTAATGTGTACTTTACCAGTGCAAAGGAAGATAAATCCGCTTGTCTGAATTTCACTTGTTTCTAATTTTCCTAATGTACATAGATTAATAAACAGAGCTAACAAAACTGCCAGGTAGTCATGTTCATTTAGAAAAGCCTGCCCAATAGTCTGCCGTTGACATGAACGTGTTGGTGAATTGAATATCAATTAGCTTTTTTAAGTTGGAATGAAATTAATACATAGGGCAGCTGGGATCCTATCATGATTTTGTGACTTGTGTTTTTATCAGGGCTATCTCTTGACCTTCTTGTATCTCACACATGAAACCAAAAGGTTAGGAAAATAGTGCAGCTATGTGACATAAACAAGCTCTGGTGCTATTTTCTGGACCTGCAAACAACATTAATTTATCTCACTTCATTTTAACAGCAATCCCTGCCGAAAAGGAGTATGTTAGAAATGAAAGCTGAGTCAGTAGTTAAGAACACACTGTTTCCCTGGTACCAAATGCTCCGATTTTCCCGTCTTATTCTTTGTGAGAAGTCCATTATAGCAGTCTGCTTCTACCTACCAGGACTTATTCTTCAGTTCTGTGTTCACTGCCTCTCCTGTAGGGCTGGTATTGCATTGCTAGCCCCTTCTGATGCATTACAAAGATAGGAATTCATCCCTTCTGGACAATCTATGGATTTGAGAGCCTCCTCCTGTCTTGCTTCCCTGTTTGGAAGTGCATTGTTCAATTAAACGATTTTGAAATCACTTTGACACTGCTCTCAGGGAAAAGTCTGTGTTACAGGCTAGGAGAGGTAGGATATTACCTGTTCATCCTCAGTTCCACAGTTACCTGAGGAAAGCTTGGCAGTTCATCTGTTTCTGAAGTAAACTCATTTCTTTTAGATGTGAATATGCTCTTTTTACTTCAGGAATTGTATTTTTTCTTAAGCTTGTGAATAAGACTCCCACTGGAGAAGCAAGCATTAATGTTAGACCTCAATCTACATGTTATTTATAGATGTCTTAGGGCAAACCAGCATGCCAAGTGGTAGAATATGCAGTTAAGATTTAACTGGGTGAAATTTGTAATTGTGGATATTATCCCAGAAAGATTTTGGTGCAGAGATTGTCATCTATTTATGTACTGACAGATAGATTTTCTACATGCTGGGTTTGTTTGGTGTGCTACTGAATGTATTTGGGTTGATTTCCAAGGCTCTGCCTGGTATTGATGAAATGAAGCATGGAACCTGCCTTACTGGGGAAGGCCATACCTTTTACTGACTGGTGTCACATGCCTGTGACTCATAAATTAATTTCTCCTCTTTCTTTGTAATATTTGTAGTATGAAAACAGGAATTAAAGTTGTGTGGTAAGACGGCACATTGATGTGTGAAAGAAAGTGGTATCCTAGTAGAATAGCCTTTGAAAGATTTCTGTCCGTCGTAAGTTGCTTTAGAGAGACATTTACCAGGATAGTGGTCATATATGCATGTGCAGAAAAACGGTTAAAGCATGGACTGATGCATCGGTGTGGAGAATCTCTAGTTGCACTCCTGTTGGAGGTCATCACGCAGGCAATCTTTTTCTCAGTTATGTTGTAAAACAGCAGAAAAGGTTATTTCTCTTTCCTGTATTCATGTGCTTGTTGCTTCTTTTACACCAGAGAAATACGTTTTTCAGAAGATATTTTGCACAGGAAGCTGCCACAAACATTTCGTACATTGGTTTAAATAATTGTGAAGGCCAAATAGTATCTATTTTAATTGTACTGACACTACTTCAGGAGTGAAGGCTGCCTATTACATGTTGTCTAAACAGAAAAAACCCCTTCATTTAAATGAAAGCATCTAGGCATAATTGACCAATTTTCATAACTGATCAGTTCTGCTTTGTTTCTTTGTTGCTTTATTTGTTTGTTTGGGATTTTTTGTTAAGTATTTTAACACTATTCTAATGCTATTAAATGCTTAATGTTGTTAAAGCCAGGCAACAAAAATAATGGAAATAAACCCAGAACATAATATTTCACTACTATTTCTTTTGGGTGTGGGATTGTTTCATGAAAATAAGTCTGTTTCAGGTTTTTTTATCTTACTATGTCTTAAGCTTCAAGTTTGTAAAACAGATGCTTAAATTTGTCCAATATTTCAAATATTTTCTGATCCTGAAATAAATAAGTATCAACAATGTTACTTAAAGTACAGGAGTGGTAGGTATGGGTATGTTCAATGGACTGTGTATAGGTTATAAATGTAGATTATAATAATTGCTTATCAGAGCATTTTGATAGGTGTTCATAGCATTGAGATTGCTTATTTTACAATAAAGTGACATTAGGAAGGAAATAAATATGCTCTTGTTCAAATGAGAAATGTTTGCGCTTGGATACTTGAAACACTGAAGTTAACTTAGTTTGTCAGCCTTTAAGTGACAGATAGGCACAGACTTACCACTTCTCTTAAATCCTGCTGCCAGAAACATAAGTGTTAACAATACTAAAGCCACAGTAAATGCAGTAGGTAACTAGCTGGCTATTCGTTCTAGTTGGTTTTTTTTTATCATTGAAATGATACATAACAACTGGCGTCCATTGTTCACTGATAGTGAAAGCCTGAAAGGGCAGACTTTTATGACTATCTGTCAAAGTTGAGAATGATAATTTTAACATTTATTTTTAGATAAAGAAGGTTTAGACATGAAGTAGACAATTTACGAAGTCTTAGAAGATTCTGGTAGATGACAAATACTTTAATCTTTTTGTGCTGTAGAAGTCATAAAATGAATTAAGCCTACTTGCAGGGTTGTGAGTGTCAAGTATTGGTGGGTTTAACTCGGATTACCTTTTTTGTTTTTTAAATCCTCTGGAGGTGCTGAAACACATGTTAGGTTCTTTGTTTAGAATGTGAGGGTTTTTTTTTCATTCTACCAAGACTACATGCCTTGTTACTTGGAAATAATTGTAAAATTGCATTCTTGTTAGGAAATATAAATTGAGTGGATGTTCATATAACTCCTTGTTGCACAGATATAATTATATATGGTGTTCATGACTTGTTCTTCTCAAACAATGTGACGATACAGGCAGGGATCAGTTAGCATGAGCAATGAATATAAAAATACAGTTGGTTTGTGAAGCTAGTGGCTTATTTCTTCCTTCTACCTTCATAGACTCTGATTGCTGAAAAGTATGTGGAGCTGAATATACAAATATTTGGCAAATGAATTGCAAACAGAAAGGAGCGCATAAGCTTGAAAAAGTGATATGTCCTATCCACTTAATTCTTCACGTGAAATATCATATTGTTCCAAGGTTCCATTAGTTTCTCCTTTCATTTTCACTACCTTGAGGGGTTTGACAGTATATGGAATAATGGTACCAAAGATACAGTTGGAATCAGTTGCTTCTGCCTCTATCAGTTCTGTCAGTAGGTTCAGGGTTTACTCTTTCATTTTAAATAATTACATAAACTAGATCTTTCAGTGTGGTGTCTTTATGATTTTAGGTAGCAAGACCAGCATTTGGTTTACTTGCTTATTTACATGGTACAGTTGAATAAAAATATACATTTAATAATCCAAATTCAGTAAAGTCTTCCACCAAAGCAGCACAAGAAGATAATAAATCACAGCTTCATCTAGATTTTTCTGTTTAACCCTTTAATGCAGTGAAGTTACTCTGTTGTGTCTGATGGCTCTGCAATGGTTGGCGATGCTGATAATAATAGAGAGTAAAGGGATTCATGTTGATTTTTCAAGTGAGAATGGAAGAAAGGCAATGTGAAAAAGAATAATGTAAAACTGAAGTTTTTGGTATGGAAATATTGGCTTGCATTCTGGTGAGAGATGGAGCAGTAGGATTACAGCAGCCTTCCACTCTCAGGAGAACATGTACGTTTGGACGTAAGGTACGGAAAGGATAATTATATTGGCTCTGAAATAGCAGGAGCAGTATGAAAGTATAGGAAAGCATAAAATGATATAGCAAAGAGCATAAATTTTAATTTAATTTAAAAAATGATCTTGCTAAGAGATAGGCAGCAAGGTTCTGTAGGGAAAAAGGTTGAATAAAAGAGCTGGGTAGTGGCATTTTATGTAAAAAGAACCACTGTTTGTTTTAATCTTGTTAGCTCAGAGCCGCAGGATTTGAAATTATATCTATCCAGGTGGTAGTAGGGAACAGTAAGACTGAAACAGATAAGTGAATCAAATTAGGAACTAGGGTAAGTTGTCCCTTAAGCATCTGTATGCAATGCATAGAAAGAAAAATTGCACTGTGGGGGGAATTAGTTTTTGAAGGTCCTCACTGGAGACCTCATGTAACTCAGAGTAAAACGCCACCGAGTTAAAAGATAGGTGGTTATCCAACATAAAACATAAAGCAGCCAGTCTAATAATGTTGCAAACTCTTAGGGCTGAGAAGGTGAATTTATCAGGAGTGAGATATTGCATTTTGTACATGAAAAGTTATTCTGTTCTCATTCATTAGAGTTGAATTTTAATCACATGTTCGCGTGAGTGAAAATGAAACAGTGGAAAGTGGAAATATGTCTTTCAAATTCTTGATTGGGAAATCATTGGTCAATAAAAAAAGGCCAGTTTTAGACAACAGTTCAACCTACATGAAATACGTTAGGTAAATAGGTGTTACATTAGGTAATGTGAAAGCAGAAACTAGAGGTACAAGCACTTGTAATGAAAAGAGAGGATGTATGTGGAAATAAATGCATATTAGAAAATAGGAAGTATAGAAAATTGTAAATAGGAAGTGAATATATTAGGTAAAAGCCCAAGTGTCACAACACTCAGGATAATGGGAATTTCTCTGTTCTATTATAGATAAAAATGTTCATGTGAATGGTATTAAACTGTTTTAGAAAGATGCAGAAAATAAGGTGTTCAGACTTGAGAAAATTAGAAATCAGTGATTTACTCGCATAACATGAAGAATATGAAAAACTCCCCATCTGGTGTAAGTAGTTCTCTTCCAAGAGTCCTGAAAGAATTGGCTGAGGAGATCTCTGGGCTACTGATGGCAAATTTAATGAGTTTTGGGACTTTGGGAATTCAAGAATATTGGAAGAGCGTAGGTGTTAGAGTACTGGTTTGAAAAGGGAAGCACCATTAACCAGGTAACTAGATTTTTGTAAAAATCACTGTATTGGAGAGGATTGGAGAATTCATTTACCTCCTTTGCCCCAAGGCAACATGAGATTTTGTAGAAACCAGGTCTGACAGTGTTTACGGTGTCTTAAAAGCCTCCCATAGAGGAGATTCCCTAGCTTCCCAATTAGTCACAGCTATCCCTCTTCTTTACACCTGTAGGGGTAGTAAGGATTTTCCTGAAGTCTAACATAAAACTCTTACAAATGCTGAAGAGAGAGGAAGGATTACTTTATATTTTGCTGGCTATAATCCTGTTTATCTCAGTCAAACAGCGTTGGTGATACTTTGTTTACTGTATGATTTGCTATGACTCCTATACACTTTCCCAGCAGAATTGCTATCTAGACAGGTGCTCCTCGTGCTTTGTTACTGCATCTCATTAATCTTGCCTAAACCAGATAGCTGTTGCATGCAAAATAATGGAAATTATGGGAAAGGATTCAACTGGCACTTATTTAATGAATGCCAGTTCCTTTGTTTTATGGAAAACAAACCTAGTAAAAAAATCCCAAGCATTTAAATAGTTTTTCCCAGTTGCTTACATGTTAATTGCCAAAGGGCACTTGCATATTTCTCTCTTCTTTCTGTCCTCCTCAGGCAGACAAGGCACAGAGGTAATATGTTTAGATTTTTTTATAGTATGATAAAATATCACAAAGTGATATTTAACTTCTGACAGCTAAAAGCTTACCAAATTTTTTAGTAAATGACTTTAAAAAAAACCTGAGGTCTGAGAAACCTCAAAGTAGTTTTCGGTGACTGTGAAATCACAGAATTTGAGGTTCAAAATCCTAAATCCTAACCGGTCAGCATTTTTCATTAGTAACATGGAAATAAATATCAAATCAATAGCTGACGAAAGACAAGTAAAGAAAGAAAGATGGTGTGTATACAGGGAACAGCCTTTATCACTTTGTAAAGGTCAGCTCTTAGAAGTACAACTTGTTTTAATATAAACAAATGGCTCTTTGTACATTCAAGAACAAAAATGCGACCCAGACTGAAAAAGAACGGTGAAAAGGAGTGATTCTGTAAAGGACAGTGAACTTGGTAGACTTAACAGCCTGGGAGCGCAGTGCTGCAGTCAAAAACAGGCTAATCTGACCTCAGGTATATGAAGAGGATATAAAAATAGGCAGAATTCTTTATCTTAACATATATGTTTGGAAGGAATTATTTCAGAATAGTGCAGGTGATCCTATTTTTCTGCAGCTCCCTGAGTCACTAGTGTTGCCTTCAGAACTTAATGGTTGGTTGTCATTTTATTTTCCTTGCGAATCTTTGGCTTGCCCACCATAGCTGTAACTGTGGAATGTTAGTCTGCAACGAGCAGGAGATCAAGCTGTGTGATCTCATGGCCTATTCTGATGCTGGACTATGATTCCATCCGATTGGCCACAGTCCTTTATTCATTTAAAAGTGTTAGGTCAGTCTGCCCGAAGACGTGGAAAGAAAGAAAAGAAACTGGGGAAATGAATGCTTGGGAAGTTTTGTCCTTGGTTGTGCAGACAAGATCGGAGAGTTCATCGTCAGAACAGTGTTTTGGAATTAGAATTAAAATTCCACACTGCCCTTGGAGTTCTGCTCATCATAATTTTAAATAAAACAGTTCTCTCAGGACCAGGCAAAACCTCTGAAAAGATGAATTTCAGTTGTAAAGTCTAATAATAGCAGTGTAAGATATGTCCAGAAAAAAAAGGAAACTGGAGCTCAGTATGTCATAATGAGTTATAATAATGAAATCTCTATTAAAGTATGTACTGGAAAACAAAGATAAACACTTAAATTCTAAGTATGAACAGGACACTTAATATGTCTGCAGCTGTATGCTTGATTTCATATATTACTGTTGGGCACGTTACAGTATTCTTAACTCAGTTGTTTAAGGAAGGACATGAAAGTGCTAAATCTAAGTTCCAGCTCTCGAAAAAGATTATTTTAAAGGATCTTTGAGTTAATTTTGAATTGTGGTGTGACTCTGTAGTGGCAGACCTGCACCATTTCACTCTTGTTCACTCTGCAAGTTTTAATCTCTGTTGCAAGTGGAGATTGGGTATCAAAAATGTCAGTAACGTTGCTTAGTTGCAACCTATTTATTTACAGCTTTTTTTTTTCCCCATGTCAGTTCCAGACACATACTTTTGCTTATGCTGGCAGCTAATGTCTGTGATGGTCATAGTGCATGAAGTCTAATGCAGGAGGAATGGGACTTTTTATGGCATATAAAAGAGTAACTAAGTAAATGGAGGGACAAGGGTCATTCCTGGTTCCATTAACATTTTAGGGAATTTTCTCATTTTAAGCATCATACATGTAGCATCCATTATCTGTTTTTAGCCTCTTTGCAATGGCAAAACACTCCATCCCTGGCAGTGTTCAAGGCCAGGCCGGGCAGAGCCTTGGGTGACATAGTCTAGGGTGAGGTATCCCTGCTCATAGCAGGGGTGTTGGAACTAGATGATCTTAAGGTCCTTTCCTATCTATTCTGTGATTCTATGAATTGCCAGTTCTCTTGAAACTTCTACTGGTTTGCACTCAGAAGAGAAGCATTCACTCCTGTTTGTAGTTTCAGATGTATCCATGTGGGCATTCTTCTTAGTCTGGGTTTCTTTGGCAGAAAAATGTTTTTGCCAAGGAGCTGTGAGTTGGAAGCTTCTTGGCAGTGTGAATTTGTCTGCCATCAGGTCTGTGCTGCTGGGGATAGACTGCTTCTTAATTACCTCATTTAAAGATAGCTTGGGTATCTCTGTCCCACACTGAAGTCTATCATGTAGATATTTCCGAATCACTGAAGTGTATGCAGATCTTATTACTTTATTCGTGTCCTCATTTGTATAGCCAGCCCTGCCTATAACCCCCACTTTACTGGGGTTTGTATTTCTGTGCTATAATGTTTACTTGATCTGCCAGTATTTGCATATTTTTGATTGATAATAATTTCATGTCTTTTAATGCAAATACTGTTGGAAAAACAGTGTTAACTTTTATGATTTTCATTTCTGAGTCTGAAGGTGGTAGCATTCTATGCAGGTGATAGCATCCTAATTCTGATTAATAGTGTGGTGGGTTGAATTCTCAGGTTTGAAGTTCTAACAGATTTTGTGGCTATAAGCAAGCATATGTAAGCATACCAGAGGCTTGGTACCTAAAATGTATCAAAAATCGTATTTTAAGAAAACCAAGTAATTTGGTAAACGTATATCCCCCCATGGCAGGGGAGCTGGAACTGGACGATCTTTACGGTCCCTTCCAGCCCAATCCATCCTATGATTTTATGGTTATGGTTCAACTAAATTTAAACTTAGCATGCTTTCAGTGATGGATTTACTCTAGCTCTTAATTTTTAATGTATAGCTTTGAGCTTTGAAGTAGTACTTGATTAATTTGGGCAAGGAATTAATTAATTCAAGCTCCGCTGAAGAAATGAGTTATTTTTCCTTGCTGTATTCTGGGGCCCATTCCGTGGAAGTATTGTTTTTGACTACCTGGACAATGTTTATTAAATCATAGTCCTGCTGCCAGCAAAGTTTTAAGGAATTCAAGTATCAGAATAGCACTGCATAAGTAGCAAGGTATAACCTTAGCTGAAAACTGAGTATATTTACAAGGAGTCTGCTGGCTAGAGAGAGGCGGGGAGGAGAGATGGAGAGAATAAATCAAACTCCTAAGAGGAACTGAAATATTCTCAGAAACGAGCTGAGCATTTGGCCTTCTCTGTGAGAAGGGGATAGCTGAACCCAGCAGCTTCATTCTTTTGGAGGTGACAGGTCCCTGGTACATTGTAACTTGAAGGTTTACCCAGGTAACTTCTGCATCACGGGCCAAATAGGAAGATGCTCTTTTGACTCTTCAACAAGTGTATGGTAGCCTGGTGCAAGTAAAAAATACTGTAGAAGCTGTAAATCTCAGCTTTTTAAGTAAGCAGAAGGCAGCAATGGTCTCAGTGGAAATAGTGATTTCTTTTTTTTTTTATTTCTTAAAGTAAAACAGAGCTTGTAAAAAAAAAAGTTTATCTTCGTTATTCACAAAGCTTCATAAACTGGTGCAGGGGTGACGAAGCGGAGAGCAGAATGCTGCCCTTTATTCAATATCCTTTTTAAAATGTCATTACTTTCTTCAAATAAATCACTAAACTTTTATTTGGTGAATGTTGAGTTTGTTACCTGACTGTGAATTTGCTGATAAGACTGTTTCAGTTTCAGGTTAAAAGTCAACATACAGTTAAATATAGAGGAACTCCAGTTGTCACTAATACGAAAGACAAAGGAAGATGCTAGGTCTAGTTTCCTCTAATAAGCTGGCAAGCTCATATGGTTCCCATGCCAAGGTGCCTTTTCCACAAGGCAAAAACCCATGACCTGGCTTCTGCTATTGCTGCTGTACTGCTTTACAGAAATACATGATAGATAACTGTACACTGATGGTTTAGACAGGTAAGAGGTGGAAGATAGTGCACAACAGCATAACCCCCCTCTTAAACACATGGGTAGTAGTGTCATGTTCCAAACTAATAGGTTCATTTTTCTCCATCATTTAACCATCCAAGGAAGAACTTGAATTTGTGGGCTGTAAGGAGGAGCTCAGCGTTCAAAACATACCCACTTGATAGTTAAAATAAATTGCCCTATACAATAATTAATTTTATGTTTAAAACCTAAATTTACAGTTCTTAGAGGGTCAGATGAAACAATTCCATTAGAGGGCAGTAGTAGATGTAGGTACAATGTCTCATGTATTAAATACTTACTTTGCAGTTAGCTTTCTTAGCACTATGAGCTGCAATTTTTGCAATATTAGTGAAAGTGAAAAATGAAGCTAATGTAATTTAGCATACTAAGTGCAGAAATACTTTGTAGTATACAAGCACAATAATGCACATCCTTTTTAACTTGTATTAAAAAAACAGAATTAATGTGACAGAAGTGATGCAAAATATACGTAGCTGCTTTCAGCATTGTGATATTCCAGCTAAAATACTAACTCTAAAGTTCTTAGTCTTTCTGTTTTCCTTCTGAATTATACAATTTGTATCTTGTATAACTTTATTTCTGATAAGTTTATGGTTTCTTTTAAAACATCTTACTTTTGAAACTGTTTTTCTTTAATTTATATGCTGTAATGTTCAAGTCCATGTGTAAATCTAGATTTCTGGGCAAGCGGTTGCAGAAATGGGCATACCTGTTCAGGCACCTTTTAATGATTAAGCATCATTAATGTACTGTGATTTTGCAGCGATTTCTTGCAAACGATTTAGGGGGTTTTAGGACTTACATCTTCTGAGATATTTGATAATGAAATGTATGCCATGAAAACCTCAATGTTTGGATTCTGGTTTTATTTATACTCTTGACATTTTATTTGCTTTAATAGCTTTAAGCAGACATACTTGGCTAATGTGGCTCATTCAGTTCATAACCTGTTTAATACTTGATGTTGCATATGTCTAACTAGGCAATACCACAAACATACCATTTCTTTTTCCATTTTCAGTTGTGTTACTTGACACTACAGCTGTCCTTGGAGAACTAGGATGGAAAACATTTCCTTTAAATGGGGTAAGTCACCATTTTGGTTTTATTGTCTGGATTTTGGCATTCTGACACTCTGGAAGTGAATGGCTATTATACCTGGGTGGATGTTCTTGCAATCAGAATGATTTTAGTTCTCATGACTGGAGCAGCCTGTGCTGTAAGTAGGAATAACAGACGCGAAAATAATGTGAGTACACATTGTTATGCCCTTTTCTTGCTTTTCTGAGTGTTAAGAATATGTCTTTAAATCTGTTACACATCATAAAGTTCCATGTTAAAAATTCCTATGCTAAAGGAATGCTAGGACTACATTTTTTTGTGAAATAAAAGGAGAAATAATTTTTGATATTGTAACTTGAAATAAAACTGTAATAATTCAAGTGAATATTAGGAGAGACTTTAGCATCTGATAAAATGGTGTCAGGTTGGCTAAATCAGAAGAACATTGTGAATTTGTTAATATTATTAAATCAGTTTAAATATTTATAGAATAGTTTTGTGGGGCTTTTATTTCCTGCACTGACCGTTCTAGTTTGAAGTTCGCTCTTCTAGTTTAGTGTCTTACATGGGTTCACTGTACTGTAACTAAAGGTTGCCAGGAGGCACTTAGTTGACATTGTGTACAGGGCCCCAGAGTGTTAGTGGTGTCTGGTGTACTTGGAGATGGCTTGGCAGGTGAGGCACAGGTGGAGAAGAGGAGCATTTTCACCCTCTGAATTTCAGCCATCAGTGCTTTGCCAGTGGCTACACTGACAAAACGCATCTTCTCTTTCCACCCAGGTAATGCACCTAACAGAATTTCAGAGGCATTTGTAGCTTCACTTTATAAGTGAGATACAATATGCTGGAGCATTTAACACCTATTGTATCGGCTTCTATGTTCTGATGTGACTGTGATTATCACTTCTGTTTATATTAGCTGGCATTGTCTCTAAATTCCTGTGTATCAGGCATACAATTATTTGGTTCTCTGAAATGAGCTCAGAAAATACTGTTTTTCTGAGTGAAAAATCCTGTGTATTTTTAGTTATTTTGTTTCTTGTGATCTGTTCCAGAAGGAAGTAGGAACTGTCTATCCTCAGAGCCTTAATAATCCATTTCCATAAAAAGTCATCTGTGTTTTTGCCCTCAGGGATTTCAAGCAATGTGGCATTTCATAATCTCAGCCTATTTTCAACTTTATGGATTACTCTTTTTCAGAGTTTTCCAGTTCTTTATGTTCCTAGATGAAATCTCAGTGTGTCACGGGTACTCCTATGTTTTATATTTGGTATGCAGGCTCATGCAGTCTGAGTTATAATTCTGAAGTCTTATTTCCTTCCAAAATTCTAGATAAAGCGCATACTGTCATATACCATGATGAGAAATGGTATATGTGAGGAATTTTTTGCTCTAGCTTTGTGATGAGCTCCACTGAATTGAACAGGCATTTGGAAAGCATACAAGATGTAATTTTATTTATTCGATGGTTTCTTAAAAGCTTTAGTTATTCCAATCAAAACAGTCACAAAGAAACGAGCACAAAATCAAAGTTGATTTAAGACATAACTCTTACAACATATCTATTTTGGTTGGTCGTATGGAAAATTAACATGAGTTTTGCAATACACAGAGGTTTTCAAGTATCTTAGGACCTTTGCTGTGTTTTAAGAATTGGCTGTGCTTACCAGAATACAGGTTTACGTTTGAGTCAGTACTTGGGATTCAATTACTGGGGATTTTCCCAAGTAGGTACGATTTAGTTGTTATAAAAATAGCTGGAGTCAGGAAGTGGGAGAAATGTGGTTTGTAGCTTGAGGAAAATAGAATAAGGCTTCCTGGGAATTTAAAAGGCAGAAGAGCCTAGAGTGAAAACTGTGAGACGAGCTGGGTAAATAGTTAAGAGAAGTGCACGTGTACTTTTTACTCAGGGAGAAAATATGTGTAAACTGTTGATGAATTAGCCTAAGCTGTAAATGGCATACAGATTCATGCACACTAAAACAAGTGAGTTTCTGGACGAACTATTGGGGAAGTCGTACAGCTGAGAATCCATGATTCAGAGAAGCATGATCCATTTAAGAAAGAGACTGTAAGATATTGGTGACACACAGCAGGAGATGACAGGATATGCAGGCAAACAAGGTCCTCCATTTCTCACAGTGGAATGAAGGAAAATGCCTTAGGTCGAAAGGCTCCTGTGAGCAGTAGGACCTAGTGGCAGTGCTGCTCCTCTGAAATGGTGCAGAAAGAATGAACAAACAGAAAACCCCAAATAAATAGTGGAGACAAATGACTTACATGAAATGAGAGTTATTTCTCTCACTGAGAGCTATGCAGAACTTTTGATTAAAATCAGTAATTGCTAATTTTTCAGAGTTAGTGTCGTTCTGACAAGCTGCATTAAAATATATCAAATGTACACGTTGCTTTAGATATTTGAACATAGTGAAGAATTGCATAAAGCTATTAAAACATGAAAAGTCCCATTACTGTGGCTTATAAAATATTGAATATGCTAAAGTTAAAACTAGAATATATTTCTGAACTGTTTTGATACAGTTTAGTTCTTTCCCAGGTTTATTCTGGGATTCTGTACCTTACACAAAGGTAACAAAAAACCTGAGCGTTCAAGTGCTCATGTAATTAACAGAATATGACATTTCTGTGCTTCTTCATGTCACTTTTGTATGTAGTCTCTGCAGCAAAAGGTCAATATTCGTGCTAATTATTATTTGATTCTTGAACGGTGCTTTTGGGATCATCTGATAACTTCTATAATACTTACTGATCTAGTAAAGAACAGTAAAATTGTCTTTCTAAATCTCGCACAGACATCAGGGATGTTATTGTATGTCCACAGTCCTGTCTAATCCAGGTTACTTATCTGTTCTGATGTAACTCGGAATACGGCATAATTATTTGTGTGATTGAGATTATCACTGCAAAAGTAAGAACCTCTTTTGTCCTGTGATGGGTCGGTCCATCAGCCTTTTCCCTTTTGTTGGAGGAGAGTGACAGGTTTTGGTTTGTTTGTGCATTTGATTGGTAGAGATTTTTGTTAGTGCATAAATCTTAGAATTAACCAATAACTCCAGTAACTTTAATGAAACCTTTCTCCTCTTCTTCTTTTTTAACTAAGTGTATGTGTTGGTGTTTAGATGTATAAGAAAAGTGTCATTGACGTAAATAGTGCTCTAACGAACATTTCTGAGGTCAGGAGGAGGGGATGATAGGCTTTCATGAGACTGTGACATTAACAGAAGTCATTAATTTACTGGCATCCTCAGTCATGAAGAATGTTTCCATTAAATCAAATAGCAACTGGAAAAATAGTACTTGGAATTTGGTTAGTATTGAGTATCCCTCAGAGATTTCAAACTAACAGGCTAGGGTAAAGTAGGAGAAAAAATTAGGATGTATTTACTCTTTTGGAATTGGCCGAACCTTCACCTCCCAGACTTATTTATGGTAGTTTCAGAAAATAATGTTTGCAAGCTTTCAGCAGTTTCGGTAACCTCTAGAGGTAGCTACAAGCAAGTAAAGATACAACACAGTAGTTTCCTATGTGGCATTTGTATGCAGTGCCATCATATAGCTGAAAAGTTGAGTTATGCACAACTGTGTTATCCATTCCTTTGTAATATAATATGTGATTTTAGTTTTTCATTTTCTCCCCAGTTATTTGTGTAACCTTCCTGAAGCATGAGAATACAATAGTTTTTCTTGCAAATGTGTTTCCTTTATTTTCTTGTCAGATTTTTTTTTTCCTTGTGTTTTGAACAGGTAATAAATTAAATGCTTAGAGCTATGAAATGTAGCATAAAACATTAATATCTTTGAGGTCAGTAGGATCAGCTTTTGTTGATTGAATTCTAATTTAGCTTCTCAGTGATAGGCTGTCTAAAATTTCTGCCTTAATAATGGACACATCTGATACTTCCTGTGTTCTTTGGGCTATAGTTCAAAATGACTGATTGATTTATGAAAAGGCATGTGCTAAGAGATAAAAATAGATCTTTACTCAACAAACTGTCACTCCATAACCTTGAAAAATGTCGAACAGGTTGGTTTGGATTGGGAATGAAACCCTTCATAGGTTTGAAAAGAGAGTGTAAATGTGTCCTAGTGGGCAGGCTACTGGAGTTTGTGTGAACCATCATCCAGGGGTCCAGCTGAAGGCAGTTTGCTGACTTTGGGGACAGGATTACTTTTGCTAGGTTTTCTCACTGCAGCAGGTGGTGCTGTGCCTGTTAGAAGGGCAGTTTTTCCAGGGGATTAAGTATGATTTAAGTGATTTATAAGGTTTTGAACATAAGGGAGGAAAGGAAAAAACCAAAAAGCATAACTGAAATGTATTGGTGCACTAGCAGTAATGCTAACAAAATAATGTACCTTGGGCAGCTCCAGGTGTTGGGTTTTTTTCTTCTATCTTTGGTGTAACTTCTTGAAATAGTTATTTCCCATTACATTAAACAATGTAACACAATTTTGTGAGTGAAGTTTGCTCACGGGCTCTGGTTTGGAGGCTGTTGTCATAAGGGCATGTCTGTTCCTGGAAAACTTCTACCATAAGTATCCAACTAAACTCAAAGACTGCCGTACTTCACATGAGCCAAATCTACCTGGCAGCTGTTAATTTGGAGTAAAGTCTTCTTAATTAAAGAAGAAAACTAATAATGCAAATATGTGCTTCTACCATTAATGTAAATTTTAACTTGTGTGGGACCACTTCATAAACTCCAAAATAATTTTAAAATCAGTGTAAAAAATGATAAGGTGACTCATAAAACAAAGCTGTGAGAAATTATTTACACATGGAAGGGGCTTGTAGAATTTACCTTGTCACAGTAGGCACAATGTATAGCCTCAGCAGTGAAGAGCCTACTAGAAGCCCTCTAAATTATTTGACGGCTGAGTGAGTGATGAAACTATTTTAATCCCATTTCCCACAGTTATTTGAACAGCTTTCTTGTCAATTGGTAAATTTCCTATTGATTTGTCCACAGAAGCAGTTCTGTTTTGACTATCTTCTTTCTTTGGGGGATCTTTTAAGCTTTTAAATAACTCTCAGTAGTTTACAGTTTTAGTGAGGTTTTTGTTTTTCAGTAATGAATTTGTTGAGACTGGACTTGTCAAAGCACTGATTTATTATTTATTTATTTATTTATTTTGCCTACCAGACTGATTATTTACCCTCTCTGTTAGAATAATCTTACACTAATGCATCAGTCAACAATTGACTTAACTTCTTAGCTAATTAGAAGATATTTTTAGAGCTTGTAGTAACATTTTTGAATGGCTTAACACTGGTTTTCATCAGTACTCACTAATCTTTTTTCATGTTGTCATCAGAGGTGATGCTGAGGTTATCCAGTGCTAATGCATAAACATTTCTTCCAGTGTAGCTACATCCATCTTCTCCTTCACTTTTAAACTAATACTCTGAAGGTGATTTGACCTGGGAATATGCCTGAGGACATTCTTACACAATATGCAAGATTTTTATTTCTGCATTTTCTGAAGTGGATTGATTATTTTTTCAGAATTCTCCTGATTTCCTTTGAAGTCACATGGAAACAAAACACTTCTAAAGGAAGAGAGAGAAACTTAGACCCCTTCCTTTAGTAAAACTGTCAGTAAACAACACAGTATAGTAAGGAGTAGTATAAAGTGGGGAAATGGTTAAGAGAAAACAGGGAAAGTAATGTGACAGTGGTGAAAAATGGGAAGATAAGCAAGTAAAACAAGCATCTGAGATACAAGACTAAGATGTGCATAGTGAAAAACATGAATGCAAAACTAGAAAGCGAGATTAGTGCATTAAACATGGCATCATAAGAAAAAAAGCAGGGAGTGAATGGTATATGTGGTGATACTCGGTGTCCACAGTTTAGTTCTGCATTTCATATTATCCAGTTATCTAAAAGCCAAGAACTCCATTTTACAAAAAGTGACAACAGATGCCTAGTGCAGAAATGCAAATGCTCCTCACTGCAGTTCCCAGTTGTTTGGATTTGCTACGAAATAGAAATGGCTTAAGTTATGTGTATATGGAAACACACAATTTGCAAGCCTACCTGGCCACTTGAATACTGATTTTTAAGGATGACGGTAATTTGAACATCTCATGTAGCAGTGTGAATTACAAGATCATCAGTACTTCCAATCTTCACCTTTAATACTGTAACTATTAGAACTCAGTAGATATTTAAATTATTTATGACCAGCAAGATTAATTCATCACACTGCCGTTTTATCAGAGGCTGTATGATTTAAAGCCTAACCATTGCATTTACACAGAAACAAGTGTTTCACTGAAGTATATATTTTTAAGAGACATGGAGGAACCATAATTCTCTTGGTTATTAGTTCCATTAATTAATTAGAGCACTGTTTAAAAAAGGATTCCTACTGTCTGATTCTACCTTCTCGGCCTCGTACCGTATTTAAATCGAGGAACAACTTGTGAGGCCTCACTTGGAGTATTGTGTGCAGTTCTGGTGTCCTCAGCATAGAAGGGACATGGAACTGTTGGAGCAAGTCCAGAGGCAGCCATGAGGACAATCAGCTGTAGTCCAGGTAGATGACATCAACTGCTCTACCCCTGTCCATCAGTTCTGTAGCCCCATCATAGAAGGTTATCAAATTGGTCAGGCAGGATTTCCCCTTAGTGAAGGCATGCTGGCTGTCACCAAGCACCTTGTTGTTTTTCATGTGCTTTATCATGCCTTCCAGGAGAATCTGCTCCAAAACATGGTTTAATGTGAGGCGTCCCTGCCCATGGGAGTGGTATTGGAACTTGATGATCTTAAGGTCCTTTCCAACCCTAACTGTTCTATGATTCTATGATTCTAACTATGTAGTATTTACAGTCAATTTCATTATTTGCTGCAGTACCAACAAATCATCCTGCTACTATACTGCTCTCCTGTTTAACCATTACTAGGCTTTTTCAGTGGGGTAATGATACTGGGAGCTCATCACCAGTACTTCCAATCTTCATTTGGTTCAGTTGGTTCTCACTGTGACTTGTAATTATCTTCCAAAACTGTAGTTTTGCACTGTATAGTAATCTGTCAGTTAGTTAAAAGCAGTATTTCCATTCCTAGATACATAAATATATATCATACTTCAGTGAGCATTCCTGACCGAAATATTTATATCATTTCATGTTATATACCAAATAACTTACCTTTGAAAAGTCTCATTAGAAGAAAAACTTCTGAATGTTTAATTTTGTAACAAAAATAAGATACTTAAGATGCTGTATGACTATATGTGATCTGTAATCTGTGCTTGATTGTTGTAATCTACTCTTAGTCATCCATCATGTGGCACCCAATATAAAGGCTGAAAAAGACCACAGCATGTTATTGTCGCTAAACCATCTTTATAAGGTAAAGGTTTTTTTGGGGTTAATAAGATACTCTAGGGCATTTAAAAGCTGAATTAAGAAGTTTGATTTTATTTATTGGTTCCCGGTCTGCTCTGTGGTTGGAGAAGTGTGATGCAGTGACCAAGGCATTGTAGTTCAGAGTCATCCTCTGCTTCTTAGTACGGTTTATTTTGCTGGATTAACCCTAGCCAATAGCTAAGCCCCTGCCCAGTCACTTGCTTACTCCCACCCAGCAGGAATGGGGGTGAAAATCAGAAGGGCAAAAACTTGTGGGTCAAGATAAAGATAGTTTAATAACTGGGGTTAAAAAGCGTGATGCAAAGGCAGCACCTCACATAAGCAGGCTGATGCCTATCCAGTCTTCAGGCAGTGGCTACTTAAGAGAAAACTGCTCCCTACCCACAGCTTGAATGCAGACCTTTACATTATATGGGATGGAATAGCCCTTTCATCAGCATTCTCTCTCCAGTTCTTGCCTACTTCTCACCTGCTCTTTGAGAGGGCATACTGAGAAACTGAGAAGGCCTTGATGCTGTGCAAGCACTCTTCAGCAACAGCTAAACCACTGGTGTGTTAGCAGTACTATTTTGGTCACCAGTCTAAACCACAGCAACATATGGACAACTATGAAGAAAATTGACCCTATCCCTAACTGGTAAACATAACTAAAATTATTTGTGTGCATGTCAATAGGAAAAAATGCCAATACCAAAAAAACACTTCTATCTGAAGGTGTACTACTTGTATTCCAAGCAAATTGTAGAATCCGTTGGTTTGGAAAGACCTTTAAAATCCTTGAGTCCAACTGTAAACCTAGCATTGTCAAGTCCACTAAGCCATGTCATCAGTACCTCCAGGGATGGTGACTCAGCCACTTCCCTGGGCAGCCTCTTCCAATGCTTGATCGCCCTTTCAGTGAAGATTTTTTTCTTAATACCTAATCTAGGTTTCTCCTGCCACAACATGAGGCCATTTCCTCTTGTCCTATAGCGTGTTACCTGGGAGAAGAGACAGACCCTCACTTCACTACAACCTCCTTTTAGGGAGTTGTGAAGAGTGATAAGGTCTCTCCTGAGCCTCCTTTTCTCCAGGCTAAACAATCCCACTTCTCTCAACTGCTCAATGTAAAACTTGTTCTGTAGACCCTTCACCAACTTCATTGCCATTCTTTGGATACATTCCAGCACCTCAGTGTCTGTCTTGTAGTGGGTGGCCCAGAACTGAATGCAGGATTTGAGATGCACTGTCATCAGTGCCAAATACGGAGAACCAATCACTTCCCTAGTTCTCCAAGCCATGCAATGTTTCTCATACAATGGGTACTGTTTGGTCTTCTGAGTCACTTGGGCATACTCTGAATAGTCTGTGGAACAGAGGACTGAGCTATGGATAGATGTTGCAGAAGTAGCAAGAAGTAAAGTTTTAACTAAGAACTGAGGACATTTTTGATAAAAGATGCATCCTAAAGTCTAAATTCTCCCCTCTATTCCAGCAGTTCAATGGCAATAAAAATATCTAGTTACATTTATGAAAGCTCACCAGCAGGATTTCAGAGGTGTCACAGAGGCTGTGGTTTTAATAACAAGTTTAATAGAAGGTAGGGATTTAGCTGTCAGAACATTTAACAAGGATGAAGGAAAAAGAAGGAAGCTAATCAGATTCTCACACAATACAGGGTATTTAAAGTGATGGCATTGGGAAATATATTTGAAGTCACGTATTTGAGCTGCAGTTTGGACATAATCAGACCCCATGCTCTGCAATACGATATTTAGTATCCTTTTTGGTGGTCAAGATGTTGTATGAAGGAAAAGGTAAATTGAGGAGCTTTTTTTTTCTGGGGGGGTGGGTTTGGTTTGGTTTGGTTTTAGATCAATTTCCATCTGCAGGGATTAAACAATTAGATGTATCCAAGATCTAGTTAAATGTCTAGGAAGGCTTTTGTCAAGGAGTTGCTGTCCCTATTATGAAATGACTAACTTGTGGGAGTCAAGTTTCCGTGTTTCCTTTAGGAGCACCTATTAAAACCTTAAAGGGTTGCTTGAAAAGTCTATGCCCTGGGAGTGTCAGTGTGTCTTTTGATGACTGCCTGATTTTTTGTTTATGCCTGTGTTTCCTGTTAATATGGCACAAATCTTAATTTGCCTGCATATGTAACTTGAAAACTTTGGCCAAAGAACTAACTGTGACTGTGCTGGGAATTGGAGTATCTACTGGATGGATGCAGGGTTACCAGAACATGCTCCATCTGAAGTGGTTGAATTCATGAAAGGCACCATGAAGAGGAGATATTGTCTCCCTCCTTCCTCCTTCTTTATTTTTTGTACATGCATTTGGGCAGTATCCTGCTTATTTTTCATTTGGTTTCATGTGAAACATCTAATTGCAGATTCCATGGGGAATAGTTATTGCCATATACACTGTTGTGTTCTTACTTGGTTATTGCAAACACATTAGGGCCCATTTGTACTTGCCCATTATGCAGTGACAGACCTAAAGCCTTAGTAGCCTAAACAATGAGGTGGAATTTGCTGTAAATTAAACAAATAATAAACCCACAACAAACCAAACAACAAAAACCCCAAGAAACCACTTGTAGGAAAGTATATGTAATGAAGGAGAATGATAAACATATTTGAATGGTTCACTATAGAACAGCTATACACTTAAATAGTAATCTGTAATAGTAAAGCAATAGAAGTGGTCTCTAAACTGCTCAACCAAAACCAATTGATTGTATTTTTAGTGTACTGCGTGGCAAGTGTGAACTTTATGGTAGTAATGTTGTGTATACTTTTTGCATTATTTTTCTGTTCCTGTTCAATTTAAATAATACTGGATATAAATACATTCCTAGGAAAGGCAAAATTTTCTGTATATAACTGGAACTATGGGCCATCTGCGAAGCTGAAGCGTTTTTCTCACTGGTTTTCTAGTAGGATGACCTCTTACTAGGATGTCAAGCTAAGAGTTTGCCATCTCCATTTCATTCTCTGTAATTATCCACATATTTAACATAAAACATACCAAGGGGGGTAAAATCCATGCTGAATCCATAGCTGAAATTCAAATCTATCAATTTAATAGAGAAACAATATGACACTTAATGAGTTTGCCTCTTTCTTGCCCAAGATCTAACTTCTCCAACTCACACCTCACACCAGGTACTCTTTGTTTTCTTGCCTGTCTGTATGCTTTCATGGCCATTAAGGAATCTGTTTTTTCAGGTTTTTTAAATCATTTTTGAGTAGCATGGGGAACATGATAAAGAAAAGGAAAACGAAGCAGGCAGTCTTGTAATCCTTGATGCAGAGAAGGGCTATTTAAAATGACAACCTTTTTTTTTCCCTTAAAAAAGTTTGTTTGCGCTTAGGTTAGATGCAGTTCATGAATTCAGTGCCTGGAAACTGCCAAGTTATTTGCTTTATTTTCTTACTTTTGTATGTTATAATGCACAAAGAAAGTTTATTATTTTTCAATGTATATTATATAGCAAAAGAGGGCAAAGGGTAGCAGTTGCAGTATTTATAATCTTTCATGTTTCTCATTCTAGGTATGAGAAATATGATAGGTAGTGGAGCACAGTAAGTGTTTAACTTTTTCAGTTGTGCAGTCCCACAAAGTTAATGCTAAATCCTATATTGCTTTTTCAAAATACATTGGTTGGAAGTTACAATAGATGAGTACCATATATGGGTTGCACATCTGCGTACTCAGCGTGGGAAAAATGCTTTTTTAAGTCTTTGTAGTTTGCACATCCGTATCTTGCATTCAGAAGTTCACAATATCTTGGCTTACCAAAAAATGCAGTAAGAAGAAGAAGGAAAGTATAATTTAGTGAAAATTAACGCATTTTTGCCTTTTTTTTTCTTTTCTGTAGATAATTGTATTTTTAGAAGGAAAACATACAGGGTTGAGGGAGAAGCAATGATTCATTTAAGTTGCATGGGGTGTGTTTTCAGAGGAGTTGAATTACAGAATTTTTATGGTTTCCGCCAGCATGTCAATCCTCCAAAATTCAAAAGATTCACTCGTATCCATTCCCAATTATATACGATATTGTTCTGACATAATTCAGTGTTCACTGTGCTCATACATGGAATGTCAAAGGAAAGAATGCCAAGTTGAGTGTTGCCTTCATCACTAAATTGTGGAAAAGGAAGGTTGAAAAGAAAGTGGAAGAAAAGCAATATTTATGGAAATAACAGTTGCACAGTGAACATCTTTTTATCTGAACCATTGTATTTTCAGAGACTTAAGAGCTGCTATACTGAACTCCTGAGAAATCCCCCTTGGAATTCCTATGTGCTTAGGAAATGGCCCCATAAATGCTTAAGTAGTTGATAAATACCTAGGTATTCTGAAAAGCAATCTCTCTGGATTGTTCAAAAGCCACAGAAATATTTTTTCCCAGGAGAGAAAGGTAAAAGTGGCAGCAGCAAAAGATGCTGCTCTGTTTCATGACCAGTTACTGCTTTTTAGTCATATGCTGTGTTCAGTAATTGAGGGGGACTAGGCAAAATGCCGAGACTTTTTGTCATTTCTAGTGACAGGAATAATTTATTTTCCAAAAGTGGATCTTCTCTGTCTAATGAAAATGAAAAAAAATATTCGTAAGGATTTGCAATAGCCTGACCTGAAATTGGAAGCCTTTACTTAGAGTTAACAGAAAAGGAAGATAAAAGACCCCAAACAAGCAAAACCAAAAGAACCCCCAAAATATTTACGCTTGAACCTTTCACAGATGTTTAAATACATTGAATGAATTGTTGAAGTTAAAGAAAACTAAGCAATTTATAAAGAAATCTGCAAGCTTGAAGCAGTCTCTAGGCTACTTTTAAATACTAAGCACACACATAGTTCCCCCGTGAAAATTGCAGTGAATCACTTGTTTTCTGATGGTGCTTTAAGTTATGTTGGTACATGGGTACCAAGAGTTTTAAGAGTTGTAAGGATGGAAAGACTGTATGCTCATAGTTTTTCTGCTCTGCTGGAATTCTTGCTGGCTGGATCTTAGTATAGCAATTAGGAATGGTTTGGGCACAATGAAATACTATCTTTCCCAGAGTTTTTCCCTTGTGGTGCTGAGATAGACCTTCCGACTATGACTTTCTGAGAAATTGTGGGACAAGAAGGACTCTCACTATCACTTTATCTGTGATCTTCATTTTAGTTGCAGTCTTCAAGGGGTTGATACGTTCAGTCTTCATCCTTGTAGGCAGAGACAGAGTTTTCTTCCTGCTTTTTCTTGCTCCCTCGCCTGTATTTTATATTCTGTCAGAAGGTACCTGTTTTATCTGCTTCCTCAGTGACATGCATTTTGTTGTCCATGTGTCAATACTAAAAATTCAAGTAGACTATTTCCTAACTCAAAAACGGTCAAGAAGCTGTAGTAAAGTAGATTGTGCACACTCCTTGCCTGTTAACTTTCTCCTTGCTGCGTTGCAGTGATCCCACTTGCTGTCTCTAAGACAGGCCTTCCATGAACTCAGGGCTGAGATGAGACCAAGCCCTCTTATAAATGTTGGAGTACTAAAATTAGGCTTGAGACTGACAAAAATACTGGATTGAAATGGTTCTGTTGAAGAAATTCTTTTCTGCTTTGCTCTCTGCCAGTCTGTCTCTAAACCTCTAGTATGATGCTTGAGCTTGAAAACTCTTCTCTGAAGAACAGTTGTCATTTAAAGTGTACAGCAATTGCTAGTCCAACATTTAAAGAATTGAAAACTGTAGATTTAAGAAGATAGACTACACATGTGATTCAGTGTGCATACCCTGCAAAGGGGTCCAAGCAATTACAGAGGCCTTTGCCACGTGGATTATGTGTTTATGTAAGCAGTCATAGCAGAAATGGATACTCCTTACATAAGCCGAATAAGCTGCTTCAAAAAGTGGAAAATAGATAGTTTGCAGATATGTTTATTGACTTCTAATAAAGAAATGGAATTATTTTTAATAATCATAATTCTTCGGATAACAAAATAGCCAGCAGAAACTCCAGGTGTTTATGCATAATAATTTATAACTGTATTTCAGATTTAAGAGGATAATCCTCCATTGCATTTGATCAAAAGAATCCCTTCTTAAGAGTTTAAAATATAATATGTAACTTGCAGAAATAAATTGAAAGACCCCAAATGCTGTTGAGATGCAAAACAGCATTTGAAGAATGCAGATGTTTTACCGACATTCGGTTTTCGGGTTTCTTTTTGCCACATGAGCATATAACCTTGAAATGAACAGGAATGGATGGTCTCACTTAGCAAAATAGTACAGATTTCATTCTGTGCTTCTGGAAGCTTGATGCTCCTGTGGTTTTTCTTTTAGAAACAAGCAAAAGTTTTCCAGTGCACACACTGAGATAAGGTGGAGATGAACCCGTCTCTGGGTATTGTAATATTGGACAAGGATTTTATCAACCAGATCTCTTTAAAAATGCAAACCAATAAAGTCTCCCAAACAAGGCTATCACTGAATGAGAACAAATATGCCTAATTTCAACTAGCAGCAGTTATTTTAAGAAGCCTATGAATGTTTCTTTAGAACTGACTAGTGTTAAAAAAATGGGTATATTGGAGAGTAAGTAAAAAAGAAGCAGCAACAAAGTGTAACTTAGCAGACACAGAAGCTAAATAATAAATAAATTGTTCAGTGATTTCTCTGCATATCTGTTGGTAGTTTTCATCGGCTTTCAATGCTGCAAGGAATACTCCCAATTTCTTAATTTTTCTTCAGGAAGAGCTCAAACGTTTTGTTTTGCCTCTCAGCTAATGGATACGCAAATGCTCTTTCATTATGCTTATGATTAGTAAGTCATGAAGTGGCGAACATTAGACATATAATTTATGCCCTAAAATTTGGCCAGTAATGTTCAACTTACTGCCATAGATGTCACTGCATACATGTTGGGTCTTATGCATGTCACAAGAAGGCTACTAATAGTTTTGTATCAAAATAGTTTAAAAGGGTGGTAGACTTCATTAGTAGCATTAGCATAGCAAAGGAGATTGCTTTGGTTCCCTGTCTCATGTAGGCTAGCTAAAGGGATTGACTTTAGCTCCCTGATTCTTGCCATGATGATTAAGGGGATTTATTTAAACACCCTATTTCGTGGGGCATAGCTACTATAAAAGGATTAGTTTTGGATTCCACGTTCATGAAGGAAAGCTAAGGGGATTAGCTTTACCTTTTCATTGCATGACAAAATAACTAAGGGCAATTGCTTTCACTGACCATGTGGTTGCATCATAATTTTTCTTGCCTCTACTGTTTTTTCAGTTTCTTTTCCTCTGTTCCTTCTGCCCAAAGGCATTCTACTTCGTTTTCTGCCCTGCAATTAGAAGGCTCATATTGAATTTTTTATCCATTTAGGGAAATTAATGAGAAGTAGTGAAATTCCATGTTTTTGTTCTCTTCCTCAGTGAAACTCAAACATTAGTATTTCTGTGGTAGTACATGTTCTTCTGCAGTTGATTTCTGGCAATGAACATGACCATGAGCTTCAGCTCAGTAGCTGAAGGACTCAGAGGACTGTCTGCACTGCCAATAGGAGCAAACCTGCGGAAATTCTTGGTTAAGTCCAGTGAATGGATCACCAGAACCACATGTAGTATAGCCAGTTCCATGCAACGCCAAATCCAAGCCAAGAGGCACTCTGGAAGGGCAGGGTTTGTTAGCTAGGCAGCAAAACCCTTCACTTGAATGCTCTCAGAAACTCTCCTTGTGTTTCTGCACACTGTTGCTTCTTTGAATATGCCAGTTCCAGTAGAAAAATCTCAGAGGCCTTTGTATCAAATTGCATTGTTCAGCTAGGACAAATTAATATCTTTCAACCCACTTAGAAGCAAATGAGATGTCTGTATGTAAATTCAAACCAAGGTACTTCATGCACAGCTAATGAATTTATCTCTGTGTCATTAAATAAACCGGGATCTGTGCCCTGGCTTTGAAGATAGGTGTCTCTACAAAGCCATGATAAATACTTGCTCTTATCTGAATCTCTGTCTAGGGGATGAGCAGTTTTTAGTCTATAAATCCAGAAACTAGTGAGCTTCTTTTTTTTTTTTTTTTGACAATCTTTTTTTATATCTTTTTAATCGTTACTTATGTGCCTAATGGAATTGCTTGAAAATTTATGTATAGGCTTACCAAAACACTGTGACATATGCCTGTTTTAAAGGTAAGTATTTATTCTGGTGTGCTTAAAGTTAAAAATACGTTCAAATTCTGTGAAGAACCGGTCTTGTATATTTATATTGTGTCAGAATACATAGGTATGTAAGCAATCGGAAAAGAATAGACGTTGGCTTTTAGCTGAATGCCCTAACTCAGCTTTAAATTTCTAAGGCTCTTCAGCTGTGATGTTTTTCCTTTGCCTCTAAAAGTAAATTGCAACAAAACAATTTGGAAAGAAAGCTGACTTTACATGGATTTTTTTTTTCCCATTTCTGAAGAGAAAGAAGTGCAATGAAGAAGTTCTTCCAGAAATGCTAACCTGCCAAGCATTGCATGTCTTGAGCCTTTTATGGAATAGGTAGTAGTTTATTAAGGAAAACATGCAGGAAACCACCTCAGTAAAAAATGAAATTCTCTGTAATGTATTTGTGGTAGCAGTGCTATGAGAAATTAGGTTTTAAGTCAAGCCCAGCTGATTTACCCACATTATAGGATCAGCGTGTGATGAAGATGAAAACAATTTAGTCCTCCTTCCCCTGCCCCATTTGGGTCAGTGCAGGAAATTTCCTGAGGGAGCATGTTTTGTTCTTCAGAATTATTTTGATTTATATACTAAGGGTGAAGGATTTCCTTCTTTGCCTGCTATGGAAGAGCCAGAGTAACAGGGTAAGAGTTACCGCAGTGGCTTTAATCTGAATATTCCTTCCCCAAGGGAGTCACTGTGAATCTACAACCTGGCTGCATGAGCTAATTTATGGTAAATGATTATTAAATTTTATATTTATTTACTCCACTGGAATAAAGTTACTTCCTGCGTGTATTTTAATATGAACACAATATAATATGGTACTGGAGATAGCAAATGAATCACAGTGGGATAAATTTTGCTCAAGAGTAAAGCTTGAATCTTTATGGAGAGTCGAGGCAGGTTTTTAAATGCTTTTTCTGTAGTGCTGTTGTATACAGTAGGGCTTTTTAAAATTTACACCATGTTTTGTGCCCGCAGTGTTAGGGTTACTCAGAAATAAGACAGAACTTCGGTGAAGACAAATTTAGACATAGGAACATTTGCTACGAGTAATGAGTGCAAGGGTTTTTTAACTGAATGTTAAAAATAGGATTATAGGAGTAACTATAATACATGGTTATAGTCAACTGCATTAGATTATACAGAGGAATAAAGCATAGGAAGCTTTTTTGGCTTTAAGCCCCAGAAAAATGTTTTCCTCAGGAGTTCCACTGAAAAGAAATTTTTCCTTTTCAATATCCCTCTTTTTCTTCTCTTTATAAAGGAAATTCATTAAATATTAATGACAGGTTGCCAGTAAGCAAAACCCCCAACCTTCCTATGGTCATCATAGTTCACTTCCTACCAACTCTTGGAAAATTCCACAACAGAAGTTTAACGGAGACTTGACCGTTTTTGAAAGCAGCATCAGAATGATTTACTATTTCTATGAACTGTAGTCCTAATTTCCCTAGCATTTTACTTCTCTATGAACTTCAGTGAAACTTTGTAATTGTTAGTGACTCTAGCCTACGTGCTGCTGATTCACAGGATGCATTGAGGTTCAAAATACTTAATTGTATACACTGGCTAAACATAATTTTTTAATTTGCCTTCTTTTAATCTTCTGCAAAGGTACATTAGTAAGATTTTGTTTGCAAGTGTTAAAAGTCGGGCAGGGGATCCTTTTGAAAAGCTTCTGAATTTTAGCTAAAGGAAATGGTTGCATTTGAAATGGCATTTCTAATTCCTTTCTTAGAGTTGTAATTTTAAACACAACTGTTCTTATTGCTACGTAGAACTGAAATATTGTCAAAGAAAGGCCCAGTAAGTGTTAAACTACTTGTTAAGAAGCAATATACTTTGCTGAAGCCACTGTTTTCTGTGATTGTACTGAAAACAAAATGGATTATCTACTAAGTTGTGATTTAAGAATAAGGTCAAGGATATCAAAGACACCAAAAATGTTTCAAAAGATTAGTGAGAACTTGTTCCTATGCAGTTCTGTGGGTGACTTTATTTTATTTTTTTTAGTTACTTTGAATAGAACCTTTTTTTTTGATATTTTTTTTTTCCCTTTCTATGTTTTGACTTATTCAGATTTTACTTCATTACAGGAGTTGAATGTGTATTGCTCATTTTGATCTATTTACATTTGCACTGATCCATCAGAGCTGGTTTGTTGAAATTTTAGGAGTGATACATAATCTTGTCGTTCCATAGCATAGGACACATAAATACTGTGGGACAGTGTCACAAAAAAAGTTCTGCATCAATTGTGTCATACCTGGTTTCCTTGAAAGTGGAATTCAACAATTTCTATAGAGTGTGGTTCATATGGCCGGGAAAACGCTGCCCTCCCTGTAAAGTTCATAGCCTTATGGGATATGATTTGTAATTACTTTCATTACCCTTGGGAATATGACATTAGAAGAATAATACTTTCATTCAAAATCTTAGTTTGTCTAAAATAATGCCAGAGCTAATGCTGACTAATGTGGTATTTGATACAGCAACTTCCTTAATCCGTGGGTTTTTAAAAACCCTTTTAAACAGTAAGGTACATTTTGAGACCTTAAATTAAAGGCAAATGTAAAGTTCTGACTATTCATGGATTTGCTTGCTCTTTTTCACTTATTAAAGAAAACAGGGGACTAAATTTTAGCATTTGCAGGTGAATGTAGAAGAAACAGGGAGAATGTCTTGGGCACCATCTTAAAGTGGAGTATTTTCCTATCTGTATCTTGGTATAGATGCAGATGGCATCTGGCATGCTTGATGGAACTCCTTGATCTAAAAATGTATGCAGTATAGTTTATAAACTATGTCTTTTGTACCTGTTAAATTCATAGATGTGTGTGATATATACAGTATTTACCTCAAAAATTCGTTGAAACCCTACCGATACTGCAATAACAAAAATCTCTGAACCACTGGTAAACAGGAATGGCATGCATTAGATGCATCCTTGTCTCTAAACTGGAGAGACATAAATTTGATGGATGAACCACCTGCTAGATAAAGAATTGGCTGGATGGCCACACACAGGGAGTTGTGATCAATGGCTCAATGTCCAAGTGGAGACTGGTAAGAAGTGGTGTCCCTCAAGCGTCAGTGTTGGGACCAGTCCTGTTCAAAACCTTTGTCAGTGACATGGACAATGGGATTGAGTGCACCCTCAGCAAGTTTGCTGATGGCACCAAGCTGTGTGGTGTGGTTGATATGCTGGAGGGAAGGGATGGGTTCCAGAGGGAGCTTGATGTGCTTGAGAGGTGGCCAGTGCTAAACAGTGCAAAATGCAAGGTCCTACACCTGGGTTGGAGCAATCCCAGGCATAGCTACAGATTGGGCAGAGAAGAGATTCAGAGCAGCCCCACGGAGGAGGACTTGGAGGTGTTGGTCAGTGAGAAATTGAACATGAGCCTGCTTCAGTGTGCGCTTGCAGCCCAGAAACCAACCGTATCCTGGGCTGCATCAAAAGGAGCGTGACCAGCAGGTCGAAGGAAATGATCCTGGCCCTCTGCTCTCGTGAGACCCTGCTTTTACAGCACTGTGTGCAGTTCAAAGCACAGAGAATTGGTGAATGCTCCATCCCTGGCAGTGTTCAAGGCCAGGCTGGACAGAGCCTTGAGCAACATCATCCCGTGTGAGACGTCTGTGCCTTGGCAGTGGGGTTGGAGCTGAATGATCTTGAGGTCCTTTCCAGCCTTGACCAGTCTGTGGTTCTGTGATCTACCTGAAATGAGAGTGGAGGCAGGACAATGCCTACAGACAAAAGCAAAGAAAGTATTATAGGAGCATAAATGTTTGAGCCTATGTTTCTGGACTAAATATTCTCAGCAGGGATCACACCGGGCATGTAGATTTGTGCAAGAGACTTGACTGCATTTTCCATCAGAGGTGGAAGCGTGACGGAACAGATATTTTGTGCATGTAAAAGTATCTGAATCTTTAACTTAGGTATGGCTCTTTTAGTGTACCTAAGGTTTAAAATGTGCATCCATGGATCTAACTTTCCATTTGCCTTGGATGAGGGCTGCACAGTCAAAGGACATTTTGTCAGAAATCTCTTGCAGTGGACAACAGTTATGCAAGTGTTGCTCAGAGCACAACTGGAAGGACAAACAGTTTAAGGAAAAGGGAATTCAATAAAGAGTTTCAGCTGAAAATGAATATCTATGTCCATAAAAGCTTTAAATTAAATAAAAAGCAAAGGATTCTTCTCTTAAGTGAATTGATAAATTGACATATCTTACAAAAAGGAATCTCGGTCTAATTTTGAAGACCTTATAGCCGAGTGACATATATAAGATTTTATTTTCTTAAGATCTTCTTGTCCCTTGTAGAAATGCTGTGCATTCATTTCTATCATAAACGCAGTGCAAATGGTTTTCAAGCTATGTGACAGTGTGTATTTGGTATTGTACCTTGTTGAAGAGACAAAAAGTTTAGAGCTCAGCTACCTAAGAGAAAAACCCCTCAACAAACCCTATGGAAGGTACTAAAGGAATTTTGCTTTGTGAATCCTGTAATTAGTCAAGAATAAAGGAGTGATCAACACATGCCACATTTTTACTCTGATTTTCTTTGTATATAGCTAGTGCAGTATGCTTTCCAGCAGAAAATACACGATGTTTTTGGTAACCATGGCTAGTATCAGTTTTGTCACTTTCAGTTTAAATTAATTAAGATACTGTGTTAAGTGCAGAGAGCATTTTGTTTTTAATTAGTTGCTGATTTGTTGATAGCAGTAACACTATAGAAATGTGTAGATTATTCTCTATGATCATATATGCCTTGTGATACGCTGCATTTTAGAAGTCACTATTATATTCCAATTGTTGTAAGTCTAGCTTTTTTGTACCCTGCTGTCTCACAAGTGTTCTGGCTGCATTTGTCAGTTCATTTGGTTTCCTTCTGCTCCCTTCCAATCTGTCAGCAGGCTTGCAACATTTTCATTTCTGCTAGCTGCATCGGTTAGATTCCCCTCAGTGTTCAATCTGTTCGGCATTCGTTGTGCCACGTTCTGTGCTGAATTTGTAATTGTGTCCGGAAATAGTAACTGACAGTTGGTCAGTTGGAAAATGGGACAGCTAAGAAATTAGGATGAAATTAGTTTAATGTACTTAAACCAAAAATGACAAATCATATGTAGGATAATATAATATAATAATAGGTACTTCATTTAAGACAAGAGTATTGTGATTGAATTTTCTGAGTCAAGAATGAAGTTTTGCCTCTTTAGAAAAATGAGTACCTCGTAATTCAAATCTGTGGTCCACATTTTTAAACTTCCACCACCATATGTAAAATATCCCCAACCCTAGCTAGCTTTTGAGATGTCATGAGCCCACTTATCAAACACGGAGTGAGGATTTGCTCCAGTCTACCATGTCTATGTCTAAATTAGGTTCTGGGAGGGTTTTTTTATTGCTCATATATGTTTACTATATCAGATGTTTGTGGTTTGAGACTTGCATGTCAGTTGAATATATCCCAATATCCTGCCATCAGTATGTCGTAGGGCGGTGTTAGAGTATCACGCAACTCTGATCAGTGGAGTCCTTTATCTTTATTATGCTCATATTCATAAGCATAGCCTCAAAATCTTCAACTTGTAAAAGTCATTATCAGTTAATGTCTTCAAAGCATTGTAGATCCTTTAAAAAAATAAAAAGTTGTGCTTCCAAAACAGTACCAAGCTAACCAACCCCCCCCAAACATAAATGCCTTGGCCTTACTCTGTGTAGGTGCATATTGAAAAGAGGTATGTTCATTTCTAACTAACAACAATTTGGAAATACTGTGTTTGTCTCAAACAAAGATGTTTGTCTCTTTAGCTTAGCCACACTATGCAATGGCATCTACTTTTGCAATCTTAAATGCTTCTTTATTACAACTGTGCGTTTGTGTTAAGAATATGTCAGCAAATACTAAAATGCTCCCTTGGAAAGTTTTGAATAAAAAGGTGTGCTCAGATTATTAGTTAGGAAGACCTTTCATATGAAAATTAGACTGGAAATGTTCATTACAGTAACTGCTTTAAGAATCACAGAATTTTTTGGGTTGGAAGCGATTTTAAAGATCGTCTAGTTCCAGCACCTCTGTCATGGGCAGGGACACCCTCCACTAGAGGAGGTTGCTCAAAATGTCATGTAACGTGGCCTTGAACACTTCCAAGAATGGGGCAGCCGCAATTACTCTGGGAAACATGTTTCAGAGTCTCACCACCCTCATAGTAAAGTTTTTTTTTCCTAATATCTCATCTAAATCTCCTCTCAGCTTGAAGCCATTCCTCCTTGTCATGTCACTTTGTAAAAAGTCCTCTTCAGATTTTTTGTAGGCCCCCTTTAGATACTGGAAGCCACTATAAGGTCTACCCTGGAGCCTTCTTTTGTCCAGGCTGAACAACTCCAACTCTCTCCACCTGTTTTCCTAGTAGAGGCTCTCGAGGCCCCTGATCACTTTCTGGGCATTCTCTGGACTTGCTCCAGCAGGTCCCCATGTTTCTTGTGTTGGGTTCCCAAAGCTGAATGCAAGTCC
Source organism: Pezoporus occidentalis (assembly GCF_034315485.1). Lineage (NCBI taxonomy): Eukaryota > Metazoa > Chordata > Aves > Psittaciformes > Psittacidae > Pezoporus > Pezoporus occidentalis. Next base: position 4,856,486 of record NW_026914502.1, read on the forward strand.
TGCAGGAGGGGTCCTAGAGAGCAGAGTAGAGGGGTAGAATCACCTCCCTTGACCTGCTGACCATGCTGCTTTTGATGCAACCCAGCATATGGTTGGCTTTCTGGGCTGTGAGCGCACACTGACGGCTCATGTTGAGCTTTTCATCAATCAATACCACCCCAAGTCCTTCTTCTCAGAGCTGATCTCAGCCCATTCTCTGCCCTTCCCTTTGTCATATCGACCTCATCGCACAGCTTGGTGTCATCAGCAAACTTGCTTAGGAAGAATTCGATCCATGAGATCCAGAACACTGTCCATGTCGCTGACAAAGAAGTTAAACAGTGCCAGTCCCAGTACTAAACCCTGAGGAATGTCACTCATCATTGATCTCTAGTTGGACATTGAGCTGTTGACTGGAACTCTCTGAGTGTGACCCTGCAGCCAATTCCTTACCCACTGAGTGGTCTAGATGTCAAATCCATCCCTGTCCAGTTCAGAGATGTGAATGTCATGTGGGACAGTGTCAAATGCTTTGCAGAAGTCCAGGTAGATGACATCAGTTGCTCTTCCCTTATCCACCAGTGCTGTAGCCCCATCATAGAAGGCTACCAAATTTGTCAGGCATGATTTGCCCGGACGAATTTGATGGCCTTTCATGAAGCTGGAATTAGGAAGAGAGTGCATCCCTTTTTAGGTCATGTTAAGCAGGTAATATTAAATATGTCACGTTCAGAAGTCATTAAGAACCACTGGATTTGGACAGATATTCAAAGATTGAGAATAAAGAACTAGAGTTGTTGACAACTAGGCTAGCATTACTCTCGTTTAGGTGATGAAATACACACCTAAAGAAAGACACCATATAGGAATTTTGAAGATACCATCATTTGGAGAGAAGTAAGGAGAAAAAGAAATAGGCATAATGTAAGAATGATGAAGTCATCTTGTTACATATTGCTGTTACTTTTTTGTTATGTATGACGACATTACCAAATATAGACACTCATCACAATTCTAGTTTTTCTTCAGGGTGATGGGTACAATCAGATAAAACACATCGTGCCAAATGTATACCAGATGTCTGAAGTACTTCAGAAGAATTGCATCTATAATTTAACTAAATTGCCAGAAAAGCGAGTAAAGATAATCAGTGTAAGTAATCTGAAAGTGCCTGGAAGTGACAGAGGACAATTGGTAAAATTGATGCAATATAGATTAGCCGTGAGTTTTGTCACTCTCAAAGTGTCATATTATATTTAGCTTGCAGTGGAATATACTGGTCTGAATAGTACACAATGTTATTTTCCTACACTATGAATCTCAATAAAGCTTAGTAGTTGCGTATATTTTCAATCCAAGTTTGACAGACCATTTGCTATTTGGGAAACAATTTGCATCAAGAAATCAATAAAGAATGATGGTAAGGTTTAATATAGTATTGCTTTCAATAGACTAGGTGATAGAATACACAGTAGAAATCTTTCAGATCAGTAAAATAGATCATGTGAGAGGTACTGCAAATTGATTTTGGCACAAGGGAGTTAGGTACATATTTGAAAGTTTGGTCTATTCATAAATTTAAGAGACTATGAAATTATTAACACAAATGTTAGAAGTGCGAGTTTGTATGTCCTTACTCCTAGGATTGACTGTAGGAATAGGGAATTTTTCCATACATGCATTTCTTAGAACTCAAACAAAACATGCTATCAATATGCTGGTCCACAGGTCTTTGGTTAAGTAAACGATATAGTTATACCTGTTTATCTCTCGGGCAGCCACACAAGGAAGGTCTTTCAGCTAGGATTTAGTGATGGGCTAAGTCACCGTGGCTTTTGTCTTCAGGAGAACACTGCTAGAGTAGCTTGTGTTTTGTTAAAAAACACCTACAGAAATAAACTCTTCATTGCATGCAGTTCATTTAGATCCGCTTCTGTAAAAGGTTTCTAAAAGCCTTTGCATTTATTTATTTCTCCTCTTCTGTTGCAGCTTAGAGTCCTCTTTAATTTTTTTTTAACATGTGTAATGCTCTTTCAATAAAAACCCAAAAATAGAGATTGAAACGGTGTCTTACAAGTATTGTTTGTGTTGCTTGCAATTTATACTGAACTATTTTGCCCCAAGCAAGTCAACATTGTTCTGTTGTTTCCCACTTGTATTGACTGAATACTTTCCAACATATAATTTCAGTCATTCAGTAGGTAGATCCTTTGCACTGATTCTAAAGCCACAAGACAAGGAAAATACCTTTGCTTATTGATATTTTTTCTGTTGCTCTAAGCTGAATAATCGCATCCACGAAGTTGTGAAATGTTTTCAGAACAAGGTGGGGGCTTGTTCTATTTACTCAAAAGTCCTAAAGGTAAATACAAACCATCTTTCCCTATTGAGCTTGCTTTATTCCTGCTAGAAGCTTCAACTCAACTCAACTCATACTTTCTTTGATACAATTTTGAAATCTTTTATCAGTACATGTAATAGTTAAAATTCTGTCTTAAGACTGTTTCTGGTAGTTGTAGACTGGCTCCCAGTGGACATCTTGTTTATGTTGCCAGGTCAAGAAAGAGAAGTACATAATAAGAAAGAGGGAAGAGGACTTAGGCACTAAACTTAGCAGTTTTCCTTTTGATTAAAACAGGGTAAGTGCACCCCAGCAATGGGACAGTCCTCTGTTACGAGGACAGTGAACAGTGGATGCAATTAAGGAAGGTTTTGTTTCTTTGCTATAGTGGCCTACTAAGGAGGAGAAAAATGACTGCTGTTGCTGAACCCAGGACAGTATTGCTAGTCTTTTTGCTTTCATAATACTAGTCTATTAAGAAAAGAAAAATCTAATTTGGAAATAGGAAGTTCAAAAAAGGAAACATTTTCTGTCAAAAATCTGTGGAATCCTACAATTTGTTATACAACTGAAGAGAAGAATGGAAGAACACTGATTCGGAAGACCCTGTATTTAGATGGTTAAATCAGGTTGTCCTTAGAGGATTGCCTTTTACTTAATCTCAGTAAAGGAGATTATTCTGAGCTGCAATTTACTGTCACAAAACATTCCATATTTTAGGCTGTCGAGACATAAAAAGTTAAATCAATGGATGGAATTCAGAATGATCAAACTTTACATTTAATCTATTCATTGATAGCACAGGAAAGAAAATGGTGATGATTTTTGTAAACCATCTACATCTGTTAGAAAACTATCTTAGTAGATAATTTATTAAAAAAATTCCATTCATATGGAGACGTGGGATTATGGTCAATTAAACTATGTAGTTAGGTCAAAAAGTATGGGAAGAAATTGTCTACTTTTATGTAGTAGTTACTGTTCAGGAGGATAGTTTACATATATGCACACAAACAGTCACTTTTTTTGATACAAACTGCGTCTCACGATTGGCTTTGCGAGTGACTTAAAAATAGCTCTTCAAAGTACAGTTCTGGTGCTTTGTAGCATACATGAAGTCTCTACTGCATAAATGCATTCCTAAATACTCTATGACAGAATTCGTACGTTTTGCAGAGGTTTCATTTAAGTTGCAACCTCTCCCTGTCCCATGGAAAATGAGTTGTTCGCATTCAGTGTGCAAATAATTCTGATGCTGTTAAGACCAGACACAAGACAAAAGAGAAATTGCATACAGTCATTGTAAGTATACTCAGTTTAAAAGCTAGTAGAAATTCTCAATGTTCACATTAGCTCTGCTTTCACCTCTGAGAGAATTTATTCTCACTGCTTCATCACTGCCTTGTACAGTGCCTACAACAGATGAAATACACCAGAGTTTTAATAAGGTTTTACTGTAAGTGTTTTACGGAGATCAGGAAGTGCTATCATATGATGTGATAAGTGGACACTTACCGTAAACAAACAAAACCACCACAGTGATTTTTGTTACAGCTGTGACTGTACCAGCTGCATGGGTTTTTTGTAAAGGAGAATAAGAGATCTGTCTTGGAAAAAGCATGCATAAAGGTCACAACCTACTTGATAAAAGTGAGGGAAAAGTACACTTGTAATTAGCTTTTGTAGTGACAGTCAGCTCCAGTGGCCAAAATTAGAGTTTTGAAGTTGTCAGATTGACAGATGCATGACCAGAAAGCTCATGTACATGCGTGATCTCTGCTTTTATTGGTGTGGTTCTTTGCAGGCTAGACACCTAAGGAAAACTTTGAAGCATGTATTAGTCTCTTGAGTCTCTTATAACTGTAAAATGTTACAATATACAGATGATTGGTCTTTGTAGGAGTGCTAGAGTTTGTTTCTATTCAAGTTTCCCACTTGATGTTAGGTGTTAGCCATCATGCAAGAAAATCAGTTCACTATGCTGAAGAGATTTAAGTGAGCAGTAAACTAAGCTGCAGTAAAGGTTTTATTTGGATACACAGGTTATAGTTAACCTATTTTTCCTATTGTCCCTTTTATTAGTCACCTAATCTCTTATAAGTGAGAATGGCAAAAATGAATAATAAGAAATGGTTTAAAGGTCTGACAGCCCTGTTATTTGAATAGGTATGCAACGGCATGTGTACCTGCACACTGTACTCTATATCAGAGTTCTGATATGATCTAAACAAAGAAAATAAACAGCCAGTAAAGATGTTAGAGAGGGGTGACATGGTCAAAGCAACAGGCAATTAAAACCAAGCTTTATCTGTCATGTTTTGCATAGATTGGAATGGGCTGTAATAAAAGTCAGAATATTCCTTTCTAAGAGACATGGTCCAAAGGTCAGAAGATAAAGGGTCATACTCATGATCTTTAGGGAAGAGTTCAACATTTGAATGTGGTCAGATGCCTCCTGAGTGAGAGATCCTGTCACTGTTAAGTGGAAATGGCATATTCTGTTTTGACGATGCTAAGACTGGTAAAGGCAATGCCAGTAAGTCAAGCAAGAAAACTCAACATCATGAAATCATAGATTAATTTAGCTTGGGAAGGGATCTTTAGGGTCCAATGCCTTGCTCAAACAGAGCTAATTTCGAAGTTAGACCAGGTAGCTTTGGGCTTTTCCAGGCAAATTTTGAATGTTTCCAAGGATGAAGATCCCTCAGTCTCTGCGCAGCCTAGTTCAGAGCTTGACTGTCTTCATTGTGAACATTTTATTCTTTATAATTGAGCAGAGTTCTTATTATTGCAACATGAGATGTTTTCCTTGTGTCCTTTCACTGTGTGCCTGGCAGTCTGGCTGTGACTTTTCTGTGAGCAGACGTTAATTAGCTGCAGACAGCACAATAGATGCTCTGTTAGTGTTCTGTTCTCAGGCTGAACACAGCTTCTGCTTCCACCATATGTGCTCTACCCCCTTCACCACCTTCTTGAACCTCTATTAGACTCAGCCCAGTATGTCAATGTTATTCTTGTACCGGGAAGTCACATTGAACTTGTTGTCCACCAAGACTCCTGATCCTTTTCTGCAAGGCAGTTTCCTGGCAAAGCAGTCCCCAACCTTTACCACTACATGGGCTTATTCCCTTCCAGATGCAAGATTTGACAGTTGCCTTTGTTGAACTTTAAGGAGTTTCTGTTAGTCCATTTTCAAAATCTCTCTGAATGACAGCCCTGCTTTCCAGAATACCATCCTCTTCTTCTGAGTGTCATATACAACAAGCTGTGGGTTTATTCCAATCTATCCACAGATACAATGGCAGATCATGCCAAAAGCCTAGATAAAGTCAAGGTAAACAATAACCACTTCTCTCCTCTTGGCCACACAGGCACTCATAGAGTCATAAAAGTCAATCAGGTTGAGCAGGTGAAATTTGCTCTTGGTAAACCTCTGCTAGGTGTCCTTAGTCACTTATTCTCCTTCATATGCCTTCCATAATACTCACAGGGACATATGTTAGGCTAAGAAGTTTGTAGTACTCAAAGCCTTCCTTCATGCCCTTTTTGAAGATGTATGTGACATTTGCCTTTTTCCTAGTCTAACATCAGACTTTGCCAGTAAAGATGGAGGCAGCAAATTTAGTGAGTTCCTTAGCTTTTTTCTGGTGTTATTTATCTTCAGGTCCTCTGCTTCATTCTGCACTAAGCACACACTTTCCCATTTTGTTGCCAGTGTACTTACAGGAGCCTTTGTTGCCACCCTTACCCATGTTCAACTGGGCTTTAGATTTCCTAATTCTGTTCCTACATACCCAGGGTATGTATTACTACATACCTTCTGTATCGCTCTCGGGATGGCTTGACCCAGTTTGTATTTTCCATACACTTCGTTTTTGTGTGTGAGCTAGCGCAGGAGTTCCACATTTCTGTGTTGACCTTCTGCCGTGAATGCTTGGCTTCTTGTGCATTGCAAAAGGCCTTTTCTGTGCTGGAAGGTCAATCAACCAACTACTGGAGACCAGTCTGGAATATCGGGGCAGATTTGAGTCATGTGAAGATGAATGAAAAATACTTTTGCCTAGAGGAGCAAGCTGAGAAAAGCGAAGCAATTTCTCTATATCTTATCTGCAAACCTTTAATGAGTTAAACATTTGTACAAGTCCTGATGAAAAACAGCTATGAAAAGCATTTTTGACCTGTACCAATAACCTGAACAGACAAGTTTTCATGCTTGTTATCTACAATACAGTAAAAGGGAGTGTAGTATAAAATTAATGCGCATTTAAAAGTTAAGTAGAGCTGTGGCTTATTAACAGGGAAGGAAAACATTGTTATTACTATTATTATTAATAATAATTTCTCACAAAAAAATCACTGAACACAGTTGCACTTTGAGCACAGACAAAGCAAATCCCACTTCCTCTTTTCAGCTGTAGCTGAACTTGCTCAGAGGTTGCAAGAGAGAAGTATTTTCAGGCTGCTGGAATCTTGTTTGTGGCTTGTTCTCAATGTTGAAGACAGGAAAATATATAGAAGTATTCAGTATGTGTAATTAGCCTTTCCTACTTTCTTTCCTGAGCATGCAAAAGTTCAAATGTTATCCTCCTTTAATTTATACTTCAGACAAATACGAACTCATATGAAAACAGTTGGTAGTGCATAAAGCCCTGGATATGTTTAGCTTATATAAGAAGGCAAAATTAATGTGTTTTCAACTATTATTGCAGAATACACTGGTTGATAAATTGTTTAAGGATAATGGATTTTTGATCATTTTGTAGGGAGGGCACACAAAAATCTTGTGATGGGTGTCTTTTTTTCTTTTTACTCATGGTTATGGCACAAGTCAAGAGCTATTTTGACATACCTTTCATTTAGTATCTTTATGTTCTTTATATTTAATGGGAGTCTTTCTTACATGTTATTGCCTGTGATTTACAAGGGACTTAAAGATCAGTACACTGAACATCAATTAGTAATTGAAGTAACTGAAGAAACCAAAACAGAAGAGTTATTTCCATCTATAAAATACTGTGTTCTGTATTATGACTCAAGTTTACTCATCTGATTTGCTCGTAACTACTGCCTTTCTCTTAAGATATTAAAAGCCTTGAGATGGCAATGATAATAGCATTTATCAAACCAGTCACACTCCATTGGAAACACCAGTGTGCTTGTAAGGAACAAGAGACTAAGAAACCTCTTTGCGAATTATTCTGTGAGGGACTGCAATAAAAGGTATCAACAAATGAAAAATAACATCCCTGACCCTCAATATGATAAAGAAAAAATCAACCATATGAAACAGCTTAAGAAAGACGACAGCAAACACACTAAGGTATTCCCAGGTGCACTAGAAACATGGTTTGAGAAAAACCAGAACGTTCTTTAGGAACAGATGCTGACTAGTTGAGTGCTTTAGAAGAAAGGCAGTATTGCTTGTTTCTTGATTATATCCATATCCAAAGAAAAAAAGTTGTTTTTTTGTCTTTTGCAACTAAATGTAACTTCATCAAAGAAGTCATTAACTGTCTGTATTGCTGTTACGCTTTCTACCAAGAAATGGAATTTTAACCTGTTTATAAAAAACAAATGTTGACTTTAAGAACTGATCACACAGATAAATATTAACCATCTGAAGGTTTAAGGACAAGGAACATTGTTAGAATCATAGGATAGTTGGATAAGGGTTCCAACTTAAGGGTTCCAACTTAAGGGTTGGAAAGGAGCTTAAAATCATCTACCTAACTAAAATTAGTGGTTTGGGGATCTGGATACCGAAACTTCATTTTACCAAAAATCAACCCCACTGGGATACTTGGTGATCCTGTTTTTTTTCCAGGAAAGTTACATGTGAAATATGACATATCTGTTGTCACAGTTAACATTCAAATAAGGTCTGAGAACTAGAATGCTCAGTTCCTGTGGCTGATGTCTGGAGGTCAACAAGTGTCCTGTTCACTCCCTTCCTCCTGATATTTTCATTTCTCTGCTATCTAGTGAGATACACCAGCACATGGATTTGTGGAATAAATGTAAAGAGCAGTACGTTTTAGTTCAGCTATCAATGGGTTCTCTCACAGGCATGAGCAATTGCACTGTTGAAGATTTAGTGAGTAAGATAGAAAGATCTTTTAATTTATTGCTGGAGGTAGTATCTAAGGCTGTTGTACAAATTGCAGAAGCTCTAGATTATGTAAACCAAGGCTAAAATGTGGGGTTATTGGGGTCAGTATTTCCTTTCTCTTCTCCGAAGTATGTTTTTGTGACTTACTACATGGAGACTCGAGTGAGGTTTGAACTGCAGCGTTAGTTACTGCACAGTCTATCCAGTCAAAGAGAGAAAAAAGAAAGGTAATAATCAATTTCTGATGGTATGTCAGAAAAGAAGAGTTTGATATTTTAGTTTCTCTGTGCTGGTATGGTATTCCCACAGTGTTTTTGTGTCCAGCTTGGGGCATTTTAGTCTAGAGGGCTGTATTGGCATATGAGTGAAGAACTAGCTGAATCATTGGCCTAAAAGGATGCTAGATAACAGCTCAAAATTTACCCTGAAGGTGTTTATAACTGGAGTTTTTTGGGGTCTACCCTGAGATCTACCTGTTAAATATCTTTATCAACAAGCCGGAGGAGGAGCTTTACCTGTGTAAAGGATGTGAAGTGCACCAAATTGGAGAGTGTAGTCAGCATTCTTGAGGGTAAGACTGCCATTCAGAGGGACCTAGGCAAGTTAGAGAAATGGGCTGATAGGAACTTTGTGAAACTTAACAAGGACAAAAGCAAAGTTCTGTGGCTGGGATGGAATAATCCCTTGCAATGGCATGAGCTGAGTACTAAATGACTGGCTAGCAGCTTTGCTGGAAAGGACTGATTTACCAGTCCAGGTCCACAGCAGTGTGCCCTTGCAGTGCTGAACGCTAACAGCATATGTTGTATTAACAGGAGCACAGGCAGTGCTGGTGATTATTCCTCTTTACTCAGCACTCGTTAGACCATGACTGGAACACTTCATCCAGTTTGGGCCCCCAGTACATGAAAGGTGTTGATTAATGTGAGCCTCTGGCAGGAGGTCACCAGTATGGTTATGTCCTTTGAGAAAAATGGGTTTGTTTAGCCTGCAGAAGAGAGGTGTTTGGGAGGACCTGATAGCAGCTTGCCAGTACCTAACAAGGGCAGAAAGACAGAACTGGACTTGTTGCTGATGTGCGCAGCAGGTTGATGGGAAACAGTGAGAATAAAATGAAATGGGGAAATTCAGACCAGTATGAGAAAAAACTTTTTCATGAGGATAATTAAGCAATGGGACTGGGTGGCTGCAGGGGGCTGCAGAGTCTTCATCTTTGAAGTTTTCAAGACCTGTCTGGGCAAAACACAGGGCAATGTGGTGTGAATTCAGTGCTGATCCTCGTTTGAGCTAGAGGTGGGACTAAATGACTTCCCAGTCTGTTCCAGCATGGATGATTCTATAATTGATACATTAAAAAGAAAAATATTTCTACACATATCAACTCATTTTGATTTCTTGAAGGACATTTGTTGGCAGCTCTTTATTCTTTTGACTAAAAAAAATGGGTGGAAGCTAAGCATTTTTTATCAGCCTTAGTGTAAACTTTATTCAGTTTTTGTGATGACATGTTGTGTAGTATTCGAAGTATCACAGGTGCATAAATGAAGACATATAATGATTGAAACCTGTTTTGACCCAGTGGCCTAACAGCATTTGGGAACAAACAGTTTTAACAAGTATGATAAATAACAATAAAGTGAATTGTTATGTATCCTTGTGGCAATTTGCTTATTCTTCACATCTTTGTAATACATGGCTAACTAACATCATTGACGTGTTTGGGTTTTGTCTTATCAAAGTGACTTGGTGTAAAGCTGTGCTCATTATCTTCAATAAAAATGGATTTGGGAAAGATACTAAGTGTAAGCACTAAAAAAACAAAAAATGAAGCTAAAGGTTATTCCTGCAGCCTTGGATCCACGGTACTGACTCTGAGAAGTAAAGCCTTAATGTAAGTCCTTATCAAGGTAAGATGCTTTTGCCATTTTAATTCTAAATAGCATCATAGGAGGGAATTCCTGAGAAGAATGTATTTCAGTTGAAGGGAATTTCTATGCTCTATACCACCACAAGATGTATTTTAATTTTTAATCAACATAATCTCAAGTTTGAGGCTGTGATACATATCCTGTGGACTTTGGCTATATATTAGAGCATCAGTTAGGAAGATTTACTGTGGTATTGCTATTATCTTCATTAGCTTACTAAGTTTCTTAAAGTCAGTGCTCTGTATCAGCCTTTGAGCGGGAGAAGGGTGATCTCAGCATACCTATGGCAGTGGAGTTTGGTGTCCCAGGAGATATATTTCCCTCCTGCCTTCCATGGATTTCCCCTTTGTCATTCCAAAGGGCTCAGCATACCTGATATTTCTGTAGAGCAAAAAGATTTTAACTTCTTAGGCTTACTGAGAACAAGATAATGCTGATGAAATAATACCGAGTCCTTCCCATAAAAAATCATAGTTGGGAAATGCAATAAAAAAGAAGCAGTTTATCTCATTCAGCCTACCTCAGGGTCAGCCAATAGTGGACCCACATTTGGAATTAAGAAGCTCTTAGATCTTGACAAAGCTTTTTCTTTCCCTTCCATTCTCGCATCATTACACTTTGTATAATGAACTGTCTTTCTGCAAGGAGTCATTTTTTGCAATTACTGGTAGCATACGCAGCCTTCTAATTTGACACCTTAAAACCAATATTTATTGTAGTGCGAATTTACATGGAGATAATTTCTCTAAAGAACAGCACTAGATTTACAGAAAACTGGTTTCACTGCAAGAGGTTAGAAAATCTAATCAAAACATCAGATCTGTCGTAATAGAGCCTTTTCTCAGTGTGCCTTAATCCTTTTGATCACAGAAAGTTTTCTATTGCGTGGGATCAGAGAAGTTGTTTTTTATCCCCTACTTCAGTTGAAGCATACTTTCAAGTACAAAGCTCAGTGTACTGTTGCAGAGAGCTATCAGCAACCATTTTGTTTCATCAGAGGCTCGATGGTGCTGAGGGGAAACCAAAGCAAGGTTTGCAAATAGGTGCCAATAGTGACCACAGGCATTCCGGAGTAGGTTGCAAAGAGCGTGTCGCTTGTAAGTCAGAACTCTAGCATATGAATGAAGACTTCTAGGAATACAGTGTCAAGTGGGAAGCGTGCATATCATGACAGCTTTAAATTACAACAGCTGCTTTCAGATTTTCTTCAGCCACAGTAAAGAGTAGACCCACCTGTACTAACAAAGAAACAGACAGTGGCAGTAAAAGGTGCTGAATTAATTTGAATTAATTTAGATAAAGATTGATTCATTTGATTTGAGATAGAATGATAGAATGCTTAGGGTTGGAAAAGACCTCAAGATCATCAAGTTCCAACCCCTCTGCCATGGGCAGGGAGGCCTCACTCCTAGATCATGTTGCCCAAGGCTCTGTCCAGCCTGGCCTTTAACACTGCCAGGGATGGAGCATTCAACTCTTCTTTGGTCAACCCATTCCAGTGCCTCACCACCCTCACAGCAAAGAACTTCTTCCTTTTATCTGACCTAAACTTCCCCTATTTAGAATCATAGAATAAGTTTAAGTTTAAACCCATCACCCCTTGTCCTATCACTGCAGTCTCTAACAAAGAGTCCCTCCCCAGCATCCCTATAGGCCCCCTTCAGATACTGGAAGGCTGCTATGAGGTCTCCACGCAGCCTTCTCTTCTCCAGGCTGAACAGCCCCAACTTTCTCAGCCTGTCTTCATACGGGAGGTGCTCCAGCCCTTGTGGCCTCCTCTGGACTTGCTCCAACAGCTCCATGTCCTTATGTTGAGGACATCGTAACTGTACACAGTGCTGCAAGTGGGGTCTCAGGAGAGCAGAGTAGAGGGGCAGGATCACCTCCTTCGACCTGCTGGTCATGCTGCTTTTGATGCAGCCCAGGATATGGTACTTGCAGGTTCACACATCTTGAATACAAGAACGTGAGTAAAATGTGATTGTTTTCCAGCCGGTCTTTTCAAAATGAGTGGTTTTGATGAATATTTCTGAGAGAAGAAAAAAGTGAATGTATTTTGGCCCATATAGAGAAATACACATTTCAATTTGCTTCCTAAAAGTTCTAATAAAAATGATAAAATTTATGAGAAATAGCACTCCAATATGGCTATGTAACAGCTTTTCTTATCTGATTTAATGCTTTTGGGAGGAATGGATGTGTTAGAAATGTAATATGTCTTGTGATATTTTAAACTTTATTTCAATATTTTATTTCCAGATATTGTAAAAGAATGAGATATACATGTAAACGGAAATATGGATTTTATTTAAAGTGTACTATTCTGCAACAAACAGCGTGTTTCAAACGTTTTTTATAGGTTATGTGCCAAATCTTCTCAAGTTAGGCTTTCTAGTGAGTTGTGGAGAATTAAGTTCAGTAAAGGACAAAGCTTCCTAAGAGGGTGAAGATTACAGAAATCTGTCACAACTTAAAAGACTATACCAGAGCTTCTCTACTGCACTTGATGTTGCTATTTCCTGTCCCCTTGAAGTGAGGGCTAGCACTGGATTTGTTCACTTACAGAATGTGTGTTTTTCATATTGAGAAAAACATTAGCATTAATGTGCAGTAAGAGTTGGGTTAAAATCTGAATGCCCCATGCTCAATTGCAGGTAAAATAAGGGATTTGTTTTTCACTGTGATTTAATGTATCATGTCTTTGACAGTTTAATAAATTTAGTTGAGCAGAGAAGAAATCTTGACAGTTTAATACTGGAAAGTATAATTTACACAAATACTAACAAACGGATCTTAAAAACCCACGCTGACTAAAACAGAGTTCACTGAAAACCTCCCAACTGCAAGGCAACAGGCCACAGCCTTGGTGGGGCTGTTCTGCTTTCAGATGGTATCTCTAATTTTGCTCAGATTTGAGGCTGAGGGTATAGGATGGCTGTTGGGAGAGTGATGTAGATGAAGCAGCTGCTTTATCAGTCATAAAGTATAAGTAGTACTGTTATTAAGTTGATGGTGGTACGTGGACATAAATTAGACAAAGGTTGTAGGTGGAGGTAATTTAATTCATTAGACTACTTCGTCACACAGTCTTTTGTGTGTAAAAGCCTCTCTTCTGGTCTGCTTTAGACAGAGTAGAAAATTTATCAGCTTTTTCCATGATACCAATTCATCTAGGAAAAGCCATAACCTCCACCTACAGATCTTTTGTTGTCCATGGAATAAAGTAGTTTTTCTCAACATGTACAACTGCAAGCAGCTAAACAACAATCGAAACCATATGCAAATTCCAGAATTTAAAATCTCAAAGCACAATTTTTGCAAGTGCTTAAAATACCACAGCTGCTAAAATATCATTTGTCTAGAGGATTTAGTTAAGCACTGGATAATTACAAATGCATCAGGGATATTGTTTCAACACTATTTTTATTCAGAATTTAATAGAACCTCTTAAATTTGCATACTTTGGCGGGACTAAATAAAAAATGCAAGTTTCGACTTGTGGAATGTGATCTAATTTGCATAAAATACACATTTATAATAAAAATCTGGAGCTCTGTGGGACCAGCTAGGGCTACAGTGTAGCTAATTGAATCTTTAGCCTAAGTTCATTTAAATACATGGAGAAATTATAGAAATGACTACACTTAAGCGATTCATGTAAACAGATTTTACTAACTGCTTAACTGTTCACAGTATAAAGGCTTAAAAATGATTATACGTTTCTAGAGAAACCAAGTTTGACACAGAAGCAGAGAGACAAGCTCACTAGAGTGTGGCTGAATGTATAGGCTGTGAGTAATTGCTCATTCGTATTAAACAACTCAAGCTACTCCACAGATCGACACCCCTGTGAGATGTGACCAGGCATCAGATGCCCAGATTCTGTAGAACTGAGGCAGTGTGAGATCAATAACTGCTTCACATTTCCATTCAATTCACTGCAGAGTGAGACCATGAAATGTGCTGATTGTGGGAACGCAAAGACCACAGAAAGATTCTGAACACTGACCTGTTAATTTCCTGTTTTATTAAGATAGTTATTTTCCTGTTTCATTAAGAAAATGGAAAAGCTGATTAGGTAGAATTTAGTAGATGTCTGTGTGGACCCCGTGAAATTATTTATGTAGCCCCTAAGCAGACACAGATTAAAAAGGATCAAGGAAGGAGCTGAAGCTGTTTCTGAAAAGTATGCGGATATCCCTTAACAATGAGCAAAGTTTCATTCAAATTTGTATGCTTCTTATACTACTGTTTCTGCTATGTTCTAATGCTGCTCATATCTCAGTGCAGGGGATGGTCCTTCTAGCAGTGGAACCCAGAAGCTGGGTTTAAGTTTTCTTCATGCCAGTGTTACATTGGTGTCATGGTGTACACTAAATCATGACTGTATGCCTTTAACAATACCGACTTCCAAGTAAGGAAAACATCTTTCTTACTTGTCCTTGGAATACTCCATGTCACAAACAAATTACTTACTTAATGCTGTTCCGGTTTACTGATAAAATGAGAGGCTATGTAATCAACTATACTTTGGAAAAAATGACACAGGCTGATGAAAACAGGTAAGGCATCTCAACAGACCATCTTGTAACCTGCTTTACTTAGCTGTGATGAAGGATGTCTTTTGCCACAACAGCGTATTGCTAATCTCTCAAATCAATGCTTCCTATGCAGTAAAGCTTCCATCAGAGATCTAATCCTGCTCCTGTTTAAGTCAGCAAGAAAAATAGAATAGGTTTGAGGCCAGTATATGCAGAGAACTGTGTAATCCCTGTTAATAAGCAGACATTCTACTTGAAATCAATCATGGAGCAAGTAGCAGCAAATATTAGGAAAAGACATACAAATAATTTGCTTCTGTTACTGTACTTTAAGCCTATGATTTTACTGGCTTAAGACTTCTAGTGCATAATAGTAGATAACAATGAAGTAAGTGCTGCAAGGGCAGAAAATGACTTTTGTGTATTGCAATGCTGTGTCCCCCTGTGAAGAATAGGATGTGCTAGGAAAGTCCCCTAGGGTTTCTGTTTTATCCAGTGCCCAGCCAATAGCTACACACACTAGGTATCTCCTTCTCTGATAATGCTGGAACATCTATTCTGGTTTGACCCTTAACAGGTGTAAAATGTTCTGAAGACTTTTCTTTCTGGTCACTGGCACAGCAGTGAAGACAAGAAGAGAATAGTGAATAAATACTGCTTGGGCTCAAACCTCATTTGTTTCATTTGTGGTCTTGTCTCCTGGTATGTAGAATACCAGGCCTGGTTTTCAAAATGTTAATTCATGGCAGATGATTAAATATGCTGATAAAGTGTCAAAAGACTGATGATAAATGGTATCTAAACTGACATATGTTGGTGTTGTGTGCCACACGAACATGCTATTTCCCCGCAGAAGATGGACATCATGTTTCTAAGATGGGTGCCTTGTAACTGCTGGTGATACTGTTTTGTTTAGAATAAGTAACTGTCTCAAGAAATATAATGTGGTGCTGTTTACCTTTGTCATGAGTAGAAATGACAGGTCGCATGTTGACTCTGATACCACCATCTCATCAGCTGTTCGCAGGGAAGTGGGCTAGGATACATTGTTCACACGGGTTACTTAGTTTTCCTGTTTCAGCACCTTTATTATAGAAGGTGACCCTTTCCTGCCTCAAAAAGATGTTCTGAAGATGAGTACGCTAGTGATGGTGGTGGGAAAAGACCTCACTAGATACGATCTATTATAGCATCTCATCTCCCAGTATGCATAGTGAAAATGTTTCTACAGTGATAAAAACATTTCCAACTCACTCAGAAACTAAAGGTTGGAAAAGAAGTGGTGGTTTGCAGCATTGGTAGCCTGTGCCTGTCTGGTATTGACTGGGAGGGTACAGTTAGAAGTTTTTGGAAAGAGAACGATAGAGACAGTCTGTATCTGTAACATGATCTCAGATTTTAATCAACAGAGGGAAATAGTTCTTCAGAAAAACGAATGAGTTAGAACGATGAATGGAACTTTTCTTAGCAGTTTATGGTCTTCCTTAGAGTTCTATGGTATTTTAATGTTAAACATGAACAATAAAGTGTGAGGTTGTGTGTTGGGACCCAGTTCCTTCACTACAGTCTGAGCAGTTTCATTATTCAGAGGCTCAGCTGGCCTGCTTATAAATCTCAGCAAAACTACCTAATGCAGATGTGTTTTTACAGAACTAGGTTTTAGAGCAATATTGAAGTAGGTGATAACAAATAATGTGTTTGTTTTCTGAATGGGGACAAATGTGTTAATTCTGTGCATACTAATAAGCTCTTTGATTTTTTTCCTCTTAAATGCAAATAATTTGGGCTGAGTGTTTAGGGAACTGATCCTCAGCATAAGATTGCCAGAATGTGCATTCTTTTGAATACAGAAATGTGTAATAGGGATATCTACGTCTTGCTTTCCAATAAAAGGGAAAGGGAAGAAGAAGGGAGAGGGGGTTGTGTATAAGAAGATGCAAATCACAGTTCACAGAATGAGTAACGAGCTTTGGCTGCTTCTCAAAATGTCTTCAGCTTCTTGAGCAATGTGCTGCATTAGTGGACACTTCAAGCATATATTCTAATGTAGTACTTTCTATGTAGTGTTATAAATGCAGTCACTTATACCTGTTAGCTTCTTTTAAAGTATATCATCAAATATATTACGTACCAAAAGGAAGATGGGAAGACAGTAATAGAAAAGAATACCTTCTTTAGTGTAAGTTGATCTGGGAGATGCAGTAACAGCAAAACCAAGTTATCTGTAGATCTGTGTCCTACAAGTCCATTTTATTCTGCTACTATCTCTACAGTAGGAGAGTTTTGTGCTGGAGTTAACCAGCACAGCAAGAAGGATGTGTTGTATCTGGTTCCAGTTACATGCATGCTGTCTGGCAGCAGAGACCAAACAGCAGAGCTGCACTCTTCATTTGGGTCATTTTATTTTCATGCTTCGATTCTCACAAAATATTTGCAGTTGGTGTAGCAGAGAGATTTTCTGTAAGGTAAGAGGTTCAATAGCTATTGATGGAAGGAATTAACAGACAGGCAGGCAGCAGGGACAAACCTCATTTCTTTGGGAGGTCAGCAGTCTTCTTTCATATGTTAGTTGGTTTGAAATATTTTTCCTTCTTGCTTTAGAGTCTCCTTTTATTTTCAGTTAAAGCAGATGAGACACTACCGTTAAAATACTACTGCAGAAGCTGAATCAAAGTTATTTCAATGCCTGTGAAATACTGATGTCAGGTGGCAGAACTGTCGATAAAGTCAGTGCATGCAGTTTAACGGAACAAAGTTACTGAGTCCTGAAGGTGGCCTTGGTCAGTAATGTATAAAAAATTAATGAAAGTACCAGTAAAAAAGGTCCAAGTGACTAGGTAGCACAAGTGGGAGTACATGTTGAGCCCTCAAGATGTTTAGGTGAAATCATAGGGAATTTGTTTTCATCTCTTTCCTGTGATCTGCAAGAGGGCACGAAAGTAAATAAAGTAAAACAAGAAATGCATATTTCAGCAATTTAATACATAGGGAGTCTGCATCTCCCTCTTTCTATCTAGATTAATGTTTTGCCTTATCTGCAGTAAGCAATATCCAATCCAGAAAGTCTGTTCACCTCTCTCAGGATATGATCAGTTAATCTGTTCTTTGGTAACTTCCATATTCATGATCCTTTGTGTCGCAGACAAATTATTTCAGACTTTCAACATCATGGAATGGCTTATCCTCAGACTGTTACGTTCTTTCAGTAATTTCACAGAACGTACCAGATCACAGGAGCCAGTATTAGTTTCTTTTATTGTAGTGTTTTCAATAGCTAGCATTTGCATTACCTTTAGAAGACTCCGTCTACTTTCACAAGTTAAATACATTTGTTGTGTAGTGGCAATTATCCTCAAATATATGCTTTAAAGAAGGTTAGACGAATGGTAATCTATTTACAAATGCTGTAATTAGAAATAGCAATCACAACATCTTTTTCAAACAGCAACTGCCTCAGCAGTTTGCTGTATGTAAATTACCAAGAATTTCTCCTTTGATATATTGGAGATTCCTTTTTTCTGTACCCCTTAACATCTGTGACAAGTCCAGTGAAGTTCAAAATACAGCTTGATGGAAGAGAAGGCTTAAGAGAATGTTTTCACTCTGTGATGCCTCAGAGAGGGATCATCATAGATTATTTCATAAACTGCTTGTTTTAAGTAAGTAGTAGAAAAAATCAATTAGATCAATTAGATTAGATCAATTAATTAGGCTAGGGAATAGATTGGAAGTTGTATTTAATATGTACAAAGACATATCTTCCATCAGGTGAATCCTAGGAGCACTACATTTAACTCAGCCTTATGACAAGGTTTTCTGACATTTTCTCCTTAGAATCAGAATGAGGAAATCTCCTACAGGATAAGCAGTGTAAGTGATACACTGCACAGCATTCTAAATAAAGCACTGCGCCTCCATCTAGCATTCCAAGGATTGTATTGGAAGGTAATCAGATAAATCCTATTGAAAAACTTGAGCAGGGTAGAGTTTGTTACAGGCATTTTCTTCTCGCAGTAAATAAATACTGATATCACAATGTGTATGGTGAAGCATATTAAGACATTGTGTTATGTGCTGTACTTAATCACAAAATAGTATTTTCTGCTGTTTCAGATGTACACAGCTATATATGCAGCTGTTACTGTTTTAATTTTTCTTCTTATGGTGTTGGCCACATACTATTGCCTAAGAGAAAGACAAGAAAATTAAAATAAACTTAATAAAGAAGATACATTTGGTATTAATGGATCATTTTGTGATAATTGTGTTGTTGCTGTCTGGGTGGGGGCACAAGGGATACTAATGTTCCTACCTCTGCTTCAGCAGCCCCAAAGCAATCAGTAAATACAATTAGTTGTGGCAAAAGATTGTGTTTCATTTGAATGGCAAGAAAACCTTTGAAGACTGCTGCAAAGCAGCAAATAACCTCATTTGAAATATCTTGCATAAAATAAAGAGATATATGAAGATAGCAAAAGAAAACTGCCTTGCATTGGTTTAGGGGGCCTATAAGGATGCTGGGGAGGGACTCTTCCTTATGGACTGGTAGTGGTAGGACAAGGGGTAATGGGTTCAAACTTAAACAGGGAAGGTTTAGATTGGATATAAGGAAGAAGTTCTTTACTGTGAGGGTGGTGAGGCACTGGAATGGGTTGCCCAGGGAAGCTGTGAATGCTCCATCCTGGTGGTGTTCAAGGCCAGGTTGGACAGAGGCTTAGGTGACATGGTTTAGAGTGAGGTGTCCTTGCCCATGGCAGGGGGGTTGGAACTGGATGATCTTAAGGTGCTTTCCAACCCTAACTGTTCTGTGATTCTGTGATTCCAAGTGAATGGTGCAAAGACAGAACCCTGCACAAATACAGGATTGTAAGCATAGAAACATGCTTACAAAGAGAGTATGAAGTCGAATAGTGCTTACTAGAAAATCGATCATTTGTACTTCACATTTTCTAAGTCCCTTTTAAGTTTTGTAAAATTTTACACCTTTTCTCTGATTATATCTACTGTTAGAGAAGCAAATATTTTCTAATCTAATGTGAAAGGACAAACCCCAGCCTATTTCCAGTCTAAGTGGGAGCTGGGGATCATTTGCTCTCAAGAAAGCACCAAAAAAAATACGACATAATATCCTTCATGTTTCCTTAATTCTACCCATGATGTACGCCTTCTTCATTGTGGAAAAGATACAGGATTTGTTTTCACATGTTGCAATCTGAGAACTTGCTCTTGACAGTTTTTAAACCTTTCTAGTTCAGCTATGAGAACTATAGCATGTAGTCAGTGGTACTATGTGTTTGTTGAGCAAACGGTATCAGAAAGGTATTTCCATTATGATTTGCTGAAGGGTCATCAAAATTTTTCTTGGTCTGCCTCTTTTTCGTATTAGATCCTTGGGAAGAAATCTGTAAGCATGATGAAAAATGCAGAAGGGACTCTGTGGTTAGAAGGTTCAATCAGCTGCTTTTTCACCATGACTTCAAATTCAGGTTTAGGTAAGATACCTTGAGAAGTATTTATCTTCAGTACCCAAGCTGACCAGTAGAGTTGCAACCTTTGTTTTAATAACAGGCATAAACAAAACACCTGGAAGAATACTTTGCTTTTTACACTGGATTAAGCCTGAATAGTGTCCCAGATAAACCCTCTGTTAACTTGCTGTGGATGCTGTCCCAAAATGCATCATTATAGGGATTTTATCTTTCTACATCAGCCTTTACTTGCATATTACTTGCTTTCTGTACTTGCTTTCTATTGCTTACGTATTTGCTTTCCAGTATCCTTTAGGAGCTGTAGTGAGAAGCAGGCCTTCCTCTTGAATCATCTGGCATTTGAATTTATTCAGGAGATAGCACTCCTCAGTCTTTGCACTCTTCTGCCCACATTTAGCAGCATTCATCCCTTTGAAGCTACAATTGTCTCCTTATGAAACACCAGTGGTGCTTAATGGTTTACCAAGGAATGGCTGATCCCTTCCCACTTCCTTCGTGACTGTACTCTTCCATCTTTCACACACACACACACACACACACACAGTATGCTAGAGATTGGAAGGGACCTCAAAAGATCATCTAGTCCAATCCCCCTGCCAGAGCAGGAACACCTAGATAACGTTACACAGGAATGTGTCCAGGCGGGCTTTGAATGTCTCCAGGGAAGGAGACTCCACAACCTCCCTGGGCAGCCTGTTCCAGTGTTCCGTCACCCTCACTGAGAAGAAGTTTCTTCTTTCATGGTGAAGTGCTCTGATGACTGACCTGTCTATTTTGTATCAGTCTGTATATATGTTATTAAATATACTTGATGAAAACATCTCATTAGGGTAAGAATAGATCTTTTCACTGAGAGCATATATAGTGACAATCAACTACTTAAAGCAGCAGTGTAGCTGGAGTTAAGAATCCCTGAAATACATCTTTTCCAAGGGTTACATTAAGCAATTTTAAAGGAGTATTATTTAAGGTAATCTGTTGTTTGGGGGAAACATGCTGTTTCAGGTAATAAAGTAAAAGCTCTCTTCATATCCCTTCATGGCGAATATGCGCAGAGTCCTTGTTACAGAAGTTGCAGTATTCCTTGGACAGAAACACAGTGATAAAATACACCTTTTCCGCTCCCTAACCTCTGCTTTTATCCTGCCGACATTCACGTGAGATACACATAAAGAGAAAAGACGCATTAAAGTGCATTACAGTGTTGATTTATAGTGGCTAGTAGTTCTTCTTCTGTAATCCATCATACTGCTTGACCCAAAATGGATGGAGGGTTTTATTTCTCTTATTTTTCAAAGTCTGTATCTTACATGGAAGCTGCTGTATGTATTTTTAATTCAGAAAATGTCTTTTTGAAGTCCTGTCTGTATTTCTCTTTAATCTCTTTTTATATCATTTTGTGGTTTTTTCTATTTAAGATGTAAGTGAAACTGGTGCAGTCTGCGTATTTTGTACTTTAATGTGCTTCCAGCCCATTCCCTCACAGTTGTCTTTTCTGCTACACTGATGAAGATGCTTATATTTTGCCTGTCTATATTGCTGCTTTTTTTAATCCTAGGATGTGTCTCATTCACTCTTTCTTTACCTTCAAAATTTCTGTTCTTGCCTAACACTAGCATATCTAGTAGGGCTCCTCTAAGTGTTTTCCCTTTGCTCAATATAGATCTTCTTTGGTTTATACTTTATTTTTTGTTCTTTAGTCCCATTCAATATTTCTGTTCCAACTTGACTGTTTGCTGCTTGTAGCCCAAGTAATCTATTACACAGGACTTCTATTAAAACTTTGCTACAAGTGATGTAAACTGTGTATACAGCCATTGCGTACTTTAAGGGGACCCTGTTAGTGTTTGAGGATAAAAACTTTTGATGACTGTATCTGTCTTCATGATCTAGATTTCAAACTGGGACTTAACTCAAAAGTGAACATCTGAAAGCTGTGTTCTAGCAGGAGATGCTGTTCCAATAGCAAAGTACATGACCTAGACTTACATTGCCACAAAGCTGGAGGGAAATGAACGGAGTAACAACACTGTCAACAGGCTGAATTGCAGTACGCTGATGTGGCCACAATTTTATTCGTGTTAAGGAACTATCAGAAATGAGTATATGCTCAAGAGAGTAGTTGGCCAGGACGGAAACTACTGGCAGAATTCTCAGTGGGAAAATCTGAGAGGAAAAAACAATTTAAAAGCTACCTTCTTCACCTATCAAAAAATTCTATATTTAAGTTTGAGTAGGTCTGTGCACCTATTGTGTGCCTTATCTTTCATGCCATTTTCCACAGATCAACTATTTTATATGAGTAGTAAGAAGATGTAAAGAATCATAGAGTCACAGAACTGTTTGGGTTGGAAGTAACCTTTAAAGGTCATGTAGTCCTGTGCAACGAGCAGGAACGTAAGATCAGGTTGCTCAGAGCCTCATCCAGCCTGACCTTGAGTGTTCCCAGGGATGAGGCATCTGCCACCTTCCTGGGCAACCTGTTTCACCATCCTCATCGCAAAAAATTTCTTCCTTGAAGTCTGAATCTACCCTCTTTTAGTTTAAAACCATTATCCCATGTCCTGTTGCAACAAGCCCTACTAAAAAGTCTCTACCCATCTTTCTTGAAGACCCTCTTTAAATACTGAAAGGCTGCAGTAAGGGGAGTGTGTGCAAGCACGTGGGTTGCCTGAATTCAGATGTTCACCTAAAAGGAGCTTTTATCGGGTTTGAAGCAACCAGCACTGCCTCATTGCTGAAATAATAAAGCAAGTAGAATGGACTGTACTGTCTGAAAAAAAAAGACTAGAAAAAGATTGCCAGCCCCCCATATCCCCAACCACAGAAATAGCTTGATGTAATCCAAGGGAATAATTGGTTCTTTTCTGGAAAAGGTTTGATTTTCTGAGAAAAAAAACAACAACAAAACAACCAAAAAACAACCAAAAAACCCCCAAGCAAACACAAAACACCCACCAACCAACCAAAAAACCCCCACTAAAACCAATCCAGCCAACAATAATCCCCCATCAAACCCCCCTGTCTGCGTTTAACGCTAAGAAGCTACAATTGCTTTTAAAGATTTTCTTTGTTAACTGTGACTTCTGATTCCCTTGTGCCTGGCTAAGAAAATAAGGAAGTTTCTCAATGAAAAGCAATGGAAGACAAAAAGTGACTTAATATAAATAATAACAATAGCTGTAATCAGGATAAGAATATATAATCTAGCCAGTGTGTTTTCTCAAAGCAAGCCAGGTCATTTTTTTAATCCAGCTAAAAGCTGTTTAAATGAACAAATGAATGAATGAAATTAGTATGTAAGTAAACAGGAAATCTGTCTTATTGCAAGTTCTAAATGATGCAGATATCTGGGAGCAGGCTGGACTTCAGTACCTTGTGTTGCAAATTTTGTCTTGGTTCCTTGGAGAAGAGAGCTCTGTCAGTATGATGGATTTTTTAATGCTCTGTAGTTTGTTCTCCTGCTTCTTTCTCTTTGGATTGCCCTTGAATTTAAGGTTGTTAAAATAAATGTCTGTGTCTTGCCAACGTCTTTGGCTGACCAAGTAGGGAATGTTTTGTCCATCTTAATAAACAAAGGACACATTGGGTTTGTAAAGAACAGGCAAATTGCCAGTGTGTGGAAGTACTGATGTTAGTTTGTGTATTCCCCCTCAATTGTCCCCTTGGCCTATTAGGCTCTGTGAAACATTTCCCAAGTTTAGATGTCAAATTGATTATTTGGGCGGATGCATTAGTGATTTAAAAACAAAATGTGGCCACCACCATAATCAGTTTGGAATAGAAGGTGAAGTAAAGATATCCGTTTCCTCCTGCCGCATTTACCTTGTTTGACTTGCGAATTTAATCACCAACACTGAAGCTAAGGCTCAGGTTGTTGGAGGCGAGGGTCTCCCCACTGATGTTGTTAGTTAAAATTTGTCTGATTTGAAAGTCAACTACGAAAAAACAAATAAAAAAAATCCAAAATCCCAAACCAAACCCAACAGAAATGCTTGGGGGCACTTGGTAAAGCCATTTCCCAGTTGAGCAGGGAAGGTGTTCTATTCATCAGGTGTATGAATTTAATAAAGAGCTGCTGCGGGAAGAACCCCTGTAACAAAGTTCTGCTTTTCACTGACCAAAGAGGGGTGTCTTACCACTAGTTCATGCTTTGTAACATGCACAGTTATGTCAAAATAAAAACATATGCCAGTTTTATTAGTGTGACATCCTTTGCACTTGGCTTATGGTTGACCATCTTTGATTGAGTTGCAGTAAAATTAACTTGTATTTGCTACGTTTGCTCTAGGAAAAAAGATTTTGAAGAGTGAAAACAGGGCTTTGGATGACTGCAGGCCCTAGACACTGTTGAACAGCACTGCCTGAACTGAGATACTACATTAAATATTTTCTTACTTTTTATATTGCCAGCTCAGGGATGGAAAACATATATCACTTGGCTGGAGTTACTTGGTAATAAACATCATAAAGCCATGAAGTAGTTCTGAATTCATAACATGGACCTGCGTTAATTTTGTTATTCATCAGGGTAAGAAGGAGTATTGAAATCACTGGCACTGACTGTACTTACAAGTACAATTTGTGTTGGTAAAGGGAGGTATATGTGTGTTGGGAAATTCCATGCAGAGAAACTGTATTTTGATTTAAAATATGAGAGTTTATAATCCACAATCCTCTTTGGCTGTTCATAAGTGCCAAGCTTATTGATAGCCACTGAATTATTTTATTTTTAGAACTTGTATTGGGATCTAGTATTTTCTCAGGATTCAAAGAGATGCCATTGGTTAAACTTACTGAAAAAGGCAGATACGCAAAGTATATTAAAATCTGAAGGAGCTGGTGTAGAAGAGAAGCCTGTGATGTTTCAACAATGTTATTTCAAGTCTTTTTCAAAATAATCCCTTTTGGGAATCTCTCTGGAGTTTTCTATTTCAGAATTGAAATCTGAAAACCATATATATTTGAAACATTTGGTAGCCTATGCTGACCTTGTATCTAGAGCCTGCATACTACGTAAGCTCAGTGAACCTCCATATACTTGATAGAAACCTAATTCTCTGCTTTTTTTCAAGGATCAACAGATCCACAATCAAGCTTACTAATGTATAATTTAGACCAGTTAGCATACTATATGTATGAAATACTGAATGGGCTGTTCTCATTCATACTGCGAATGATACACATTTCTTTGGTGCTCATCCTGTCTGTAATTGCAAACTTTCATTCTAGGAAGTTAGTTTTAATTATACAATAAGTCTTAAGATGGCAATCATGTTCCTAGTATCTTAGCTTCTGCTTTCTCTTATCTCTTACCTCTCTCTTAAATAAATAAACAGTAAAAGATAATTTAGTTTACACAAAAATGTGTAAAGTATTTGTTTGCAACTTGCTAGCTGTGAATCTTATTTCTCAAAATTTAAATAGCATCCTGCTGATCAACTTTGCTGATGTGCTTGGCTTCTTTGTTTCACTATTACTCCTACTGATTTTTAGTTCAAATCATTATCTAAACTGTTTAACAAGGGTGAGTCTCGTTCTACTCTAGTAGCTAAATGATATTCCTCAGGTAAAATATCATAGATCCTGCGAACTTTCAAGGTAAAACCCAAACCGAAGAGTGTTCAAAGAATTTCCAGAGGAAACATCTCTGACCACAGAACAGCAGGGTCTTATTCCCCTCCATCACACTTTCACCACTTTCATGGTAGCATCCAGTTGCATGTCAGCTGCATTGACAGATCTCAGCAAATAGCTGAGATTTCACCAGACAGATACGCTTCAGTTTTCCACGTGAGCCATGTGAGTGTATAATTTGGTGTTTGCCAAACTGATTTCTCTTGTAGGTCAGCATGCAGGGTGGTAAATGAGGCAAGGGACAGAGGCTTCAGCCCGGTATTGCAGACACCTGGGGAGCATACAGTCTTTGTGGGGCAGGGCCTCTAAGTGCTTTCAGTTAACAAATTTGATGGCCCTGTGTTTTGTAGGTGGCCACAGACCTCCATCTATTCTGGGAATTACTGCTTTAAAGGGAAATTGCTGCCACATTATTTGTTACCTGCATTTCTAGAACAAGTTCTGGTAGCTGTGCCTTAAGTTTTCAGGCCCATTGAGGCATCTGTAGCTCCGTGATTGCTCTTTGTTTCATGAAAAGCTTTGCCTTTCTCCTGCCTTTGCTCAAGAAGTGTTTATTTTTGCTTTCTCAGTAAGGAAACAGGAGTTTCCTACCAGCTTCAGGAACATATTTTACATGAAAATAAGGGTGTGATTGCTTTAACCTGTGCCATGGATTCTTCCTGTCATATAAAACATTTTTTTCTGTCTTGCCTAAAAATCTGACACAAAATTGTCCCCAGAAATGTAATAACCAAGCAAAGCATCATGGAGTTCCATGATTTTTTCAGTTACCCAGAATCAGTACCATTTATTCATACTTCTATATCCTGATAGTGTAATACCATCCTTTAAGGCTTTCCAGAGCAGGGAGAAAGGAACAGTCTTCTAATTCTTAATGTGCACCTCTTGCAGCACAACAGTTAGATAAGATGATGAGAGATTTCTTTTCAAAACTTCTATTTTTTCATGTTTAATAACTGTCTTCATCTTGCTTCCAGCTTTCTTCACTTTGCTGCATCATGCAGCAATATTAGTTTGACTTAATTTGGGCAGATGGAAGCTGGATGCCACTGTCAGTAAACCCTGAAAATCCCTCATTTTCTAATACGATGTTGCAAATATGGCAGTTCTGGCTACCTTACTCTCTAAGCACCTAGATGAGCTTTGTTTTCTATCACAAATCACATGTGTTTTTCCTGTCTGACTAGCTTAGTCTTCTTACACTTGCTCATGTATTTTCCCGACCTTGTTTCTCCCCTTGTCTTATGTTTGACTATCAGTGCTCGGAGGGTGGCTTGTTATCATGAGACTTTTATTTTATAGAATCATAGAATAGTATGAAGCATAGAATTTTGTATCTTCCAGTTGCACTTGTTGTAGTGATTTTGAAATATTCATTCTTCAAGGGAAGTATTTGCCCACTCTGTAAATGTATTAAAGGCTTTCAACTTGAGACAAGCTTTCCCAGAACTCTGGACTTGTGAACCTGTATAATAATAGCTGGTTTTCCTTGATAGATTCCTTATTTGGCCAATCCTATAGCTCATAAGAGACCTATTAGCCAGTGTGGTCTTGCTACAAATAAGTCTTCAAAGCTTGGCTGGTAGAAAAGTGCCTATTTTGTCAGGATTCCAACAAACTCATGGGTCATAAATATTGGTGACTGCCTAAGCAGATTCTTTTCATGTTTCTCTAAAGAAAAAATTTTACATACAGCTTTCTTTTTGGAGAAAATTGGTCAGACAGATAACTCAAAGCTCTTTCAAAGGGACCTTTGTCACCAGTTCCCTTGGCAAATGAATCAGGAACGTCATTTACTCCCTCCAGCCGATGGGCCTGTAAGAATGTAACTTTCCATTTTTGAATCTCAATATTTATTGCATGCAACAGAATTCAAAAAGTATTTTTTTATTTCTGCTTTTAGAGAGTGAATCGGAGAAGTAAAATGCAGTTTTTTACTTTTTTACTCTATTCACTGTTTTCTTTGTAAACATTTTGGTTTTAATCTTTTATATTTGAAGGATTGCTGCATAATGTTTTCCTAGTGTTTTGGTGATTTGTTCCTCCTTTAGTTGTGAACACCTGACTCCTATTTTGTCTGAATACAGAGTCATTGGACATGTGTACCATCTGTTTCTTGGCCCTTTTGTCTTTCAAAGGCAATGCCAGATCAGCTGTTGCAGAAAACCAGCAAATAGCTTTAGTACAAGAAGTGCAAGGAATTAGTCAGTATTTTCACCTTTTGACCTTTGGAGGCTGTGAGCCATGTATTTTCTTCAGTACAGCATCATCCATCTGGTAATCCAAAGCTTCTTAATACTGAATTGAGAGAATGGGGTTTCTCTTTCCATTACTTTCTGCTTGTTTTAGCTCTATCACAACGCCGGTTGTACTACTGTGAAGAGACAAACAAAAACACATAGAAAGATGAGGTGCTAATTTCCCATGCCAGAAGGAAAAAAGCCTCAAGGATCTGCAATTCCTGTGCATCTCTTGAAAAGGGAGTGTTGTGCAGGTGGTGAGAAAGGCAAGTTTTTAGTGGGAGAGGTGCAGCTGCCGTGGAACTTCACAATGAGGAGGTCTGATTTGGTGCCCCACCTACAGCTGGGGCTGCCCAAGCAGGACATTGCTGGCAGGTGGCCGCACTCGAAGGACAGGAATGAAGGAGGGAAGGTGAGTGAAGATGCAAGGTAAATTCAGGGAGAAGGCTTTTGGTGTGGTGAGGTGTGGATTTAGGACATCATTTTATAAGAAGAAAAGCTGAATTTCCATTCTTGAAGAAGAATTTCTTCATTCTAGGTAAGTTTAGTAAGTGTTTTAAATGGTGTTGTGCTTGTAAGTGTTTTTCTCATAGGTAGGCCTCGGCACCTTAACTTTTTTAAGGAGTGCTTTTTTTTTTTCCTTCTCTGTTTTTTTTTTCCTGAAGATGTTTACATGAATTGAAATCTTACTTTAGCTACATGACCCATTTGTGAGTCGTTTGGATGTTCTGCTGTTAAAGTCTAGCTGAGGGTCAGCTTTCTTCAGAATTTATGTGTCGGTGTTTTTATGTCCTGTGAAGAGATATTAGCACCTGGTGTAAATCCTTCCTGTCCTACTGTTGTTTTTATTTGGGTTATATGGGTGCCTATACACTGCTCTTCAGTAGATAACAGAGTCTGGAACCATCCTGAATAAATTCCCAATAAGGTTCAGCCCTTGCTTGAAAGAGTTTTTAATCTAGTTCTGGCATAATGCTAGTGCCCTGCCTTCACAGAGCTGTTTTTTTCTTAGTCACTTTATATAGCTGGGAGATAACCATTTTTATGTGAAAGGCTGAATTCCTGAAGCAGTTGCTTTGGCTAGTAGACTGTGTGAGGTTTGGGTAGGAGTAGTTGATCTATCATGTGTGACTGCAAGCAGGTCAAACCTCTGTTTCTGAAGTTCCTGAAATGGTGTTAATAGCTCTCTTTAACTGGTGCCCTTTTGACATTTTTGCCTGTGTAACTTGCTTTTCCTAGCCAGCCTTTTCCTCCTAATCATTGTCACAAGGCTTTTAGCTGCACTGAAAACTTCAGCAAAATCATTCTAGCTCTCGTGCTATTGATACTGGCTCTGCTCTCTTTGGCAGATATAGCTATGTTCAGTTGCTGCGGCTCTGTACTGCACCTTACCCTACCTGTTGATTTTGTAAGCGAAGTAAGTTTTGTTGTTGCTGTTTAAGCACTAAGTAGTACTTCCTGCATGTTGGAAGTGTATGGGTGCAACTTATCAACTCCTTTCTGCCTAGCAACACTGTTAGCCTTTAATATACACAAAAAAAGCTCCTTGTAAAATCACTTGGGTACACTTCTGTCACCCCTCAAAAAGCTTCCTCCGGATACCCACTTCTTCATCAGGTCCACTTCATGAGGACATTGTAGCAATCCATTGTCAGGGTATCCTCTTTAAAGGGGTAACTGAGATAAGGTGTTTGGGTTTTTGAGGGGAAGGGGTAGAAATATTAAATTTGTATGTGTGTAATACTTGAAATGGAGGCTGTTGTTGGGGTGCTGAGAGGGGTTGGATCCCCTTGAAGTCTTATCTGAAGCACCTGTTCAGAGCGAGAAAGGTTCATAGCACTGAGAATTTTACTTGAAGTTATTCCATGATGTGCAGACCAGAGAGCAGCTGTAGCATGGTCTTTTCTTTTAATGCACTTAAAATAGCTGTGCCAGAAGTTTTCATGGGTACGTGACTGTGTTCGTTAATGTGAAAATGCAACCTGCAAGTGTTCATTTGTGTGTTTATGTGAGTGCACCCCACAGGAGGTGATGTAGCCTAACTGAGATGGAAGAAGACCCCGTGTCTGCCTTCTCCAATCTCTGCTGTTATTGTAAGGCTTCTCTGTCTTTGTTCTTTCATCTACAACACAAGGTTGAGGTGTTTATTGGGGATAGATGGTATCCTGCATTCACACACCAGGAGGAATGCTGAGTTTAATCTTTCATACCAGAATGAAAAATTTTGTTTTTTTTAAATTATTTATAGAATCATAGAATAGGTAGGATTGGAAAAGACCTTAAGGTCATCTAGTTCCACCCCCCTGCCATGGGCAGGGAAATTTATGGAGCAAAGTGTTAATGAAATTGGCTTCGTTACAGCAGTTCATTTAGGTTCTTTTGTTTTCTGAAGACTTTCTGAACTTCAGAATATTGGCAGAGTTTTAAGATATCATCTGTTTTTAAAAAAGTCTCCTAACAGGCTCTCTTCACACCAGTCTTAAGAAGTCCAGATTGGGAACCTGGAAAATCAGTCCTGTTTAGTGAACAGCTTCAACAAGCTGATTCTTTGTGAGAAAGTAATGAATTGCAAAAAGCAGTGGTAACTGCTAAGTATTTTCCCTCCTGCAAAAAGACCTTTGAGATCTACTGATTAAAGTGATAATACTGTTATTTGTCCTGGTGACAACTGAAAAACAATGCATGGGAATTCATGTAGAAATTACTAACGTATTGCTGTAACACTTGGATACCTCAAGTGAATAAGTAATAGGTGGGTAATTGACAGAAAGTGATGCAAGTAATCTAAATCTCATTCTCGTCTTGAAGTCTGTCAGTAGGGGTGTTTAAAAAGTAGATTTTATGACCTGTGGGAAATTTGAATAGTTGAGCTACAAAGCATACTGAAATTCTGTAAGGGATGGAAAGGAAAAGCAATGAATATTTTCACATAATGAAAACTGTCCAGAAATATGTAGCTAAAAGCTAGGAGCAAAACTCTTTGCATTTTAAGTGTTTAAATTATTTAAATGATTCTGCATATTAACATAATTTTCTATCTTGGAAATGGAATTTCCAAATCAAAATTATTCTTCCTGTTCTTCTGAGTTATTTTTGTCACAATTAACCTAAATAAGCACACTTGAATTAAGGATTTTTGTTCTGTTTCTATGCTCATTTTAACTTGTACAGAAGCAGTAGTTCCTTCTAGCAAGGTCCTGATCATTATATGATATGTTTCTTTGTAAAGCCTGAAAACATTAAAGAAACTCCCAACCTTCTCGTTATGGGATTGTAGTGTAAGGTGACATCAATTATCTCTGCTTGTATCTAATCCGCTCTTGCAGTTCAAATGGGGATCTTGGGTTCTTTGAAGTCTTACTTGGTTTTTAGGTTTCTGTGAATGGCTTGTAAAATAGGTATACCTTCAGTTAATAATTCAGTCTATATAGGACGTGTGGTGTGGGCTGCTTCCCCCCCCCCAGGCTTGCTTTATGAGCAGATCAGGCTATCTTAGGATCGTTCCTGTATGAGTGTGACCATGAAAATGACCCATAGTGCTTTTTATGCTCTTGTTTATATATTGCAAAAAAAGGTACCAGTTGCAGATCAGGTCTCAATGTGTTTTGTGTGTTACAAAGATAAGAAAGGTGATGATCACTATCCTAGTGTTTACAAACCAAGGAAAAGACAAAAAGATGGTAAAAGGGCACACAAAAAAGCTCAATGTTAGAAGCAAGTCAGCAATACAAGATGTTTCTATAACCAGACCATATGTGTTCAGCTATATATTAGCAGTTAAAGCTAAAACAGTGACCAGATTCATGTTGCTGAGTGATTAAAAAGGCTGATGATGAGGACTGTGCAAAACCCAGAAGAGAATGCTTGGATTTGTTTTAAAATTAGTAGGAATCGATGTATAGAAGATGGAAAGATCTCTGAACCTTAGTCTATTTATTCGTATGGGTGCTCCTAAGCAATGAGGTTGTGTGTAAACCACAGGAAGAGGAGTCTCTCTTGAATGTAATTTTGATTAATTATGTTCTTAATTGAATCATAAAATGCAAATATTCCCACAGCATCAAGCATTTCATTCATATTCAGAGAGCTTGAAGAAGAGCATAGCAGTTCTGTTTTCACAATGCTAAATTAGATACAGTGCTAGGAGCGTATCATATGTCAGCATTTATTTCTAGGTTTAGTTTCATTAATCTCTTGCACTCTTTATAGTTAGCAGTTCCTCTGATATTTAAGAAGAGAAGGCTGTATTTTGATAATGGGCCACTCTGTGTCCTGTCATGATGAAATATATTTCAGTATGTCCATGTCTTACTTTGTTTCCTAAGAATAAGATTTAAAAATATACTGACACTGGGAAACATGATTCACCTTAAATGTAATTCTATACTTCCTGTATATGGCACAATATTTATCTCAGAGGCTGGTTTTTGTGGTTGTTAGATTTAAATACCCAACAGATCTCAGACTGAAACTCTCTTGCCATATGTTACAGTGACATTTGGCATTTCAGTGAATTAATACCACTAAAGTACTTTTTCTTTCAATAGGAATGCATTTCTTTTGTTTGAAATGTAACCATTTATTTGTATTCATGCAGACTACGTAGGACTTGGCTAACTTTCTTAAGGTTAAAAGAAAAGCCTAAAGAAGTTGTGGGGGAAACCTTCAAAATTCTTCAGCTTTTGAAGACTTGTAATGTTCATGGGGGTTCAATTGAATGCTATGAAATATTTACTCTTTAACACAATTGTATTCTCAATATTATTATTAATATAGATTCCTTCCACAGGATTACTCCTCATTTATTTTTGTCAAATGAGACCTATGGAGCAATCCAAGGGTCAGTATTTTAGTTTTCAGCCACTTCAAGCTGAGAAGAGAACTATGGATTAGAAATACAGCTCAAGAGAAATGTTAATGTGCCAAACAGAAGTCACTATAGTTCATTTGTGTTTGCTGAAAAACGAATGGAATATAGCTTCCTGGTTGAAAATAAATATGGCAAGTGGGATCCAGCTTTAAAAAGAAGATACTTTAAATAGGAGCAGTCTCTCTAAATACAGCAAATGCAGCTTAATGCTGTAGATTTATTTATTTAAAGGTTTTGCTAAGCATCGAGTTTAAAGGGGACTGATTCAAAGTCCAAAGCAGCTTTTTCAATTCAGCGAATTTTGTGGTCAGGAAAAGCATGGTACAAAGACTGAGTTTTGAAAATACAAGTATGTTCTAATATATGTTCTAATATATATTCTATATATGTTCTTATATATATTATATATACTATGTATTTTATATATACATAGAATATACGTTCTAATGTATGTTCTATATTCTAGAATGGGTTTGGGTTTGGGTGGTATTTTTTTGTTGTGTTGTGGTTTTTCTTGTTTTTTGCTTGGTTTTGGTGTTTTTTTCTTTATAACAATTTGTATAATTTTAAAGGAAAAATAAGGGCAGCTGTTTTAATCCACCGTTCATTAAAGAGTAAATTGAGATTTCCTTGAGAAAAAGAAGTGTGCCTATATATTTTTCTTATTACTTTCTTTTCAACAAGGAGAACAATTCTTATTTTACTTCAGTTTTCTTTATTCTGTCATTTAGTGACCACGATGATTACTTGGCTCTGGGGTGCATTGCCATCATAAGCAGATAAGACTGGTTTTGTTGATGCATGAACTATTGCCTGTTTTACCTTGTGAAGGCATTCTTGAAGAAATTGCCTAAAAGCTTCAGGGACTTGCTGGTCTAGAATTTCACACTTCATGCATTTTAAGCACATGTCTATGAAGATTGAAGGCCAATCTGAATGGCACATTTTGGGTAGGCTTTGTGTGTTTAATGCATTGGAATGAGAATGTGTTAGTTCATCTAGAGTTTTAGAGTACTGCATCCTATTACAGTATCATGATCATTTATATCTCTAACACCAACAAATGGATTTAATATCAGACTAACAACAAAATAAATCGGTTACTAGATGCTTCTGACAGTGAGAATTGGCTCGCCATTCAGTTGAAGACTGAGTCTTTCCAGTCAGTTTTGCTGACAAACATGCATTCACAAGTATAGTAGTTGGTACCATGAGTGCATCCCCATGCACTAGAAAGTGTTTGGTAATTTATTTGGCATTTAGCACATACCAGGAGTTAAACTCCTGTGCCATGTATCAATTACCTCATCTTTATGTATCAAGCAC
The DNA here is from genome assembly GCF_034315485.1 of Pezoporus occidentalis. Taxonomy (NCBI): domain Eukaryota; kingdom Metazoa; phylum Chordata; class Aves; order Psittaciformes; family Psittacidae; genus Pezoporus; species Pezoporus occidentalis. The sequence goes on from NW_026914502.1 coordinate 4,890,946, forward strand.
AGCACAGTAAGCTGTTTGAATAACATGAAAAAGCAGATAACACAGCACAGAAAGACCACTTGGTGACCATGCCAGTGTGATGCTATGCAGCATTCTTATTGGCCATTGCCAAGTTGCAGAGGCCACCAAGCAAGCCCCATAAGCTCTTTTTGACATAGCTTTCCTGTGGGCTTCCAGACCCACTGTCAACGCTGCTCAAAAGGGGCAGAAAAAGAAGTTGGCCTTCAGAAGAATGTCCACATCAGACCCTGCTTTTATATCCATGGATGTTCATGCTGCTGCTCCAATGGAGTCAGCTTTGGTACGTTTCGAAGAAGGAGGCAATGTGGTGTTTGTTTCTTTGGTTTGGGTTATTTTTGTCGTGTCCCTCCCCTTACCCCCCAGTATGCTGCATAAGATACTTCTCCACACAGTGTTTTATACTATTTTACTGCAGAATTACACCAGCAGTGTTTTCAAGTATTATAACATATTCCATGTTGGACTTCAGTATTGTTTATTAGGTGCTCTGAATATGAAAACTGATTTGAAGCTGGATCCCAAGAAGGCAATTAGTTGTAAAATTGGCTTGTTGCATTTCTGGATTTGCATTTGAGTGAATTGGAAAAGCTAAATTTTCTCTGACCAGGAGCTAAATAAAAATGGCACTTGTTTATCAGCTGCAGCAATTCAGTGTGTAAACATTCCTGATGTGCATTTTAGTGGTCTCTTATTACCACTTGAAGAGCTTTGTGTTATCTGTGTCTCCTGTCATTTAAAACCTCACCAGCTACAGCTATCCTGTATAAAAGGATTTAATCTCTTCATTAGTTAACAGCTGGGATGAGGATTTCTGTAGCAGCTGGCAGGTGATGGGCACTGACCCTTACTACATTTCAGTGGTGCTCACATGCTCTCGTGATTGTGGCTTCCTGAAAGTCCAGGCTCTGTTGCTGAGATTGCCAGAGGAGGAGACAGAACTGGTGGTGGCAGCATCATCTGCTGTTCTGTGTTAGGACAACACTACTTGTGAGAATAGATTTGGATGATAGATGGTGTTACAAATATTATTATAAAGCCAACCGTATGCTGGCCTGCATCAAAAGGAGAATGGACAGCAAGTTGAGGGAGGTGATTATTCCCTTCTGCTCTGCTCTGGTGAGACACCACGTGGAGTACTGTGCACAGCTCTGGGGTCACCAGCACTATAGGGACACAGACCTGTTGGACTGAGTCCAGAGGAGGCCCTGAAGATGATCAGAGGGCTGGGGCATGTCTCTTATAAAGATGGGTTGAGAGAGCTGGGCTTATTCAGCCTAGAGCAGCGAAGGCTCCAGAGAGACCTAGCAGCCTTCTAATACCTGAAAGGGGCCTACAGGAAATCTGGAGAGGGGCTTTTTCCAAGGGCACATAGTGATAAGACAAGGGGGAATGGTTTTAAACTGAATGAAGGGAGATTTAGATGAGAGATTAGGAAGAAATTTCTTACTCTGAGGGTGGTGAGGCACTGGCACAGGTTGCCCAGGGAAGCTGTGGGTTCCCTGTCCCTGGCAGTGTTCAGGGTTGGATGGGGCTTTGAGCAACTTGGTCTAGTGGAATATGTCCCTGCCTGTGGCAAGGAGGGGCTGGAACTAGATGATCTTTAAAGTCCATTCCAACCCAAACCATTCTATGACTCGGTGATTGTATTAAAAAATTTAAACATGGGGAACTTGAGCTGCCATTTATGGATGAGCCATTTAAATCTTACTGAATTTAAGTTAGAAAGGATTCATAGCTTAATGAATTTCCATTTGCCTTACACTTTACGATATGATGTAAAGACAAGCTTGGACGATGTGCTGGACTATTCAAATCAATTGGGATTAAACATAACAGAGTGATATATTGATTCAGAATGTCCGTTTCTTGCCACCCAGTAAACTTTAATTTGCTTTTCGGTTGTTTTGTCTGCAAGTGATCAATATTTAGAATATCAACTGTGCTGCTTAAAGGATATATATTTCCTTAAAGGATTCAAACCTTTTTTGTGTTGTTTTTTGTTTGTTTTATTAGTTATTAACCATTTGTTTTCATATATATAATTAATGCCTAAAAAGAATAGTTAAACATGCATAGTGATTTCTAAAGATACCTGTAGAACTGTTAAGCTCCTTTGGGAGACTGCTTTAGGAAAGAAGCAATAATCTAGGAAGGGGGGCTCAGAACATCAGTCCCTTGTTCCCAGCAAGCCATTACCAAAGAATCCTTCATGTTCTAAAGACACTTGAAATACTGTGTTAGGGTTTGAGATGCTGTTGCAAAGGGTTCCTTTAGAGTAGTTCATTTGGGCTTTTTTTAGCTGTTTTTTTTTTAGCTGTTCCACTGAAAGTGAAAGCACAAAAGTGGGCTCAGCTGTCACAATTGGTAGCTGTTAGTTTCTGCAATGGGTGCACCCTCACTACACCACAGAATGGCAATCTTTTGCCTATAAAGGCAACATCAGAATCTTGTCGCAAAGGTAAGCAATAGCACTATTTGTGGAGAGATCAACAACGTCTTGAAATGTTAAAATAGAAACCTATGTAGTATAACCAGATGTTGTAAGAATAGATATATAAACACAACTACCTTGAATAGATGACTTTAAGCCTTCCTAAATTGCGCTCAGGGATTTCCTGGAAAGGAAACTCTGAGGCTGAGCGCTAGGGTAGCTCTGTTACCATAAATACGCCTTTTTTCTTGTAAGACATTCTTCTCGACTCCTTTGTATGTCTGTTAAACATATCTCTTTATTTTGTCTTTTTGGATAATATGTAGGTGTTAGCTTCCCAGTTGTCTTTAAAGTAGGAAATTGGCTTTCTGGCTTGTCACGTCCTGTTACAATTTTGTTTCTCTCAAATGAGCTAACATTTCTGTATTTGTCTTTTGTGGGGTATATTTTTTTCTCCTTTTTTTTTTAATTAAGGCAAATATTTTCGCAGTTATGTCAATTCATGTCTGAAAGAATTTAAAATAAATTAGTAGTAGGAAAATAGTGGACTGTATCATAAAAGGAGAATTTAAATGGGGCAATGAGATTAACTTTGAAGGACTTCTTAAACACCAGCCATAGCCTTCCTTATATGTATTATTTGACTTTAAACTCTGATTTTAAACATTTTACTGTAAAATGGAAATAGACTTAAGGCAGCATTTCTTACTGCCAATTACTTCTTAGGTGTTTTGATTCTGAATGCACAAGCATGTTAGTAAAATGTAAACAATTGAGTTGAAATGTAATATAAAGAACCAACAAGCTGTATGATCTTGTTGCTTCAGTGCTAATTGCACTTTAATTACTAGTATGCATGTTTGAGGAAAAAGAAAGTTTTAAAAGTACTATTCAGCAGTAATTATGTTAATATATTAAAAATGTAATACTTGCAGTGTAATATGTAAAGGCATGAAAACCCCTGTTTGAATATTTGTCATTATTTTCTTCCTCTTATACTTGCGGACTCTAAGGAGAGTTTTTCAATGTGGATGGCTGAATGTGGACATTTTAACTATAGCTCTTCGGTAAAATAATGTGAGAAGTTATGTCACATTTAACATTTCTGTGACAAATTATAGGCCTGAATAATGTCTGGGAGCATTTATTTTCCCCAAGGAACTGGAAAATTGCCTTATTGCTAATAGAAGTCATAGGCAGGTATTAAGAAGGAAAAAGTGCCATCTAAAAGTTTTCTTGGATATATTTTTAATTACACTTCATTTGTTTCATGGTATTTGCATTTTTAAGTTTCTCACTATGAATCTTAAAAACGAAAAGCAATCTTCCCATGCACTTAACTTGAACGGAGTCTTTAACACCTATCTTGAGTTGTCTAACTGCACTTTCCTTGTGCATTTATGATGCACACTACATATTTACCACAGCTCTTAGTATAGTCTTATTTCCCCTTGACAATTTGCTGAACAGTTACAGAGAGGGAGATTGCAGTAAAAGGTAGGATTTTGTTATTGCTGCATGGCGTATTTAGGATCGACAGTTGTGCAGTAGAACTACTTTCCCTGGTGTATATAGCAAAGGGGAAGAGTGACATGGCGTGACTTTTAGTATAATTCTCTATCAGCTGCTACACAATTGATGACAGAAGAGGAGTCTTTTTATTCTTGGTCGCAAGCTGGGATTGTTGAGCCTGGAGAAGAGGAGACTCTGGGGAGACCTTATAGCCGGCTTCAGCTGCCTCCCAGTGTCTAAAGGGGGCCTACAAGAAATATGGAGAGGGACTTTTTACCAGGGTATGTAGTGACAGGACAAGGGGGAATGGCTTTAAACTGACAGAGGAGAGTTTTAGGTTAGATACTAGGAAAAATTCTTCACTATGAGAGCGGTGAGGCACTGGAATAGTGTATTTTGAGTAACAAGATGATACAACTGGAATCTTAGAATGAGTGAAGGTGTTTCTGCAGCTTTGGCTACAGTGCTTTATTGGATTGGCTGTTTGCTTGTGGTTGCTGTTAACTTAGTGGAAATTAAAAAAAAAAAGGCCAAAAAGATAAGAAATTAAAAAAAAAAGGCAGCCAAGTGCTGCTTTTCATTTCGTTACCTTTATAAAGAGCATCTTCTGTAGTTAATACTGAACACAAAATCATTAAATCTACATTCAGATTTGTATAAAATCCTACAATATGTAAAGCACACCATGTGTGTTTCTTGAGGGGAATGTCTTTAGTCAAGCATTGGCCCATTTGGTCCTTCAGTGTCAAACAAGCAGAAGGGATTTTGTTTGTTTGAACTTGTTTTGAGCAGGTATGCTTTGAAGCCATAAAGTTCAGTGTGCTGTTTTATCATGAATATGTTGCTTTTAAGATGTTACTAGAATAAGCTGTCTTCTAGTTCTGAGCAGTAACCATGCTCCACTCCATACTGAGGGGAATACACAAGACTCCTTTCCAAAGAGCATGTGCTTCTAAAAAGCATTGTTTTCTTGTATGGAATATCCAGAAACTTTCAGCGTGTATGTGACATCTATGGGTTGTCTTTAATCTTTGGATTAAAAGTGTGTCTCCCATGTTCATTCCTATTCTGGATTACTTCCGTAACTCCTATTATGTTTTTCATAAAATGTTCTTCTCACTTGCAGTATTTTGGGTTGATGTTATTCTTTCTACACAAAAATATAACTACTGGCTTTTTACTGTAGTGAAAAGTCTTGAAGTAAGATTTAAATAACTAAAAGGAAATGACGCTACATTTATTTCCTAAGGGAAATACAATCTTCTTTATACTGTGGATTTGCCTATACTGGGGAATAAGAAATGCAAATGATGTATTTCTTTTACCATTTTACAATTAGACTGTCATTGCTAAAGATGTATTTTGTTTTTCATTACTCATGCTATTTCCATAATGAGAGGAAGTTGTTCCAGAATCGGTAACTCTCTGTCAGCAGCAGCATCTGAAGATGATCACAGGGAAGGAAGTACAGACCGGTGAAACAGTGGGGGGAAATTCGAACAGCTATTGGAGAATCCTAGTGGTGGCTTATTTTGTCTTCTAGATTCTGTTCAGGAACATTCCTTTTAAATAAAGGAGTGGTACAGACATTCTGTCATTCTGCAAGGCTGGGGTTTATGCCTTGCATTGTAATATAAAACCTGCATTAAATGTACTGTGGAAGTGCTATTTGTGTTTTGCCACTGGAATGTACCATTTGAACTACCTAGAAATAAATGAGTAGCTGACATTCTGAAGTGTATGTCTGTTAGAAATGAACAATACGCACTTTTACCAGAACAAATGTACTTCTAATATCTGAGACTGTTTTGCTTCTAGCAGTCATGTGAGAGGGAAGAGACGGGCTCTGATCAGCAACTGAAGTCCAGTGTTCAAATAAATACACTTTTAAGCAGTAAGGCATGGTTGTGAACTGTATCTCTACAAAAGATGAGAAGAAAACATCCTTATAAAAACAAAAAGGACAGTTCTTGTTAAGGGTTGTAATCTTTGTGATGACGGCGTATGAGTACTGAATCTGGAAAATAGCTATAAACTGACCGCCTCTTGTCGTGAAGACACTAACAAAACCAATAGAATAGTAGATCTTAAAGACAGTGATACACGTGCTGTATATGGTTGAAGACACAACTGTGGGGCAAGCCTTGCTTGATGCACACTAGATAACTGTCTCTCCATGAAGGAAATCCTGTTACATTTTTCCACTTGCATGTTAGAAAAATCAATGGGCCTATCTGATCTTTTATTTATTATTATTATTGTTGTTATCTACTTGGTACGGTACAGCAGCCCCAAAGCTATTTCGAGTATGGGTTTTCTTTTAATTCAGAGTGAAACCTGTGGAATACTGAAAAGCAGAATTTTGTTTCATATTATCAAAATAGCAAGGGTTTAGTTTGCAGCAGGATTTGAGCAAAGTCTGCTCAAGTTTTGCGTTGAGTCTGAGTAAGGTTCTCTTTTAAAAGGGCTGTGAAGCTCTTGGCAGTGCTGTACAAGAAGGAATATTAGCCTGTGCTAATACAAGAATCTAATGCATTGTTGTCATTGTGTGCATTTTTTGTAATTTTACAAATGTGTATTTTGGAAAATAGTATGGCCTCAAAGATAATGGTTCATTGAAGCCACATGCTGTGAACTTTCATTTTAACTGGTGTCACAGCAGTTGCATCAATGGCCTATGAAGTCTGTTCCCATTTCCTGATAAAATACCCAAATTCCTCTGCAGGGTCCAGAATGTACTAAACATCAGCTGCTTCTTTTGCTCAGTTCATTTAGCCTTTAGATGTGTAGAATTATAAAACTAGGCTAGAATATGAGGCAAAACTTTGATAATATTATCAGATTTTAATAATAAAATTAAATATTTGATCGACTGTGTTGCATAACTTGCTGAATTAAGAAAGTCGTTAGTGTCAGGTTATGAATACAAATGGAATACCCAACTCTGAAAGGTTTTATTAATCAGTAAGATGCATTCCGAGTTAATTGAATTGTTAGATCATAGCATACAAAGCAGCTTTATCCTTGCAGTTGTGAGAAATACAGAATATTCTTCACCAAAGCTGTTAAAATGGGATCAACATTTTGAATCGGGAATAAATTAACAGGAGGAAAAGACTAATGAATCTTTCCTTCCTTCAAAGGATAGAGGCAGAACAGATTTTCACAAATGAAAGGCAGACTGAGATGGTGTTGGCATTGAGACTGTAGGGTCTCTTTATTTTGGGAGGAGACATGCATGCTGTCACAGGAAATCTGTGTAGGCAGACTCATACATGTGCTTCACATCTACAGATCTTATCTATAGTGATTAAATATAGGTATTGAATTCAGAATAATTCTTCTCCTTGCATTTTCAGATCTCTTGTTTATTTTTGTAATATTGATGGTTAGGAAAAATTAAACTCTATTCGACATTTGGTAGCCTGAAAGTCCCACATATTAGAAGACTTCTTTGAAAAGCTCAATTGAATAAATGATTGCTTGGATTTTTATTACTTTCCTATTACTATCGTACTTGTCGTTTTCGGTGTGGCTCTCTATATATGGCCCAAATCATGTATCTCTATACTTGCAGACTGATGACCTGAAGTATTCTGGTTTTAGTAAAGGGAGGACTAGAGCACAAAGAGGTTAAATACATTGCCCAGCTATTGCAGACAGATCTGACAGCACAAGTGCCACTATCTGTATTTCCTAAACGGTGGGTGAGCTCTTCAGATCCAAATGATTCTTCCAGCTTCCAACAGATTGCTGGTTTCCTGTTGCCATATCACCTAAATAGAGAATGAGAAGATATGACAGAGAATGTCTTTTAGTACAATGGTTTTGCATTTTTGTTACATGACACCCTTGTGTCAGAAGGCATCATGGGTGCGCTCCATCTTTTTCTCCCAGTCTTACCAAACTTGAGCAAATATATATATATTTCTGCTTAAGTAATAAAAAGGCTTACACTATAAGAGTGATATGAGAACTAATGTTTGTATGCCTTGGATTTCAAACACTTCTTGCAACTACCAGTTTTATTCTTTATATTGTTAGAGTAAGGTTTATAACATGGGAATGAATGGGAGGAAAAATGTATAGGTGAAAATCCAGGTAAATTCTGAGGGTGTTGAGCATTGAAGAATATTTCTGTGCATTCAGTTTTGGGAGACATGCTCCTTGTGGCGATAAGGGAAGTTGCAGGTATGCACTGACACCCTGCTGCCCCAGGCAAATCCTTGACAAAAAAGGAGTGGTAAATAGGGTTTCCTAATAATGAGATTTCTTTTTTCTCAGTATGTTTAACAAAAGAATAAACAAGGATTTTCACAAAATGAAAGTACTTGAAACTGGAAAACATGCCTTTAAATAAAAGTATCTTTGTTTCCCCCCTCTTCCCCCCTTCTTCATCAGAATACCGATGTGTCAGTTTAGTTCCATTATGCAGAATATCAATTGCTGTTTTCTTACATTGTCAGAATTTAAATTACCAGAGGTCTGCAAGATTAGTCCTGCCTGGTATGCTGAAGTTAAGCATGCGCTATTTAAATGACCTGCCTTACATTTACATTTGTATAGGCATGCTTCTCTTACAGAGAGTAAGCAGTGTTAACTTCTAAGAAGAAAATATAGGTGTAATCTTGTGATAAAAAGCGTGATTCAGTTTGTGAAGGGAAGGGTTGGATGATGTGCAGCTATAGGGTCTGCAAAACAGAGCTGCAGTCCTCTGAGCTAACTTTCATCTTAACCTTCACGGGTGGGGCTCGGTGAGTTTAAAACCCCCAAACTTTATTACCCATGCCCAGTAGAGTAAAGGTTGTTTTTCTTTCTCTGGCAATGTTAATGATTTTCAGCTGACTGCATTTTAATTAAAAACACCGGGTAGCCTCTTGGCTCAGCGCATGGGATTGCTGGTGTTTGGTGTCTGCGGGCCCTACTTGTGCGCACGCACACACAGCCTGTGCAGCTGAAGTGACACTTCTTTGTGTGAGGCAGCACTTCACTCTGTTTGCATTTTGGGGGAATTTAATATCTCTTACTGCAGGAAGGCTGTCAAAGAGATAAATTCTTGAGCTTCTTCGGAGCTGAAGGCAGAAAACAAGTCTTTAGTATTTATTGGTTAAGCAAGTGCTGTGTTATAATAACTGCAAGTTGAAAATTCCTGTTCAGATGTTTTTTACACAAATTGTGCTTGTGCATACAAATGCTGACTTTTTTCACCCCCCTCAAAAGGGAAATGCCACAGAAAATGTCACTGATCTTTTAATGTAGCTATTCTGTTGATGCTGTATGTACACAGAAGTCAAGAAACGTAAACCAATGTTCTTACTGTGAAAAGTTCTCTGTAACACATACACAGAATGTTAAGGTGATGCTGCATGGTACAAAATATGTTACAGAAGGGGAAAGCAAAAGCAACAGATAGACTAGTCTGAAAATATTTAGTAGTTCTATATGCCTTATGTGCTTTTTAAGCCATCTCTACCTAGAAACTTGCATTTGTGAGAATATTAAAAGATAACAATAGGATGGATCATGGTTTCTCTTGCTTAGAAGAGAAAGACTAGATCAGATTTTCTTTTGCTTCCAAGTATGGTTGGGAAACAATGCTGAAATAGAACATCCATTTTTGGTTGTATTTGGTATTTTATGAAAGTACTTTCACTGAAACTGTAGTACATGGATACACTGACTTTAATGTGAATTGTTTGCAATCTGTACTAGCATAAACTACTGTGTTCCTGCTGGGATGAGGAATGTACTTCTAACAAGACCTTGTGTTACAACCTGTATTTTGACAATAAGTAGTATTCATTTGCATGTAGTTTTTCATCTTTGTTCTTGTGGACGTCAGTCTTCCTTCCATTAAAGGTTCCCTTATAAAGTGCTGTTAAGATTAAAAAATTAAAATACCTCAAACTAAGACTAAAATACAGCTGTGTAATACACTTTAAAGTAGGAAAAAGGTATATGGCGTGAGCACAGTGATGGAAAAGGTTAAAAATGGAGGGGCTGACTAAAATTGCCTTTTCAGTGCTCCTGTGCTTTTTCTTAAGACTTTATATTGGGTGTAAAGCCTATGTTATCAATACTGTCAAAGATTACTGGAGCACTTTGTTCCTTTCAGGCATAATAGGCATTTCAAAACATAATGTTGAAAGTAAGCAAAAGCTGACTTTAAAACCGAAAAGAGCAGGCTCATGGGGCTTAGTTTGTATTAAATATTGCATGCAGTGCTATCGATTCATGACACTTTATAGCATAATTGTTGGTATTCTGGTAGAGCATTCCAGGAGAACAGCAATTTTAAAGGGCAAATAGTCCGTGGGAAAATGTACCTTAGCAAATTGCTGGGAAAAGCAAGAACCTTTACAGTTTCCCACAAAACTTTGACAGCACTATTTAAGATAGTATAACTTTACATAGATACGTCATTCTGTTCTAAATACCTGCCAATTCTAGCAGGGCAAGTCCTGACAACAGAACAAGCCCACAAAAAGTTTCTGTACACCAAAGCTTTTAAGATTCGTTTATATGTGATTTACTAAACTCTAAACAGTATGTGGTGAACAGAGGGGGGGGGGTGGGAGAAAGCATGGCCAAAATGCAACAGCTAAGATAAAACCTGAAGTCTTTGATTTCAAAGATGGCAAATGTGCATTTACTAATTAATTCTCTTTCCTCCCCACCCTTGCTTTTCTAGCCCTGTGTTTATTTAAGCTTTCCAACAGGCCCTCTGAATCATCTGAACTGACTCAATAGCTGTTGCTTTATGTGCAGGAGACTATTGTTTTGATTTTACTGTTACATTCACTGCATTGACTGTCATCTTGTCATCTACCTGTCATTCTCCCACCTGCTAAAATTCCACACAGAGGACAACTGTTTAGTTATAAGTGCTCAGTGCCAATGTGCAGAGGTAATAGTGGTTGTAAAAAAGCACCTGTTGCATAATAAACCTCCCTTTAAGATACACAGCAAGGGGTGCTAGACTGGTGGGGTCATCCTTGTCCACTGGGAGCCTGAAGGCGATGGCTGACCATGGGTGGGAAGCAGCAGGAGAGGTGGGAGCTTGTGCCCCAGAGGACTTGTTCATTTGGATTTCTTTCAGATCTGGGGGTCACGGTCCAGGGGCAGGTTATGGTGCTGGTGGCGTTTGTACCTGCACACGGAATCTGTAGTGGGAGGTTTTAATTGTGTTCAACTTCAACACCAGTGGATGGAGCAGGGGATTTGCTCGCAGATGCATCACCAAGCGAAATAGCTTGTTACTGTGCGCTTTATTGATGTTCCTGGTGAAGTCTCTCTGGAAAACTGGCAGGGAAGTAAGTGGATTTTCTGGTAGGAATGGGGAGCTAGAACACTGCACAGAAAAGTTAATGAATCCTGCTGTCTGATTTATCAGAGAGCTGTCATTTTTGATTATGATTTGTCCAGTTAGTTCACAATCATACGGTCTGTGTGTATATTTATAGTGGATGTATCTATACTATCATTCTACAGTTTCATGCTACTTTGGCAGCAAAGACAGTGTGCAAAGTCTACGCCCCAAGGTGCTTCTCCCTACACCACTCTGTTCTCTCTCTCCATCATGCTATTACATTTTACCATAAATCATATTGCCAAGATGATGAAAAATAACTTTTCTGCACAGGAAAGCACTCAAAAAGCAGTGGCAAATATGTTAAAAGTAATTCAGCTTGTGGAGTGCTTCCTGACACAGTAACTGTTTCAGCCCCAAATAACTGAACTGCACTGCAGCAGGAGGAACAGGCAGTGTTGCACATGGCTTGTGAGTATAGTGGGGGTAGAAATGGTATTTGAAAATGTTTAATGCAAGCAACTCCACTACGCTATATGTCATTAAATAGCACTCTGAAGCTGTCTCCAAGGAGAGCCTTCAAAACATAGCTCTGAAAAAACTCTTTAACAGTAGGAGGTAGAGATAGTAGTAGCTCAGAATAAGAGGTAACTCCTGGAAGTACAGACTAGCTATAAACTCTTGTGTTCCTGATGCTAATGCTTCCAACAGCCTTGGGACCACTTAGTAAAAGATCAGTTATCTTGTTGTGTTTGGACCAGGATTGGTTTATGCCTTCTACTTGTTATTATTTGTTTGTTTTTCATCTTGAAACAAAAAGCAAGGCCATTAGTCTAAATAAGCCCCTCTTTTGTATGACAGTGTAGGTGTTAGGAAGCCAAGAATGGGCATGTGGAAGACAAGATAGGCATTCATTTAGCATCCCCTCTCTCTAGGGCTGGCAATTGTGATAGAGTTGTGTTTATAGGCAGTGCTGACAAGTAATCTGTAATATATTTGAGGACAGTGGAGTCAAAAGTGGGATTGCTGTCAAGTATCAAAGAGTCAGTGTTATTGATGGGAATAGGAATTAGGATATGGAGAGGACCTGCTAATTCTGAAGAGCTTTTTAATTTATACAGGATTGTTACTGTATTTCTTAGACTCTGGGGGAACTTTTTGTAGTGTGGTTGTTGTCTTGGTGGAAAACTGGGTAAGAGTTATGATTGAGTCTTTACAGGAAATAATTTTTCCCTGTTGGGTACAGGCTTTCATCTGAAATTTTCCAAAATATTTTACTTTTTCTAAAAAATTTTTTTTTTCCTTCCTCATCCTGAATCCAAGCGCCTCTTTTGCGTATGCAGAGTTCATGTAGGAATACGTGTGCTGGGTAAAGAATTAGGAAATCTGTGAAGTCGTAGCGGGTATTTGTGTCCAATTTTAAGTAAGTGTCTTCTATATGAAGTGGGACCTAGAAATCCCAGCTCATGGCCAAAATGTTGATTTTTATCTATGAAGAGAGCAAAAATATTAAACCCTACTCTTGAGGAGTCTTCATTCATGTATATTTATTGTGATTTTGCCAGCTTGAGGCTTTAGTATGATTATCTTTTTTTTCCATTTCCATCCCACAGGTGTTACATCTCACCTTCCCGTTCATTCTGTGCCTGTCTTGTCTTTTAGTTAATCAGGTACTGGTTTTGTCTTTACATGCTAAGATGAAATTTTCTAGCTGTGGCCAGACCATGGAGCAATACAGCAGCACATCAGACCATAAAGGAAGTGAATGTTACTCATTCCTCTGACATCAGTATCACTTGTTGTCCCCAACATTTTATCTGCTACTTCTCATCTGTAGCAACTATAAAAGATGAACTTTAGAGTACCTAGCTTACCTGAGCTGTCTACCCAGCTAATTTGCCTTTCTGAAAACTGGCCTTTTTTCAGAAACTAGTATTTAATATTGGGACTGAAATGAAAGTGTAGATTGTTATTAAGTGCTGTTATTTACTTCGTTATACACATTTTACTGCTTTCCTTTTGCTGGTGGCAAAGATTAATGAAACTTTTATAAAGCTGGATGGAAACGCGGAGGAAAGTACATTAAACAGCCCCAGCTTGCTGCACACTAATTATTGTGTCAGATCTCATTAGAAAACAGATGCGCACACAGAAGTATGCTTATTTATTTTAGTATCTCTGCTTCAAGGTAGGATTCTGCAAACGTGAGAAGGGATTGCAGGTAAACAATCTGCACAAATCAGTTTACAAAAGCAGTATTCCTTTTGGCTATTCTCCATCTCGTGTTACAGCAGAAGAGTAGAATAGAAAGGATTAGGGAAGACTTGTATGGTTTACTAGGGACGGGTGTGGGAAAGGACTGAATTCAGCACATTGTGCTCTAAGGAAGTACTTATTTTTGCAGGTATGTAATTTCAACAAAACTGATCATGAGACTGAGTAGCAAATTGTATGTCTCTTTTTTAATACCTACACTTCATGCAAGACTCTTAAATGTGATAAATAAGGACAGAAATCTTAAGATAAGTGTTCTCATGAGAATCAGAGTTTTGTATTGAAAATGGGGTAGAGAAAAAATGCAGTTTAGGTGACTGAATGTAACAAACACAATGTTGAAAAAATATTCTGTGAAGTTAATAGAAACAGTCTATTTCAGTTAATCATACATGATTGTTGTCTTTCTACTCCCATCTATGTGGCTGTGATTGATGAAGGGGAGAAAAGTATAGTGAAGGAATGAGAAACTGATCTCTGGTGGCTGTGGTTATATAGTTCGTGTCTATCTCCTCTGGGTTGTGTCTTCATTCTCAGGTGGTTTCAGTCGCTTGTTCTTTTATATGAGGAGACTTGGATCCTGTGGTTTCTTCCTTTCTTAGAGGCTCCTGTTTTTCTCTCCAGAATAATTAGGGTTGTAGGGAGATGGTGTAATTCCAGGTCTCATCCCAAACACAGAAAATCAGAGTCAGGAAGCTTTGAAGTTTGCGTGGTCATGTCTGTAAGAAGGGAGAAATGTTGCTTTTGATTTCTTTTGTGTTCTGTCCCTATGAGCGAATTGCAGAACTTGGCTTTCCAATTTGGTCACAGAATCCCAAGGGTTGGAAGGGACCTCAAAAGATCATCTAGTCCAATCATCTAGTCATAGGTAGTAAGTAGACTTTTAGGGAACTGAGGGTGCTGTGCTTCTCCACAGTTCTTATTCTTCAGTAACAAAAAGTAGACAACGGTGTATGAATGTCGGAGAGGTGCTAAATGGTTATATGGTCAATCACTTTATAATAGGTAAAAAATTAACATTAAGTTGTCTTTTCCTCCCATTCCCTAGACTTTAAGTTCTTGTATAACCTCTTAATTCTCCAGGAAGGAATTTCTCTTTGTAAGTCTCGAAGGTGAATTGTACTGCTTTCTTCCGTCATGTCCTATGAGTACTTGAACATCCATGTTCTAGGAAACTGAAAGGTCTATTTAAAGCTAAATTCAAATAACAGAAAAAAAAACCCTACAAAATAGTTGTCTCATAGCAAAAATTTAGCTTAGTCTACAGAAAATAAGTTAAAGATTTTTAGTAATATTGTATAAAGATTTTCTCCTTTTGGTGTGTGTTCTTTAAATGACACTAACTGTTATGAAAGCTTTTTCAGTGTTTTTAATTAGACCAGATAGTCATTTTAAGTAATACATGAGGTCCTTCACTAACGTAGAAGTTCTAGATAAAAATCTAAATCTTTCTAGTGTTCTTCATGAAAAAAAATAACAGCTAAGACATATGCCAAAAAATCTGTTCCTTCTTTTTTGGTGCTCAGAAATTACATACATGAATGGGTTTTACTTTCATGATAAAAGGACATCCTGCTGCTAGGCAGTATATCAAGTCGAACATCTCGACAATTGTGTTCAACTGTAACATAATAAAATACATTTTCTTAGGCAGAAGTTGGTTGTGACAACTGAAAGAGAAAGTTTTTGAAGAAAACCATGCAAAGCATAGTCTTTGTTTCACTAAATGATGACAGAACCTGGTGTCTGACTTGATACATAGTTGACATTCCAGGACCACCAAGAGCTGCAGTGATTTTTCATTAGCTTGTGGCTGCTCAACATATTTGCAAACTAAGTTATCTACAGTGGGGTTCAGATACAGTTTCAGTGAGGTGTAAAAGACGTGGTGTTTGCGTTTTTTGTTCTTAAAATAATGAAGTCAGTTGCTACCCTTGCTATTGCAGAATCTGGGAAATGTAAGGATAGTAAGAATTCCAAAATGTAGGAAATTAAGCTAAAAATTATCAACATATGTTTAAGTATCTCCTAGAGTTAAAAGGGAATGAAAATATGTGAAGTTTAAATATTTTTGCTCTAAATTATGTGCTTTCAAAATGACAGTTGTGGCTCAAGCTTTTTATCCTGTGTTGAATATGGAGATGCTTTTCAACTCAAGCGCTTGGGATGTCATTGAATTGCCTAAGCATTCTAGTGGTTTGTAGGAAGCTTTTAAGAATTTGGTATTGCTACATGGTTTACCTTGACTTGCTGTTTTCATCCTTATAAATTCCTTTGTGAATATTGCCAGAGAGACACGTGACACAGCCATGTGGTCTTCGCTCACGAAAGGGTCCTGAAATACCTGGTAGGATAAATTGCAAGGTGGTCTCATGTTGTGTACTCGTCAACACTAACACTGGACAGCTGGAAATACTTAAACTCAAGTTTTAATTTTATTTTGGCATGTAACATAACTGAAACAAATACCAGTTGAAGATTGGAACATTTAATGTTATTTCAGCTAGAAACGGATCATTTCTCACAGAATCTGTGATTCTCTGAGAAGCTTCAAAATCTCTGCAGCAAAGAATAAGAGTACAGCAAAGATGCCTTCATTAGGCATCATATTCAGTAGAGGCAAATTATTTGATGTGGTGGGACATTCCTACCTTTTATTTCTATTCCTATGTTCAACCCATCCCTTTAAAGGGATAAAAGATGGAGACATAAACATCCTTTATCTGTCACTGAGAAATGATTTTGTGGAAACTGCAGCTGTCTTGATCAGGATGTATTCCTAAGACAGACTGCTGACATGGTGACTGAGGCTGCATGTTAGAAACAAGGTTCTTTTGGAAAGCCAAAGTTTGGTTTTGTATCTTAAGGGAGGGACTGTGTGTTCTTCTAAGAAAATAGTGAACTGAAAATAGAACAAGTAAATAGATAAATCTCTCCACAACTCACTGTAGGTTTTATCCTTCAGAAATATGAACCAGAGACCTATGGAAAAATATGCTTATGGAAGGTCTTCACATCTCATTATAGGAAATTATTCATTAAAGTAAATACTTTCTAGCTGTTTTCTAATTCGGGTGGACCAAATGAGGTTGCAAACTTGTGTAAGAAGACACAAATACACAGACAAGAACCAACTGGTGCTTAATAGGCACCCATGTTATTCAAAGGTGTGCATATAACATGAAGAATAGAGAGGATCCACTTTACATAGAGTTCACAGATAAAGCTGAATGAAATCTTATTTTGTCTACCAAAATAAACTAATAGGAAATTTTCTGCTTTACTCTCGTTAGCTTTGCCAGAAATTGATGTAGCAAGTAGTTTTGTTTTTTGCCTGATTGAAAATACGAGTAATGGAAGGTTGAGAGGTTGAAAGAGCATGTGAGTTATTTATAATCGTAGTTCATGTCTTGTCTTATTCAGATATATCTGAAGAATGCAGCACTATGCATGCAGAAAAGAGGTTATGTCTGAGAGGTTGCTCCGATGGTACTGTACTCAGCTATAGTGAGTGGAGTGTTTTCAATACCAGCTTATATACACTATAGGATAACTTAAGAATTCGATGCTTCCTCCATTTGTGTGCTTAAAAATGGGATGAAGGAAGGAGCAGTGGGGAAGGGTATCAGGTTGTTTTCTTCCAGTACACTTTAACAAGTACTATTGAGCCTGGGCTCCCCCATGAGACAGTGCTACTTCACAAGCTCTCAGTAAATAAGCAATTACGTGGGAAGCATGAGCAAACTGATTTGCTGGAAAACACTGGTGATTGTTTTCTTTTCCCTTTCTGTTTTCTTCTGGTTTTTCTTTGGAGTTTGCAGACTTTCTGCATAAGCTTGATACACGTAGCATTTTTAATCTTTTTTAATATATATATATTTTAAGTATTACAGACTTCTGATTTTTACATATTTATTTCTCTATGTATTTTGGACACTTTGTTAAAGATGTTTTCAACATGTAATGGAAGGTACTCTGCGGAATTTGGTGCACTGCTCTGATTTAACCTTGAAAATGAGTGAAGTTGTAATGCATATAGCTATAATAGATAAATAAACCAAGGAACTTGTATGCAAATAAACTGAGCTGCTATTTTACATTATTCAGCTTGCTCCACTTCCGATAAGTGGTTCTTCTGTTCATCTCTCAGGTTTTCTTTCCAGGACTTCTGGGGTCAGTTAAATGGCAGGATATGAGGCCATTGCTTTTGGCTTTCACATCAATGAATGTATCAACATGATCCCTTGCAAGCCAATAAATACGGGGTTTTACCTTTACTTACTCCATCATTCTGAAATCTGTTTTACCCCATTTGATACTTTGTTCAGCTTGGAAATAAAATGAAGTTGTGAATCATGTTTTTGGCGTGTAGTGGAAGCACTTGTTAGGGTGATAGTGAAAGGCAGGAAGGAATCTGAAGTATGCAAGTCTTCAGTTGTTCATCAGCAGTTTGGTAGCAGGTATTTCGGCTAGGTGTGCGCTGCAGAAATGGGCTTCATTTTGCCTGGTAGCATATTGCTTAGAGATGAATCAAGAGTAGTTTTCAAGGAGGCCATCAGTAATGTGCTTAAAGGAATACCGTTGTACTGCAGTAAAATTTTGAAGTGGCATTGCCTCAATTCATGTGGGTTTCTGTAGTGTAAGATAAAGGCATCCACACTGAAACAGCAAGCTCCTTATCACTATATCTTGTAGGCATGCTGGTAAAAATCAGTGATCTGTCACTTAACCTTCCTCTCATTATCTTTAGTCTTGCTTCTTTAGTTTTATGTCTTAGTCTGAATTAATGAGTTAGTGTTTGTAAAGCACTCCAGAAATGAAAAGCTTTATATAGCTGCTTTGTATAGTTATTATTTTTAATTGTTTCCATTTGGTATAGTTTCAATTAAAAGCACTAATCGACTAGTACTAATTCAATGAGAATTTTACCCTTCCCCTTTTTAAACACTTAGGATGTTAAGAAAGAATCGGGGAGAAACAGGAAGACGGAATAGGTAGATGTTCTTCTGGGTTTTACTTCATCCATATTAACCTCATTGACTGCTTGCTAATTGCAAGCTTGCTAAATGCCAATGCTCACATCAGAATGGACTCCGAGATCCGCTACTTTTAGTGGGGAAACTGCAGCTTGAAGAGCTATTTATACAGCTGCTGCTGGTACTGAAATGCCTTTTCTCTCAGCAGTTTGGTCTAGAAATGACAATGGGAAACTTAATCATAGCCAGCTTCTGCATGCATGTAGCCAGGACTGCTGTTTTGCTGTGTTTCTGTGCTATTTCCTTAAAGCTCTGCTTTTTGGAGTGGTAAAGGCAAAAGATCTTTCTGCTGCTGAAGGTGAATTTCAGATATCCGAACTGAAGATTCGAAGCCTGGAAAGTAAAGGGAACAAGTAAAAGAGAACAAGTAAAAAGGGAACAAGTAAAAGAGGATAAATATTTGTAACCTTGAGCATTTACATCAGATTTGTGACGTAATGTGCAATTTTGAAGGGGTTAACTGGTAAAAGCAATCAGTCATTTGACTCGTAATACTGCGTGCATTAAATCATAAACAAGGTCAGCTCTCAAACTGGGGGCTGAGAGTATCTTCTACCAAGTATTTCTCCCTGCCCTGACATTGTTCTGGCTTCTCAGCAGGCCAAAGTTGCAGGGTTGAGGTGCATGGGAAGCAGCAGGAGAGAAGTCTCCAATACCACCTGTATGACATGAGGCTTGTTGGGTCAGAGTCAGTACAGGACTGCCATGGCTGCACAGAGCTGGTCACAAACAGCTGAGTATGATTAATAGGTGACCTCTAAATTCATAGAAATTTCTGAACTAGAAATGTGGAGCTTGCCAAAGGGTTTTTTAATCCGTTAAGATACTTTTGGTCTATGTTTTACTGTGTTTCTAAATATCTCTGCCCACACAAACATTTACTGTAACATTATCTCTCTGCTATTTTGGAGATCCAGCAAGTTCCTCCAGGCCAGATAGTTGATGCAGCAATCTGTGGTGCAGCATTACCAAAGTACCCAGCACAGTGGCTTCAATGAGTAGTAGTGTAATGTTCCTGCTCCAGTTACTCTGATCATGCTATGTGATGGTAAGGGCGGAGGGCACAAGTTCCAGAGGTGGTGTGCAGGCAGATTTTGAAGGGCACGCAGCAGGGTTGAGTGCTAAGAGCCTGAGTATCTTGAAAAGCATAGACTTTCTGCTCTCATGTTCCATTCAATTCTGAATACACTGGAAGTGTTGCATTACATAGGGATAAGATGCCCCTGGGAAGGTGGTCAGCGGCACTTTTCACCAATGAGTTGTGGCATCTCTCCACACCTGCTGGGGTTTTACTAGTATGTCTCATTTAAAAAGTAAATTGCCTTCTGGAATGCTGTCCTTGCAGATCCTTGATGCAAGTCATTAAGTCTCTTATAGTCCATAACGCTTTCAGGGAAACAGTAGTCTTGTTCCAGAGTTCTGAGGAGAATGGCACTTCATATGTTACTGGTTGGCTTCAATTATGTATCTGTTTATTATAAACAGACTTCATGTGTGTGAATTCTTTTATTCATTTTTCTTTATATATTCCTTTTCTGAGCATACTTTGTGTTCTCAAGATCTAGAATGAAAAAAAAAAAGCTGTATTATTATTTCTGGCTTCTGTTTTGTACTTTTTCTGCCATATCCAGACAGCAGAAACATTCCATAAATAACTTTTTTTGTTAGTGCATTGTGATACTGCTGTCTAGATTATGGTCAGTTGAATGGATTGAGTACCCTCAGTAGTTTGAGCCCTACACAAGATTGTCTTTTGAAATGTAAACCTGTTTCTTGGCATCTTGATCTTTCCCACTATATGCAAAAAGGTCCATGTATAGGACCTGCAACTCCTTTTTCCTCTGGAACAGCCACAGTGTGCCTACAAAGCTTGAGCAGGGCTGTCCTATTTTGCCTTCTGATCCCAAGGTCCTATTCTGGTTAATCCCCAAGTGAGTCAGTCGTTTCATATAGCTGAAGTTTGTCTTGCTTGGATTCCAAGGCTCATCCCCCAAATCTCACCAGATCCTGCCTAGTCTTGCTGGCCTGAAGAAAACATTCATATGAACTAGAACAGTTTCTAGAACAGAGTAATGTCGGATCTTCTGGAGCAGCTCATCCTTGTTGGTGTCTGGTGTTCAGGGCTTCATGCAAGTAGCAGAAAAGGGAGCTGCTGTTTCGGAGTTTGAATTTTGAGTCCATTAACAGCTTTCTGAATCATCCTGGCCACTTCATCCACAGAGCAGCTGTTCCACAGCTAAGACCTATTAACACTTGCTTTTGGCAAACACGGAATAATCTGCCACTTCCTTTCCCATATTCCCTTGTTTGTATTTCCTGAGTTATCCTTTATTTACTTAAAAAAAAATCTGATTTTTTCCTTCCCTTTTAATTGCATTTACGTTTACAGGTTTGATGAGGGGTTTGCCATTGAATGTATTAGTCCGTGCTACATGCTGCTGTATGCTGCTGCCTATGTAGAAAACATGTTTTTCTCTAAGCCTCTGTGATTGCAGTTGCACAGAGCCAATCTAGTGCATGTTATATATTTTTATGCATTCTTTAAACAACTTTGAATCAGCTTGATTTAAATGTAAGACCATAACTAGTTTAATTGCTGTTTTATTTTTCTATCTATGTCAACTTCTACTTGATAGGAAATACATGAATAACTGTGGAGTTTGTCTGCTTTTCTTGTTTCTCTTCCCCCCCCCCCCCCCAAATAGGCACTTTTCATAAGTTGAGTATTATCTTTTTTCTTATTGGGCTTTTTTTCTTATTGGGCTTATTTGGGTCTGAGCATCTCTTTTCATATACAGAATTGTAGATCTCAAAGGTGAAGGCAAAGAAAAATGAGTTGGAGTAATGAGTAATGGGGGAAAAATAATAGCTCAATACCTTTAATTTACAGTAATTCTGTGGTTCTTTTTAATATTCTTGAATCTTGCTGTTTTCAGTGTCACGTTTTAAATGCCAGCTGTGTTGTAAAATGTTCACTTTCTAAGCACGTTGAAGTTTTTTTCCTGTGATTCTGTAATGTACTATAGCTGGTTTTGCTTAACTGTCACTACAGCAGCTAGATGTTTAAATCTGCATTGGCAGATGGCAGCCGGCAGCTGTGCATGCCAAGTGCAGGTCCTTCTCTATTGTTTCTTAGCTTAGACCTCTCTGATCTCATTTCTATAGAGATCATCTCACTGGAGATAGCATAAGGGAATTTGAAAAACTTTTAAAACTCTATTTTCATCATTCAGCTTGTTTCCATGGAAATGGGATCTAAAAGATTGTCAGTAGCGAACTGTTGAAAGTGAGAATTCACTGGTAGATTTCATTAGATGACTCCCAGCTGAGCACTGCAGATATCGATGACCAAAGTGAGTAATAAACCATTTATAAAAATGACAAAATAGAACGAATTAAAATATTAGGGAAAAAAAAACCTCTGCCTTCTTTTTATCCTCATTGGATGTCATAAATATGGAAATGGTTGCTTAACTCTTCTTGTACGTGAGCTACGTGAGTGCACTTATAACATTCTCCAGACTTTTTTATATAACAAGCGTAGTCCATCCTTTCTAATTGTTAGGGACCTGACCTGCTCCAAGTGGACATCTGTGGGCAGTGAGGGATGTATGTCAGAAAGTCGCATCACTGCAGTTCAGGTTCACTGATTTTTTTCAAATGCCTGACTCCTTTTTTTTTCTTGTGTAAGAAGTGGAGAGCTGCATTTCCAGAGTTACCTAGCTCACTGAGACCAAGGGAGTAAACCAGGTCCCTGTAGCATGAACCTTACCTATTTTGTTTCTTGATATAAAAAAAGAAATGTTTCTTCTTTTGCCAGGGAGGTAAAAAGACTTATTACCATTGAGGACTTGCCTTTACAGATGTGTTTTCTTTGGAGGTAGTCAAATACAGAATAGCTGAAGTCAACAGATTTTGTTCACCTGTTTCCTATCCCATGTTCTTCTCAGGAACAACTTTTTCCTTCAGCTCTCTGTGTGGAAATCCAGTACTTATCCATATGTGTATTTCGCTCAACAACTAAAGATTTATATAGGGTATTTAACCAGGGGTCCCATTGTGTACTTAATATACAGATGTTTTGCAGGCTAAGTCTGCCACAAGCTTTTCTGATTCAGGAGTGAGCTAAGGTACACTAGTTAGGTATGTTAAGTGCAGAACCCTTCTTTTTTAGGGAATTATCCTTTGGGTAAAAGGATGAGAAAGGGAAGTGAACTTTCTAGCTTAGGATACATAAGCAGCAAAATTTGTAGAGGCAAATGGTCTCTTCTGTTTCTTCAGCCACTGAGTAACCAGTGTCCCTCCATTTGCCTTAAAAGAAATGAAATATCAATAAAAAGAGTCTTGATCTGTGCTAAATGATAAAACCTCCATCCTAGAATATCCAAGTGCTGCTTGGTTTAGTGCCTGAATAACTGTTATCTAAAATTAAGAACCCACTATTAATTCATCAATCAGTTTGACAACTTGTGGGAAAAGCATCTTTTACTACATGTGAAGTTGTCGAGATACCAGCTCATTATGAAACAGACATTTTCAACTCCTTGATATAACTAACCCTATTAATTGGAAAAGCTTCTTAAAGTGTGGCATACAAATAATATATTGTAATGAATTCTTCAAGCACAAATAGGGGCTTCTGCTAAACAGTGGGAATCTGCTTGGGTTTGCTTCTGTGCAAATGGCACAGTGGAGATTGCCAGTGTGGGAACAGAGAGGCTCGGGTAACATGGTGGAGAAGAGCCTGCAGCGCAGGGCTTCACATGGGAACAGATGCACTATTCCTGGCGCTGGTGCAGTGTCAAATCTGGTGCAGTCAGAGTGACTGCTCTCTCCTGCCCATAGACAGCACCTGCAAGTGGAAGTCACAGGAGAGCTGTAGGGCTGATATGGGAGCATGCTTCTTTTAGGGTGCTGCCAGAGAGGGCTGGGAGATGACAAGAGTGAGTCCTTCCTCTTCTACATTCCCCCTCTAAATCCAGTGTTTGTGTATGGTTAGTACTAGGCAAATCATGCCTAGTACATAATTCAGCACAATCTAACCTCAAAGAGGCTGGCCATGGTTTAAAGGTAAGTCAAGATTCAGAATTTGTTGAAAAAACTGATGTCTTCAGGGAAGTTACGGCTGCTTCCATCAGACTGAAACTGGTCCACTCTGTTTACTTCTCTGAAGCATGGTGTCACTAAGACATTGCCTTAACATGCAGTAATGTGTTTTGATAAAACATGTAAAACACAATCTCTCTTTTTGTAATGCTCATACGGCCTTTGGCAATACAACTAAATGAATTGTAGTAAATAGCTCTTGCCAATTTTGTGTACCTGTAGTGTTTGGTTTAAAAATAAGAATAACAAAGTGGGGAACACTGAAAACAGATTTTAGTGTTATATATAACTAGTACAAGACAAATTAGGTAATTTGTTCTTTATAGTGTTCTCTGTATAGCTGTTTAATATTAGTGAAGTTCTAAGCTGAAACAGGTTGTAAAGTAGCTTGTAGAGTCATGAAAACATGAGATTTTATCTAACTGAAATCTCAGAATGGTTTGTAGCCTGATCTCATGCTTCATACTTGAATATAACAGGTAATCTAAAAATCTTCTCTCTACCAGTCTTCAAATTGCATGTTCTTCTGTGTGACATTTACTCCTCCTTTATGCCACATGTGAAAGTAAAATGTAACCCCTTATCCATGCTGCTGTTGATTACAATATTAAAATAGAATTTTGAAGTCCTTTCTCCAAACATGTATTTGATGTTTTTTCTTTGTAACTCCAGGTGTAAGGATTAGCTTTGAGCTCCAGATGTAAGGATTAGCTTTGTGCTGCTGCTGCTTCCATTGTTATCAGTGGTTGTCTTTGTTTGAAAGCATTGCAGCACATTGGAACACCAAGAGGCTTGCTTTGAAGGAAGTCTCAGCTTCTAGCTTTTGTGCATGTCAGGTATTCTGGGGGGAGCTACCACATTCTTGTGCCAGCATCATCAAGAAGATGAGGTGCTTCTGTTAATCTGTTTGCAAAGTGAGGAATAGTTGTGCACAACTGAAATGCTTACACATACTTTTATTTAATTAGGGGCTATAACATGAAATACACGCAAAAGAAAACGAGTGTGTATTTGATAATTTGGTTGGAGTTTTTGTTGTCTGTGCAGAATTTAACTGTTGCATCATATTTCCTGGCTGGTTTTATCAGAGGGAAAAAGCAATGCTTACGCAAAATTAAAAGCAGATTGCATTTCATCCAAGAAGAATGTGTCCTTGTCAGAGACTGTCGCAGATTGAGTTCTGGTAGACTTTTCACTAAATCATATTGTCATTTGGGGGAGGTGGAACTCGCCTCATTTGCACTCGGTATCCAGCGCATTAGGAGCACATGCTAATAAATTCGCAGCTGCTTTTATAAGCATACTTTATACAGCATGTCTTAGTGTGATGGCTACATTGAAATGGTACATGTTAACCTCTTTTGAAACTATTTTATGTGTATGATAATTAGGTTGCTACTTGTGTTAAGTAATTTTGCAAATGCCTTCTGAATGTTTTTCTTGCCCAGTGCATGAATTCTTTATAAATTGGGACTTGTCAGTAGGCTATCTGGGAGCTCAGTGGAAAGGCACAGGCATGGAATAGAATCACAGAATAGTTAGGGTTGGAAAGTACCTTAAGGTCATCTGGTTCTAACCCCCCTGCCATGGGCAGGGACACCTCACACTAAACCATGTCACCCAAGGCTCTGTCCAACCTGGCCTTGAACACCACCAGGAATGGAGCATTTACAGCTTCCCTGGGCAACCCATTCCGGTGCCTCGCCACCCTTACAGTAAAGAACTTCCTCCTTATATCCAATTTAAACTTCCCCTGTTTAAGTTTTAACCCATTACTCCTTGTCCTATCACTACAGTCCCTAATGAAGAGGCCCTCCCCAGCATCCTTACATGAAGCATGCAAAATCTCCTTTCAGTGAACCGCTGTCCATGTTTGATCAGTCCATCTTGGTTTATTCTTCAAACAAGTTAGTGAAGTGCTGAGCCTTTACTTTCCTACAAAACTGATAGCTTTATGTTATTAACTGTGTGGGTAGCAGCTAACTTCAGGGATTTCATTCTGAGGTTCAAATCAAGATATTGGTTCAAATTGAGAGTGCCATGGTAAGGGGAGGATATGTTGGATATAACTCCCCCCCCCCCCCCCGTAATAGTTTTAAAAGGCAGTGATATGTTGAGGCTTTTTTGCTTCAAGCTGCTTTACTCTGGTTCGGAAGACTGCTCTGTATTTTAAAAACTATATTGTCATCCCACCTGCTACTCTGTTATCCTGGGTTTGGTGTGGTGGACTTTTTGGTTGGTTGATTTTGGTTTGGTTTTGTGGGTTTGGTTTATTTTTGGTTGGCTTGTGTTGGTGTTTTTTTGAGAGCTTTCTGGAGCACATGGCACATCCTCCTTTTAATGTAGCTTGACACAAATGCAGAAAACCTTTTGCGCTTCTCTTTCTGTTGGTTGGGGGTTTTGTTTGTGTGTATGTGTTTTTCTTTGGGTTTATGTAGGTGGTTTGTTGGCTTTGTTTCTCTCTCCATCTCTTCCCACCCACCCCCCCCCCCCCCCCCCCCGTCTCCATTGTGGCTATATTAGTATATAACGTGAAATTTGTGTAATAATGCTTAAACTTATAGTACATGTTTTGTATGTGGTGAAAATGGTGGTATGCCCTTGGCTCATGTAACACATGTAGTAGAGAAACTGGGGATCGGTGACTGAGAGACTTATCTGCTTTGTTTTTAAAGAGCCTCTTCTGATGCAGTTCTAAGGCTTGGAGCTGTGGATTTTAATTAGTTTTATTTAAAATACATTTTTGATCATTCAATCCTTCAGGGCTGTGGAATTTTGACTCAATTCAAGCTGTTGGGGGTTCATGCTTGCCAAAAGGGAAGAGGCCTAGCCATCTAGAGCATAAAAGTCCCCTTTTCCTTTCCGTAAAGCCAAGTTCTACTTGGGGTGTTATAATGCTTACTGCAGGGTAGGATTTAATTATAATTCAAACGAATTTGGGGAGAATGGCATGAGAAGCCTCGTGCTATTTAGTCCATGATCAGTTTTGACCAAATCTGAATGCTGAAGCAGCAGCTCTGCCCTTTCTGAATACGTTCAGAGGTGAGAAGCCCTTGACTACATAAGAACCTCTTAAAAGTCAGCAGACTGCCAAGTATTTGCCATTTTCTGGCTATCATATAAGAAGTATGTTTTGTAATTCCTAGGATAAGACCTTCAGATGATGATAATGTTCCTGCTGTGATAGGAAGAATCCCTATTTTTTTGGCGCACTTCCCAGGTGCATGCTGCAGTGACCAGGAATCCCAGTCCTTCAGTTGCATCTGGCAGCACTTTGAATTCCTTTTTCCATGTGAATTCCAGAGATGATTTAAAATCACAAATTTCCTTCACATCTGAACTGTAAGAAAGAGAATTTATAAAGGCATCAACCATGATATGGTAGCTGTGCCTGATTTTTTTTTTTCCTTTTTTTTTTTTTCTTTTTAGTGTAATGCAGACATTATGGAGGCAGAAATGTAGCATCTCTGTATATACAGTTAAATGCTTCTGAGCAGTTGTGTAAAGCAGGACAACCTACACCAAACACCTCAGACCCACCAAATCAGAGTGGCTATATCCCAGCTGTCAATTGCTGCAGGTGCCTGAGCTGTGGGAATTGCCTGGGGGACACTCAGAGCCAGCCCACCAGCATACCAAACAGGACTGTTCCAGCAAATTCTTTCTGCACAGATGATCGAATGACATGCCCAGGAATGTTCTCAGGTTTACTGAATTTGTTACTAGAAACCTGGCCAGTATTGCCCTCATCTTTGAGCTGTTTGGAAATACTGTTTTTCTTAATAGAAATTTGTCACAGTTTCTGACTTAAAACTTGTTCCAGTCTGTGGTTGGTATCTGCTTTTAACTACTGTCTTTCCACTAAAACAATTAGTCCCTAGGTTCATGTATATGGAGCGTGTGTGTATATGTGGGTTCTGTGTATATGCATAATACATATTTTTCTTGGTTTTAAAACATTTTTCTTCTTTTCAGTGGGATGCCATAACTGAAATGGATGAACACAATCGTCCCATTCATACTTACCAGGTATGTAATGTGATGGAACCAAACCAGAACAACTGGCTTCAAACAAACTGGATCTCCCGTGACGCTGCACAGAAAATTTACGTGGAAATGAAATTTACCCTGAGGGACTGTAACAGTATTCCATGGGTACTGGGAACCTGCAAGGAAACTTTCAATCTGTACTACATGGAGTCAGATGAGTCTCATGGAGTAAAATTCAAACCAAACCAATACACTAAAATTGATACTATTGCAGCTGATGAGAGCTTTACCCAGATGGACTTGGGTGACCGCATTCTTAAACTCAACACAGAAGTTCGTGAGGTTGGGCCAATAAACAAGAAAGGATTTTATCTTGCTTTTCAGGACATCGGAGCATGCATTGCTTTGGTCTCAGTCCGTGTTTATTACAAAAAGTGCCCTTTCACAGTCCGAAATTTGGCTATGTTTCCTGATACCATTCCAAGGGTTGATTCTTCCTCTTTGGTGGAAGTACGGGGCTCCTGTGTCAAGAGCGCTGAGGAACGTGATACTCCAAAATTGTATTGCGGAGCAGACGGGGATTGGCTTGTGCCTCTAGGCCGATGCATCTGCAGCGTAGGATATGAAGAAGTGGATGGCTCCTGCCATGGTAAGAAAACATTGCTTGCTTTTGTGATTGGTTTGTTAAGGTTTTCTGGTTGGTTGTTTTTGGTTTTGTGGGTTTTTTTATTCTTAAAGAAAGGAAAATAATGTTATGATGTTATATGCACGGTGAAGAGCTCGTGTAGTAGAAATATGGCATCATATTTTCAAGGAATGCCTCTGTGGAGAAATAAGCAAGGTTATTTGAAAGCAATATACTGTGGATTTCTAAGAAAAGAGTTACTCAGGATGACTTTCATGTTGTCTAACTATAGATGCGCATATCTGTATATCGGATAGTCACCTTGGCTCCTGTACTACTGGGAGATAAGCGCATGCTTTGGAGGAAGATTTCTCTCCCGTATTTTAGATATCTGTCACAGGATGAGATGAGCAGCGACTGACAAAAAAGTTCTTCTTTTCCCTCTGTATGCCTAAACAGAGAATCTAGTCACAGTACCATAGGATTGTTTAGGTTGGATAAGACCGTTAAAATCATAGTCCAACCATCAGTGTAGCACTGCCAAGTCCATCACCAAACCGTGTGCCTAAGTAACACAACTGCACATCTTTTAAATACCTCCAGGGACAGAGGTTCAGCTGCTTCCCTGGGCTGCCCATTCCAATGCTTAACAGCCCTTTTGGTGGAAAAAAAAATTCCTAATATCCAATCTGAACCTCCCATGGGACAATCTGAGGCCATTTTCTCTTTGTCCTATTGCTTGTTCCCTGGGAGAAGACGTCAACACCCCTCCTTCTTTCAGAGAGCAATAAGAAAGATGGAAAGCGATAAGATCTCCCCTAACTACAAAGGGAAACATGTTTTCTTTCCTTATCAGCCCCTCACTTTCATAGGTAGGAGAGTAAACACATGCAGGAGCAAAAACGTATGTCTTCTGTGCAATCCAAGTGCTGTTGTGCCTCTACCACTTTTGAAAGTGTGATTGCATTTGTCAGACTTTGTGATAACTGGATTTCATGCGCAAATGGAAAAATTCAGATTACTTTTGTGCAGTTTAGAACATGAATACATTGCTAAAACTGTGAATGTTGTGTATACTTGGGTAAAGCCCAGGACTCTGAGCTTTTATAGGTTCAATTTAATAGTACTATCCATGGAGAATGTGTACATTGAGACTTGTTTTCCACCTGCCAGGACTGCTGGATAGGTGACACCCATAAAAAGCATGTATCTTTTCACACCACACAGTTTCTTAGGAGTTAGTTGTTTTGTTAGCTAAATTGCTGCTAAAGGATAAGTGCACTTTGTATGTTATCTTTTACTGTACATAATAGTTTCACAGTGACTTGAGAATAAGGTGCTTTTCCTGTAGCAGTGGTTGTGGAGAAAGCCTCAATAACCATGGAGGTTCAACATTCGCTTTGTAGCAAGAAGGAAGGGAAAGAGTCCATGTTCATTCATCTCACAAGTGTCATTGTTGTTGCCCAAATATTTTGCTCTACAGCTCCTAAGATTTGATGGTACTAGGCAAGCTGCATGGCAACCTTAGGTAATATAGAGCATTAAAAGCACACTACGTGTTGTAATCAAAAAATGGAATTCAGTTTATCTGATCTTGCTGGCATTGATTATCAAAGTGTACTCATTGCAAAGATAGAATTTTGATGTTTTCATTACTGGAAGCAAGTATAATTTTCTACATAAGGTCAAAAGATGTCTCTCTTAATGGATAAGGATTTTCTTCGAGACATTAACACTCAGTGAATTTCAGTCCATTACATGAGTCATACTACATCAGCATCAGCAATATAACCAGCAAAGTCCACAAGAAAACCTGTCAGGAAACTTCTCTGCTATGCATTGATTCCACTTGTTTCTTCAATTGGCAGTCCAGTTTGCTGCTGAACGGGTACCTCCCAAGTGAAATGGAATACCCAAAGCCATTAGTGTTTCCATATTCTTATCTATTTGACCCAAAAGAAACAAATTGGTGGTTTAAAAAATCATAATCTACTAGAACTTCCATATATGTTTTGAAATAATTTTCGTAGGTGTCTGAAGTTGTCCATTTATTCATCTTCAGTGTATTGGAATGTTAATACTACTTTTAGTGTCATGTTTTTCAAAGTAGATTTGTCTTGCATTCCATCATGAGCATCATGCTTAAGACAAGCCCAAATGTATGAGATACTTCCGGAAGTGAAGAGCAGCAGTTTAATTTCACTAGTGCCTGTTCTCCATGTCTTGTGATTAAAGCATGAATTGGGAGGGTTACTGTCAGGGTGGCCGTGTTTCTGTTGGTGCTAAAGCTGCTGGTGGAGATGTATGCTTGGGCAGGTGGGAATGCACTTTACAATGTGGCTGCTTTGAGCATTGTGAACTGAAGAGAGTTCACTACCTATGTGTGTCTTTCAGAGAACAGAAATGCCCTATTTTGAGACTTTGCTTCTTGCCTGAGACACGAATCAGAAATTAGGAGTTTAAAAGATTTGTCACTTGTCAGTACATCCTGAACTATTTCATACCCATTAAATTGTAAGATACCTGAACATTGCTGACTTTCTAAAGTAAAAACTGGAAAATTTAGCTTGGTTTGGAGAGATGGATTGGGGGAAGGAGAAGCTGCTACATCTTAGTCTGGTAAGAAGCCCTGAGATGCATTTAAACAGTCTTCATGTCCTCTAGGTCCCTTACCCAAATCCAAAACCAAAGCCTTTTTGTCCCTTCTATTCCACTGCTGGAACTACAAATCTGAGTCTTGGACGTATTTGATGCCATTCCGTCAGTGCTTCTTGTAGACGTACTCTGTGACATATTCAGAACTGATAACTGTTTCTTTCTTCCGTGTTAAAATAACTTTCAAAAATAATAATTTGTATTTTAAAATCTGTTCTGGCAAGCAAGTGGTTGGTGGGCAATACTTGCTAATACTTGAACATTTTTTCTCGTTTGCAAATGGTGTCAAACGTGAAGTTATCCACCAGCACATATCTCAGTTGAGGAAGAGTAAGCTCTTCATGGCAAGTATGGCTTATCTGTCACAGAATTTAAGAAGTAAATTTTTGTTTGATATTTGTGGAGTTACACAGTCTCTATTCACTAAGCACTAAACGGCGTAAGGAATTATATTCAGCCTTTGTTGTTGCTAACAGTTTCACAAAGGAGAAACACTGGGAATCAAAAAGGTTTTGATCAGTTTTAGCACTGCTGTTAAAACCATAGTGAAGCAAGTAAAGCAGATTTTGGCAGTTGAAAATAACCTAACTGGCAATGCCTCAGTTACTTCGATCTGTGCGGTTTATGCATATCTCTGTCTGTGAATTTATCAATATTCCCTATCCGTTGTATTTGCTTTTAAAAAGATCATTTCTGAGTGAAAGAGTCTGAGAAGAATTCACAACTGGATTAAAATATCTATAGTTACTAAATGCACACCCCAGTGTGTCGAGAACAGTTCATTTACTGTAGGTAACAGTGTGTAGGTTACTGTTAAGTAATGTACAAGATCTGTAGGTAACTTGTTCAAAGTGTCTGAATATACTCAACCACATCTAACTGGTAGCACACTGCCAAAAATGAGACTTGATCTGAACTCGAGTACTGTTCACGTTAGAGAAAAAAGTATGTGCTTACAGTAGATTAACATTTAAATGCCTGTCTGTTGTGGGGGGCTGTTGCAGATGCTGCTGGTAGCAGTTTTATGTTCATGCATACTGGTTTTAATTCCTAAATTGCAGGTCATGTGCCAAACTATTTCATGCTGTAGCTCACTTTTTGCCTACTTGCAAATAGAGAATGCTCTTGTCCTTAAGGCTCGCAAGTAGTGTGAATTAAAATGATACTGTTGCCTAGATGAAGTAGGAGTAAAATTATGTGTGGTGGACCACGTGAAATGGATGTGATATAACTTACTATCAGAAAGATCGATTTTTACTGAGTTTGACTAGTCTGAAGAGATACAACTTTGCTGTATTAAAAGACTTTGCCTTTTTCTCAACATTTTTGGGTTGGTTTGATAGCTTTTCTATTTCTTGACAATTACATTTGTGCTCTTTCTAACACAGTGGGTGGGTACCAGGCTGGTTTCCACAAAGCTTGTAAAGATATGTATGGTTTTGGTTTGATTTGTTTTGTTTTGTTTGTGTGCATTTGGCTGCTTTTTAGGAGCATTTTGATATCTTCTTTTCAGTGTCTTAAAGCTGAGGATATTTCTCAAGTTTGTTGCTGATCTTTTTGTTTGTTTGTGGCTTTCTTACTGCTGCAGAGTGTTAGGAATTAAGTAAGTATGTGAGGGCACCTGTCCTCAATGGCTGCCCGAGTTAGCCAGAACATTCTCAGTACCATATAAATTCATGTTGCAGCTCACACCCCCTACCCTGCGGCCAGGCCATTAACCTACAGCCATCTGCAGATCTGTTTAGTTGGAGAAATTGTAACACAAGAAATTTGATAAAGCAGCTGGAAAGGGGCAGTGCTTCAGAAGTGAGGATTTATGAGAAGGCAAGCAAAAGACCTTTTATTTGATTTTATGTAGCAAGGAAACCTCACTGATATTAAATGAGCGCAAGTTGTTGACACACTCCTGTACCATCATACTGACTTATCTTGCATTCTTCTGAGCAAATAAGAAACCTTGTGATAGCCACCATTAGCTGGTTTCCAGAATATTTCACTTGTAAAAGTTCAAATTAAAGCCTTGATTTTTCTAACTGCATTTGAATAAATTAAGCATCTATAGGAAATTTGCTGTTTGCAAACAGAATTAATCCTCAGAAATTACTGGTTTTCACTTTGATTCCGAAATGCGTATCGAAGTATAGTATTGGTGTGAAATCTACTTTGATGGTTGAACCTCTTGAGGCTTTAAGGGGCCAAGTGCAGGGTCCTGCATCTGGGGCAGGGCAACCCCTGGTACCAATACTGGCTGGGGATGAAGTGATAGAGAGTACCCCAGAGGAGAAGGACCTGGGGATATTGGTAGATGAAAGATTGGACATCAGCCCGCAATGAATGCTTGCAGCCTAGAAGGCCGATTACATATTGGGATGCATCCAAAGGAGCTTGGCCAGTAGGTCAAGGGAGGTTATTCTGCCCCCCCCTGCACTGGAGAGACCTCACCTGGAGGTACTCTGTCCAGCCCAAGGGTCCTCAGTACAGAGAAGATACGTACCTGTTGAGGATGGTCCAGAGTAGGGCCACAGAAAACATCAAGGGGAGAGAACACCCCTCCTATGGAGAATGGCTGAGAGAGTTGGAGTTGTTCAGCCTGGAGAAGACTCTGGGAGACCTTATTTTGGCCTTTCAGTACTTAAAAAGGGGTCTATAAGAAAGATAGGGAAAATTTTTTTAGCAGGGCCTGTTGCAATAGTTTGGGGGGGTAGTGGTCCTAAACTAAAAGAGAGGAGATTCGAGCTGGATGTGAGGAACAAATTCTTCACAATGAAGGTGGTAAAATACTGGCATAGGATGCTCAGTACTGGTGGTGGATGCCCCATCCCTGGAGACATTCAAGGCCAGGCTGGATGTGGTTCTGGGCAACCTGATCTAGTTGAAGATGCCCTGCTCATTGCAGGGGGGTTGGAGTATGTGACCTTTGAAGGTGCCTTCCAACCCAAAATATTCCATGATGATTTATGGTGGAACAAGGAAGCCAGTTCAGGTTAAATAGCAAGTTTCAAAACTGATAAACTGTCACTGTTTTCTGTTTGTACACATAGACGTGAAGTTTCAGAAGCAAAAGCATGCTGATGACTTGGATATGACTTGCCTCAGGTTTTGTGTTAGTGTGTCCTGCTGAATATTGATCCTTCCACCTATCCTTGATAAACAGTAGACAAAAATTGTCAGAGGACTGGAGTGATTGATTTTGTTGTTGTGTAGGACTGGGTAACCCAGCAGCATGATTTGACATTAGCAGCAGCCCATAGTAAATTACAATTATTTGTTCTTGCTGTGCTGAGACCCGTACACACCAGTGATGGTCACATGGAGAACTTGTAATACCACTAGAAACAAATTGGTTTATGAAATGCACATATAAATACAAATGTATTTGCGTGTCTATTCAGCTGTGTATAGAATGAGTTCACTGTAAAACTTTTGCTTGATGTATTACCATTTTTTAACCTGCTGTCCAGATTTCTTAGCTACTTTCACATCTTCCTCTACTCCACACCCCATACATTAGCCTTATGTGTGGCACATCTCCCCACTGTAGGGTTGGTAGTGGGGCTGTGTCCTAGGGTTGCAACGTGGGGGATAACAACAATTTAGGTCCATGGACTCTCATGCTGGAGGTGTGAAGGGATTGACATATAAAGCCCAGGAGATGGCAAGAGACTCGTGAGCTGTGCTTCATGTGTGAGGTGCCAGATGGGGAAACACGGATGAAGTCTGTAGGTCTCATTCAAAAACCTTTTGTAAATCTGTGTGCAGATGGATTTGCCTATGTATAAGATGCTATGTTCCAACAGTGACAGGGTAGTTACAACTGAATTCTTGACTTTTAATGAAATCTGGTATTAAAAAATTCAAAGATGTTTATTTGTCAGAAATGAACATGCATGCCACCATACAAGTTTCTCTTATATTGGTAGAAATGGGAATAATAGGCTGACAGGTTGGATGGTATAGTATGTCAAAATGTGAAGAAAGAAGGCACTCATCCTGCATATCGTCCCATGTTCCTCACGTTGATGGTATCTGGCCTCGAAGCACATGTTGCATCTTAGAGAGGCTAACAGAAATGGTGCCTCACCATTCTTGGGTAATACAATTTTTTTCTTGCTTGCCACTTGATTATTTTTCTTGTTCTGGGAGTCAGTAGCTAAAGCTTGAGCTCAAATATTTGGGATTAATTTAACTTGGAAAATGTTCATTGCTCTTTACACATGATCAAACTGAACTGTTTTCAACAATCAAATATATAGAATGTAGGCAGTCTTGCTTGAATGAAAAACTTGGCCTGCTTTATTTAATGAATGTAAAAATACAGCATTGGTTGCTTCTAGCTTGTTACAGTTGTAGGAGGCTTTCCTCCAGCTGGAAGTGTGATAGGGTTTTCTTATGGCTGAGTATATTCGCTTCAGCATGTAGGCTTTGTCAATATGCTGAACAAACATACATCTCCGAGTTCTGGAGAGGTCTTTTGTGACAAGCACATGGACGAGAGTACAGCTGTAATGGTTCACTTGTAAAGACCTAATAACACTTGTTGAATACAAAATCCCTTGAGTTAGGCATTGAATTTGTTGAAAGCTGCAGAAGAGAAGTACTTTGGGAGGAAGCTGGGATTTACAAACTTGACCACTAACCGGACAAAGGAGCGCCTTGTGA
Organism: Pezoporus occidentalis; assembly: GCF_034315485.1. NCBI lineage: Eukaryota > Metazoa > Chordata > Aves > Psittaciformes > Psittacidae > Pezoporus > Pezoporus occidentalis. The sequence goes on from NW_026914502.1 coordinate 4,926,564, forward strand.
TCAGCACAACTGTGTGAAAATTGTGTCTTAAGGATTTCCATAGCTGTGTGTTGCAACACAGTAACAGTTTTGGCTTATGTATTTGGTCTGTTTGGCTTTGTGGAAATTCAGTTTCTAGAATGCTTGTTCATCACTGACTTTTTGTGGTGGAGCCCTTAATAATGAAAAGAAATATAAGCTGAAAAATAATAGCAGTCAGTGGTGCTCAGTGAAAGTTTCCAAGCTTTTAACACTATAGTAGGCTGAGGATTTGTTTTAAATAATAAGACTATTTCTCTTAGTTCTTAAACCCCATAAGAATGTGTACGTTGATAATGGCCAGAAAAATCTGGGTAAGAGATTCTCAGAATGTAGGAATTAGATTTAGAAACAAATTATTTTTCTTGTGCTATTGCTGAGAAGCACTTAGCTTTTTAGTTGGAAATAATTGAAACATTTTAGAATATCATTATTATTTCAATGTAGATGATGTCCCTTTGAGAACTCATAAAATTATGCTCCAAAATCTGAAGATAATCACCAGTACTTCCTCCAAGGCAGGTTATTAATCAGTAACATATTCACAAATAAACTATAAAACCCCTTCTGTAATGGATCTGCTCCCGTAGAGGTTTCCCATCATTTTATTCAGTCAATTATTAAAGCATTTTTGCTGAGAAATGTAATTTCAACAGCAGTCAATAAAGAGTTTCCTTTTGCACAGTGTAGCCTAGAAATCATACGCAAAAGTGAAATATCAGTGTAAAGACATTTTTGACAGAAAGTTTGTCTTGAATACAAATTGCATGTATGAGTGTTTAAAAACTGGAACTGTATTTGCTTTTGGTAACTCTTAGTAAGAATGGAACTGAGATGAGATTTGCTTTAGCCAGTCTTTTTCTTCCTAGAACTTAAGGTTGAAAATAACATCAAAAGCAGTCGTTTTTCATAGCAAGATTTATGTAGCCTATAGAGTCATTTCATGTCATGGACTACCTTAGATTTCAAGTGCAGTGGTATTTAAAAGGCTCTCAGAAATCACCCCCACCAAAATGTGTGTCATCTTGGAGGTCTTAGTTGAGCAAGGCAGTTTCGGTTCTACTCACAGATTTAAATTCTTGCCAAATGAGAGGGGGAGAAGGGGAGAAGGAAACAAACCAAAACGAAACCAAACCTAAAGAACAAAACCCACAAGAAAACCTTGCGTGGCAAATGCAGTGCTATTAACTACAGGAGTTACAACTGACACCTTTCTATAAGGCCAAAGGGAGAGGAGGGAGAAGTCCCATTGAATCGAGATGCCAGTTAGAGACTTTTTCCTGTCTGCAGTAGTATAGGTTGGAGTTTGCACCATGATGCTTCTTGAGGTTTGAGAAGTTTGACTGTGATCACAACTCCTCCCTAAGAAAAACAACATCCCCAGCAGTATATCACCTTGCACTGCTGCTTTAATGCAACGTGTCCTGGAGCTGCTGCAGGGTCAGAGAGCGAGGGTTGCACATCGCTCCCTAACCTTTATTATGTGGGGAAAGCTTTATGGAGGTGCAAGTGATGGGCAGTTCTCTGCTGTGACTTAAGAGCACCGAGCCTGCAGCTTTCTAGAGAACTGATGAAGATGGATGCCTTTTGAGCTGCTGTTTGTAGTTGTCTTGGCAAGAAGAGCGGATCAGTAACTGAGACTTCAAAAGATCACTTGCTATATTACTTTGGGATGCCAAATTGTGAAAAGGAAACTGATTCTTTTGGGTCTATAGTGTCATAATACTTTAGTGTCTTCAGTGCTTCACAGTCTTTTGTAGGGAGCTGACGACCTGTCCTGGGAACTGTGCTGGGCAGGCAGCATCGAGTGCTTGCTTGCAGAACCATTTCACGTGGCATCTGGTGCTAGTGTAAAAAGGAAATGCAGCTGAACATCTAGGGGGGAGTGGGGTGGGAGAGAGGGACGAGAAAGAATAGCATCTCTAAATATCTGTCCCTGCTCTGACATTGCTGGTGTTGCTGGTACTTATTTTATAGCTTTATTGTATTCTTACTTTTGTAATTGTTGTTTACTGATCTACTCTGTAGAATATTCCTCCTTACTCGGTGTCTCAGTTCCCCTCTCTGTGTACTGTGAAACACGTTTGAGCTTCTACGAGTACTTGCAATTTGCTCTTTTGGTCTTACTGCTCTCTTAGCATCAGTCTTGCTGGTGTTTATGTAAATACGTAAAGGTTTGTTTCTCTTGTATCTTTGTGTCTATCTCTGACTCTTATTTCACATAATTCGGATTTCTTCAAATCTCATTTAGATTTTTCAAAGATGTGCACAAGGTATTTTGTACAGCTCAGTGCAATATCAGAAACATTTAAAACCAAAACCAATAACCCCAAAACATGACCTGAAAACAGGAAATTCCTAAAACTTAAGGTTCGTAATTTTATTATTGTATGTAACAAGTGAATTGTATCCAAAGGGCTCATTTGCTGGGAAGTCTTTGGAAGATTCTAGTGACAAGTTTACGTGTATATCCCAAACGTCTTACTTTCTTTTTCCTTTTAGGGAAGTCAGTGACAGAAAGTTTTCTGTTAACATTTTTAGTGTTTTGTAGATTAAAAGACAAATTCTCCCAAAGGTAAATAGAACAAAAGAAATAGTCTGCACTCTGCTCAGTGATGCAAGTTAACTGTAGGATTTGAAAGGTCCAACCGAATACAGTGTGGATGCTTTATTTGTGCAAACTGCATTTCCAGGATGTCTGTTGAACAGGTATTTAGTTGTTTAGACTAAAATCTTTGGAAAGCTGGAATGTGTTTATGTTCCATTTCTTCTGTATCAGCTTACTCTAAGCAGTGGATGCATTTGTCAAAGGTGAATTCAGGCAAAAAATTGCATTTGTTTGAGTGCATTTCTCTCCAATTTTCCCCATTATTTGGGTTCCCTCTTTATATGATTTTTTTTGTTACAACCTTTTTCTGTTACTTATATCTTCCTGTACTGAGCATTGATGTCCAGCTGCACAGGGCGGCTCTGTTGGGCTTTAGAGGAACTTGGGTGTTCATTAGGTGTTTGGTGCCAGCAGCAAGAGTATGGAAGAAAACAGCCTATAGAAATTGAAGGTAAATCTTCTTGGTTGCTCTGTATTACCTTTTCCCTACAGGTTTATGCAGTCCATATACTGTTATAATATGGATTTTTAGTAGTGCTGTTACAGCTGATGGTTCACAGCAGCTTCTTAACCATAATTTGAGTCAATGTAGCCTGACATTTCAGGCAGTGAAAAGTTGGCTCTGAGTTATCTGCGGAACCAACCTCCACCGGAGCAGCACCCATGGCTGCTCTCGCAGGAGCCCTTCACTACGTCTGGTAGTCTCCCATGTCTCACCCTTCCTTAGCCACTTCTCTGAGGCACTTGTTCCCTGCATTTCCTCACCAGCAGCTCACAGAGTCTGCCTCAGACCTGATCTCCAGACTGTTACCTGTCACCTGGACCTCAGCCGGCATGTGCCCATTGTGCTCAAGAGCTGTCATAATCCAAGTGACAATAAGTAGGTTTTTGGTGATTGAAGAAGATCTAAAGGGCTAAACAAAGACGAACATTAACAAAGACTTGCTATCTGACACACCTCAGAAATGGAGTCCCATAGTACTTTAGTTGATGTACTGAAAATCCTTTTCTTTAAGGGTTTAGGGTTTGTTCTTTTTGTTTGGTTTTGTTTGACCCACCCCCCCACCCCCTTAGTTTTACTTTTAGGAGTCCCATCAAATCACAGGAGAATATTCTGCAGGGAAGGATCCTGGCTTTACGAGAGGCACCTGACCTTGTGATGGTGGTCTTTTGAACATTAATTTTTCATGAATCTTTCTGTCTTGCAAAGTAAATCATTCTGCAAAGGAGGGTGATCCTTGGGAGCGTTCTAGTGATACCTCTGCTAACAGCAGAATAAATTATGTAAAACAGGTCTCATACCTACCAGTGAAACGTCTAACAGAGTCAAGGACTGCACTTGAAATGTCTTTCTTTAAAGAAGCATTGCTTCAAAGGGATAATGATCAAAGCATGAAGACATTCCCTAAGGACATGGAAATGTGTGCATACAGAGATTATACTCTAACAATGAATGTTTAGTTATTTCGTATCTGGCTATTATATAATAACAGTTATGGATGAGAAATGTCTTAATTTTGCTGTGACAGCTTGACGGTATTCCCAGATGTTAAATATTTCAAAGCTTATCTTACATGTATTCACAAACAAGATGAAAGTGTTAATTCTAATTAAAATGATGCCCTGTTCAGTAGCAGCCCTAATAAAGTCCCTGTGGAGCAGTAAATTTAATAGCAATATATCTTCTATGCAGAGTCAAAATTCAGCTTTCAATTTTACTGTAAACTGATCTTCAAGGGAGAACTAAATAGTCAAGATAGAAAAACTGTGACAAATTATATTCAAAAGTCATTTGAATGCGTGCAGTATTTTACATGCCAGAATCTGTGTGTATTGGCAGTTCAGGCACGAAACTGGGGGGGCACCTCCTAGACTTGATGAGTATTCCAGTTTCTTGAAGTACTTATTTCACTTGGTAAATATGATCTTAATGGTCATACTCACCGTCATTTGCCATTTGCCTGTTACAGTTTTGTTTTCAATTATTTTAAAGCAATATTTGAGAAACCACAGGTGTTTTAGTGTAACATACTTTAATACTAACCCATTACATTGTGGAGGAGCCTTGTACATGTTTATGTTCAAGATGCCTTCACAGGGATAGTGAGAATTTTTGAGTCGAATCGTTGAGATATCAGAGACTGGAATAATAGTTAAAGATGTAAAAGTATTTTTGTGTTTGTAACTCAGAATAAATTTTCCACCACATTTAACAGAAAACATAAAAGAAGCTATAAAGTCAGATGGAGTCAGGAGCCAGTAAAGACCCTGGGGAAAGATGTAGGGGAATGCCTGGAGGCATGTCTGGTTTGTAGCATTTAGGATGCTGATAGAGGCAAATCCCAAACCAGGAGGATATGTACGCTTTTGAAAATCAGAATAGGGATTCCTTTGACTTACAGTAAATGGATAATACATTTGATTACCTCTGCATGCGCTTTCTTTGTAAACTATGCATTGTTCTCATTTTGCATATTTATCTCAGTTGTTTAAAATTATACACACAAGTGCCATAGTTAACAGGTCCATGTAAGAGAAATTCTGTGGTTTGAAGGAATTTGAGTTTGAAAAATGTATTTTTCATTTCTCAAAAACTGGATTCTCTTCAAAGGAAAGTTTTGAGGGAGAAATGCCTGAGACTAGGACGTTGGAAGTTCCTCCCCCCACTTATGTGTGATGTGTTTTGTGTTTTCTTTAAGAAACATTAAACTGATAACACAAATCTTTATAAGTAAAATTATAGATTGGGACTGCAGTATTGGAAAGCTGAAGCTCTCGAGTTGCTTTTTGGCATCTTGATTCCTTGGTGGTGGTGGTGGTGGCTGTTCTTGTTAGTAGTAGTAGCAGTTGTAGTATTTTACCACAATCATGCAGTGTTTCAATTTTGTCAGAAAATCATATTCTGATCATAAGTTATAAGTACCTGGAGTTCATGGCTTGTGGGGTTCATGTTTGTGGCTTTGCTTTCTTTAGCTACTTTACTTTTCATATATTAAGTTGGGTTTTGTGGGCTATAGTGTTTTGTAACTCGATCGGGTGATTCAAATTTTTACATCAAATTTCGTATATGGAAGTTCTTGAATTTTGCTGAAATTCCAAATATTTAGTGGGAAGTCCCCAAAATAAGCTACTATGTTCATCTGGCAGATAAGCAGGGATAGTGGAAGAGAAAGAAATCTGTTTATACCCTTAATGTCCCTTAGCAAATGGCCACCACGGTGTCAGAGTCGCCTTACAGAGGTTTTTCAGCGATCTAACCTGGTTGAGGTCTCAATGGCTCTTGGTCAATCTGTGGGAGTCTGGCTCAGCTCCTCTTGCTAAACTTCATTAGGCTTTCCCCTTGGATGGACAGCTCAGGTTAGCTGTGAAAAAAGTTGTCATGAGTTAAGATAAAGATATGTAATGAATCTGAATTTTGCTAGTGCAAAATGCAGGTTAATGTGCTGTGTATGTTATAGATCCTGGCAGATCACTGCGACTTCTCATCCTTACCTTCTGTGCGACCAATGTATGAGTGATTTTTAGCTGTTGTTTCTCAAGGTTTCACCAAATTCTGCAGTCATGTCTGTCAGTTGGTATTACCAATTTTAGAATAAAAAATGCAAAAAGAGGGGAAAAAATTCCTAACAATTGCAATAGCCGAATGATTGTTTTGGACAAGCCTGAGCTTCAGAGACCTCTGCAAAAGCTTCCTCTTTGGTACAGTTTTCACCCTACCCTGAAGGAGATATAGTTGCCCTACCTAGGAAAACAGTCCCACCTATTATCAAGTAAATTGTCTTTCAGAACTTTGGAAATGGGGAAAAGATTTTTTTGCTCTCTTTATTTATTCTGGGTAGCTGCAACTGCTATGGACAGCAGCAGAGAACACTAAAACAGTTAAAAGAATGTAAACCTCTCTCTTACAGCTACATCACTGTCAGTTATACCATAACATAGCAGAGTAATAAATAATAGCCACGAATTGTGAAATGGGTAAGGTATAATTCGTGTCATTTGATCACAGCTGAAAATGACCCAAGAAACACTTTGTTGCAAGGTAGTCTTGGACAGAAATAATTCTTTCTCTGTTCCTTACTTTGTGTGGTGATGGTAAACTGTGAACTTCTAAAGCTTTCTACAGTGAATAACTGGAGCAAAAATCGATTATTGATGTATTAGTGGATTTGAAACTTGGTCTTTAACCCGATAGTAGGAGTGAGGTGGTAAAGGACCTTATGAAGCAAACTGTTTCTTTCAAGTAAGGCATGATATAGAATTGCAAGCATCCTTATTTTGTCTGTGGATTTTTAAGAGGTTGATTAGAAGCTTTAGTGATTAAACTGAAAACAATGCCAACTGCATCTTCTGAAATACTTCTTTCAAGCAGTCATTATATGCCAGGGATTGTTCAGTGCACATTTCGAACTGGGAAGCTTGCAACATCCAATGTGACTTTAGCTGAAATCAGTAGGAACTGTATATTTTTGAACTGCAGCATTAGTTGTATTTGCTATGGCATCAAGAACATACCGACCTACATATACTCAAGAACTAAACCCAGATGCACGCTCTCTTTAAATATGTATCTTGGAGGGTTTTTTTCCTGCTTGTGAACAATGAGTGTGTTGTGGGTGAATTCTTCTCATTAATCAGGCTAGCATCCTTTGTTTTGTTGTCTCCTGTTGCTGGAGCTGTATTTTTAATACAGTAATTAGGATGGACCTGTGGGGAAGATGTTATTTAGCCAGGTCATTTTCTGTTTGAACTTTTAAAGTGCCTCTCCTGTTCTTTTGCTGCTTATGCTGGAGGTTAAGGCTCAGTTTTGGATCCTACAGTGCTGATGTATGCACATGAAAATGCTACACAGTAAACAGAATTTTCAGTGTCTGGCTGTTTAGCAGCTCTTGGTTATGACCCTAATGGATTTCTTTAGTACTTTGGGGTTGGGGCGGTGGTGCATTTAGGGATGGTGAGTGAAAGTTTTGTAATCTCAAAAGGAAAACAGTGGCTAATTTCCATTAAGGTCATAGGAAGCAGAATCAAGTCAGTGGTTGGCTCAGTAATTGTTAATACACCTATACAAATGTAATCGGAAAAAACTGTAGTCATCAACCTTATAGGTGTTAAATACCTTATAGATACAGATTAGAGGGAGGACAACACTTACAGGGATCAGCAGGCACACCCACCTTCATAATTCTCCATTAGTGTGATTTAATACTTATGCATCAATTCTTCACACAGTTTGTTGTATTTATTTATTTATTTATTTGTTTCAGGATACATGAGCAGTATGTGAAGCAAAGGAGCAATATATTCTAACAATTCAGGCTGTTCTATGCTAGCAGTCTGACATTTAGATGCAGATGCATCATGACATTTTTAACCGTGGAACTAACTTTGTGATGCGTTTGAATGTAAAAATGCCGTAACGCAAACTCCTGTGAATAGGGAACCCTTGCATAAACTAAATTCTTCCTCTAAAGGAAGAGGTGGCCTGACCAAATGAGAATAAATTTTGAAACGACCCACTCATGTTCCAGGTAGCTGTAGAAAAAGAAGTAATCATGATATAAATCAAAGCCATTTACAAGTAATTGTGGGATTCCTCTCTGTGGGCATATTTTGTTGTTTTTAAGAAATAGGTCATGCTAATGGCCATAGCCTATGGAGATAAATAAGCTTTTTGATTTTCCTTTTAACAGTAAACATAAAAATGTTGCTTGCAGCCTGTCTGCAGATAAAATGATGTCTTCATAAAATATATTGCCTGGTCTAATGATCCAAAACTAACCACATCATTCTAAAAGGCAGCGCTGAGATTGCTCTTACCCCATGAGTGTTGAATTAGAATAAATTTCTACGTGACCATATCGTAAGGGAAAAAGATCCAAAGAAGAAATTCTCTTTCATATCATACCATTCTTGTACCAGTGCCTGGATGGTACTAGTTTTGTATACATCTCCTGGTAGTATGTTCGAGAAAAACATAATTATGATGAATCAAATGTGACCCTCCCCTGTTTGTGCACCAAGGCAGTTGGAGGCAGAGAGGGGGGACCAGGGCTCGTTGCTGGGAGATGCTCTCCAGCAGGCAGTGTCTCACTGTGGCCTTGCCTGGGCTTCTGCGCTACCTGCGGTCTTTATGGCAATTGGCGTATTTGTGTGCATTATTCGTCCTACTCCTTGTGATAAGGGATAAATACGGAGCTGCGTCGCAGGTCCCAGGGAAGGGGGCTGGTGTGGGCACAGCCACCCCTGCCTGGGAGCAGTCTCGGCGAGAACCTTCCTTCTAATGCAGCAGACTGATGTTTCGTCCTGGAAATACGAGCAGGGAACTGGCGTGTGTGACAGCAATAGCCAAGGGCCCAGAAGTGGGATGAAGAACTAAGTTATTTTACAGCATCAACACACCTGTTTTGTCACTTACCAGTCTTTCTACCCATCATCTCTCCTTACCAGTGATGCAGTGTCCAAGCAAGATATGCAAGCACTTTAGCACATGTGGTCTTTGCTGGTGTGTTCTGTCAGACATGACCAGGTTAGCATCTCCGGTCCTGAAATCCCTGAGGTAGAGGTTAATAATGATGCTACAGACTATTTTGCATCAAGTTACTTCGTAGCTAGAAACTACTGCATTGTAAATGTGTTGTGAAAGCTGTGATTTCTTGAGCAGGAAGAATTACTTTATCCACAGAGTGGAAGCTCCAAATGAAAATTTTAAAAGGGTGGGTTATTCCGTCTTGTAGCAATAAAAATGATATAAGGAATGGCAAGCAATGGTGGAATCTACTGGACAGTAGTATTTACAGTGGACAGGAAAGGAATTGTATATAATCATAATAAAAAAATCTTAAAGAGAAACCTGTAAAACTGTTTTCTTTGTTTCTGTTTTACGGACTTTCCTACCCTTTAGGAATAAATTAGGTAAACCTGAAAGAAATGAAGGCACAGTAGCTGTAAAACAGCTTATTGATTTTTGACTGTATCAATGTCTTTGGTAATCTTTTACAGTTGCCTGCATCCAAAAAAACTCCTGCAATGTAGTACTACAGAAGCAATGTAAGTAATTGGTATTTGATTGGCTCTTTATACCTGTGCCTTGTCCCTCTTTACCTAAAAGTTAATAGTATCACCAGAGCACTTTAACCTGAAACATGAGGACATGAGCACAATAAAACTTTTTGGTTACTTCAGAAATGAATTGTAATAATAAAGGTATTTACGTAGTGTTTATTTTTGGCTTTAACTTCCAGAACATTAATACTTCTGCTTTTCCACATACATTCTCCTAGGTCTTTATGCACCTATGTGGTTTTCCATTTCTGAAGGGTATGGGGTTGTGATTGCTTGTCTGTTTTCAGTTGTGGTTTTTTGTTTTGTTGTTTGTTTCAGTTTTTTGTTTCAGTTCTTCATTTTGTTTCATTTTTCAAGAGGACTACAGCAAGGATAGAAACGTGGGCATTCTGAGGAACAAATGAATGATTACAGCACCTATCATTACTGAGAAAACTCCATGATAGAGCTAATAAAATTATAATGGGTATCTCCTTTTCTCAAAAGGGACTTGTAACCGAGAGCAATGCATGACCTCAATTCCACTGTGAACAATTGGATGTAGCAGGTATCTAGAAAAAGGGATAGCTTGAGAAAAATCATTGAGTATTTTTCTTCTGTGTTAGGTTTCTGTGCTGGTGATGGTTGGATGGAGAAGGTAATGAATACTTAAAAAATCAGGACACTGTGTAGTTTTAGCATATTGAATATAAGGGAAGTGGTATCGTTCTGGGCTTTACCATCCTGTTAATTTTGCCTAATACGCTGTTAAAATCATCAGTTTAAAAAATAGTATTATTTAATCCTTGCTGCCTTTCTTAAAGTAATTTTTTATTGGTTCTGAAATGTTACCCTCCTGCTGTACTCTGAGCTTCATGGAGCATTCATTATACATCCAAACTCTGTACTGCAGAGGGCTGGAAAAGAGAGGCAATACTGTTATTTCACATACAAAAAAAGAGGCCTGAAGACTGTTCTGGCTTCGCTGCAGAACTACAGCAAGCGCTTCCATATTAATGGCCATTCATGAGGTTTTTTAAACAGGCAGAAGTGACTGAAGGTGTTTTATTTATTAGCAGCGTCCCTGAGACATTTCACTCTTCTCTTTGCGTTTAAATATTGTCAAGACGTTCCATTTCAAACCATAATACTTCCCTCAGGAAAGCATTGTGACAGAACTTGCCATAATCAGTGTTCATAAATACATCTGCCAAGGAATGTTTCTCTCTCTTCTCCCTCAGGTTGGGATGCTCCTGTTCTGAGGAGATGTCTGCTGGTCAGTGTGTTTCTCATTCTTTCAGAATAAGCATTTGCATATCAAAGGCCTGATATGAGTAAACAAACTTTATCCTTCCATCTGTCATTCTCTTCCCATTGAGACACAAAACAAGAACAGTGTAGCAAGCAAGAGGGGTTTGTGTTGGTTTTTTGTGTTTTTTTTTGTGTTTTTTATTTATTATTTTTTCCTTTAATTTTATACCATTTTGCTTTGAATTATGAAGCATGCCTAGATACTGATTTCTGTAGCTGTGTTTCTTCCTACTAAAGTCTTTTGATTGGAGCTATCCTAAAAATACAATCAGTACTCTTTGAAGAAGTAGTACTTCTGAGAAAAAACAGCACGTTCCTTCTATCATGTCTTAACTCTGTATTTTCGAATAGTTACAAGGGAGCGTTTCAGAATGTTCTCAGTCTTTTGTCTTTCTTCATTAATAAAACTTTAAGCCTCTTTACCTTCTTGCAAGTTTAATATTTTTAGTACTCCCTTCTAAAACAGGCATAATTCCTTGGTATCTGGTGAAAATGAAAAGAGGTTTTGGTTTTTTTTCCTCACTTTTTTTGCATTAGTTGTCAGTAGTAATTTTTCTTTGTAATTTCAGGGAATGAATTTGTTCAGAAACCGGTATGAAGACTGTGTTAGAGATTCCTAGCGGAAATCAAATTGCCTTTGTTCTTAGCATGTGCCTTCATGTTTCTTTTGAAAGCTGAACTTATTCATTTAGGGAGCACTTAAGTGAGCATCCAGCCTACCTCTCCCTGCCCAGTGCAAGCACGTCAGCTGCTAGCAGGGTCTCGCTGGTCTGAGCAGCAGCTACATGAGGATCCCATGAACAACAGTTCTTCTAGTTACTAACTACTTCTGCGATGGTCCCTACAGGCTCAGCAGGGAAAATGCTATTGGTCCTTTGCTCTCTCCTGTCTCACCATGTGTTTTCATGGAGGCAACATTTCTTCCCTTTTAGTTCGCATCCAGAGTTTTCAGGATGAAAATTGAGATTCAGTCATAATGTTTCTGGTTTCTTTTCCTTTTTCATATTTCTGAAGCTCTGCTGTTTGTAAGTTGGCAGAACTTCATTGTGTGGGGCCAAACAGAAGAACAGCTGATTTTATTTTAGTTTGGAAGCAAACTCTCTTTTACTGCCAAAGAATTAAATTAGGCTTGATGGAGAGAGTTTGAGCTCGCAAACTCTTTGGAGCATGGCTTTTGTATTTTCATTTATGCTTGTACAGTCCTAAGCCCAGCAGGCTGACAACCTCAAATGGGGTCTTTGAGCAGTATTTTAAAGCTATAAAATTCTAAGAGATTTGCTCAGCAGTTCAGAATGCTGAATGCAGTCAAAGGCCTCACTCTCTGTTGTCCTTAGAAGCATCTCTGACAAAGGTTAGCATGGAAGAAAAATACTCAACTAAATGAAATGTTATCTATCAACTCTTGTGTCCAGTCTCCCAAACAAACAAAAGAGAAAATAAGAGATCTGTCAGTAAAAGATCTGACAATGAAGCTGGAGGTTTTCCTTTACCCCTTGATAAAGGTTTCATAGAATCATATAATAGTTAGGGCTGGAAAGGACCTTAAAATCATCTAGTTCCAACCCTCCTGCCATGGGCAGGAACACCTCGCACATATAGGATAAATTATGCTGACAAAACCCACTGTTCAACTGCATGACCTCTAGACACTGGACAGATGTAGCTGCTGAAGTAAATTCTCTTTTCTAAAATGAGAAGGGACAGAATCCAGCAAACTCTTTTTCACACCCATCTCCCTTAAGTGCTAGGACAAATATGCCAGAAAATGAGTCACTAATATGGCAGAATGCAGACAAGGGGCACATGCATATTTTAGGGCATTTTGCTGCTTGCTTTTGTCATTTTGATTGATGCTTCTCATATCCCATCAACAACAGTACTGAAATAATCATGGAATGTGTGCAATTTATGGCTTTGTTTTTCCAAGTCAGGCTTTGGTTCATAAATCCTTCTTCTGATGGACCTGTTCATAGTAGGTGCTTTAAATAGAGCAAGTTCTGAGGTGATGAGTAGATTTCCATATTCTAAGGAAAGAAACTTGTTCCATAACTGGACCTTTTGGTCTTGGATACCATAACCTGACCTTTGTCCTCTGCATTGCTTGAAGGGGACATGGGTGCCCCAACATGAAGTTTTGTTTTATATAGATTGCTTTATAAATTAGGAGAGTGATGTAAAGTGGTATCCAGTTCTTACTCGAACTTGCAAGAGGATATGAAGCATAAGACTGATGCTATCAGTGTGATCTTAAGCATGAAAAGAAGGTAGGTAGATACACTCACTCCGAACCATATCTTATATACTATAAAGTTATATTAATATAACTTTATGTAGTGAAGATGTAGTGAATTCAAGTGACCAACACTGAAGGTTAACTACATATTGGGTGCTTCATGACCAACTTTTCATCTGGCAGGAAAGTTTCCTAAGAAACAGAAGATAAAAGAAGGCCACTTGGAAAACTGAATGATATTGAAGTTGAGTAAAAAACAATCCATCGAGACCCTGCGTTTTTACAGGTAGAAAGATCTATTAGACCCATGTAAGAGACAGAAATATTAGCAGTTACCCTTTCAGCGATAACTTGCTTATATGTTGATTTTTGGTTTACTTAAACTGATTGCTTTTCATTTTGGAAGCCACAAATTATGGTCTTTAAGAAATAAGAAGTATCCCACAACTTACGTACCGGTTGATGCTGAGAAGAATGACTGATGCCATCCTAATGCTGGACCATCTACTTTTCCTTTGTAGAGTTAATAATTTTTTTCCAGTTTGACTTATGATATAAACCCCCCTAGCATTGTAAAGATTTTACCCGTGACCTCAGGGTTAAAAAGACATAAATATGTCGTTGGTATTTTTCAGAATACCAGTGTTAGTTGAACTAGATGATTATAGATCCCATCTAACCGAACTATTAATTTAGCAACATTAAACCGAGTAGTTCAACTAAGATTTATTTTGGATTCTGAGCTGTATAATCAAAGATAATGACGGCAAGTTTATATTTTTTACTGTAAAAAAAAACCACAACAAACCAACTCAAAACCAAACCAAATGAGAAAAGAAAAAACCCACACATAACCTCTCAAAACTGAGAAAAAAAAAAACCAAAGATACGACCTTAAGAGAAATAAATGTAAGCACTTAAATAGAATGCAAAGGAGTTTTATTCTTTATTAGAAGGGTTTAGAAATTTTAAAGGGGAAATGATGCTTTGAAAAGTCTAAATATTTAGGTATACATGTTTGTTCCACCTGATTTCAAGTCATTTTTTTCATCTAGTGAAATAAATGTACATATTAGTCTTCCAGTAACCTTCCCCCTAGATTAGTTTGGACTACCCTTTGCTATTGGTTTCTCATAAGCTTTGAAAACTGATACATTCAGGTAATGAAAAGGGACTGGAAAGCAATCTTGCAAAGAGTAGGACAGAAATATCTAAACTGGGTTTTTATCCTCTGTTTTGCTGCAGGTGGCAGCAAAGGCAAGAAACATTATGCAAACAGAGAGACATTGTATGAATATTGATATCCTTCACTTATTCCTACTGTTGCTGAATGGGTATTAAATGCTAGGTCACTAATATTTCTTTCAATCTGTCATAACTTCAGGATTGTGAAAAACAGATTCCAATAAAATAAAGCGGCATATAAGTAGTTTCCAGCATGACTGGCAGTTTTAAAAGGCTGCTCTAAGGCAGAAGGATGGGTGGTCTTTTGTATACTTGCTAAACTTTTAAGTGAATTTTATCAAATGCTTTGCAATGAAAATGTCAAAATACTTTCTTTTTTGTCTTTTTTACAATTTCCCATGGATTAGGCTAAAACAGTGTTGCTGGTTTTAGGTTGCAAGGTAAGAGTTCTGCTAAGGTATGTCTGTGCATACCTCTGTATGTCAGCAGGGTACCCCGCAGAGCCTGGCAAGACTAGAATCTCAATTGAAGGAGTTGCCTATGTTTTACATCAAAAAGTCTTTAGCAATCTCACCCCCTCTAAAGCCATTGAAACTCTGTTGCAGCACTAAGTACAAAGGATCTGCCTGAATTATCAAAAAAATTAATCAGTTCAAACTGATCTTATCCATCGTGGATGAATTTATCTTAACAGAAATTCGTAGCCTGGAGGTTAAAGCAGGAAAGATCATACAATAGCTCCAGGAATCTAAGGCTTTATAAGATCAACAGTATTGTGGAACTAGGCTTGACAAGAAGGAACCTAAACTGCCTGCGTTTCTTTGGCCAATTGCAGTGTCAAAAGTAAGAAGGCTTTCTACTGAGAGTATATCTATTACAGGATTGATTTAGCGAGCACCTGAAGGAAGAGGAGATTGAGAGTTTAAAATTTATCAGGAGGTTGGTTTGAGGAGAGAGCCAGTTTATGCAAACTGATTACTGTTGGAGGAATTATGGCTTGTGTTGGTGTTGTGGAGTAATCATAACAAAAGTGAGAAGCCAGATGATTTGAGTTTGTCAGGAAAAAAATTGTGATGTCCTTTACAGAGACAGCAGTATTACAAAAATAGATTCTAAAGTAAGAAGTAGTACCCTTACCATATTTTGTCATTATTATTTATATTAACCAAGTACTCTAATGATACAACACCAACTTGTTTTTCTAGATGCTGTTTAAAAGTTGCAACAAGAACTTGCCTAAAAATACAGTTACAGCCTGTTTGGGTATAAACCCCTAAGTGAATGCAAAGAGTTAATGGAGCATCTTTGGGCAGTGCAGTGTCTACAAGCTTAGCTGAGAATTACTTTCTAAATAGATTTTTGTGCAGGTTTAATGGAAAGCGAGGGTGTTTCTCAATAGGAATAATGAAATTATTCTTAAGTTATTTATGAAGCAGGGAAGCAGAAAATACCTGAGTGTAAAGGTGTCTTGGTCATGTTGAGCATTGGTGTCTGAAGCCAACTAGAGATAGCAAAGTTGGTAGTAGGCTGAGATAAGTGACCTTTGGTAGACCACAGGCAAGCTTTCATGAAATCAAGGTGCTTATATTTGTTGTTGTAAAAGGGGAAGAAGGAGGAAAAAGATGGGATGCAAAAACATGCAAGGGGTGATCTTTGAATAGTATTTTGAACAGGCACGAGCTGAGTAAGATGTGTTGTCAAGGCAAGAGGGGGAGTTACAGTAGTTCATTCTCAATAAATGAACTATAATGTGCAGATGTCTTGGGGACATAATAGGAAAACACAGCCAAAATCTGTGTCAGTGGAGGAGAAAGCAGGAGTTGGTTAATTGCCTGGTCACTTAATCTACCAGAGAAGTGGGCAGGAACAGTACTTGTAAAGCTGGGTTTTTGACATAAGTTGGTTGAAGCCTGTTTGGAAAGAAATACATAGTGGCCTTGGGCCTATTTATCAATAAATGCTTGTCCTAAAACTGGTGACTGTTTGCTTTTCATTGATAGGTTTAAGTAGCAAACAGAAAACATTGAATATATTCAATATTTTGTGTAAAAGCAGGAGTTTCCATAAAGAGGAGGGACTTACAGCCTTAAGAGTCACTGTGTATAATTAAAACAGTATATTCGAATTTGTCTGAATATGCCTTTAAAGAAGGATGAATTTTTAAGCTTTTCTTTGCTGGCTGGCATTCCTTTATCTCACTATTGATTTTACTGCATACTATAGAAACCCTTGACAATACATCATTGTCTAATATTTTCTCTTAATTAGAGGCATATCTACAGGTATTTTGATCCTCTGGATGTATATTAAAAACCATTCCACATAGGTAGACGCATGTGTACTCTCCGTCACATACAGAGCCAGGTTTTTTTTCCCCCAAACTACTTTTGTGTGATGGAGCAGTGAATTTCTTCACAGATGGTCCATTCTTGTTCTTCCAGTATCTGAGAATAATTATCCTAGGAATTAGATAGAGATTGAGGTCCATTTCACACAGGATACTGTGTGATTTAGATTTATCAAGTAAAAAATGATGTGATTTTGAGTCTGAGTCTTGCGGTTTGGGGGCTTCTATTGCATAATTGTGTTTTCAAATATTATGAAATGCCAGGGCATTCTTATTGTTTAATGCTCTCAGAACATATGCTTGTAGTCCCCAGTGCTTTTTAGATAACTCCAATACTGTCATTGTGTCTCAAGCCCAAGCTGCTCATTTTGACAAATGACTAGTAAACCTTAGAGGTAGTTTGTACATTGTTGCGCCAGTTATTTTAACTTATTCTAATTTAACTTGATACTTTTTCTCCACATAAAACTTCCAATAGCTTTCATACAGCTTTGAATTAAGGCGGAAAGGGAAATATTTTCAATCACACTACTAGAAATTATTGTATTTTAAAATCCTACAATTAATCTATTTAATCTATAATTAATTTATTATTTTGATTAAAATTCTATGTATATTTACAAGGAATATTCATTTCTTTCAAAAAAAATTATAACTGTTCTGTAATGCAAGGTAGAGACGTTGTTCTACACAAATGTGATTTGGATTGAGAGCGCAATGCTTACAAATGTTACTGGAAAATGAAGACCTAACAGCAAGAAAATATAATTCCTATTTCAGTATAGCTATATAACAATTGACCTTTTATTTGGGATGATATATTTTTTCCAAGAATAAGCTGCACGCGTTCAGGGATCTGAAATGGATTGTCATCTGCTTCTATCTGCGTCTTCCAAATAGGTCTTGTTATTGGTAGAGTTTGTCTCAGTATGAGAGTTGTTCCTGGAATGCTCTGTTCAGTGGTGGAGTTTCCTTTTTTGACCCAAGGCATTAATTTTTCATCTTGCCTCTGTACAGCACTGATCTTTGCTGCAGTGGAATTTGCTCAGTATACTCTGAGGCTGGATAACCCTGCTGTGATGTTTTCCTGGTGTGTAGTCTATGTCCCGCTGAAATGAAATGATGCCTTTGCTCTTACATCACTAGCGAAGATACTGGGGCCTAAAAAGGCATACATGGAGTCCTTTTCAACAGGGGATTTCTTTATGCTGTCCTTCACTTTTCTCAGGACAAACTGTAATGACAGAAACTTAATCCCTTGAGGGAACACTGGTGAAAGCACATCAGAGAGCTTGTACAGCACAACTTACCCTGAGTCTAGCTGTAAGTGGTGCCATTGAATGTAGACTGTGCTAGTCACCAGCGCTTATTTTATAAAAAGAAATCATGGCTTGGCAAAAAATGCAAAGAAAACACTGATTTTTAAAAGATGACTGTGTGAGGACAGTGATGATTGCTACTATGTGTACCTTCGATCTATAGAGAGAAGACCTGTCTTAGCATTTTGTACTGTTACCGATCATCTGGTATCTCGATGCCTTCCATTTTTAAATCATTACATAGAGATATTCCTGATCATCTTCATGGAAGTGGAATAAGCCTGCTTAAATTCAGAAGGCTTTGATTTGATGTGTAATTTTCAACAGAATTACCAGGTGCCAGCCAAGTGCGAAGGGGAGAACAGATCACGCAGAGTCTTCCCTTGGGTTTATGACAATACTTATTAAATTGCAACCTTTGGTCCTTCTGAGCTTACCTAACTAGTGCTGGTATTAATACCAACCCAAAGGACTTGGAGCATAAATACTAGCACGAAGCTACTGACACCTCTCCTATTTTTTCCACTCAGTGCATCATCAAAGAGAAGTATTTTTCAGGATCCCCAAAGGAAGGCACAGCTGCTGATCCACTTTGTGTTTCTTCAGTACAGCCTGAAAAAGGCTAATTGTGTCTGCCAGAATTCTGTTTCAGTTTTTACAGTAGCAAACACATCTTTGGTCACTTGCCCTCCTTTTCAGGTCCATCCATGCAGTCCATAACATGGCTGTAAATATGCAAGGTCACGAGGCAGTATTTTTATTGTCTGTACTTACGTCTCCATTTTTTTTTCCCCTTGTGGTTCTGTTCCTGTTCACTCATCTCCTTTGTTTAGCACAGTCAGGGCTCTGAAGCTAATCGTGGCATCTCCCCCATCGCACTCACAGTCTAAAGGGGAATAGTCCTGGCCATGGCTCAGCATCCCAGCAGCAGCTGGCCAAGCCCCACATGGGGCTGTCTCAGCTGACGCTGGACTCCTGCTCCTTGGCAGCAGAGGCCACAGGAATGTTTCTGCAGGGGGGTTGCAGAGCAGTCGCAGAGCTTTTGATGTGTTCACTGAATAATCACAAGCTAGTGGCAGCATTCTGATCAGAGAACGGTAAAGAAATTCCAGCAGCTCTGTGCTCTGTAGCTGGTTTGTGCTAGTTGCAGGTCATGGGTAGATCCAAATTCTGCTTTGGTTGTGCCTCATCAGAGGATGTTCACATGTCTCAAGAGGTCATGGTTCTTTCAAATAAGCTGTCCATTCTCCAGCTTTTCTGTAACTTGGAGAGTTATCTTTTACCTTCTGAGCAATGAGAAAGTGAAGCTGCTCCCTCTTGCCTGACCTCATGAATGAAATCATAAGGCCTCTAGCTATGCATTTAGGCACCTTGCTTCTATTTGGTGCTTATGTTATTAATCAAAGTATGTCATTAGCAGCTATTGAACTCTGGTGATGAAAAAAACCTCACTTCTATGCATGTGAAATAAAAATTAAAGAAAAGAAAAAGGGGTAGGATTAGTCTTGTGTGTATCGCTGAACTAGCTCCAATGGTTTGATTGCTAAGTTTTCCTAACCATGTATCTGCATGATACAGTGAAGTGTTTGGAGTTTCTATAAACCTATAAACTTATTTGCCTTGCCTTGTTAAGTTTTTTTATGTTGTCTTCTTGTAACCAAGCACTTGAGATCCAAAACAAAACAGAAAATCAAAGGAGCAAAGTCCTTAAGCTAGTGTTATAAACTGTATTATTTGAAGGATTCTGTGCCCCCCCTAAAAAACTGTACTTTCAAATCTTGACTGAAGATGTTCATTCTCAAAATGCCTTGCATCAAGTATCTTTAACCCTTGGAAGCTTCCAAGTGATGTATTCTGGAGAACTCCATACCACCTGTCTTGTGCTTAAAATGCTGTGGAAACACTGAGATTACCTTTACCAAAGGTTATCTTTATGCATCTACTCTGAAGTGAAGAAGGGAAGTTATGTGACAGGTATAGCCACCCCAAACCTGAGAATGTTTGAGTGTTGCCCTTTTGATGTAGTTTTACAGGAGAAATCACCTGAAAGTCATTAGGGAATCACCAGGAACAGTGAAGAGAGAGGAAATGGAAGGGGACTGAGGTGATGTGACTCATGTTCTCACGGGAAAGGTGTGTGTGTTTGGAGGAACAGTATTTCCATGATTCCCATGTGATCATCTTGACTGAGAACTGACCCCAGTACAGAATAAGATGTTAGGGAACTATTCCTCTAGATATGCTTTAATTGAAGCATTGTGTGGAACATCCTGACTGGTACATAATTTGACATATAATAGTTGATATAGTGAAATCAAAGAGTAAACTAATGAGATATTTAGTGATTTGAATTCCTAGGCTGGAGAGAATATTCTTGATGTCGGAACCTTGTACATAATGCATTTTTTTTCTTTGATAAGTTTGAAAATTATATTATCACTGATCAATTCTAATTGATTTTAACCTGTTTGTAGTGATCCAGATACACACAGTTTTGTATGTTGAGTTGCCAATGAAGGGAGGATAATTTAATCCTAATTGTATTTGTCGGATCCTGCAGTGACAATATAATACTTTTTCACTTAATACTTGAAGAATGATGTAATTGTTTACCATGAAGAACAAGAAAGTGTAATTGAATTAACTGCAGTTGAACATCTTGCAAATGTTTTGGTTTTTCACTAGTGTCGCACTTCCCAGCAATGCTATCTGTTTTCTGTTAGACTAAATGAGAGATAATGAGGGTTAAAATAAGGGGAACAACAAATAAAACTTCTGCTAATCAGACCGATACACTCGGATGTAAGATATCCTGGGCTCTTTTGATTCTGTTTTACCTCTACTTTATACGGCGTTGAGAAGATGTATTCATATCATTTTGTTGATGGCTTCACTTTGTCCATCTGGCTCCTAACTCTGTAACTGTTAAGCTAGTCACGTACATTGTGCTAATCTTTCATTCATTAAACAATTTTACTTGTTAAAATTTCATCAGCTGCCATGGCTTTGGTTCCTACACTGCCAGTATGGTGTCAAGAAACACAAAATGCAAGATTTAAATGTGTATGTACTTGCGTGACTGAGGTTTATTTGCTTCGACTTGCCTTTTTATCAGCAAAAAGGGATATTGAAGTTTGAGAATGAAGCTCTTCTGGCCTCGCTTCCACTCCTATTTCTACTCTAAAACAGCTAAATGATACAGACCGATTAGATGATCATAAATGAAGTGCTGTATTTATCAATATATTTCAGTTGTTTAGCATCCCTTTGATGACAGAGCAGCTGCATACCCAGCTTACTGAGTAACTGGACGTGGGTACTGGTGATGTCTCTATTGTCCAGTGGTTTTATTACTATTTTTGCTTGGGTTTGTAGTATTCCTATGTAAATTAACTGGTTCTTAGAAAATTATTAGCAAATGTACACTAAAAGCAATGTTAAAAAAGTTAAAAGCATAGACTAGTATTTAATGCAGAAATGCAAAAATACTGTTACTAAACCCATCAAAACTTCTTAGAGAATATTTAGTTATGGTAATGGCTAAAAAATGTGAGGGTCATTAAAACAAGCATATTTGCAGTGTCTTGTACTGATCCCCAAGAGGGAGGAACTACCTCAGTAATGTTAGAAAATGTTCATATTTTGTATTTACCATTTCTTGTTCCATGTGAATTCTACAGGAAGGAATCTGTAACAACCAGACAGAGCATGGTGTTTTTAGGACTGCAGAATCATCTTGGTTCATGAACTTTAAGGATTTGCTGAGACAGCAGCATGATCATCATTGTGCTAGAAATATGCACAGTTTATTACATAATTGTATACCAAAATTTTCATTAGCCCTTATGATAATCTCACCCATTCTAAGTATGGGTGAAAAGAATCCGTACAATTAGGAATACCAGTATGTATTTAAGTGCATGACTGTATGCCTATAGATGTCTATGTGCCTGTATTTGTACACATATTAACATACATGAACATGCACTTTGGTGCATATACTCACACATGCATTGCTTCTGTCTTCTTGGGGAGGAATCCTTAATTCAACCAGAGAGCAATTTAAAAGATTTATGCTTTATGGGATAGTCATTATCTCTGTCCCAAGCTTGAAGTATTTTTATTGTACTGGAACCAAAAATTTTACATCAGTGGGTTTTTATCAGATCTATTCCAGAGGTTTTATTAATCTTAAATTTTATGATACATGCAGTAATTTATTTTTCTTAATCATTATTTTTTTACTGATTTGGTTTTCTCCTGACTGTTAACATTGGTTTCTTTAAAACAAAGGAAGCATGCTTTTGGCAATGTTGCTTGTAATTTATTTTATTTTTCTGAACTTTGTTCACTAAAAGACTTGATTTCATTGTAATATGTACTTCATGTTAGATAAGTCTTGTTACCTTTCTGTATAATTAGGATCACATTATCATACTTCATAGGACAGATCAGCATGGGTCTTCCAGAACTGTGACAAAATGTCAAAACAAATATTTCTCATCCTTCTTTGCTCTGATATATACTGCAAACAACCTACTGTAGCATGCTGCATGAAATACGTACTTCATTAATGGTTGCAATCCAACGTAGACCTGTAGGAGTGAGTCCAGAGGAGGCCATGAAGATGATCAGAGGGCTGGAGCACCTCTTCTATGAAGACAGGCTGAGAGAGTTGGGCTTGTTCATCCTGGAGAAGAGAAGGGTCCAGAGAGACCTTATAACAGCCTTCCAGTACCTAAAGGGGGCCTGCAAGAAATGTGGGGAAGGACTTTTAGCAAGGGTACGTAGGTGAGAGTTAGCTTACACGCTCAACTCCTGATTTCCCATAGTACTTAGCCGTCAGCTCACTTAGCACTGAACCTCAGCGAAGTCCCTCCAAAGTACATCCTGTGTACTCTAAGCAGCAAGAGCCCTTAGGCTTCAGGGACTGCTTTTATCTGCAATACATAGCCAAGGAGACAAGAGAAGTAGGCTACTCTCAGTTTAGATGTTTTGGTTTTTTATTATTTATTTTTTTTTTAAGTTTCCAGTTCCACATTTTATTCCTATAGGAATTAAGTAAAAGGCAATTTCAAGAAAAATGCCACATCTGATTTAAAGCAGAAAAGAACCTACCAAGAGTAGGCATATAGGAGCAAAATTATAGCATCTTCATTAAAACACATATTGACGTTAGTTTAACAAAATATAGAAGATATGGCAGTGACTTTGCTAGGTTGTCTTAATGAAGAAACTGAGAAAGGACATGTGAAATAAAGCGGATTCTGAATTTTCTGTACTTTCCCTCCCAGCTTCTCAATTTGCAGATTACAAGAAATAATGAAGAAAATACTTAAGAGCCTCAAACCCTCTCCCTCAAAATTAAATGAGGGTTTTCTTTCAAAAAATCTGAAATGGCTGTCTGAAACTTCAATGCTCTGAAAACTTTAATTAATTCTCAACCATATTCTTTGAGATAGGATAAAAAACCCTTTTTTTTCCCCTCCAGATCTCGTTAAAAGGATGCTTCACTGATCAGTTTAGTACAAACCTGCTGCCTTAGATATTGAAAAATTACCATTAAGGTTATTTATCATTTCAGTTCCAAAGTTCTGTTTCAGAGTTAAACTACAGCAGGAGAGAACAAAGACAGGAAGACAGATGCAGGTGTTTGCTAAATGTCCCCTCTGTTTTTCTTCATAAAATTAAAATGTCTGTTTTCTGACCTTTCACAATAAAATAAACTTAGCATTAGTAGTTCTCCTGAAGAAGTGCCTAGTCACCCTTTTGTCATCCTTTTTCATCCTCGCCAATTTTTTAGCATTACTCTTCATCCTGGTCAGCATCTGTATCTCGGACTGTCTCGTTTTTATGTTGGGGCTGAGCCTTTGATATTCTCTTGGCATGAGATGTCTGTGATGCAGTCACTTTTGCTCATAGAGATAAGTAACCCACTCTTCCAACTGTCTTCCAGGGTC
Organism: Pezoporus occidentalis; assembly: GCF_034315485.1. Lineage (NCBI taxonomy): Eukaryota > Metazoa > Chordata > Aves > Psittaciformes > Psittacidae > Pezoporus > Pezoporus occidentalis. Next base: position 4,950,583 of record NW_026914502.1, read on the forward strand.
TCTCTGCCTTATTTGCAGGACAACTTGTTGGACAACAAGGCTGTCTTTTATGCTTAGATACACTAAGATGCAGAAAAGCCAATTCCCATAGTGCAGTATTAACCATGTTGGCATTTCAGTCTGGTTGTGTCTTGCATATCTTGAAAAAACTACCACCACCAAACCAGAACACCCCAAAAAGTGTTTTCTGCAATGATGGTCTTTAGAGCCTGCCTGCACTACACCTGTGCTTGCTTTTGCCATGTAGGAGGGGTAGCTTCGCAGGTTCCATAATGCCAGGTCTCCTTGAATGGTTACATTTTTGACCAAATGCCTCCCGCAGCTTTCCTTTTGTTGCCTCCTACAGCTGGAAGCAGCTCTTCAGGAGTACCCGAGTCTTCCTCATCCTCCTTCAAATCCCTCTTCAAACTCTGCATGCATCCCAGTTTGCCAGAGCACGTATTTTGCCTGTTTTGCTTTGAATGGAAGAACTCTGGGGCAGGAGTGCCTTTTTGCAGCATGTCGTGGCCTGAGGCTGGGACACCTAGGCACCAATGCAGTATTGCTAGTGATAATGATAATCATCGAAGCAGCATGCTCCAAATAAACAGGCTGCCTAAACAAAGTAGCATCTGTAGGACAAGAACTGCAAAGATCTGATAGACATGCCAACAATTACTGATTTTGTAGTAGATACACAGAGGATGCTTTTAGAAACAGTTAATGCATTTGCATTTGATAGTCTACACCAATTAATATCCACAAGCTCAAGTATCTTGTTTATAGAAAGACTTTCTGACTGTTTGACTGGATCATTAGGTTTTAGAGAGATTTGTCATCTTCCAGGAATCGGATTCCACTGCTAAATCACCGGGGACTTCTCACTCCTACTTTGAATATACTTGAAATATGATGCCAAGAAGTAAAGAGAAGACGACTGTATTGTTGCCTCAAGTACACACTGAGGCGAATATTACCTTAGGGTTTCTGCTCTCAACAACTGAATCATCTGTATGGAGAACAGTGGCGGTTCCTGATTCTGATCCTGTGCCTGTTCTCATTTGATTTTTCTCTTAGTTCTGTGTCAGAATCACAGAAAGTAACCTCCCCTCTTTATCACCCCCACCACCCCTGCCCCCGAAGTTGTATCTTCTCAAATTGGTACAGTAACTATCACCATGCTGTCTGAAGCACAGAGGATAGCAAAATGTGAGGTTATTTCCTTCAGATATTTTTTTTAGGCGGAAAACAAGTTGTTTGTGAATAGAATGTGTTTTTCAGTAGGGAGATACTTAATTTTTATGATAATCGGATGTAGAGAACAAGATGGAAAATGTATTATAAAGTTTTATATTCATTACATTTTTAGCGTGAATGGGTTTGTAGGTGTAGTGGGTTTTACTACTTAAGTTCTTCTGAATACCAATGCTGTGAGTGACAAAAGGCCATATAAGATGATTTTATTACAGTGCAGTAAAGTCTCAGTAACTTAACCTGTGGAAGGAATTTCTGCAGACAGTTGTGAACAAGCCTTCAGGTCAACAACAAAAAAGAACAAACAACAAACCAAACCAAACTTTAAAGGTAACTTCTGGCTCAGTTAAACTGGAGAACTTTTCCAGAGTTCAGGAGCAGTTCACCGTGTTTCTTCTTGGCTTATAAACAGAGAAATGAGCTTACCACCACTTCTGCATCCTAGCTAGTAAGTATGCTTCAGTAATTACAGTGCTTTCATAATTGCTGTAGAATTGAAACTAATCAAAATGCCTCCTTATAAAGAAATAATTGGAGGTCACTTGAAGATGTCTCTGATGATGGTCAACTCTTCTCCAGCGAGGTGCTTCACCACAACAGTGCCACAGGGACAAAGGTGAAAATACTGGTGTAATCTTGTCAATTTGAATGGTTTGTTTTAGGAGAAAAACACAATGGCTTCATGGACATTCTTGGAGTATTCTGAAGAAAGGCTTGCATCATTACAGAGTAGTAGTACATGATGTGTCTTATTTTTATTTTATTTTAGTTTAGTTTTAGTTTTACATGAATGTAGTGAAATCCTAAACAAGAAGCCACTGCTAATATTTCTTAGTTTTGATGTAATGCATGATCCTGGTGGCTGTGAAAACAGCAGTGGTGTTGCACTGTCTTCAGGAACAAAATCAGTGGCAAATTGTTAAAAAGAGCGAGTAAGGGAAATAGAGTAGGAGCAGGGGATGGCATTTCTGTAAAGTCAATTAGTATTTTCTAGACTTCTAGGGAAAAAAAAAAGGCCTTTGGGGAAAAATTGTAAGTGGCAAAAACTAAGGAATGTCATGGAATTCTAAAAGGAAAACTAAAATTAAAATCACGCATAACATCCTGCTGTTGGAAAAGGAGATGAGGGAGAAGCCCATGCAGAAGGAAGATAGCATGTTCACGCTAGTGGCAAATCTGCTGCTGATGTTGCAGTGAGAGCAGGATGAGGTCCCAAATGACTGCAGCAGGAATACAGTGTAAAAGTGCTTTGAAATGGTGGTAAGATTCCTGCAGAACAGTTCAGTTTTGGGTTGGAGAGCAGTGGTGTGAGCCAAGAATCTTCCCAAGAAACTGGAAATAGTTGAGGCAGTAGAAAATTCAAACAACAGATGTGTATAAGTTACAGCTGTGTAAAAGAGAGCGAGTGCTGTGACAGAATTGAGCGAAAAGAGAATGTCCAAGCAGCTGATTGAGTTAGATTTCTTACACTGTAGGAGGTGTCAAATCCATACTCCAGGTTCATTCAGGCTTATTATAAAGCCAGAAGCCTTAATCTGAACCTACAGAACAATCTTCCTGGGATTTTGGTTCAGTGGCCTCAATTTAAATTATCTTTAGCAATTCATCTTACAGTTTCAAGTGAAGTGCTTCCACCTTATTAAAGAGTTCTGTAGCTTTTTCTTCCTATGACACTGTAGGTTTGTGCAATCAGAGAGAACAAAAGAATAAATAAGCGCTGGTGTCACTTGGAGCCCTAAATGAGATCACAAAGGAGCCTAAGATTAGACCTGCTTCAGAGGAACACATTTAAGCTATTGAAACTTCAGTCAAAGTTTTAACACTTAGAGAATGCCTTGTGGAATCATCAAGGGATGAAACATAACAATAGGAATGCTGAAATTTTACAGTTCTGCAGTGCCTTATCTCCATTATACTATTTACTTGTAAAGCTTCCACTTAGTTAAAAGCTAGAACAGAAAGTGGTTAACATAAATTCCAGCTTCTGCAAGAATCTGTGAATTAATCTTATCAGAAAGACATTTCTGTTGCTATACAAATACTCTGCCCTAAACCTGAACTGTGCCATTGTGTATTACCTTGTGTAGCCACTGCTTGCCAGATCAGGAATGCCAGATATTCCAAAAAGCTTGAAGTTTTCGTGAGGTACATGGTGATTGTACCTTTCTTTGCTCATAATATGGCAATTTTCTCTTGGTGGTAATGGACTAAAATGGAATGTTCTAGTGGCTTAGTAGTAGTAATTTAGATCGGGAGTACTGGATGCAGTTCTTTTCAATAACTACTTTCTTAAACAGGGTTGTAAAAAAAAAAAATAGGCAATTTAAACTTTATCGCTATGTTTACTAATAAGTTAAAAGGAGCAATTCTGAAGAAATGCTATAAATAAATAGGTGTGATTAATGCTTTGCAAGAGGAAAAAGTATGATGAAAGTGTCCTATTCTGGATCGCATATGGGTATTTTATACCTGAAGCTTGCTGACAGGTGCTTACATTTTGTGTTTGCTCTGATGCCTTTTCTCACCTCTTCAATTCCTAAGTACTAGAAAACAGCAGGAGAGCTTACAAACTGTAACAGGCGTATTCAATGCCAAAACCATCCAATTACCCCAGAGTTATGACAGTCCAGTAGTGCACTGCCAGAAACCGTGTTCGGTAAATGATAACCCCAGCACGGGTGGTTGAAGTTCTTTTATGAGTTTATGCAAAGTTTCTTTTCATGGAGGAACAATCCTCTGAAATGGTGGTGGCAGTGGAGGAGTCATAAACGTTTAGCAGATGTTTAGAAGATGTTCAGAAGATGTTAGCAGATGTTCAGCAGCTTAGCATATTCTTGCACAGAGGCTGTTTGTAAGGAAATAGTAGCTGTATCTTGTTCAGGAGTTAATTAGAAGCCCGAGGAGGTGATCCTATCAGCCAGAAAGGAAGTATTAATTTTATAGAAACTGTTGTTATTTTTGCTTAACCATTTTCGGGGGTGTTTTATTGGACAGTTCTGTAGGGATCTGAACTACTGCAAAATCTTTTCCGGATGTTAATCATAACTTTAGTTACTAAATTTCAAACCTCTTTCACTAGAGAAAGAAATGGGTTTGATTGAGTGCATGTGTGTGTGTGTTTCTTCCCAAGGGATAGTGATTGTTTACGCAGTGGTAGCTGTAAGTAGATTGTGATGGTGTCTGAATGGATCATGCTGTGCCTGCATAATCCTGACTTCATCCTTTGTCTTCAAATATAGCAGCAAGGGAATAGTAGCTTTGACATTTCTAAAGGGTATAGCTACTGACTGAGCTTGTAAAAGAAATGTGAAGTGAAATTTGATAAGCATAGTCTTAGTCCTGAATTAGTGACAGGTTTCTGAAGGAAAGTTTGAGTGCCTGGAAGCCCTTTACAGAAGACCAGTATTTTTCTGCTTTCCTGTTTGTCCATCCCTGCGGCATGCAGTGCCTCATCCTCCCAGTCCTTGACACTATTTACAGGGAAGTACCTTCATCTCATTCTATGAAGTCATTGGCATTTTAAAAGGTGTCCCTGGATGTGATGATGTTTCATGTGGTAAAAAAACATTATTGGACATGTCTACTAAAGGCCTGAGCTATCCTGAGTAGTATATTTGGCTAATGTTTCCTCTTCTTGGGGCATGTATCTTCCACACCTGCTTCATAGTGAAACTCTTGTATTTCCTTTTCTTTCAATTACCTCTTCTTAAGGACCTTACCGTGTCCTAGTCTGCGTGGTAATGTCAAGAAAGACGTAGTGGATTCTGGCACGCGTGTTAAAGTTACACACGTCTCCGGAGATTAACATTTTTCCTTACTCTTTACTTATTAGTAAAGCAATTAAACAAGCAATAATTGGAGCCAAGCGTATTTCTGATGGCTCTTCAAATGCTTGCATGGTGAACCTGTGTTTGTATCGCCAGTCTTGCTCTGAAGCCACCGAAGATGCTCCACAGAGCAGTTCAGCTAAGCTGAGCAAAGTTGACTTAAACAGGAAGGGGCTTTCACCCTCAGGTATTGTAGAGGTACTGCTTTGCTATCTTCTTACCTCACAGACTTGGGTTACATGTGAATGCTTTGAGAACACAAAATAATTTCAGGTATTGCAAGGTGCTCTGTCACAGCAAAAGTTTTACCAAAGTGTAAACTATACAATGGCCTGAGACATGGTGTTTCTCACACAAGTGTTGGTATGGCATCAGAACCCATCGGTGATGATGCAGACTGTGCACTGTCCAGGTGATGTTAGTCCTTCCAGATATATCAGGCTATATGGTGAAAAATCTGGTTTCTAAAAAGAAGCCCTTAGCACCAGGTATAAGGGGTTTTGTGTTTTCCCTGATAGAGTGTTCTTTGGATTCCGTTTTACATCCTGGCTCTTACTTCATCATATTTATTCATCAATGCCATGTGTTCCAATAATCGATGTCATTGAAAGAGTATGAAAGACTACTAATCATGGTTTGCTGTCAAGTACCACACCGGCCTCACATAATGCTGAATGTACAAAACAGATCACTGGAAAAAATAGCTTGTATTACAAATCTGTGATGAACTGTAAGTCTTGTTAATCATTCATAATTGTGCACAGAAAGGAAAAGGGCAGTGGTTAATACTGATACTGCAAATGGCAGAATCCTGATTAAATATGAATATGCATGGAAATGGAACTGCTGAGCAGTATCAGGCAAAAGATATTTTGAGACTGCTGGTACTTGTTCATGAAGTGGAAAGAAAATAGCTCGAGAAGGATAGACATATTTAAAGAAGAGGGGAGAATAGAGAAGAAGATAGATGAAGTGAATTTAGCGGAATTGCTTATATACAACTGCATTTTCATATGAAAGTTTGAGATATTCATAATATATAGAAAAATGACTATATCATGTGCATGAACACAGTTTAGTAGATGCGATTCGGTGATGGTGTAACAAGAGGAATGAACTTGAGCCAACTGAAATTTATGCTCACTCAGTAAAGGATGAAAGAGGTGTATGTTTTTCTGGGATTTTCTGTTGTTGTTTTAAAATAACTGTATTTAAATATCTGTGGATTTGTGAGTGTTTCAGAATTTTAATTCATACACAGGAATCTAATACCTTTGCATTATCTGCCAAGATGGAGCTTACAGTGTCTTTAGCGTTCTTGATCACTGCCTCTCCTGTAATGAAGCTTATGTTCTGTTGTAAAGGTGTGTTTGTGTGCACACAGTTTTTTCTCCAGTAGGTTACCTGTGTGAAAAACTTAGGTCTTCTTTTGCTCAATTTTATTTCATTTGGTCTCAAAACTGTTTTAAAAGTATCTGAAGGGGGCCTGTAAGGATGCTGGGGAGGGGCTGTTCATTAGGAACTATAGTGATAGGACAAGGGGTAATGGGTTCAGACTTAAACCGGGGAAGTTTAGATTGGATATAAGGAGGAAGTTCTTTACTGTTAAGGGTGGTGAGGCGCTGGAATGGGTTGCCCAGGGAAGTTGTGAATGCTCCATCCCTGGCAGGGTTCAGGGCCAGGTTGGACAGAGCCTTGGGTACCATGGTTTAGTGTGAGGTGTTCCTGGCCATGGCAGGGGGGTTGGAACTGGGTGATCTTAAGTTCCTTTCCACCCCTAACTATTCTGTGATTCTATCACTTGCACAGAACAAGTAAAAGCTGCTTCACAAGAAGAAGCTCTTATTTTAAGGAATTTATTGTTGCATCACTCCTGCATTTATAGCTTTTTACTTTGCTTCTGTCTCTTTTCTAGCTATTAATTTTATTTAAAATCAGGTAGTTCTAAGGACAAGTGGTCATGCTTTTGGTATCTGTAAAATAAAATCCTTTACCCAGAAATACGGTCCTTTATCTCTGTTCTCTGATGTTTAGTATGTCATCTGTAAGTACCAGTTGAGGTTCTTCATGCCACGTCAAAAGCTCTACCAGATACTATTAATTTTATTTAGCATCAGCTAGCTAGATCTTCAGGGTAGTTGGTCACACAGTCCTGAACATATATCAGAAGTTCACCCAGGAAGGAAGGCTTTGTGCTTGTTCTGTGCTTGTATGCTTGAAATGCTTCCAAGCCTTCATCTCACAAGTGTCTGGAGTGTTCTGTAGTACAGCAGGTAGTTTTTACCAAAATTATAAACTCTTTATTTTTCACTGCCGTGTTAATAGACTTAACAGCTCACTTTCCTGTATGCTGCTGTTGATGCTAGTGTGGGCAGGACTGGGGCCAATGGAAATGTGCTTCCCTGAACTAGACTTAAATATCCTCTGGCTGTCGGTGACTTACAAACCTATAAATTTAGATGTGGTGAGGAATTAATAGCTAAGAATAAAAAGAAACATAAAATGAGGCAAAAGATACATGAAAAATCTTTCATAGCAGTCTAACGTTCTTTTTGCCATTAGCTTGTTTTGAACCATAGGGTAAACTTTCTTTCCAGTTCTGTTTCAAATCTATCTTGACATCTGCCTATTTATCAACTTTTGCGCTACCACACTGGGAAAAAACTGCTTCAGTATGTAACTATGTATGTATTTTTATCATTTCTTTGGCAGAGGGAACTGGAAAGGCAGCGTTTCTGGCGTTGTCCCAGTGCAACAGAAATGATTCATGTTTCTTCAACAACTGACTTGTGAAATGATGTGGCAGAAAGGATGCACATTTGTCATTCAACATTATTTTAGACCTTAGATACTATGATGCACTGCATTTTGGACGTGGCTTAATGTTGAGAAGTGACTTCCAAAAGAAGGTCACAGAGTTCTCTGGATGCGGTGCTCCAGCAACTCCTTAACTAAACTAGTTAAGATTGCTCTGTCCTTTGGGGGGCAAATCACACCAAAACAACAGCAAAGACCCTTTGGTCTTTCTACTGCATACAGTCTTCACTTTCTTCTATCAAAAATAGCTTGACTGATGTGGCTGAAGCTATTTGACAGAGTGCCTAAGTGATACAGCCCTCTGGATCATAAAATTTACATCTGACTTGGAGTAATGCTACCATAAATGTAAAGTGACACACCACATAGCTAACATGCTCATGCAGAAGGGTTCTCTAATACAATGACTGAATATGACCTTCCTTTAGGCAAGCTGCTTCGTGAGTAAGTGCTGAAATACACTGTGTGGTTCTTATGATACATGGTTTGCATTGGAGGATCAGGGCATGAACTTGTTTGCAGCAGTCATTCAGGTTTTGCTTTGTAGGATGACAACTGAAAATGGAGAAAGGAATTCTAGATGCTTCCAAAAAAAGGAAAAATATACACTGTGTAATATATCAGTGTAGACATGTTGTTTATATAGTATTTTGTAATACAAACATAACAGCGTTAATTCACTAGGGCGATATGAACTCACTGGTGCATGCGTGAGTTATAATATTACATATATGTTATGTATTATAAGCATAATACCCACTGGTTGGTGTATGTTATGCTTATTTTGTCTGGCATACACTTGCTTTTCCATTAGTTCACATATGTTTGTGTGGAACTCTAAAGCGTGAATAGACCCCTAAAGATCATTTGCATATCTGCTGTATGGCCATATGTGCATGTTGCCATATACACACAGTGTTTGTTTTCAGAAGGATGCCAGTTCTACGTATCCTCTCATCCACTGAAAAAGGCACAGTTTGAAGAGGGCAAAGTGTTAGATAGCCAAGAAGATATTGCTGTACTTACAGTGTTAATCTCTTTCAACATAGAATATATGGTGATACCTTCTGTATGTTTTGGTTAGTTTACAGAGTATCTGCTCATCAGTCTGTATAAATAGATCTTGCCTATTTAAAAGGAAACAAGTATTTGATTTATTTACCAGATAAAACCAGGTAAAACCTTAACATTTAGGTCACTTCCTACTTGTCTTACAGAAGACACTGTTTTGCAGCAAGTGGAGACTGCACATGCCAAGTTGCACAGTTCATACTTCATAATACGAAGTTAATTTCAATGGCTCAGAGAGTCATTACCCAAACAACTTCAAGTTCTGAAATCACACTCATAGCCAAGTTTAAAGAATAATTACTTTCTCTTTTACATTTTTTGTCAAATGAAGATCAACTGCTACCCTGTGAATTTCTTGTCTAGCTCACTTAATAGTTTTGTTTCAGATTTTGCTCTTTTGTAATGAGGAAGTTAATGCCATAATACAAATGTGGCATTAGGCGTAAGTAATAGATGTTAACGTATAAGATAGTGGTATATTACCCTAGAATCAATAAATGGTCATGTGTTTGCTCAAGCATTAGATTCTTAAGCTTTTAACTAGAAAAAGGTCAAGAAATGTTAGTCCCAAATGCTTAATACATTTCTTTTTTCCTTCTTACATTTAATTAATTCCAAAACATTTGGCTATTAACTACCAATACCTGAAAGGTGTGATGTGAATTTCAGTTTGCTGGCCTAAAGTATCTTTGACAGTGAATAACAAAAGTGTGTGAAATTAACATAAAACATTTTAAACCTTTTTTTTTTTCCAAGTTCAGTTCAACTATGCTATAATAAATCTTTGCCAGGAGAGAAAAGTGGGTTTTAGTTCCTATTTTATCCAGTCTGGTCAGTCCAGTTTAATTGATTCAAGCTTTAAAGAGAACTTGAAATCGTTTGGTGAATTTTAGTTTCCCTTAACAACTTTTCCCCGTGCTTAATGATTTTTTAGGATAATGCTTTCTCAATAACTGGCCTACATTAACGGTTCTGTTTCTGTCCTAAAAAGCCCAATGTAACTAAAACCTACTTCTCTCACAAATATGCTGCTATACATTTGTAGGTATTTAATTTGTTGTTCTGTTGTCTTTGTCTCAGTTGCTGATACCTCATTCACTTAATTTTTCTTCACTATGGTGCCTATAACTCAATTTGAAAGTTTCTTAAATGAACAGTATAGTGTCTTCATTAGTTTACTGGAAATAAAAAAGACCCAACCAAACAAAAACCCCAACACCAACAAAAAGTACAAAACAAACAAGTGAAAAACCTAACAAACCAAACCCACCCGTGTAATACATTAAATGTATCTTTTTCTCATGGTTATGTCTGTTCAGTTTTCTTTGGTTTACGTTAATGAAGCATCTCATTTACCTTATTGTAACCTTCATGATTACTTTGGCAGTAGAGACTTCTCAAGCTGTATACTCTGAGCTAGGCAAAGCTGCTCTTTGTTTTGGCAATTTTATCTGGGAAAGGATTTCAGGATTATAACGCAAATCATGGAAGTCTTAGCTTATTGTTTTCTCTTTTGCAAAACCTACATAGGAAAAAGAAGAACTCTTTGAGTTTTCCAAATTAACTTTTGGGATTTTTGTTTGCTTGTTTGGCTTGGCTTGGTTTGGATGTTTAGGTGTTTTGGGGTTTTATTGCTTATTTGGTTGGTTTTGGTTTTTTTTTTTTTCCTTACTGTATTTTTGGGGCTTTTTTTGTGTTCATACAACCATGTTAAGATAATTGCTCTTTCCAAGACACACAAAATGAAGCATATTTAAAGAACCAAACTTGTTCTGTGCACACACCTCTTTAGACACAGATGTGTGCTTGGCAGTATGTTGAAAGCGACTATAGACTTGTAGGACTCAGATGAACTCTGGAAGTCATTCAAACCACGTCCCTGACGCAACTGGGTTACTAATATCTGTAGCATTCCTCATAGTTACATGTGTGTGTGTGTGTGTATATATATATATATAAAATTCAGTGGTGGATACAGAAAAAGTTCTTATGCTTCACTCTTCTTGCTATCAAGCGTCCTTCCAACCTCAAGGCCTTCCTTGATCTATTTGCTATAGATATGAAGTACAGGTCATCCCATAGTTCTTAATTGGCCTTCTGACACAGCTGAAAACTGTCATCATGACTGTATTCATTTCATGCAGTTATATAAGTCCGGGATTTCTTTTAAAATCATGTTTTCTAGATGCTGAAAGCTTGTTGCTTGCTTCTTGATTTTCATGAGCCAGTTGGAACGAGATGGTCTTTACTAAGGTTCCTTCCAACCCAAACCATTTTGTGAATCCTTTCCTTTTGAGGAGCTGTTTCCTTTTGAGGAGCTGCCCTTTCTGGCCCTGGCCATTACCATAAACTTTTCAGTCTCCATTATCTGCAGTAAACAGGCCTTTTGCACTGATTATTTTTTCCTCCTTGAAAAATGTGCATTATAATCACTTCTTGTAACAAATGCATGACAGAGCTATAGATTTCTGATCAAGAAGCTATTATTGGTTGTACATAAAGAAGGCTTGGTAAATTTATGCAACTGTGTGTGAAAACCCCAATGCCTGCTCAGCAGCACACTGATAAATTGCTGTTTGACTGTATGTGACCTGTAGCCTTGGGCTGGAGGGCTCTGACACAAACTGATGCATATTTCTCCGCATTTGAAGGACAGCCCCACAGAATATATGTCTATTATTCCACAAATAGAGAGTCAGATTGTAGCACTGATGATATCAGACTTAAGTTTCTGTTACTTGGTGCAAGCGTGTGTCAGTTAACAATTCTGTGGCTATTTTTTTTTCCCCCTTTCAGCTCTCTACAAGAATATTAAAGGTGTTGTCTGTGACTTAAATCCAGGATTTACCTTTTTCCTGTCCTGCAGGGAGTGTTATAACTGGCATATGAAGTGGGATTAATAACATATTCTAATAATGTGTTACCTGCAGCAGTCATAGCCCTCATGGAAATGTGAGGAGAGGAGGGACCCCCAGACACATTTAATTCAGCTGTTGGCATTGATGGAGGATGTACTGTAGTTTGTATCAACCATGAAAGAGGTTTTGTTTAAGATGTTTAGAACTTCCACTGAAGGAGAAACAAGCTTCCTATTGCTGTCTGTCTTCATCATAAGATTGGAAGGGCTTTCCCTGTTATTTACTATGATCCTCTTTGTTGCAGCTTAAGCTGATTTTCTGTTTGTGTATCATCATCTATTGGATAGCATCCTCTTTTTCACAACAGAGAAGGAGGAAGTTTCTGTCCCTCCTTTTTTTTTTTTTTATCAAAACAAAACCCATTTGTTCAGTTCCACATTGTATTTTTCTAATCTCATTCTCCTTACCTCCTTCCAGGGTGTTTTTTGCATCCTTTTAAAGTGTAGAGTTGTATATTCTGAATTCTTTGTTATTTACTTCAACCACCTTATGTTTTATTCCAGTTATTGCAAATGAAGGAGAAAATTAAAAATACGCAATGACCATTTTCAGCAAAGAGCAATACCCAACAGTAACTTTCCAGAAATGTCTTCCCTCTCTATTTTTAAATGAACTTGGATTTGAAAGAGACCCACATACATAAGATATTAAAGCTAGGTTTATGAATGGTTTATTTTGGAGAGAGATGTAAAGGTCTTATTCAACGGCACAGCCTAGAAGTATATAATTAATAAATAACTTCAGGTGTGGACCATGTAAAAGCATGTCTTGGCAAGTTAATGACACCTGATCAACTTTCTTATTTATTTTAAAGATTTTTCTGTTGAGATACTCTGCGTGTGTGGTGTGTGTGTGTGCCTGCACATGTTTATATTTAAATTCCATATACTCGTTGTGGTCTAGAATGAGTTGTGCCTCCTCCTGAAGAGGGATGTTATGCTTCTTAATTGGCTTATTGGCTTGGTTATACAACTTAGTTGGCTTAAGTTAAAGGACTGAACTTGGTAAATAAAGGGTTTGGTCTAGACTGTTGTCATCATTGTTGTCAGTTGAAAGTCCGGTCTAATGTTTTACCATAAAATGTTTAAACATTTAAAAACGTTTTAAACAAAAAAATTCCAAAAGTAGTAGTAGTGGTTTTACCTGAAATAAGGGTTTTTTTTTGTCACTATACTGAAAAAAACCAGGATCTTCTCAAATCAGCTCAAAATGGAATAATCGCCCTTGGCCCGTTAGCCGAAGCGCTATTCTCCCATCTTATTTCAGGTTACCAAGTGCGAGATTACATTTTGCAAACGCGAACCTTGAACAAACTCCAGTGATGTTTTCTCTCTCTCCCTACCCTATTCTTTTCACAGGATCCCAGTTCCCCATAAGATTTATTCTCTTGACCCATCCCTCTAGGATTTTTCTGAGAGGGAGGGTAGTGACATTATCCCATGCCTGTGCCCTAATTATGCCAATCAGCCAGAATTCCCTTAGAGGCCTGTAAAGACTGTGGCAGTAGAGGGCAGAATTTGATACATAGAAAAAATGACAGATGAAAGTTTAATATTCCTTATAATGCGTTTAAGTGCTGTGATCCCTAAAAGCACAGGTCTATTAGAAGTAGAGTATGTATTGTAAATCAGCTTGAAAAAAACATGTGCTTAATACTGCTGCAGTCTTTAATGCAGAGGGTGAGCAGCTAATGGTTTGGCCTCAGGTCTTTCTGAAGTGTGGAGTAATGCGAGTGCCAAGTATGGACACAGTTATTCTTATGACACAAGCTTATGAATTACACAGGTGTTTAGTAAGTATTTAAAGAATGGATTTTCTTAACACAGATAAACGTTGGGTTCCTAGTTGCCTCGCTATACCAGCAAATATTTACTCTATTACTGATTAATGAGTGCATTTCAAATGTAGAATTCATGATACTGATAGTAACTACCTCATGAGCTAGCCAGAAATGTCTTCCAGGAATAGGTATTAATCGCATTTGTAATTGTGGCACCTATGGTACTGCGTGCTGCACAAATGTGTACAGATTAATTCTGCCCCGCAGTACTCATCATCTGAGTGATGAGTACAGGATGGGCGGAGGGCTGTCTTAAAACTGGCTTAGAAGTGGTGTTCAAGCAAAGGGCTGCCTAGAAGTACTTTGGAAATCTAAATGAGAAATGGTACATGACCGTATTATTTTTCCTGTGTTATTATTCCTGTATTCACCAAATCAAGTCAGTACAATGTCGCTGTGTGGGTCTGGCAGAATTGCTGTCAGATATGATGTCCTTTGAGAAAGGACTCAATTTGAATTTTTAGTATATCATTAGTAGAATTTGGAGACCTGGTAATTGGCAAGTAAATAATTTGTTTTGCCTGTTGCCTGTATTTTGGCCTGGTCATTGATAGGAAAGGAAAACCAAAGGTTAGTCTCTTTTCAGAGTGGAATCCCTTTCAGTAGCCTAAGATTTTATGCAAGAAAAGATGCATCTGCTAAAGTGGGAGAAGCAGAGGTGACTATGAGCAAGTCTGGAGTAACCATCTATCACTGTGGCTGCATCGAAGTGCACTTACACCCAGTGTGAGAGGTCTCTCACCAGTCCCAGCTCTGAGCACTTCAAGCCACACTCATTTGCTCAGGTGATTATAGTTTATGAAGACCTTGTTTTCTGTATCAGCTGACAGTATAACTTCATACCTCCAGAAAGATAATACTGGTTTGGGTTTGTACCAAACAGCTAGATTCTGTAATTGCTTAAGTGTGTTTTCCTATTATATATGTACAAAGAGTCCAGCTGAATTCTTGCAAGATGCTGTCGTGCTACAGTACTTTTAATGCCTTAGTCAGTCAGTGATAAAGTCTATTCAAAACTTTGTTTACTTAATTTGATCCTATCATCCATTTTAATTGTGCTCAGATATCTTTAATGAGGAGAGATCTATGAAGTTGGATGGCAGGCATCTTTTGTTCATGGTCTCATAAGTATACATATTGAAATATGTTACTTGAATCTTTGGGGGAAAAGTCCAAATTGTAATGTTTTGACAATTATGTCACCTCTGGTAGTACTTATTCTACTCAAATGATGATAGTGCCCATTAAAATGAGAGCACAGCACACATGAAAAGAAAATAGTCGTTGGTTTGAATGAAGAACAGACTAATAAGAATTATACTGAAATTTGGTCTGTTTTTAATTGCTGTGCAGTGCACAGCAATTGATAGCTAAAGTGCTAATTATTTTTAATGTAATTACATTTAATTATCATAATTGCTACTCATATCTCCTGTCCTAATAGAGAGATGTTAAGGGCCTTATTCACACAACTGTTATGTTCCCATCATGCAGGAAGAAATGAATAGAGATTGTACTGTTGTTTCGGAGACAAACTGTTCTAGTGACTGCTTCTTCTGGGGACTCCAATTTGCAATATGCTTCCATTGCAGTGTGAAACTGAGAGTCAGCTTTTCAGAACACTGCCCGTGGCCTTTCCTTTTGGCTCGTGTAAGTGGGAATCCAGAAACTGAGGGCAGACACCAAATATTCCTGTTTCTGGTCTTAAATTTTATCCAAAAAAGTATCCTCCCAGCACTTAAGAAACAGTCAGCAATTGCAGTTGTGTGCAGTTACAGCAGTGATTAAATATGAACCATGCTGACTGATTTGTAATATGAACAAACACTTTTGTTATATCAGTATCACGCAGCATTCAGTTAAGATATACCGTTCAGTATTTCTGGTGGTAGAGAGATGTTTCATGTTTTATCATTAGACCATGTCATATCATTTCATGTTTTATCAGAGTGGGATGTACGTCTAAAGATAGATACTCGTATACTACATTGCAAATAACGTATAAGGGAATTCGGTTTCTTTTTCAAAGACACCAGCAACTAAATATTCAGAAGCAGTCACTTGTGCCTGCTTTACTGGAGACATAATTGAATTATTTCCACCCATACACTTAAAATAATAGACAGTCATGGTGCTTGATGCACGTCAAATTCAACCCTCCATCAATAGACAGTCTTTTGGACTTTGATTTTCATGATATATATATATATAATGGTAGCTACAATATTCCTGGGGAAGGGATCAAGGTCTTTTATGGAAACACTGGAAACTATAAAATCAAGTGGCTGTTGACATGGTTAGCCTTATTTTAAAATACAGCATTAAAACTGGAAAAGAAAATATATCCAACGGGGAAACCAAGTGTGCATAGCTGAATGACTTAAGGCAACATGCTATGTTGGTGCAAGACAGCACATACACAGCTGCCTTTTTGGTGTGGGCTGAAGTGGCGCTTGTGCTTCACTGTGCTTTTGATGTATCTGAAACGTAAGAAAGCATCATATGGCTGGTTGGTTTCTGTCCAGTGACTCTAACTTCAGTGCCATGATCTAGTGCCATGACTGATTAAGTCTATGAAAAGTCTAGTTTTCTCTATGTTTGATATTCTATTTTTATCTTTTGTAGGTTGTAGTAAATACTGTAACTTCTTGCTTGCAGAAATGCGTCTTTCAGCCTGTTCCAAACACTTCTTCTAGATCTCCTTTCTAGTCTTGTTTTCATCAATAATACCAAGAATATTCAATAGCTGGGATTTGGATCCTGCATTAAGAATGACTGAATTATGTTTGGAAATCTAAAGTGGGGTGGGGTTTTTTGGTCTTTGTTTGCGTGGGGCTTTTTTTGTGTGTTTCTTTTATTTTGGGGTTGTTTTTTCCACTCTCTTCAACAGCTAGTTCTGAAGTAGGAAAGATGGGTTCGTATATTTCTTTTTTCCAGTGCTGTAAGGTACATTGACTGTTAGGGGAGAGCACAAGACGGGAAGGAGTGGCAGCCCACTGTATTCCGCCTGCCAGCTCAGTACATGCATTAATCCACATTTGTCAGGATGCTTTCCAAAGTTACCTGATGTCATGAAATAATGTTTAAGAACCCTACATAGACAGTACTGGCAAAAAGTTGCTGATACGTTCTTTTCTGTTGATCTGTACTTATTGATTTTTTTCACATATACAATAGAGACATCCGTTATATTAAAAGCTAAAAGCAAGACATTTGTTAAGCATGGCCATTCTAATTGGTTTTGAACCAGGGAAGAAGATGCAGCCTCTTTACATAGTCACAGGCCAAGTTCTGTAGGAATAAGTATGACTAGGTGGTGTTTTTATATAGATCTATTGTTCATCTCACTTCCCTGAGTCATCTTCTGTTTTGACCCCTTAATCATTCTTGGGCAAACACTGATAATTATACTGAATTCTGACGCAGAGAACTGTTCTGGGGTGAAATTGTTTGTTGGTTAAAACTCATTGCTTTTTCCTTTTGCATGTTCGCGTGCTCACCGCATGAAATACTGCTGTTACATTTCAAGTGTTATCATATTTGCTTAACTTCCCTTGTTCATCGTCATATCATTTTATCTTTTTTCCTTTAGGCTTTGCTTTCATGTATATCTTGTACAGTACTTATGAATCATTATTGTTCTATAGAGGTTTTTTTGTGTTGTATCACGATACTATGTCTTGGTCTCATATTCACAGATTCTTCCTTCGTATTGTCTATCTCAAAAGGAAATTAATCTTTTCCAAAGCACTATTAGCCATATTATCAGTTGCACCATGAAAAGTATAATGCACTTCAGCATTTTATCTCCCACAGTAACAGTAATTACTTCCATACACTCAAAACCTCCTTTTCTCAGTTCCACCTGAGTTTGGTCCCCTGAGCCTCCCCTATACAAATACATTATTTATCACAATTCCGAGGATGGTTTGCTGTTAGCACTTAATCAGTAACTAGAATGGGTAAGATGTATTTCATTTGGTCGGCCCTCGCTTTAACACTTTAAGTGATTATGAACTGAAAAAAACATCAGAAAAGAACGATTGTGATTTAAAGTCAGAGCACTAAATGCTATGTAATGGGGCCATGGCCAGTTCGCAATGAGGGAACTAGCCACAGCCAATAGGGAAAATGTAGTTTTGTATTTCGGCTTGAGGATTTTATGCTCAGCAGTGTGAGGCTGGGTTCCATTTGTGGATTTATAATTGTGTTTAGAATATTTTAGTGAACTTCAAAACTGTTCAAACTGAATTTGTGTGCATTTGCATACATAAAGCTGTGTAACATGTGTAGCAATAACTTATGTTCTTCAATGTAGGCACCGGGAGATGCTGCTGCTTTGTAAAGGAATAATTGCTTTCATAAATAAAATTAAATTTTATTTTTAATAAATTATATTAAATTTTAATAATTGCTTAAAAAAACAAGCAAACAGAAAAAAAAACCAACCCCCAAAGAAAACCAAAAAACAAAGACACCCCCCCGCCAAAAACCCACAGTAAGTGAGAATGGGAGCAGAATATAAGGAGAAAATAGAAAAAAGATTGTATGAAATATTGTCTATTCAAGGAAAGTAATTTGGAGATGCAAACCGCAAAAAATAGTAGACGAGGTGCAGATAACACTGATGAGGGTCTTAATGTCTATTTCTTTAGGTGCTGTACCGGTATTGTAAAAGTTGATACTTAATTTTTTCTTATAATTAAAAAATGTTCTCATAATTAAAAAATCACAGCATTGCAGAATCATTTGGGTTGGAAGGGACCTCTGGAGATCATCCAGTCCAACCCCCCTGCCAAGGCAGGGCCACCTAGGGCAGGTTACCAGGAACACGTCCAGGTGGGTTTCGAATGTCTCCGGAGAGGAGGATTCCACGTTTCTCCTGGGGAGCCTGTTCCAGGGCTCTGCCACCCTCAAATGAAAGAAGTTCTTCCTCACGTTGAGGTGAAACTTGTTGTGTTTTAGTTTATGGCCATTGCTCCTCATCCTGTTGCTGGGCACCCAGAACAGGAGCTACACAAAACTATCAGTTTTTGATAATAGCAGTGAAATCTCACCAAGTTGTATGAACACAAATATCAAATTATATTTTACAAAATGCTTTAATTGGCAAAATAGAAAACTGTTCACCAATTTTGTATTGTTTGGCTTTCGTTTTCCAGTATGTAGAGTCTGGCTAGGGAAAGAAGCAGTTCAGTCTTGGATTGTCTTTTTCTGGTACCAACAGAGACTCTTGAGAGTCACACTCCTGCTAACTTCCAGCTGACTGGAAATGTCCTTGTAAGCCCTTGTGAGATTTTTGAAGTACCTTTCCTGTTCAGCAGTGTTTCTCCAGCTCAGATTACTTGCAATCTGGTTAACTTTTTTGCCTCGTTCTTGAAGACGTGTGGGAGTTAGTTTTCCACCCTTTTGAAGCAAGTATGGATTTTTGCCCTTGTTCTACCAGTTTCTTGCATAGTTTGTAACTTTTGAGCAGAAGTGTCTGCACATTCACATCCTAGAATCATCTGTGCTAGTCTGTAATTGTCCTGACCCCTGTACATTCCCTTGTCTGGTTGCATATTCCAACCCTTCCTACCTCCATCACTGGGCTATTAGGGCAAAATCTCCACTCATATCTAGGAGTTGCAGCCCTCCGAGAAGGGAAATTCCAGGGACTTGTATTTCAGCAGTCACAGATGTTTCATCACTCAAAATTGGAGTGTAGGTTCTTTGTAGACAGTATTTCAGCTCTGATACTGCGAACCTGTTTCTGCCAAAGGAAATATGTAACAAGAAAGAGAAGAAAAAATTGGAACCTGAGGAGGTTGGTAACAGGTTTCAAAGTGCTACAGGTTTTATTTTCTAGGCATTCGGTATTTATTAGAGGTGAATATTTGAGTCTATTTGGGAGATCTTCAGTGTTCAGAAGACATGATTCTGAACAGTTCTTGAGCTGAAATTGGAAAGATTTGTCTTTTTTAATTGGAGTTAATCTGCATGCATGTTTTCCTGCACAAGTACAGATCAAGTGTGAGAGAGCAGCAGACTAACTGGGAGAAGGTATTTAGTAGCCAAGGTTGAAATACCCAGAGCAGTGCAGATGCCTCGGTCAGCTTGTCATAAATGCTGCAGTTGCTTTAGTGCGGGACTGTGCTTGGCATCTGCATCCTCTCTGCCTGCAAGGTTGCATTGCAAAATACAGGGGTAGTAAAAATGTCTTGATACAGGAAAGGATGCTCCAGCAAAGTCTGGTCTGTGCCTTTCCGGCATACTGTAATGGGTCAGGCAGATGTCATTGTAGCTTGGGATTGTTTGTGGGGTAGAGGAATGGCATGGTTGAACCACTGTGGAGGAGGGAAATGGGGTGGCCAGTAATTGATCCATGTATACAGTATAGGGACAGACTTGTGTACTGATGTCTATGCAGACACAGGTGACATACTAATTTATTCTGTGGGTACATGAAGCAGTCCTCTTTTAGGTTTTGCCTCAAGCTTTACTACAGTGTGAAAGATACCAACACAAAACAGTGTTACACCTGAAATAAGACAATGTAGTACCTGGGTTTAGTGTTCCTTGTTCGCCTTGTTGCACCTTGTGTTTATGTTTCATTTTGTTTTAATTAAATTAACTTCTCACCCTAATGAGTTTTCCAAATTCTAATGAGCACTCCCTAATTCAGTGTTTTTTCAAGTGACAAAATTTAACATTTGGTCAAAAAAAAACCCCTGGTAGATAACAAGATAAAAGGCTAAGGTTTTAACAGAGGATTAGGCTTCTCTATGTCTCTGGGAATAGTTAGAGACCTAGTTGACCTATGAATATTTATAAATGTGTTAATTAAGGGATGTGTGAGTGAATCCACCTTGCTGTGTCACATACTCATTAACCCTAGCAACTCCCAGATGTTTATCCTATCTGTATTAAGGACAACCCACAATTCCACTGTATTTTACCAGTTTGAGAAGGTCTTTCCAAGGTGGTGTTTAAATTTGTGTATTACCAAAGTAAGTAGCACAGGGTCAAGAAACACTCTGTGCCATGTCTGAGGCTGCAGTGTTTTCACTGGTAGGTGTAGCAGTGATGCTTACCGTTCCTTGAAGAGACAAAGGGCTTTTCAAAATTGTATTTCTCTGTTAGGTTATTTATTGGGATTTGATGCAGTACCTGTGTATCTTAGAAATGCAAAAAAAAAACCCTTATAAATGACTTATTAAAGGAGAGGCTTATAGTCTGTGCTTCCTAATACTGAGGTTTCATGCACCATTTTTTCTGGGATTGCACTATTAGTAACTTTTTAAGCATCTCGGTGAATTAAGGCAGTTTTCAACAATGTAGGATTTAATTTGGATAGGTTGAGGAATTGTCCTCAGACTTGCAAGAGCAGTGCCTGGCTGAAGATCCATGAGCAAGAGCTGTTTCTGACAGTGTTTGTAGGCACACCTGCAGCTGGACTGGGCATCTCAAAGGCTTTAATGCTGAACCACTCCTTTAAGACCAGACCCAACTGTAACGTTGCTATCCAGTGATATTTTTACAGAGGGTTATGTTAGCCATGAGAGGGGGGTGAAATCAGTTCAGAAAATTGAAATGTTGTTTCTTAACCAGTTTTTGAGAGCTTTTTTTTCCTCTTTCTGGAAGAAAATTATTAGTTTCTGTTTCTTCTCAAGTAAGCCAGTGCTAAAGGCACCCTTTGTGAACATTGACTAGTCACTCTGGTGTTTTCCAGACTATTATATGGTACATAGTTAGCCTTATGATATGGTTTATAAAGCCAAGTCATGGATTTTTAATTAAAAATATTGCATTTTGCTAATACAAGTCTCTTTGAATTGCATCCAGTCTGTGCTTGGAGATACTGACGGACAAGAAACTTACCCTGTTTAGTGTTAGTGGTCAGTCTGCTGTTAAAATGCACTGCCTTAATCTGGGCTGAATCTATCCAGCTTCTCTTTCTGGCCAGAGGAAGGGATTTGGGGGTTTGCTTTTGTTTGGTTTAGGTTTTTTGTTTGTGGGTGTTTTTTGTTTGTCAGTTTGGGGTTTTTTTGTCCTGTCCTTACTTCCTCCAGTATATCAAAAAGCTCTTTAACATTGTTTGTTTCTTCCCTATGAAAGTCCCATGTACTGTATTTAAGTTAGCACTAAATCCCGTTTATGTTAAATAAATAAATGGATTGAGTTCATTGAGACTGATCATAGGACATTTTCTTCAGGTTTCAGGTAGGTTTTCTGTACTCTTCCTAGCTCTTCAGTCACCTTTAAAATGTGCTCCTCGGATCAGGGCAGGGAGTAGCAGTGGGACTTGTTAACCAAGATCTGCAAGGGCTTCATTAGGCTTTTCTCATGCTAGCACCTCAACAGTGGAGCGCCTGTTAACTGTGACGGTTATACCTATTTTAGGATCAGTGATTTCCACAATGCATTCTGCTCTTCTAGATGTGTGTCCCACTCTTCTGCCCAAGGATACATTGTGGAATAGTTGCAGAGGAGGAGGGCACAGAAGAAAAGGAGAATGGTGGAAGTGTGTTCCAAAATTGGCACTGAAATTGCTTTTAGTACCAAAGCATAATATTCATTGTGTTATTTCTTTAGCATTAATGTAGTTTTGGTCTGATCTGGGAAGATACCAGTGACATGCCCTCTGAATGGTGACAACTGTTCTGTGTTAATTGAATCGGAGTTAGTGAAGCATGTCTGCATCTTCCTTATTGCACTGCTAGAGACTCTTCATTAGGGACTGTAGTGATAGGACAAGGGGTAATGGGTTAAAACTTTAACAGGGGAAGTTTAGATTGGATATAAGGAGGAAATTCTTTACTGTGAGGGTGGTGAGGCACTGGAATGGGTTGCCCAGGGAGGTTGTGCATGCTCCATCCCTGGCAGTGTTCAAGACCAGGTTGGATGAGGCCTTGGGTGAGATGGTTTAGTGTGAGGTGTCCCTGCCCATGGCAGGGGGGTTGGAACTAGATGATCTTAAGGTCCTTTCCAACCCTAACTATTCTGTGATACTATGATTCTATGAAAAGAAAATAATATTAGGAGATAGGGATTTTGTTTGGTGGTGGTGCTGGTGTTAAGTTCACATTATGTTCATTTTAACAAAAGTTTTTGATTGGAATAATATTCAGGGCCTCTTAGGAGAGTGGTAATCTGGCCTCGGGCTATATGGAAATAATAGAAGAGGTGAAAAAAGTCCTATTAATTACATCATTTTTATATCGTCCATGGAAACCCTTGCTGCTTTCTGTGTATGCAAGATCCGGATTTAGAATAGTTTAAACAGCACATGACTGACTTCTGAGTTGCCAGCATGAAAAATTTAACACTGAATGTTGCCTCTCAAGAACTAGGAATTTGGCTCCAATATAACGACAGCTGTGCTGACTCCAAATGAGTCAGCTGCCCAGCTGCTGCAGGTCAGGTTAAAGCACCTGCCAGATGCTCTACAGGTCCTAGAGGGTTGCCAGGGGCTGCTTTCAGAACTACCTGCAAGTGCCTGTGGCCTTCTCAGGCCAGCTGGACAGGGCTGATGAAGAAACTGCATTTATAAAGCAACCTTCTTTCTGTTTTGCTGACTTTATGGGATGCCCGTGTGGCTAACAAGTGGTGGGAATCGAAAAGGATTGAGGCATGTAGAGGGTCTTTGCTGTTAGTTGTTAGTCCTTACAAATACATTTTGGTTTTCTTACTGAGCTGCAGTGTTTCCCCTTTCTCTCTTTTCCCATCTCTCCAAGGAGAAGGGCCATGCCCAGTTGTCCACTATGTTCCAACAGGAGGAGAAGGTGGAACAGGAAGCGGTAGTGACATAGCTGCTCTCACCACCCTGCTCTTGGTGGAACAGGGTGCAGGGAGAATGCCACTTACTGCAGTAAAGACAGGATAGGATCCCTCCAAATGAGGGTGGGTTGCTGTTACCTAGAACAGAGCTTAAACAAGCGGTCAGTGTTTTGTGTGTCTTTATGTGAAAGAACAGACAACACGACCCTTCCAGTAAAGTATTGGAAATAACTTGGTTTCCGCCCCCAGTATTTTCCTTAAAGTACACATTTCTCAGTTTTTGGCATTTTTCCCTTTTTTTTTTTACTTGGCATTCCATAAGTTGTACCAAAAACCTGCATATCGCACAGCTTAAATTGAGGAGACTTCTTTAAATTGAATTTGCATTATTAAACTACCTTTCATTCAGTATTCACAGACATTGTGTTCCTTACGAGCCATTATAAGATTTAGTTGAAGATAGACTTGAAGCAATAGTCTCGCTTTGTCAAAGGAAAAAGATTTATTAGTCCTCATATTTTATTGGGTTTTATTAATAGTAAGCATAGTTGGATCTGGTTTTGGTGAATTATCTGCATATTGGCAACCTAGGACTCTCCCTAGACTGATGAAAAATACTGAAGTTCATAATCAGCTGTTTTGCTTAAAGGGCATAAACAGTTTAAAAGGCTAGAAATGTTTAAATGTCAAAACTAATTATCCCACTGTGGTCATTCTCTCAAAGGAGAATGATTCTCTGCAATGCAAAAGACTAATCTTTTCTTTCCATACTAACGTTTTTTCCCATAAAACTTACCTTGCAATAAGCATTGTTGTTAAAGTTAACAGAAACTCTAATATCAATATTCCAAGCATATCTTTGGTTGTATCCACCTGGCTATTTCCTTCTCTCATTTAAATTGTAAGCTTTTAAGTGTATTAGGTTTTAATCTTTAAGATTTTAAGTGTATTAGGGTTTGGTCTTTTGTAACAGGGTGGGTATGGTGTGAAAATTAACTTTCAAATGGATGGGTTTTTTTGGATCAACACCCCTTTTGTTTAAAAAGGATAATTAATGGAAACATTCTTAATGAGGGTAAATGGCATACATAGTAATGGTAGAGCTTTACTTTTTATTTGCATATATATTTATTTCCTAGGTCAGAGTGTACACTGTGATTTTTACACTTCAGAAAATACACTTCTGAGTATACATACCATGATGCTAAACTTGCTTTCAATGGAAACAATTGAAACTGGTTTCAGGAAAAGCACATAACACACTCTTTATCTTTACTCTGGTGATCTAGTAGAGAACGAACACCTCAAAATGATGTAAAGAGATTAATAAGAGGCATTTTAGCAGCTAGTAATGCTGGCCAAATACCTTCCTTGGGTTTTAAATGTAGGGTTTGTTTTTGTTCTGTCATTATCATCAGCTCTAAACACATTTTAACACAATAGCCTTTTTGGGGGAAAAAAAGGATTAGTTTACTTTAAAGGTATTGTTGGAAAAACATGACAGCATGGCAAACTAGAACAGAGTTTTTAATGTAGTAAGAACATTAGAAAGCTGTATAATAAGGTACAAATATAATGAGCTGTGTTACATCGGGCTTGTTAAGATGTCCTTCACTTGTTTTAGTGTGTGGGTTTTCAGAGGGATTCAGCTGTACATCAGTCAGAGATGCCAGGCTGCTTCTTGGTCCCTGCCCGCATGCGTGTGTTCTGTTATCAGTCCTTAAGGTAACAAAAGCTCTGCTCTGCCCACTCCTGAAGTCCATTCAAATAAAAGGGAGAGATTTTCTGACAGTTTGTAAAGAAACAACCTAGGGGGAAATCTTAAGAGTAAAGTTTTATTTCAGTATCTCTACCTATTGCAGTATCTAGGTCTTCTGGGTGTGTGCAGGTGTTTCATTGTAGTCTTTTTGAGATACACAAGCTCCCACATTAGTCCAGAGGGGTTTACAGGAAGTAGAAGTCTTCCTGTATTGAAAAATGGTTTTCATTTCAGCAGTCGGTTTTATATGGAAAATTAAAATTGAGCAAACTCTTGATTCTAGTAGCCTGGAATACATGAGAAGCGGCCGTATGTCTTTGAATGGCTCCTTAGTGTCGTTTCTGAGCCATCCTCCTGTCTTCAGCCTTTCCTGATCTTTACCAGAAAGTTAATCCAAAGCAGCAGAATGTAACAAAATAAAAACAATAACAGAAATCAGCAGAAGTAAAGTAGAGGGGCTATGCAAAGCATGACCAGTCTCAAAACTGTGCAGCACCACACCTCGTCACTGGCTCAGGCTGGTTATACCGGTTAATGACTGCCATTGCTCACAGTGTTCCTCATGATGCTGTTATAAACTGTTCTTAGCATGTCTGTTTACGTGTTTCATCCATATGTTTAGAACTTGATGCAGGAAAAGTTTTGTTTCTTGGTTACTGGAATATTTTAGTTAACAACAAATTAAGATCACAATTTTTACATTAAGATCTTGTATGGGATTGAAGGGGTGGCAGAGCAACCTTTTCAGGAGGTAGTCGGTGACCTGGGGCTTGGATCTGCTGTTTGCTGAGCTGTTGATATGTTAATGTAGAATAATTATTCCAGTGAATTGAAGCTGAAAGTCAAAACGTATATTCATTAATTCAGAATAAGCTGCTTCAATGTTAATCTCGGTTGGGTTATCTATTTCCAGAACACCACCCTACAGCCTTCTCAATATAACTTTGCCAAAATAGCAGATACATTTTTGAGGATGTTTCTTAGAATAAACTTTATTCTAGTAACGCTAACTTGAGGACTCGCAGCTGAAGGCACTCTTCTGAAGTAATTATTTCCTCTAAGCGTTTTACACTAGCAATGAAGATAGTTGTATTAATTTAGTTTCTGCAAAAAACTGTGCTCATATTGCAGTCAATGCAGTGGACAACCAGAACAGGTTACTATATTTTAAAATTACTATACATATACAGTACGTTTATTCTTTTATAAACTGATTTCCTCTGTCTTTTCCCACATCCATGTCCTTTAAATTTATTTATGACAAGTTTTTGTTCAGCTTTCTTGTTAATGAGATGCCATTAAGGAATCGAGAATCAGGGCTGTGCCTTTGGCTCAGATCTAATTTGAATGTGCCTGTGAGAAACTGGAACAGATATGTTTTCTCATGAGAATTAAACTATTGATGTTTAAGGTGTACTGACTAAATTGTCATTTACCCTTCCTAATAAAAATGTGTATTACCAAGGCATTTAATGATCCCAGGCAGTTTAGGAGCTGAAATATTAAAATGATCTCTGAAATTCAGTGTCTACCTAAAAGGTTGTTCTGATTCTCTCAAATTTAGCAAGTGAGTTTGGTATTTTTTCTCTAGCTTAAACCAAGGCTGACGGCCAGGGATGTTCTTTGTTTTTTATATAAAATGTACAATATATTTATGCATGGGATGGTGAATTTCCTCTAACTTCTAAATTTACTCTTCCTTAGCCTATCATAGCTATTAGTTTTATTTCTTTATTTTAATCTGCTGTTTGGATAACCAGCATCAGGTTGGTACAATGAGGGAGAGCACCCACTTTGAGCATTTCCCATCACCTTGGTAGTAACATGGATTCTTCGTCTGCAAGCTGAGCTGCACCTTGATAGAGGTGAAAGAAACAGAAAAATGAAACAACTGCTATTACTAACATGAGCAAAGTCACTTTGGTGACAAAGGGCATTGAAGTTCATTTCCAGACTAGTTCCAACCTCCCACTCCCAGCCCTGCCCTACAATTGCCCTGCATGGGATGGGCATGCTCATGAGGGCACAGGCAAAAGGAGTTGCAGGACCCTCAGCCCTCCTGCTGGGGATATGGGGGACTTCAGAGGTAACAGCTTTGCCTGTATCTTTCTGTCTAAAAATAAATAATAAATTATTTCCAGTGAAAACATTTGAAATGCAGAGCTTAGGGTTGTATTTGACTGTGCCAGCTGCTCACTTGGTGTCACTTAGAACCTTGTAAGCACGGTTGCAACAGCTGTGGTCCGTGACCTATAGGCATCTGAACTGATTTTTATCTTCTGTCAAGAGTAACAAAGTGACTTTAAGATTCTGTGGGTTGTTCCCCAACTCTTTAATGAACAACTAAAATTATATCCTGTCTGGGTAACTAATATTAACTTAATTATAACTGCAAAAAACAGATGGAACTTGTTGTAGTTGTACAAAACGTGGTTTTTATAGCTCAGCTTTTTTTTTTTTTTTTTTAAAAGGGTAGGATTTATTTTGGGGTTTTGCATAACAAAAAAGGCATTTTCAGAAAGTACACCCTTTTCTGATAGTGAGATTTGTAATAGATTCATCTCTCAGTAGCAACTATATTAGAGAAATATTTTATTAATAATTGATTAAACAAAACCCTTAGAATATTAAAAGTTTCCCCTTGAGTATTCCTGCTTCCTGTTCTAGCTGTGTGGATGCGAAAGTTAGTAGTTAGAGAGTCATTACAAATTTGGACAACTTTGTTTTGTTCATATAAGTAACCGCTTTTAACTAGAAGTAAGAAGTAAAACCCCTGGGGCAAAAATCAGGTGCCATCCCTTCACATGAAGATGCAAAATGAATCTTTCCTTCGGCTCCTCCTCTGAGGCAGACAAATCTTCCAAAGATTTGTCAACCTACAGACCATAATGCATTAAGTCCACAAAATTATTGGAAGGAAAGAAAGATATTAACAGTGTGGCAATTAAAATGAAGCTGTTGCTTCTCCTGCAAGTAAGGAAATGGTAGCAGTGATAAACATCCGAAGTTTAGTTTGATACCTGCTTTAGGTTGTTTCTGAGGATGTTAATGGTCTGTGGGTTTTCTTAGCTATTGTTTTTGATGTTTAGGTCATCTGCTTAGATACAGGTGGTTTGCAAAACAATATTCGCCTCACCAGTTGCGTAACGTTACCGATTCTGTGACTTACAGATCCTTGCCATTCAGGTCCTGCGTAGCATGGGGAGAGACTCTTGCATCCTGGACTTCCTGGAAAAGAGGGTTTCTTTCATCCATTTCATGTATCTGACAGTCTGAGGGGCTAAAAAGACAAGTGGAGAGGAAAGTAGCCCGCACAGTATTTGTGCACATGAATCAAAACTCTGTTGTATATTCTTCCCGTTTCTGTTGCCTCTTAAATAGAATTAAATGTCTCAGGAAAACACCTATTAGGAAAGCAGAGAATAGAAAATCTGAAAGTTTCTTTATTCAAGGATTTGAAACTCTAGAGTCCCAGCTTCCTCTCTGTCCCCTGCTGACTGCCTTTGGGATGAGACTTCACACGGACTCAAGTTACATGTTCCATATTGATGCATGCAGAGCACTTCACGGCTTTGAAAGTCTTCATTTTATATATAAACCTATGCTTACTGCAACAGCTGTATCCCTACCAGGGATTTTAAGGTACCTCAGTTTTTAAGAGAACTGTACAGAATAATAGGCTATATAATAGAGACCTTCTGCAGATTCTTAAGAGTCCAATGTATGACGTGCATTGTGATGGCAGTAGCTTTGTGACTTTTCTCATGCTGCTTTTTATCTCTGAAAATGCTGAGGTGAGGGCTTGTTTCTTAAAATAGTGAACTGATTGCTGAGATGAGCTTACATTTGAAACCTGGAAGGCAAGGAACAGATTGCATATCAAACAATATTTTCTCTGTCAGTGGAAAATAGTAACAGAAGGATTTTCAATTGGAGTAAATCAGATGAGTAACGTAAGTAGGATCTAAAATCGCCTGCTATTTAAAATGGGAAGAAAATTGCAAATGCGGTTGGCAGAGCATTATTTCAGTAAGAAGGCCCAAACAGGCAGATGGTTTATGGTATATATCAGCTGCAAAATGGGTCCTTTTTTTTTTTTCCCCCTCTGCATCTCTACTTCTAAATTTCAGAAAGTCTTTATCTTTTAAAAACTAGTTCAGTGACAGTTCAGTTGATAGCCCCCATCTGAATAGTCTGTGCATTAACCAAAGGTTTAGCTTTGAAGTTCTTGAAACAGCGAATACTGACATAATATGACTGATAACTTGACTCATTCTGACTACTCTTTTTTTAAAGGTTTGAAGGGCAACCTCCTTTTTTTAAATGTTTTTTACTGATTTATATAGGGACTATTTTGCACCTACTTCAGCAATTAAAAATAGTAGCAACTTTACAATATGTTTTACTAGGAAGATGTTTTGAGGTTCTCTGTGATTTGGGAAACTTCTTGGTATGCAACTGGTGATGTACAAAAGCAGTTTCCCCGGCTGCCTTCAGCCCTTACAGCTGAAAATCTGACAGCACTAACGTTTAACACATACAAACTGATACAAACCAAACAAGGTGGGACTCATACGGGAATAAGAATGTTTCTGACCGTTTTCAGAAGTTCGATCTGTTCTTACAAACATCCAAAGTACCAGGTTCTTGCTGCAGCCGTGTGATCCAGGAGAACCCGTGATTGCTATCAGTGGCTAACCATAGTATCTCTAGCATTACATGATTTTTAGAGTAAGAAGTCATACTGACAGGATATAATTTCTGTTCTTGAAGGCAGTCTTCCTCAAGGGATGCTACTACTGACAGTCATCTCTCATGCAAGTAGTCCTGCTGTTACAGTTTGCAGGGTGCTTTACTAGTCAATGCAGTATCCTACATGTGGAATAAAAATGGTTTGGCTGTTATAAATCTACCTGACAGAAATCCAGCTCAAAGCTGGAAGAGATGCAGGGTCAACAATGATCCATATTAACATTAAAATGGAAATAAAAGAAGAGTACATTGTGCCATTTTGGGCTGATAACTGAAGTAGGAGGTGGCTGTTGCTGACCAGTTCCCTCGGTTTAGGCATGCCCTGGGCAGTGGCCCCATTGCTGTCTACCGCTCTGGCTGAAAAAGAAAAACTAGCAATATCCCCATCACTGTAGGTATCCATGTTGCCTGTCATTGCTGGTTGTGATGTGGCTATGCAGCATTATTGTGTCCTTGACTGATGCCGTACTCTGCACGAGAGAAGGATTTCCTGTGTGAGCATACGGAGGGGGAATCAGGGGAATGTAATTGATTGAGAGACTGTAAGGACCCCCAGTTTCCAGGGTGCCCAGCTTGTGATTTGCAGCAGTTTGGAAAATCAGGACTCAAATACTCTTAGATCCCATTGATTTAATAGGACTGTGGTTCTGACTAAGAATGCCATCCCTCCGATTTCTGAAGCTAAAAAGAATTTCAGTCTCTGTGTGATATGCTTCATCTCTATAAATGAACCATAAATTACAAGGATAGCTGCCAAAAATCAAGGCGATCTGCTGTTATTTCAGTTTTTAGCCTAATAAACAGTATGTGATATCAAAAGTATCAAGATTTATGCCAAGTAGATGGTGGCAGCAAGGAAGCAACACACCAGGCACGTTATCATCTAGTGATAAATTGCATGATGGAAAGGTGGGCATCTGGGTCACTGTGATTTATATTAGGCGTTTAAAAGATTTTGCCAAAGAAGAGAAAGAAAATTGTTTTCCTTTATGTGACTTTAAATATGAGAGTTATTTCTGTATAATGCTGTAACTTTGCGTTTCAGGTTTTATTTAATAGATCAGTCTTTGTTGAAATATGTGAGGCATTATATTGGCAGAAAGTTCGTATGCATGTTAAAAGAGTTAAAGGAAGGGTGACCTCTTCCAAATCTACAGTCTCTCTGTCTGAACCCATTATGCCTTAAAATATCTCATACTCATATTGGTTCATTAGTTTAGGAGATGTTAACATAGGATGTTTTCATGCAAGGACAGAAATTCAGCTAATGTTCCTTTCCTCTCACTATTTCCCTGTACATTTTATTTGCTCATATTGCTCACTATAAGAGGTCTTTTACTATGGTAACCCTTCCAGTGCATGAGCTTATAAAAGTAAATACAGCAAGTTTAATTGGAATATATGTATATCCAGTGAAGTGTGATAAAGCACTCCTGAAATTCCATTTTGGTCTGGGGATGGATATCACTTTAAATTCTCTCCTATTTCTTAAATGTTACAAAAAATGACTGGCGATGTTACCAATAATATTATGAAATATTCCTACAGAACTCCAAGACTGGGAGTTGTGTAAACACGAGTGCCTTCCCCAGCCACAGGCATGAGCTCATGTGTCTCATGCGTTCAGATCTTGTCACAGGTACCGCTGGTGACAATCGCAACCGGCTTTCCAGCTCGTCAAGAAAAGGTCTGTCATTTTACAACCTTGACAGCTGAAAATATCCTTCTACTCTTTCTGTGACAGGTATCTTGTCCCTCACTGCAGTTTCAGATCACTGAGATCTTCTTCCAGTCACTTGGTTCAGCTGGGCTCTGGCAGCAGTCACGCATTTATCCTTTTTTAAACACACAGGTGGAAGCAGCAACCAAGTGGCACTCATCAGGCTCTTGGGAGCAGTCAGTGTAATGTGCCTTAGCCTGGGGCTGGGGTGATTTTTTCACCCCTACTAGAAAAATTCCACCCATTAGAAATCAAACTCTGATTTATGGAGAAAGTACAAGTACACAAAAATAAACCTGACAATTCATTCTGTTTCATCACTGTTTATGAAGCACTCTTCTTATGACCAGCTGAGATTGGTTGGTTGGTTGGTTGGGGGGGGGGGCTTAGGCAATGCTCACATTGTCATTAAGCACAGCTTAAGACTGTCAACTAAATCACTTTTTTCATTGAAGGTAAAAGGGAAGTTTTTATTTAGACCTACAGAACGTCAAGGTACCTAGTAAATGGAACATTTTAAGTAAGCTTCAATCCCTGGTAAGTTACCAGGAATGGGGAGTGGTGGAGAGCTGTTTTTCCAGGGTTTTGTGAATTGCAAGTGGTGCACCCAGGAAAGGCACAGCTTAAAAGCTCACTATCAGCTGTATCTTTTTGGTTGCTTTTCAGCATGATCTCATACACAAATGTTTTCCTAGTCTTGTATTGTTTCTTCTCTTGGCTCAGCGTAGTACCTAGAAGTTCCTTCCAGACTGAGGAAAGCTTGTGACTGCTCCTTGACAACCCAAGGTAAACCAGAGTGAGCTCAAGAGTGGTCAGATGTCTATGATGACAGCCCGCAGGAAACTGCAGTTCACTTGCTCAGCCTGTGGCTGAGGAGATGGGTCTTGGCTCTTCCCTTACCCCCAAAAGGGCTTTCCTACTGGCTGCAGAGAACAGTCCAGGTTACAGAGGAGGCCACCCCTGGTCCAGATCACAGTGTATCTCCATGCATCACTGTTCAAACCAGAAAGCGCTGCTCTCATGCTTCTCCACCTTGTACTGCTGTGATCTTTCCTCTGCACCATGACTAGTCCTTCCCACTGGTGCAGAAGGTCCTGTCCCTCACCCATCTCTCTTCATTTGTTGCTTCTCCAAAGCCCACCGAGGCTCAAGGTGAGGAGCAGAGGAGGATGTAGAATGGAGTCCTGAGAGGGACCCCTGACCAGAACACAGTAGGAATGACAGTAGTTAACCCTCTCCCTGCCAGCTCCTAGAGCACTTACCTCCCTGTGAACCCCCACCTCTCAGCTGAGGGGGCTGATGCATTTATGGCAGCCATGTAGGTAAGACTGTGGAGGACCAGTTGTGTGACTGAATGGAAAGGTGGAAAATAAGAGAAAGGAGCTGTAGAGAGGAATGGTAACTGAACGTTGAGGCGGAAATAACTAACCCTATGAGCTAATTGTCTATAAAATGTCGACTTTTAAAGATTATGCCAGTGTTTTGTTAAAACATACATATGAAATTTTATATATGAGCACATAGCCCAAAACAATAATCTTCAAACAATAAAGGAAAACATATATTATGAGGGTTTTTCTCCTCATAGGCTGAATTCCTGCCCCAGGAGGATTTTACTGTTGAAATTATAAATCAGTGGTGCATTACTGTTAGAAAGTAAACATGAGAGTCATAATTTGAAATGTAAGTCCTGAAGGAATTGGATGATCTTGGATTATTAAAATATTTTTATGCTCACAAATAGAACAAACGAAGCAATCTGTCGTGGTATTGGCCAACTAGTTTTTCAGGACTTATCTTTTCCTCTTTGCTTTAACAGTATCTGTGATGCACACAATTTGTCTGTCTCCTAAAGCGTGCTATTTGGTGAGTATGTGTTACTCTCAAATAGGTTTTTGAATACCTCTGTTTTCAGCAATAGGTTTTCAAAACAGTGGTGTTTTACTGTCATGTATCTTGAGCGGGGGGGAACTGTCTGTGAAGCTTTTGTTTAGGATGAGGATCCTGTGCTTTTTTCCAAGTAGAATCATAGAATCACAGAATAGTTAGGGTTGGAAAGCACCTTAAGATCATCAAGTTCCAACCCCCCTGCTATGGGCAGGGACACCTCACACTAAACCATGTCACCCAAGGCTCTGTCCAACCTGGCCTTGAACACCACCAGGGATGGAGCATTCGCAACTTCCCTGGGCAACCCATTCCAGTGCTTCACTACTCTTACAGTAAAGAACTTCCTTATATCCAGTCTAAACTTCCCTAAGTTTCAACCCATTACCCCTTGTCCTATCACTACAGTCCCTAATGAAGCTGCTATGAGGTCTCCACGCAGCCTTCTCTTCTCCAGGCTGAACAGCCCCAACTTTCTCAGCCTGTCTTCATACGGGAGGTGCTCCAGTCCCTTGATCATCCTTGTGGCCTCCTCTGGACTTGTTCAACAGTTCCATGTCCTTTTTATGTTGAGGATACCAGAACTGCACACAATACTCCAGGTGAGGTCTCACAAGTACAAAAAAAAATATTTCTGCCCTTTGCTCTCGATGACCAAAGCATGATCAGCAAGATGATGAATTATCAAACTCACTGATTAAAATCATCCTTAAGCGTATGTAAACAGGGTGGTCAAAGCCTGGGGCTCTCAGTGCCCCAGCAGCTTTCCAGGAAAGAACGTATAAGGCTATGTCATGGTTTAAACCCAGCCAGACAGCTTGTCCACTCACTATTCCCTGCCCTCCCCCTACTCCCGGAGGAAGGAGAGGAGAATCGAAAAGAATGTAACTCCCACAGGTTGAGATAAGAACAGTTTAGTAACTAAGGTATAACACAAACCACTACTGCTACCACCAATAATAACAATGATAAAGGAAATAACAAGGGAAGAGAATACAACACCTCAGCACCAGCCAACCCATAACTTGCCCGCCCCCCCCCCCACCTTCTAGCCTGACCAAGCACCAACCGATACCTCCTCCAACCCTGCAGTCCCCCAGCCCTTCTGCCTAACTCCCAGTTACCTCCTGGGCATGACGTGCTGTGGTATGGAATACCTCTTTGGTCAGTTTGGGTCAGGTGTCCTGTCTCTGCTTCCTCCTGGCTTCCCCTCCTCCCTGGCAGAGCATGAGGCTCACAAAGTCCTTGGTCAAACCAAAACATTGGTGTTATCAGCTCTGTTCCCAAGCCAAAACACTGCACTGCACCAGCTACCAAGAGGGAGAAAAATGACTGCTACTGCTGAACGCAGGCTATTAGTGATTTTTTTGTTTTACTGAACTCCCAGCAGTTGCCTTTAAAAAACTTCTGGTTGTGGCAACCTTGAACGCCAGGCTCTCAGTTTTAACAATCCTAGGAGCTAAATTGATATCCACAGGAGCATTTCATCAGTGTTGATAGGTGAAACTCCAAAAGAAGTGATCCTTGAACAGTAAAAATGGCTAGCAGCCTGTTTTGCAGCCAGGTAGAATAACAAGAGAAACCAGTTGTGCTCCTGCCACCAGCCAGTGTCTGGCTCCCGGAGTCCAGGCTGATCTACGTGCCCTCAGCAAGCTGCTTTTTGAATGGAAGGAGGGGATCAGCAGTTCATGCACTGCTTAACTGAATTACCCAACGTATCACTCAGAGAAGGTACATTTTCTTCATCATTCAAAAATGTAATCGTCTGACTGGCAGCACAGATTCTCAGATTTAGATATATTGGTTGTCACTGTTACCTGGTGTCAACTCCTCCTCTCCTCAGCAGGATCCTAACAAACGGGCCAAAGGAGAACAAGTATATCATAGGATTGAAGTCAGTTGAAGTTTTAAGTATTAGTTGATACAATGTGAATTCAGGGCACTGCACCTCAACAGCACTGGACAGATTGCAAAATCTGATACAAAAGTCTGGTGTTCTCCCAAGGAGAGAGAGACCCCTTCACTTCTCATACAGAAACAGTTTGCATAATCTTTCTTCCTAGAATCAACTAGGTTGGAAAAGACCTTTTAAGAACATCAAGTCTCAAAATTGTAGAACTCAATGCATTAGCAATACAGTCATAAAAATCCGATCAGGGAGTAAGATATGAGGATGAATGTATCTACATAAAAAACCTGACAACAGAATCCACCTTTGCTCAATAACTACTGCACTAACTTTCTACCCACTCCCTCTTCCTTTGGACTAATTTTTTATATAAAGTAGATGCAATTAATGGGCTTTAGAATCACTCCTCAGTAGTGGATCACACAAGATTATTATTATATCAAATGCTCAAAATGTTTACAGAAAACTTCTTTAACGCTAACGATATATCCCAACTGAAGCATGCAAGTGAGCACAGTGTCAGGCTGGTTTTCTTCTGTAGTTGCAAGAGGATGCTAATGACAGCATCAGATAAAAATACTTAAATGTCTGTTGGAGTAGCAGCCTATGGTATTTGTGGTTGCCTTTTGCTGTCAGATGAAGACAAAAATGTATGCTCTTTCCATGCTCAACATTTAAAAGGTGAAGGCCGAAGGACAGTGAAATAATTACCAAGGAAAGAATACAAACTATTTTGAGATAATAAGCTTTTTAACATTATTAATGGCTGTTTTTATGTGCTTAGAGTTAGTGAACCATCAAAAGTACTTTTACACTTCTAATAAGCTCTATAGCCGTTGTCAGTGGTGGTAGGAGTTAGCCAAGGTGTCGGCCTCTGCTGTGCAGGCCAATTCCAGCATTCCTTCAGTTTGGGGCCAACTGCTGCAGTAGATCAGCAGTTTGAAAAATTGACTCAACCACTTTGTTTATATCTAAGATATAGTATATTTATTAATTTATAGAAAGAAAGAAGAAATGCGTGAGGTCAGGTATTGGGGGGATTTTGAATAGACAGTAGCAGTTTGTATCTTGTGCCAGTACAGCTGCCATGAGGGTTTTCCAGATAGTCTTTTTCTGCTCCTTCCCCTCATGTGTCCTCTCCAGGATGGCTGTTTTGAAACCTTTCACATCTGTGTCAAAAACAAATACAGAGGTATTTATTTGGTGGAGGGGACAAGCTGCATTGTAGGCTTGGGAAGGTTCAGCAGCCAGGTGAGGGCAGTGATCGGTACTGGTGGCCACTAAGAATGGATTGGGATAGGATACAGCACAGGGTAAATTAAAAAAAAATGGACAGAAAGGATATTAGAGCAGCCATAGTTAATAGGAAGTGATCCGAGGGAAGAAAATACAAGGGTCTTAAAAGAGGGAGCATGAAGCCTCTAAGCAGCCAGGTTTGCAAGGAGAAGGCAGTTCTAGGATAAGGGAGGATGGGGTAGAAAGTCTTACCTGTATGGCTGCCTGTGTTTTTTCTGCTTTATGTATCATGCTTTTATGTATTTGGGCCATTTTCAGCAATGTGGAGGTCAGAAGGGAAGCCTCCCTGTCTCAGCAGATGTGTGTTCCAGTGTACAGAGACAGGGAGGGTCCAAGACTCACCCATAACACAGAAAGGAGGCTGTGATAATGGAGATGTTGTATGAACACTTTGCCACCTTTCCCAGCCTGCAGTATGTTATTTTGCAATACCACAATGTGTAAGAATAAGAGGTGGTGCTACTGGGGGAGGAATGTGCAGAGAAATTAAAACCTTCTCCTAAATGTTTTCTCATTTTGAAAAGTTGTCTTTGTAGCAGCATATGTGGAGGAGGGGAGGGCATGTAATACAGATTCCCTTGTTGATGCTTGTCAAGTTCTAACCACAAAATCAGTCCTTGCTTCAGTTCTGTTTCCTTTTTAGGTTCTTACTGAAATCTTCAGTTTGTTTAGTTCCTTTTATGCCATGCAGTTACTCACAAAGATGAGTCTTCTATTCCCTGCATGGTAATTCATTCCTTTCCTCCCTAGTCTGTTCCAGGCTTAACTAATTCAGAGTTTTCACCCACAGAGTTGGCAAAATCGGCTATATAGGCTTTGCCATTTACAGTCTTCATTATTTTTTGGCATCTTTACTATGCTTTCCTTCATGAAAGTACATAGTACTTCCTTTCTGTACATAGGCATCTTTTTCATCTTCCTTTTAAGATGTAGTTAGTTCTTTCCTGCTTCATACAACCACAGACTTCAGAATGCATCTCAACTTGATTTGCTGTCTTATTTAGTTGTCAGTTTTTCTGTTTGTTAGCGCTAACAATCTGTTTTCTTATGCGCTCTCTCAAATTCCTTCTGTATGTACTCATATTTTATTGCATACTTTACAATAGCCATTATAAAAATAGCAGTGAACTATATTTCAGGACATAAAAGGATACAACTCGAAATTTCTCCATTTAAATAATAATGAAATTTGTTTGCCATTATGCTTTACAGTTTGCCAGAATATGGGGATATTTTTATCAGTTGTTACGTTGTAGAATCTTTCTGTTCCCTAAACCAGAAGCATTGAGATTGTTTAATATGCCTTGTATTGGTCAAAAAGCTCTGTAGGAATGGCAATTCTGTATCTTTACCATTGTGAGCCACTACAGTGTGGTCTTTTAAAATAATAATAATGAAATCCCACATTTTCATTTGAAATAAATATGCCAAGGATTCCTTGGTGATTTCCATCCTTGCATCGTTAAATTGTAAAAATACATAGCAACGTACTCGTTTTTACAGCCCACAAAGCAATACCGCAAAGCTTCAAGATGTTACTTTTCAAGATGCAGAAAATAAGTCTCCCAAGTTGTCATAAACTGAGTAACTTGAATCACAGTAGTGACAGCCTGGTTTCCACGCTGCTATGCAAGTGCAACTTGCCATTTGTTTTTATACGTTTATAAACAGATAGCAAAACTCAATTTAGATAATTAGTCAGACCTCCTGGCAGTCTTGGTTAGGAACAGAAGAATACATTTGTCCAGTATCTTTCAATGATAAAGCAAATGACTGTAATATGGATATGAAATATCTGAAGCCAAATGACTGAAGTGTGTCAATTGTTTTAGGATGCTGAGCTGTGTAAACTGCATTAAATGAAGTGGAAAACTAGCAGTGAGAATTAATTGATCTAAAATGTCCTGTATTTGAATCAACACTTTATATTCGCTCATCAGGATGCAGAAATAAAATGCATCTGACCTTAAGAATAAAATGAACAGTCTTCATGAGATCTGTTTATACATCTTAGCTTAGGACGCGATAGCTACATTGCATTATGAAGCCGGATCCACTCGGGTAATAAAACCTTCCTAGTTAGTGTACTTGATATCATTGCTTTTATTTCCTCAGTTTTGTTGTACTTCCCTCTATGTTAATACATACCTTGAAAATAATGTTCATGGCCCTCAACGTGTCTTTTATAATTTTGACTAATAAGTTCCGATTCCAGGTAATGATTTAGTCCTGATTCTGGACAGTGTCATTTAGTGAATAATTGTCACCTTCTGCAGTATCAGTTCATCCTTGAAGTGCTATTGCATTGATTATTAATTATATTTACAAGTAATAATAAAAACTAATTTTGGTTTGAGCCTACCTGTTCGAATACATTCTGACTTTCTGAAGGTTTGATTGAATAAGCAATGAAGTCACTCAGTGTCCTGTGTATCTTTTACTCATTTTTATATAAGCTTAATTCTAGTCTTTATATGAAGCATAAAATCTAAATATGAATGTAAAGAGTCGCTTAAAGGTATGTGCTACAAGATTCAAGGGATTTGTCTTTAAAATGACAGATAGAGATAAAGGTGGTGCACTTGCAACTAGATCATGGATTTGATTCTGATAATAATTTAGATCTAAGTTTTCACTTAGCATAAATCAGCCTCCATCCTAAGTGCATGAGACTATTTCAGTTCTTTACTGCTGCATATTTGTCCCTGATAATGTAATGGTTATGTACACATTCACTCCTTCTAGTAAGAAATTCATAACATACTGCAGTGTTACAACTGACAGGTTAGGAAAACAAAGTTTGAACATTTCTTCCCAATAATTATACTGGGTTTTGAATCCACAGTTGAGCTAATGAATAAAAATCCGTGAATAGGAAGCCATCTGTGTCTGTTAACTGCTGAATGCTTTGATTCACTTGGAGATTGATTGCTACCTCAGTAAAATAGGCACATATTTGTTTTCTCGAAGTAGTATGTGATATGAGACAAAGGTTAGCAAATGACATTCAGACTGCATTTCCTCTTTTCTGCTTTTATCATTTCACACAACTGAAACTCACTACAGAATATCTGTAGATGCCTGCCACAAGTACGTGAGCTTTGTTGTTACAATGGTCTTTTCCCCAGTTAGTGGCCCAACAAGTAGTTGGTTCCCAAACCCACTGCTTTGGGGTTCTTACCTGCATGTTCTGTCATTTCTGCCCGAGGTACAAATCTCTGAACTGTGCTACACTTACATACGCATCTATCTTCCACTGTCTTTGTAAGAGTAATCAAGTCTAGTCATGTAAGCATTATAGAGACTTCTGCTAAGTTAACATAAAACCCCAGCTGTTTGACACTGACCCTGTCTCTTGAAAACTTCTGGTTTGTTTTTGAATCCTGCCATCTAGGATACAAAGAATTAAGTCACTCCAAATGATGGAAATATGTCTTAGATGGGTGAAGCTTTCATAATGTCAATGGATTCATGTGCTTACTGTTTAATTGCTATTTGCCTTTTCTTGGTTTTTTGTTTCTCAGTCCAGTGCTGAACAGAAATGGCACTATTTACCTGCGTGTACAAGCACCCTGCCAAGCAGTCTCTCTTTAAAGAAATAAAATGCATTGATAAAGCAAACAAAAGGACAATAAACAGTACCTGAAATATTGCCACCTTCCTAGCAACAAGTCTGCCAGTGCTACTTCCTACATCGGTGTTTAACGTTGTTTTGTTTTACTTTTGAAGTTTAGCTTGTGACATGTGCATTATAATATTGTTAGGTTAGAATTCACAATTCTTTACTCTTTTGCATTCATTCTTTTCTCCACAGATTTTCTTTCGGTTGTATCAGTTTGCATCAGCTTAAAACATGCAGTGTCATTTGAATTTCATCCTATCTTAAAATGAAAAGCCTCTTGGTCAAAAATGAAATAAGTGAAACTTCAACTCCTCATTTATAACCTACAGCCTAAGAATAACTTTCTGATTAAAGGTAGATGATCTTGTAGTCAGATTGTAAAACATCTTAATGCTTTTAGTGATTTCTGTGACTGAAGCATTCCACTTTAGTAGCAGCATATTTGTTTTGTGCTGAATATATCTGAGGGTTTTTTAGGTCACTGTTGCTGTTCGTGTTAAGCAGATTATATCCGTTATATTCATCACCCCTTTTCTATTTGCATAGTGAGGATTAAACTTCACATTTTACATGCAGGTAATAAATTATCTGACTTACAAGTGTTCAGAATTCCTCCTTGTTCCTCCTGAAGTAAATGTGCAATGCCTATTTATCATTTGTTTTCTGATGGGCTAGAAAACTGGAATCCAGCTAAAGTGCTTCAAGAGTCAGAGACACTGCAACAGAAATACCCATTTGCTCTTTGAAGGACATTACTAAATGAATTGTTGTGAAACAAAAATCACATGCAATAATCTTTGCATTAATAGCATGCTCTTTGAAGCTGTTTTCCATAGACTATAAAGGAAACAGTATGTATTACTGTGAGGACTGAAGGAAAGAGGCTTCATCTTGAGAAGCCAAAATGTGTTTTGATTATTAATGGTCTTGCTACCTTGACTTAACAGACTAGTTTTCCAATGGTATCGTGACGTAGCTACAGTTGATAATCCATTAATGATCACTGTGTTTTGTGATCGTTAATGCTCAGAAGCACAGAGGTCAGTGGCACATTTCACCACATGTGAAGGATTGATTTGGAGCCCACAGATGTTCAGAAGTGGTGCGAATTTATTGCCTTTCCCAAGGCTTCTAATAGGCAGTTCCCCTCCTGATATTCAATTGACAGCTGTAGGGAGGCTTCCTTTATAGCTAAAGAGCAACATCTTCTGAAGTATCTCTTAAAAGTGACATTTCAGTCGTTTTCTAAAAGTTGAGAGAGTTGTGTGTCTGCTTACAGTAAGTTCAATGCCTGCCTATCAGGTAGCTTAAAAGGTTTTTAGAAAACTTCCCATCTTTTAAAAATAGTCAGACGGAACAAAGAATAACTTTATTTGTGGAGGGCCTCATCAAATTAAATGCTGAAGCAGTGGAATGTGAGGAGCACATTATGCTTTCGGCGCTCCAGTCTCCTTAATAGACTTCAGTAAATTACCCTCATTCAGTCTCTGCAAGCCCCAGTGCCATTCACGTTCACTGCTCCAGGCAGGTCATGACAGAATGCCAAAATCAAAACGCTGACAGGACTCTCTTTCTGCCTCCTTTTCACCCAGATTTCTGGACACTATAGAGCACCATCTGATGATGTATGGGACATATTTATTCATTGTAATCTGATAGTGTGCTGATAGTGAGCAACATATATTCTGTTGGTTTAGGTTTCAGAAGAGTTGATAAATTGCATGAATCAGACAAACATGAAAGATTCTTTTTATAAAGGATGAGGATAAGTAAGATGCATTATTTTTCACTTGAAACCATTCTGCAAGATGAGGAACCTGTTGGGTTTGTTTTTTTTTAATTCAAAAGAATAAAAACCAACCTGAGTCATTTGCATTGTGAAAATCAATACTCTGAAGTTTAAGAGAGAGTGGGGAAGAATTATTTATATGGTAAAGGCTAGAATTAGTGTTTCTTCAGGCTACAAGTAACTACTGAAGAGATGTCATGAACGGGAAAATAACAAATACTTGGGAAGGTCTTTAAGGAAAAAGCAATGAATTTGTTTCCAGGAAGAAATGTCAGCCTTAAAAGAGACCTGGGAACTACAGGCCAGTCTGTCTCACTTCTCTGCCCAGAAAGATCATGGGGCAGATCCTCCTGGAAACTGTGTTAAGGCACGTGGAAAATAAGGAGGTGATTGGTGACAACCAACATGGTTTCAGGGCAAGTTGTGCCTGACAAGTTTGGTGGCCTTCTACAGTAGAAGAGGGCCAGGAAGATGATCAGGGGGCTGGAGCACCTCTCCTGTGAAGACAGGTGGAGATGGTTGGGCTTGTTCAGCCTGCAGAAGGGTCCAGGGAGACCTTCTAGCAGTCTTCCAGTACCTAAAGGGGGCCTACAAGAAATCTGGAGAGGGACTTTTTCCAAAGGCAGGAAGTGACCAGACAAGGGGGAATGGCTTTAAGCTGAAGGAGGGTGAATTTAGATTAGCTGTTACTAAGAAGTTCTTCACTGTGAGGGTGGTGAGGCACTGGAACAGGTTGCCAACAGAAGCTGTGGATGCCCCAACCCTGGAAGTGTTTGAGGCCAAGCTGGATGTGGCTTTGAGCAGCCTGGTGTAGTGGAAGGTGTCTCTGCCCTCAGCAGGGTGGGTTGGAATTAGGCAGTCTTTAAGGTCTCTTTCAACTCAAACTGTTCTATGATTCTATGATTAAATTGCTTCCATTTTTTTTTTCCAGTGGATGACTACTTAGGCTATTACACAAATGTACCAGTGACATTTCTTAGCTGTTTTTTTTGTGAGAACCTGAAATCTTTATTACACATTCATTGAGTTTTTAAAACACCTCTATTTTAGTGAAAAACTGTCTTTTGCTGCAGTACAAGTTTATTTCTGTGATTTTTATATTGCAGTTCAAGTCTTTTTTAGCAGCTAGGTCACAACATTTCATTCAGTAGCAAAATGTAAGTTGCCATGCTGACTCAGACAACATCCAACTACTCCAATTTTCTGTCTTTAATAAAGCCAATATCAAGCACTTCAGAAGGAAGTTTAAGGTCTTTACAGAGTGATACCAGTCACTCATTACCTATTATCTGAATATCTAATAATTAGATTCTGTAAACTTTAAAAGAATGAATTGTGTACATCCACATATTTTGTTATCAATTATTCTGAAAATTTTTGATATAAAAGTATTTTTTTCTTTGAAATATGACCGAATTCTTTATTACAGATCTTACAGTAGCAAGCATCATCTAGATACCACATACTGCTTGGAAACAATACATCTCAACTTTTATATTCACTTCATGTCCAATATCCAGCCACTCTGGGTGGCAAAATGGGAAGAAATTAAATTTCTACAGTCTCTTGCCCTCTAGTGTTCATAACTTCATTCATTTTTATCATATCTTTACTGTGGTCTTCTGTATTTGACTTGACGCTGCGCAACAATTTGATTAAGGAACTAGAGCAACGCAAATCACTGTGGTATATATTAAATAGGTTAAAGACGTGGTCTGACGTGGATTTCAAGCAGGTGTATCTGGAGAGTCAAAGTTGAAGTTTTAGGAAGAACAGCTCTTGTCATGAAGAGGATACAAAGTTGTTTTCAAGCCACTCAGTGACTTGTCAAACTCAGTAGATGTCAGGCTACAGCAGACAGGGTGTATTTGAGCGACAACCAAATACAGGGCAGTGCATCCCTGGAAAGGACTGCAGTCTCTAAGCAAATATTTACAGTCTCTCAGGGAACAATGAATTACTTCAATAATCTTATACTGTGATATTAATGAAGGAATAAAGGAATTCTTTTGATTCCAGCTTGGATCCAAATAGAGTCTATAATTTCGTATATATTTGTAATTCTCCCAAGACATAAAGCATTTAATCTTTGTACTTCTGAACATGCTTTATTATGTTTTGATAAAGAAGACAGATAACTCCTATTGTTATTTTATATATACATATATATGTATTCTTTAGTGCATTATGGATGTAAAAACTTCCATGGCAGAGGTTAACTGTGGTAAGTTGGATACAGGTTAGCAGGTGTAGTTACATTTTAGAAGGTCATCAGTTACTTTGAATTGAAGATCCCTTAGCACATGGAATTCAAAATGTCAAAATAATTTGTGAAAATGTCCTTACTGGTTTTGCAAAGGCACAGGACATACGATCTTGGCTGGAATTAGATGATGTTAAGGTCCTTTCCAACCCTAACCATTCTATGATTCTATGAAATGTTAGTGCATATAA
The DNA here is from genome assembly GCF_034315485.1 of Pezoporus occidentalis. NCBI lineage: Eukaryota > Metazoa > Chordata > Aves > Psittaciformes > Psittacidae > Pezoporus > Pezoporus occidentalis. The sequence goes on from NW_026914502.1 coordinate 4,995,236, forward strand.
CATGCGGAAAGAAAAGTACTAAATCTGTGTTAACTGGGCAGTCAGCATAGGGAGCAGATTATGGAATTTCTGGGTGTAAAAATTGGGATCAAATTAAAATCGTCAAAAGCACCTCTGTCTCATTTTTAAAAGCCACTTTGAGGTGCATGTATAACTTTGTCAAAGTCTTCAGGCAGCAACTGAGTCGATGTATTTTTAGAGATGCCAATTGATACTTAACCCAATTTTCAGAAGCACCAGGAGGAGCTGGACTTTCTCTGGAACCCATAGGTTTAAATTCTCACTGTACCTACTGGTGTATTTTCCAGGCTCAGAATTTTCAGGGCTAATTATTACAGCAGCCTGTCCTTTCTTCCCGTCTGTGTGTTTACCTCTGAGCAGCTGAAAAGATCAGGGCTGTGCAGGCACACTCCCGGGTGGATTATTTACAAAAAACATGTATCTGTTACAGCTAGCAAATCCCATTATTGAGATAATTACAAGATGCTTATGAAACACTTTGGAGATGCTGTAATTGAAATGACAAGGTCATTTGGCTAAAGCCACCCGCCGAAAGGACTCAGAAGCCAGTGGCCCCTGGGATCAGTGGTGGACATAATGGCCAGAGCAGATTTCCCAGTGTTCTGTATCAAGGGGCATGTTACAGGAAAGTATTTTTCCTCCTAACCTTCTTTAAGAATACAAACAAAAGAATTAAGCTTTGGCTGTTTTATAAATAAGTATGAATAAACACAGCATGAACCTGACCATTTTTTATCAAGAATTTAATTCAGAGGATAAGGAGCACTCAGAAAATCTCTTCTTAACACACTTCTCATATAAGCAGGCTTCTCGGGGGTTTTGTAAACCGTGGGTCATGTCGGTAAAATTCACAGCTGTATAAAGGAATGAACACAGCCTACGCTAGCATGGACTTTTAAATAAGCCTTAGTTGCAGGTGCCTCTCAGCCTTGTGGGTTTTGGAATAGGTGTTTCTAAAAAAGAAACAACCAATTGCAAATATCTTTTCCTACTACTTGGTTTTCTACAGCATTTGCTACATTAACGCCTGCAAACAGCTAAAGGTACAGGGCTTATTATAGCTAACTGTCACAACAACTAAGCTTTTGAATGCATAAAAGTGAGAAAATTGTTTTTTAAAAAGTAAGATTTATGCCTTTAAACATTCTGTTGCATCCAAAACCTGTACTAACACCAAAATCTTCTATTTAAAGTTGATAAGTAACACCTGACTTAGGGAACTGAGCCAAAGCTAGTATGAAATCAGTTCAAGGGCCCCCTCTGACTTCAGTAGGCTTTAGATCAGTCTGAGGTGCACTGTGTTATAAACCTGCTGCTTATAGCCATGGCGAGCTGATTTCCAAGAGTTTTATAGCTGGTGTGAGGTCGTGCTTCCACCGCACATATCTGACTGTGGCTATACTCAGTGGGCTGCACTAGAGATGGCTCTAGGGGACTTACAGAGCTTTCCCAAGGAGCAAATACCCCTGTGGCTTACTGGATGTGGGTGTCTGGAGGTGTTGCTAGATTTAAATGGTTCTAGCACCTGGCAAGGGCCTGGTGATCTTTTCCCAACACCTGTTGACTGTACTTGGGTATGTGCTTATATGAATGTGTGTGTATACCTATATGAATGAGTCTAGTTTTACACATTGCATTACTTGATAATTGCAACTTTCCATTCGATTTCATGTTAAGCTAGTCTAGAGGGTACAGCATATTTCCCCCCTTAATACGTGCAGAGGAGACTAGTAAACTCATTTAGTATGCTGTTAGGATTGTGTAACTGGGACTATGATGTGTACAAAGTGTTCTGGATGCTTGGGTTTATTACTTTGGCAGTCATAGATTGCTTAATGATGTTTCAGAGATCGCATAAAATAAATGAGAACTTTTCCACTTATGTTGGCTTTATTACTGATGAGCATGACCTGTTAAAAATGTTTTTTCTGGCTGCCTATGGAATTTGATTCCATCTGAGAGTGAGAGAAAAGTTGGCTATATTTTATACTTCTATTAATAGATAATATACTAAGTATATTTATTATTCAATTTAAATTTATATCAGTAAAAGGGGGAAAATTATATTTAAAAGTAAAGGTGTCTAGTTAATTGAAATTTAAGTTATATCAATCAAAAAATCACAGCTCATTATCTATCCTTACAGGTATATAGAAGGCACACTTAGAAATTAATTCTTAGTAGACTCTGACTGACTGACTCACCATTAATAGTCATTCTTGATGTAATTAAGAATCTAAGCAGAATAAATAGTATTCTTGCTTTCTTTTTCCTATTAATTGTTAACCAGATTATAGTGCTGTTGCTATTTTAAGTATATTGGTTTCCATCTGTACCCTGGAGGAGGCTACTTCTAGGTGAAAGCAAAATTCAGGAGGGCATAATGCTCATTTGTCTTTTTGAGTTCTGGTGTCACTAAGACCTGGTATTACCTCCTCTCTCAATCCTTCTCTGTTCTCAGCCTTTCTCTCGCCCCTCTTTGACTAACAGAGAGCAGTAGGGGTTGCCTTTCTCTGGTGAATATTCTCCTGAAATGAAAATGAGCAACACCATGCTTTCTACCAGTTTGCAGAAACTGAAATAGGAGGCTTTGGATTTGTGGGTCACATTGTAATGTTTGTGGACAAGCAGGCCTACATTCCTTATTCCCTCTCCTCTTCCTCCTCTGCTTACTTGATCTCTTCAACATTCTCCAGTCTGCCAACATCCTGCTCTTTCAACTAAGACCTTGATGCAGCCCTTGCCACCCTTCATTCCCAAACTGTTTCCATTTATGAGATCTCAATATTTATCTCCCACCTCAGGTCGCATCGTTTGGCTTCAGGATGATCTTCACACACTGTAGCAGTTCTCCTGTCCCCCATCAGAGTCCCTTTGCTTACACATAAACCCTGCGTGATTTGTTTCTGCATTCCTTTCTCCTTGGCTCCTGGCCATAGGCACTTTTTCCCAGAGTTGTGGTTCAGTCACGTTCTCCTCCACTTCCCTCGTGTTTTGCCTTTTGTCTTTGATTCCTCACTGTCCTCTCTCTACTTCAGCTTCTCATTTGACATGAGTCCTCTGGCTTTCACAAATATCTGTGGTAAGATTTTCCTTCCCCTTGCTCTTATTTCAAGTATTAGTCACGAATTTAGCCAGCTGCAGCAAGCACAAGGAAGATCTGGCTTCATTGTTGTGCCTCTGGCCTTAATCATGCTGGTGTGCTTTCTGGGGATGATACCTGTGATGGCTCATGCGCAGGAGCTGTGTAGTTCAAAAAAATCCACGTTTCACTTCAGTGCCCGTATTCCAGTCCAGCTGTGCATCTGTCAAAAGCCGTGGCCTGTCTCATCAGCCACATGCTCCTGTCCCAGCTTTCCAGTCATCTGTATTAGTAATTTGGCAACCACACAGTGAACAAGATCAGTTCTGTCATTTGCTGTCGCAAAATAAACCTGTCAGAAAAAAGAGAGTCTTCTCTCAGCTCTTCAGACTGATGCGTGTCAGTGCGTATCAGAAGATCAGTTGAATCTTATGCAAGGGAGGAGTCTGCTCAAAGTGGCCAAGTTGAGAGAGGAAAGAAAAGAAGCATAGGACTTCATTTTTGGTCACAATCTACTCTGTGCATCCGATCTGCAAGTGTTTGGAGTGGCTGCAAATGCCATCAGCCCTGCCTATGATTGTGCTAACTCCATGTGGAACATTTTTTTTCCTCTGGAAAATCCAGAATTTTCTGGTACTTTTCTTGTGCCATTAGGATCACTCAGCAAAAAAACATACCAGCTCACTTTCTGTAGCCATTTCTTTTTTCCTTCTCTGCTTTCCAGTGTTTTTGAAAGGAATTATTTATTTTCTCCTCAAACTGAGCAATCCTGTCTCTGTCCATTTCATGTCCCCTTGGAAAAACCAAGCTACTTTGTTCAGGGCATCTTACAACACACGCTTAACTTTTCCTATCCTCCACTTTCCCTTTTGTTTTCCTGTTTTTCTTCTTCATAATCAAGCAAGTCAGCAACAGGGCTTCTTGCTGGTTTTCATTCTGTGAACTTTTGGTCTCATTTATTAGTTCAGTACCTTGGGCATGGAGATCGTACTCAAAAGAAAACAAATGTTCTTTTCCATAATTGCTTTGCACACACACACACAAAATGCTGAAGTATCTTAAGGGAAGGATTTTTATCTAGGTAATCATAACCTAAAATTGAAACCATGACATGGAAGAGATAGATAAGTAGGAATTAAATTAGTACTTATTCAGAGTAGCTCATCCTTATCATCATTCTGCACACTTCATTATGAACTATAGATCCTTGAAAAATGCTTTTCAAACCACAATTTCTAATGTTCTAAAATACACTTTATCATCAGTTCCTCTTCTGACTTGTATACAAGGATAAATGAAGCAAATAGCTCTGCCACCTTTTTCCCATGGAAATGAGAAAAATTAGAAACTTCACAATCCAAACTTACTGATGAATTTAGTCGAATTCTCTCAGCTGTACACTTTGGCAGATATGTATTGAATAATGCTGAGCATCAAAGTGCATATATTTACTTAAGTAGGTTTGCAAGGATGAGCAAAGAAACAAGTTTGGCTGCTGAAAAAGCTTCTGCTAATGCCTGTGATGCAGGAGCAGACAAAAGAATAAGTGACATTTTTAAAACACATTATTTTGGCGGTTGCAAAGTGTCTTGGCATCTACCTCGGTGCGAGTTCTAAGGTGCACAGGGGTGGTTACATTTGGATGAGTGCTCAGTGGTCTCTCAGTGTTGCACCACTGGCAGCAGCTGGACGCAGGTACAAGGTGGCAGCCCAGAGCAGAGATGATGTTGCAGAATTTGAGAGGGCACCATGGGGCTCTATCTGTATTATGACAGAATAAGAAAATCCTGTGCTACTGTCAGGGAAATCAGATATGTTGTTTTTTTCAGTGTATGGATCTGTCCCTTAAACCACAGACATGAGCTTATTGTCACTAATTATTTGGACCGTAAGTGCTGTGTATCTCTGATTCTGTGACAGTCATTTATTAGTGAGGTGAACTGAACAACTAGTTGTTTTTTATCATTTAACTGGGTGCATTTCATAATGTCCAAATTTAGGTGCTTACATCTGAACTAGCAGCTGAGGCTTTAATATAGTAAGTAGAAAAAAAAAATGATTTTGGTGCAAGATCAGTATGTTGTATTTTGCATATTTACTTTAAGATGATAAATATATATATATATATTAGGACAAGATGAATCACAGCTTGAAAGAGCTTTTCCTCATTGCCTAGAAAAGGTTTCTAAAAGTGACTTGCTCAAGTCAGATGCAAATATGTAAACATTTGCTTTTGTTCAGGCAGATGCTACCTGTAGCATCCACCACTTCCTATAAAACATCTGTTTTGTATTTTGGAGGCAGTGGTAAGAAAAATGAATGCATCTTGTGAGTGTTATTTTGTGCTTTAAGGAAACTTTACTCAAAAGAAATACCTGAATGTCTTGAAAAGCCAACGTTCGTAAAGGACTGGACTACCTAACTCTACATCAGATTGAAACAGCTGCTGAACATTAGAAGCTTATAAAAGCAAGAAAGTGAAAGGCTGACAGGAAGCAAGCAGAATCAACATCTTTGGTGTGTTTTCCTGAGATAGCACCATGAATATTGGGAAAGCTTTTATTACTTGTGATGCACATGCTGATACACAACTCTTATTAACAATGATGATCATACAAAAGGAAAGACATCATGCGTACGATCTGTACTCTCTCCTCTGGAGTTCAACTGTAATTGTAAGTGTAAGCGTAGCAGAGAGGATAACACAACATAAAAGTCTGCCTTCTCTCTGTTCAGTGTTGTTGTCTTTGGCTTTACCCTACAGGATTGTAACTCGCTGTCCTTGCAGTTTTGGTGAAGCTAATGAGACATGCTTCCCACTGTCAGCAGTTGGTGAAACTGTTCTCAGGCGAGTGCTGATAGCAGCTGGCGATGGCAGCCTGTGCCCATCCAGGGCTGCTGCATTCCTGTTACCAAAGGTGTATTACAGTTAGCTTCTCTGCTGGCAGGGAAAGATGATGTTTTTTTTCCATTACTGTCAAGGTGCCTATTGCTAAATATTCTTCCCCTCCAGCTGCATTGCCTAACTTCATGTGTAGCCAATTAGCAAGGTCTGAGATCCTCTACTCTGTACTTTGACAGGATTTGGATGATGCAATTGGAAAACACAAGTCTGAGAAGAATGTGGTTTTAGACAGGCTGAAGCCATCCAAGCATTTTGAATAATGCATTGCTGCTGTTTCTAAACTATACAGAATACAAATGGAAATGACCTTTCCTACAAAGCAGCCGAAATAGCCTTGTCCTGTGAGTTACACCTTAGAATTTCTTGAAGTAGTATGTGGAGAGAGGAAAACAGGTGGCTTTCTATACGGAATTAATATTTAAAATGTGGAGTCAGGCTTGCAAAGATTTTGAAATCCTTTCCAAGATTTAACCTAGAGGAGAATTTGTGGTCTTTGTTGTGTATCTGATAGGCTCCTTTAGCTGTGAAGGGCTCTAAGGGAAGGAAATCATCATCGTATCCAGTAAATTATTTCATCAGTCATTAAATTGCTAATCTCCTATAAAGAAAAAGAATAAATATATGTAAATAAAGAATAAATATATAAAGAATAAGAAGAATATAAATAATACATTATATATATTATATATTATATTAGATAATATTGTATTGCTTATAATGTAATTATACTATATATTATATAATATAAATGTATAAAGAGTAAAGACTAAATATATATAACAAATATATATATATATAAAAAGAGTAAATATATACTGGGCTCTGGGTTATCAATTATGTCCTTTGGCACGGAAGTGTTGGGTATCACTGATGTTCAAAAATCTCTTAGCTGTTCATTTTCCATGCTGTTTGGCTACCTTAGTTTAGTTGCTACAGACTAAGCAGAGCAGGCATTTTTCTGTAGCATGCTTTGTTTTTCTAATGCTTTCGTAAGGATTAAAATAATCAGTGGTATTAGGAAACATGGGGAAAATTGCCGACATCAAAAAGCAAACGTTTTGTAAACGCTGGAGGTGAATGTATTCCTTCACATAAGCATTTTCAGTTTGAAGTCACTCCGATTGTGAACTGAAATAGCTGCTCCAGTTTGGCAGGTGGCGCTTCTACATTCTTCTCTCCTGATAAAACATATCGAAGCTAAGTAAAACCTCTGTAAATGTAAAGATCATAGTGAATTTGGCTATTTTGCTGTATGGTGATTTTGCGCTAGATTTCTGGTCTTAGTGTAATCTCTCTCTAGTGACCCTCACAGTTATCTCCTGTATGAGGGCCACTGCCAGCTTCAGCCAGTCCTGTTCTCCAGCCTGTGTTCCCTCATGCCCTGAAAACAGAATTGAACCTTTTGTGGGTATCCTCAGGTGTCGTCAGGTGTTAAGACAGCCTTGCTAAGCCTAGATTCAATATAGGGAAAGCTCTTTTCAGTTTCTTTGAAAAACAAACGATAAAAAAGATTAAAAAGCAAATATAAAGAAAAGAAAGGTATTATGGGTTGGATTTTTTTTCTTTCTTTTTCCCCCAGTAAGTTTCATCCTTGCTAAGGCATTTGGACAGGGCATTTTCCTTCAGTTTTGGAGGTAGCATTGGTTTAGAGGGTCTTTTGTTTGTGTGCTATCTGCTTTATGCTGTGACAATTCTCATTAAGTTTGGGCTGGGGAGGTATTTTGAGAGGAAGAGGTGATTTTCAGACCTAGAATTTGCTACGTTTTCTTTTCACTGTCAGATACTGCTAACTAGTTTTCCAGTTGTACCTGCTTCTTAAGGCTGTTTTAGGACTAAGTTGAGAATACTTTCTCCTTTGTGCTCTAGATTTACTTGTTGTATTAAGATACAATTTAAGAATGCTTTTTTATGCATTATATAGTGATACGTAACAAGGTTATATGTAACTGGAAATAATTTTGCTTTCCTTTCTTAGTAGACCTGTTTGCTTCCTCGCCCCCAGCTCAATGCTGTGCACTGATTAAGGTCTTCAGACTTCAGTAGGGATTTGGTAGGACAACTCTTAGTAGTTGCAAGGGAAAATATGTGATTTCTTGGTAGGGAAAATGAGCATGAATTAACTACTGTTATGCATGATTGCTTTTAGTACCCAAGGTGACTTAGAAAAGGGTACCTCTGGGTTTCTCTGCAGTTCAGACCTCTCTGTAAGTTCTTTACTTCAGTTTGTAGATGGATGCCAATATATTTGTGCTCTAATGGCTTGGGACTTGCTCTTGCTGTGATTCCGCTCTGTTCTTTCCATTGAGGCATTGCAGTTCTTCAGGCCCTGTTGCCATACAAATCACCTACAACAGGTAGCTCCTCCTCTGCAATCTGACTATGGTTCACATATGGTAGAAATGTTATGCTCACAGCTTTTTCTGAAGGAGTGCCTGTCTTCAGTATGCACACCATAGCTTGTCCGCTGTGTAGACACCGTTTCCTAAAACACCTGGCAGCTGATGCATCTTTAAGCTTCCTTCATGAGATTCTGACGGAACTGTGGATGCACCATACCCAACAAAGCTGATAGATAATATGTAGTATTTCAGTCGTAAAGCATATTTTTACTTTGCTTTTCTTTCTGAAGCGGAACAAAAGCAACTCTTGCCGAGCTCTCCTGTGACATAACTTTCTTCTGCAATACCATAATTTATTACAATGGTAAAAATATGACTTTTAAAAATTTGTCTTTATATACTCCAGACCAGCAAGTAATGCCTCTATATTCTTCTCCCCAAATAACACATGATAAAGCTAAATAAAACTGCATCTGTGATAAGACCCTAACAAAATAAAAACTGGAAGGGGAAAAGAATAGTGGTCTGTAATAACCTTTTATAGTTTATCAGCTATAAAAGATTGTGCTGGACATGAATCAGTAGTTTTTCTCACTGGGATTAATACAGTTAAGGAACTTTTCTCTCAGCAATAAATATTCATAATTCCATTTAATACTGATAGGGAACTGTGTACACATACTCTTAGACTAGAATTTTAAAGTAAGTATGAGGAGAAAAGTTGCCACAAACCAAAGCCGTGCAGAGGAAATGAAGAATCTCGTCAACTGCATTGGTCGATCCTAGGGCAAAATTGCTAAGGGTTCCTCTTTATATCTGTAACTTCAGGAGAGCCTGGTGAGTACCAGAATGTGGTGGTGAGGGTGCTGAAAATATCTCCTATTAAAAGATTTTCTGGAGACAGCAATGATTATGCTTTGTAACAGCAAAGCATAATGTGTACTGCCAATCATTCTAAATCTGTAATGGAGAGGAAATCCTTTCTGTCATATGGGATTCATTTTCTTATGTTTTAGGATTTTAAGATTGAAACTTGGCAAAGGTTTACTGTTGTGATAATAGGGGAGATGATTTTTGTTTGATCTGGGATGAGACCAGGAACATGCCTTTGCTGCTTGCACGTTTCCTGTTTTTATCAATGAGACAGAACATAGTACTTAATTATGCCTCCTTCAGAATTTATCATCACAAACACAGTGCCATTTTTATGCAATTTATGGGAAGTTGAATGACAACTGGAAAGAATGCTGTAGTGATCAAGACCGCCTAAAATCCGTTTGCTTTCTCAGTAGGTAGACTTAAACTTGCAGACCTCAGTGAAATACAAATGAGTTTTATTCCTACTTTCCATTGAAATGTGTTTATGGATTAATATTGCAGACCACAGGCCATAGTATTTATTTTCTAAGCACTTCTGTCATGTGAAAATCCTGAAATATCAAGGCAAAAAAGTAATACTAATATTTTATAGTAATAAATAAATACTATAATTTTATAGTAATAAAGCAGTGCTGGAATAAAACTTCCCCTTTGGATTATCTGAAAAACCTATTTGATGCCACCTTGGAAGACGGGAGCATATAATTTTTTTGGACAAAATCTAGCTCTTATATTACCGTGTTGCTATTTTAATGACCCCATGCAGTAATACACCTTTATGAGCTACTGAGTAAACCCTTAGGGGCATAAGAAACTCAATTTCCCAAAATCAAAGATCCCTTCTTTTCCCCTTGGGAGAGGAAAGTGTAAGGCTCCGTTATTAACATTTTGCCTCAGGGCAAGTGGCAACATAATCCCCATCATTTTTACCTCCTGCTGCTCCACTGGGAAAACACAGTCCAGCTGCGTGTGTTTGTGGCTCTTCCTTTCATTTGTGTTTCCTGCTGTGCCTGTGCTATGACAGGGCAGCAGCAGGTGGCATAAATAAAGGAGAAACCTTGCAGAAATACTATAGACAGCTTCTGAGATTTTGAATTTGTCCATGTTTTGGAGCACCGTCATCTCCAGGAGAAAAGAACAGGCTTCATTTTGTCAAAACTCCCTGCTTTCAGCCTAGCAAGGGTAAACTCCCCACCCTTTAGCAGGAAGCAAAAATAAAAGCGATGTTTTTCACTGCTCCTGAGAACAGTTTCTAGACTTAAATGATGTTTGTGTGTTTTCCACTGCTGTTGGGTTTTGAAACTGGTGTAAAATACTATGAGTGAGCATTAAGCCTGTATATTAAATACTTTTCATCTGCTTGTTATCTGTGGAAAGGCTTTAGTGGTTCCTGAAAAGAAAAACTAAAAGAGCTTTCTTAGCTTCAGGTCTTTTGGTGAGTGATTAAAATAGATTCCCATTCTTTTCCAAGGCAAAATGAGTCAGGCTGCCTCATTTACCAAGACCTTCTTGAGGAACATAGCAATTCTGGAAATGCATGGGACCAAAAGGGAGGACTCTGCTCCCATCAGGATGGCAACTGTTTTCTTACATTCCAGGTTCCCAGTGTGAGCTTCCTTTTATCCTCACAGCAGAGAGCTGAGGATGCACCATGCCACTGATAAAGTGCTGTTGAAGAGAATAGTTAGACATTGCTTTTCTTTCTGAATCAGAGCAAAAGCATTTCTTGTTCAGCTATCATAGGACATCTTTAAAGTATTGACTTAATAGAAAGATAAAAATAGGAGTTGTTTGTGTTTTTTTTTTTGGGGGGGGGTGCTGTTTTTGTTGGGTTTTGGCTTTGTTTTGGTTTGTTTTTTTACTTTTATTAGGTACATATTAAATTCATGAGAGGACACTAACAGAAGAGAAGCATTATAATCATGTAAAATTGAATTTTATAGAATACTTTGTGTAATGCTAAATTAGTCTATCTTACTTTAGCTTACTTGATACTTGTCTTTTCCACTTGCTTTTGTGAAACAGTTTTTCTTGTGTTGTAAAATAAGTTGGGACTTTGGTCTTTTATTTAGAACATATTCTCACGTATCATAACAGAATATAAACCAGAAATGAAATATTTCAATACATAAACATTGTATATTTATTGTGTGCAGTTCTGGTGTCCTCAACATAAAAAGGACATAGAACTGTTGGAACAAGTCCAGAGGAGGCCACGAGGATGATCAGGGACTGGAGCACCTCCTGTATGAAGACAGGCTGAGGAAGCTGGGGCTGTTCAGCCTGGAGAAGAGAAGGCTGCGTGGAGACCTCATAGCAGCTTCCAGTATCTGAAGGGGGCCTATAGGGATGCTGGGGAGGGACTCTTCATTAGGGACTGTAGTGACAGGACAAGGGGTAACGGGTTCAAACTTAAACAGGGAAGGTTTAGATTGAATATAAGGAGGAAATTCTTTACTGTTAGGGTGGTGAGGCACTGGAATGGGTTGCCCAGGGAAGCTGTGAATGCTTCATCCCTGGCGGTGTTCAAGGCCAGGTTGGACAGAGCCTTGGGTGAGATGGTTTAGTGTGAGGTGTCCCTGCCCATGGCAGGAGGGTTGGAACTTGATGAACTTAAGGTCCTGTCCAACCCTAACTATTCTGTGATTCGGTGATTTAGACATAAGATTTCAATTTGTTCTGAAAAATGTGGGTTGAAGTATTTACAGTTTTGCTGGAGTTTTCATTGCAAACAGTGTTACTTCACATGTTTCTGTTTGTAACGAGTAATGACAGGAGGTTTTAAGGTCTCCTTCAGTTTGCTCTGCAGAAGAAATAAAGAGTGGATGGGTAATCTATGCATAATTTCCTGACAGAATGCAGAGCTCATATTCATGACCGTGAACACGTCTTTGGGTGGCAACTAGTTACTTGTGCTTTACCAGTGGTAACCATTTGGCTGGAAATTAATAGGAATAAGTGCAAAGCTTGCTAGAAAAAGTGAAGCCATTGAAAATAAATCTAAATATGTGACACAAAAGAAAAAATACGTTGAAGCCAAAAATAACCTATATGAAACTGAGCAATAAATAACTATATGAATCTGAAGAGTATTGAGCACTTCGGTTACTTCAGAAGACTGTACATGTCGCTTAGAGGAGTAGGACTGAAGTGACAACTATTACTTCCAGAAAATATGGCCACAAATGAAGAAAGTGAAGAATGAAGCTGTTGCAGTCTCTTGAATCAGCATGAAACTGCATGGGCATTAACAAAATTGGGTAATAAAAAATTTCTGCTTTGCATCCTACAGAAGGTTGCTCACATTCAGTGAGCAGAGAAGTAGTCTCTTGAATGTGGAGTATAAATAGACTGAGGTTGACGATTTTCAGTGCAATTAGACAAAGAAACTCAAGCATAGAAAATCCTGCATTCCCTACCTGAGCACTCAGAGTAGAAAATTAACAGATTGAATAAGGGGATTTCTCTGGCCTCTCTTCTTCATGGAGTGAGACAAATTATCAATAAACCTAGAGATTCTTAAACTTGGCGTGTGTGGCATACTTCAAAGTGCTTCTGAAAGGCATGTATCAAGAAGTTTCTTTCTAAGCATACAGATAGATAAGGAGAGAGGCTGTGAGCTGCTTCTGTTGCCACTGCAGATGGTATGGTGTGACCAAAATATTTATTGTCTTTAAAAAACACAAGTTTCCAGGAAAGCAGATTCCTGATGTTAGTCTGTATTTTGTAGTGTTTGCTTAGATAATGAATCTATGCACCTAGGGCACCATGCCCAGTGTTGGAGCTCCCAGGTTTAAAGAGAGGCTGAGGTACTAGACCAAGCCCAGCGGTGGGTCACCAAGCTGATCATGGGCCAGAGCACAGGCTGTAGGAGGAGATGCTGCGAGAGCTACGCTTGTTCAATGTGGAGAAGGGAAGGCTGATGGGCATTTAATCAGGCACCTAACAGTGATCATTATATAGAAGACAAAGCCAGACTCTAAAGACCATATAGGCAAAAGAAAAGATGCAATAGCCTCAAGCTGCAGTGTAGAAACAGAACAAAGAGAAATTGTTTCCCCTGTTGTTTTGAAGGTGGTCAAGCACTGCAGCAGGTGCCTAAAAAGGCTGAGGAATTTCCATGCCTGCACATGTTTAATACTTGACTGGTTGAGTCCCTGGGCATCTGATCTACCTCGGACTTGCTTGTTTGGGAGTGCAGCAGATTCCTTTCAACTTGAATTATTTTGTGATTCCATAAATTAAGAATGTTTTCTGATGACTTGTTGGGGTTTTTTTTGTGTTTTTTTTTTTTCCACAATTATTGCCAGGTAATATTAAATTAAACCATCTTCCTCCAACAAACAAAAAGTTAAAATATAGTATTAAAGCAGAATACACTTAGACTCTTCATGAAAATGTAAAAGGAGTGAGAGTAAGAGTGGCTTTTAGGCTCGCTTTGACTCTTCTGAAATATCAAATGTTATTGCAGATAATGAGTTTCTGGAGAATGCAGAACTAATAAAGTTTTAGCAGTATTCAGCCCCGGGGTTATGGTGTCTTAGCTGAAGATCTTCCTCTCCTGTGTCCATATAACTAACCAGCTTTGAGAGCTGAAGCACATATGCACCCTTTCAAAGAACAGCATAGCATCCACTCTTTCCTCTGGCCTTATGCTCATTCTTCTATTACAGTCAATGTTTATATTGGAAACCTGTAACCTCCAGCAGCTGACTGTGAAAAACAAGGTAGATATAATGAACAACAGTGCTTCCTGCTATTCAGAAACAGAATTCGAAATGATCCCTGCTTTGCTTTCTGGCATGTAATAAGAAGGCATATTGACTTGGTATTTGGGGGGTTTTTAATTCTCACTGGGGAGTTTGCAGGGCATGGTAAAAAAGGTAAAATTCACAGACCGGTCTCAGTATCTAATACAGATGTATTTTATTATAAGAAATATATGCATTGTTTATTTCAGATTTGTTATTAAGAATAATTATGAGTCACTTATGCAGAACATTTAAAAGCAGATTCAAGTGCGGCTGTGTTGATGTTCCTTCTGAAGGTCTGATTCTCTAACAGCATTTGATCCTGTCAGCTATTAGTAGCGATGGGACTCAGTTGCATAAACATAATGCCTAGTGCAGTTTTAAACATCCTAAAGTATTCTCTCTGTTCTCCAACTATTCCTCCAGAAGGGCATAGGTATCTCACAAGTCCTGTGCTGTATCTCACCAGCCCTGTGCATACCTCCATGTAGGAGAGCAAGTACACGCAGGAGTAGTACTAAGTGTATTTATGTCATCAGATATATCAGTTAATGTGATTGCACTTCTTGATTTTAAGACCATAGACAGGTTCTACAAGACAGCGGCGTTTTGTTTCTTTCTTGTGGCCTTTCCCAGTTTCTGATGCTGTCTCCCCTTCAAGCTGGACTATATGGAGAAAACCGTAAGGAAAACCACTGTGTACAGATCCAAAGGCTTCAGCCATCCTTCTCAAAACTTAGTTCTTTTCTCTTGCTGCTGCTTGCTAGTTGTCACTGCTTATTTAATTTCTGTGCTTGAACCCCCCAGGAGGGGTGCTTTGCCTCCACGTGCCACATAGGAAGTGGCACCTTCCTTACTGCAGCCTTCCTTAGTGACATCCTGTAGGAGCGGCATCTCTTTTCTCTGTATATGATGCTGTATGTGTACGAGTCTTGTTCCTTAGTCCTGGAGAAAATGAATGAGTACCATGTGAGTCAGGGCAAATAAAGCTCTGCCTGATTTGTCTCTCAGAACTCTGATTTTTTTTTTTTTTTATTATTTATCAGACTTCTGCATTATCCTTTGTTTTGCATCTGTATATTTCCTTCTTATGACTTTGTGTGTGTGTGGTAGAAACTCATTTATTATTTGATATATAATGATGCCTAATAAGAAGTTTCTTCTTTTCTTCTGTATCTCTTAATCACAATAAATACTCTTCCCCGCTACTAGACACAAAAATACGTTAGGAATTAAAACTATCAGCTTTAAAATTCTCTTTGCTGTCCTTTCGTAAAGGTGTTATTAATAGGAAAAGAATTTTCCAATGTTGCATTACTTCTAATCATTACTTCATTACTTCCTATTCCGTATGCACTATGGAATTACATAACTTTCGGTTACAAAGCCATCAGAATTTTTATTATGCAAAATGTTTTTTTTATCCTCATCATTGTGCTAGCTTCTCTGGGAAGTGACATTTTCACTCCACCAGCTGGGACAGAACCCTATTAGTCAGTCAGGGTTACTGGAAGAAATTGGAGAGCTGTAAGCGGAGTTTCTGTGTATCACAGAGAGACAGATTGTACAAGGTGATTTGTTTCTTTGGAGCACTCCATTACATATCCCTGTGTAGAGGGTTTTCTTAGGAACTGATTACTGCTTGCATCTTGTTTGCAGAAAAAGAACGTGTTATCCAGTCCATCTTGTTTTGCTTTATACCCTATTTTAGCCCTTCTTTCCAGATCGCCTGGAACTTCATTAACAACATTTCTTCAACGGTTGAATATCCCTAACTGGAAAGCCTTAAAAAATACTTGGTATTGTTCTGTGTAAATCAAATTCTGGGCTTGAAAACAGATCATGATGTGTAGACTTCCTTAGGTGTGTGTATATTTATTTGCATGTTTGTCTAGGGAGGTTGGACTCGGTTCAGTTATTTTGGCATTCTAAATCAGATTCGGTACTTGTGACAGCACTTTAGAGTGTGAAGTATATACCTACTTATTTGGAAAAAGTCAGTCATGCTGAAGTGGATGGAAATCAATTTAGAAGTGTGGGTGGAAAATGAGGAATGTTCATCCAATATTTTCATGATGAGTTGGAAATAATTCAATTCAGCACAATCATACTTGAAATCTAAACCCATTTAAAACCTATTATTGCAATTGCATCCACTGATGCAACAGAACTAGCGGGATTGATTCTGAAAATATAGATGGAATTTACTAATTTCTGTTTGAAGAAGATTTGTTGGCCACTTGTGCAGGCTGTGTCTTAAATTTAAACATCTGAAGTTTGAATTCCTCATTATGCTTCGGCATTAGTTTCTAGACTTATTATTCCTGGTGCAGAAGAATATAGCAGGTACAGGAATCATCCTATCCCGATAATCTAGTATGATATCAGGACTCAGTTTCACATTGAGATGAAATATGAAAAGATACAACATGATTTGGTTCACCATTGTTTAGATAGTAAGATTGTATTTTATCTCTTTTGACGGTAGCAGAGCGATCAAGGGTTTTTTTGAAAGAAAAAGGTGAAGTATTGGTATATCCTGAAGTTAACAACCTATCCTAAGTAAGTTTCAATGTTCAAAGTGGCCTGGAAGTTTACATTACGTTTTTAGCATCTTCTATTTCATTCCACAGTTACCGTGTTTACTTTCTTGTTGATGGCTCTGGGATGCATCAAGTTTGAAGGCAACTAAATAAAACACGATTTCTGTCTGATATAATCACATGAGTAGAATTTATTGAATGTTTCATGGCTGTTCATTGTTTGAGTGCTAATATAATTCTGAGTTGCCATGGTAGATGTGGAAAAGGCCCAATCTTGCATCAAATTTATGTCATTCAAGATCCCTTAAAAATACCCAGAAAGAACAGCCCCTGCCCTGCAGAGCTTGAAATGTAATCCCCATGTCATGGAAATACTTAGAATTTGGCATGACTATCAGTTTTAACCATCTTCACATTAAGGTAGAATTCTGCTCAAAAGGACAATAGATTTTAAATTGAATGAGGACTGGAAAGGGAAATTGACTTTAAGCCCACTTCAAAGCTGGTCTGATTATGTCACATTTCCATCCTGTAGCTGTTCCAATACCAAATAATGAATAAATGGAGATAGAAAAATAGCAGATAGCTTTTAAATTTTATTAGTTCAGAATCGTTTCAGGTATTTTGTCAACCTTCTCATCACCGCTGATACCTATCAATAAGCTACTTACTTTTAGTTTTATTTCTCCTTATCTTACTTGATCCATACATACTTATTTGTATCTGTATGTGTGGTGTGTGCACATACAGAGGAAATACCATAACAGCAAGAGTTGCACTTTCTGTAGTTCTCTTTATCAATATGTGAACTGGCTTTCTATGAACTGGCTTTCTTCCTTGCTCTGCTGATGACCAGCTGCAAAACTGGTAACTAAAGTGTAACTAAACACATTTATAGTTTCACAGAATGAAGGATATTTACATTTTATTGAACAGGCTGCATACCGTTCATAGCTTGAACTTTGGGTTACTTCAGAATGGAACTTCATGGCCAGTGCAAAGTTTTAAGTATGGATTTCCTCAAGGGTCACATTAATACATACCTAGATTTCCTGGGCTTTGTCATTTTCCTTAATTTCACATGTCGTATACCTCTACAAGCATATTAAGTTTTCCCTGATTTTGACTTGTCTCATGTGCTCTTTGCCTCTGTTCATGTAAGTAATTAAAACCCATAGAAACTGGGTGTTTATGTATACATTTGTATGGTTAAAATTCTCTGCTTATGTGGCTAGAATGGTGTGTGTTTGGAATGTGTTCTTCAGGTATTGCAGCTACATGTTTTTGGAGAATAGTTTGAGCAGCCAAAGCCTGGCAATGTCAAGGATTCTGTTCTCCTCTTCCTCAGGAAGCCCATGGTAAACCCAGAGGCAGTCTTGCCAGATTTTCCCCCATTTCTCATTATGTTTTGTCATGTTTTACTAACACCTCTGGACTCTTGTTCTTAAGCATTGGTACAGCTTACAGTGCTCATCTATGCATGGTTTGGCAGGCCAAAGTGAGCTATTACTAATCTTGTAGCTAATTCTTGTTCAGGGAAATTTTCCAAGTCGGAGATGCCTTCCTCAACAGTAATATTTGCTTTTTCCAATATTCTCTTATTTCAGTTTTATGCTGGGAATACTAAGCCTCAGTACATTTGATGGAGATGGATACACTGAAAATCATTTAATTCCTTCCCCTGCTGCAGTCCACACAGCAAATTCACCTCTGAGCTTCTAGAAGCTATTATAAGGTACCTCTGTCCTCAGACGGCCTTCTGGTCTTGTGAGCTCAAGTTGCTCAGTCTGGGATCCCCAGCAGTTCTTCTTTTCCAAAACATCTAATTTTTGAACTAGCATTTTCCAGGGAAAAACTATTTCAGTGCTAAATTGCTGATCTGCTCTAAACAGCACCAGCAGGAGAGGTCACTCTTGTCAGTTTGGAAGTCTTACTTCACGGCTATAACTGTGGCCCTGTAAGTTCACAAGCATTCATTTATGTGAATTGAATTAACGAGAAAAAACTATATCCTAATGAATATAATGCTTCAAGTAGGGAATAGAGCAACAGAATCCGAGTGCCAGTGATACACATTGAGTATCTACTAAGAGCTTGGCATGTTTAGACTGTTTTAGACTGTTTGGTAATACACTCTTTGGTTGAGAATAAAAGCTGGGATCTGCACAGTGAGGCCTTTTGTGGCATGGAGCTGTCCCCAGGAAAATCTGATCCTCAGTTGGAACTTGTTCTAGTTTTCTTTTTAATACGAATAAAATATACTGTTTTCTCCTAAAGAGAGTTTGGATCTTCACAGCAAATAGGAGTATGAAATATGCCAAAATTGATTTAGTCACTGATACTAGTAGCTGGAAGACAAAGGCCATAAGTCTATTGTTTTGATTATCCTTTCTAATTATAAGAACTATTTTCTAACAGTCACATTTCTGTTTAGAATCATATTTTAAGCAACCTGCCACATTGAAAATCTTTACTATTTTAAATCATGTGTGAATTCCTCCTATGACAGTGTTACCAGCTTAGTCTGGCAGCAGAACTTATCAAAATCCTGTCTCCTCAGCATTGTAAATTTGTTCACAATCTAAAACTTTCTTTTTATTGAATTAACAAATCAATAGCTAAAAGGATCAATGGATTTGGTAGCAGCTGGTTTAATCTCGGCAGAAATGGATTGCTGCCAAATTCCATGTTGCTGTTTGAATTGATTCAGCCAGACATCTTTTGCACAAAAAGACAACTGTGGTGCAAGAAAAGCATTTTGTTTAAAAATTGCATATAAAATTGGTGGTCCTTTGTGCACACGTGTGTGCACCGACATACACATGTACACATACACTACCAGCTTTTTTATTGAAGAGCCCGTAGGAAAGAGAAATTGCTTTATTCAAGACACCATCTAAGTACGTTCTTTTTTCCCAAAGCTGGCACTGCTGTTATAAAACTGGAAAGGGTTTGGGTTTTGGTTCCTTTTTGGTTTGTGGAGGTTTTTTTTCCTCTTCATGTGGTGTTGTTTTTCTGCTCTACATCGCTAAGCATTTGATCTTAGTTTCTGTTTTCTCAGTCGTTCACTATATACATACATAACAGATAATTTTCTCTTTTGTCGCTGAATCCCAAATGAAAGATAGCTAAGTACATAGTAGGCATTTTTAGAATCCTTATCACGCACCATTAGTCACTAATGTACTATAATAATGATCTTGATAATCGCGCTCTCACCTCACAGCACACCTGAGACTCAGATAATACGTTTTCAGATCTTTTTTCTTTTATATAAATTGAATCTCCTTATCAGTATTACATGATGAAAATTCTGCTATTAATGTTGAATGGTGAGCATGTAATGTACCATGTGTAGAACTGTGATTTAGAAGGGCATGAAACATTAGGAATTCCACTGTTTCATGAGGCTAGTCTTTGGCGAAAGGGATAATATAAATGTTCATTGACTTTTGAATGTGTAAGATAGAGTGGACAAGGTCACTTTCTCCAGAGCTGAAAGTTTCCCATATTATTTTCTTTATGTTAGTGACTTGTTTGCTAGTGGGTTTAAAATGTCATAGGTTATAGAACGTCTGTATCCTCTGGGAGAGTATTTCACAGCTGAGTAGGTATCGCTGTCTAACATTTTCTTCTTTCATCTGGGCTACATTTTTTCCTTTGTTTTTCTTTCTTTACCTTTGTACTGTTATTCCACCAACCTGTCACCCACCTTATCCTCACTGATCACCTCTTCTCCGAGATACATGCTCTACAGATTTGGACACTATTATCATCTTCTGGAGTTTGCTGCTTAGCCAAACTCTTCATATTTAGCTATTCTAATCTTTATTAGTTTCTGAGGCACAATACATTCTCCTTAATGGTTGGAACTGGATGATCTTAAGGTCCTTTCCAACCCTAGCTATTCTATGATTCTGTGATTCTATAAATCCAACTACTTAAGCTCTTTCTGGGAAAGAGGCTCTCAGAATGCAGATGTTATTGTAGATAAAGTATCATCAGAACTGTCTGTCAAAGTTCCTCTCAAGGTTGTAGTTGTGAGTTGTGCACTTACCGGGTGATCTTGGTAAAACCTTTAGTTATAAACACAAGCTTGGTTTTCTGTGACTTCTCACACTTCGATTCAGTATCATTGTTTTTTGCCACTTAACAGCAGTCATCTTCAGAATGTTTGTTTCCTCCTTGTTTACCTTAGAGGCATTAGGTTGGATTGAGGTACTCATATTTGGCATCACCAGATGCTCACCTGAACTGCTTGGCTTGTAGTAAAACCTGGAGGGAAATGATTTGTGGTATCATTCAGCCAGGAGAATCTGTAAAAACATCAGTATGCCGGAGAGAAGGAAAGCAGAGAACTTGAACGTGCTTGGAAAGCTGCAAGTCAGGTTTTTTGATGTCCGTGTATTTTGAGTGTAACAGGTTTGTTCATGGGCAGTACGTTTTGTTCATTATTCTAAAACGTAACTTTTTTCTTTAGATGACTTGTCTAGTTGAAAAGATGTCTGACATTAAACCTAAGTTCCATAATGTGCATGATGTTCGGGTCATGTAAATGATTCTTAGAAGCCCAAAAAGTTCTTTTCCACCAGATGTTTGTACGGTCCACTCATTTTCAAGAACAGATTTGGATAGTAAATATTTCTTTTAATGTCAAATCCAGTGTGATACAGTAACTTGTCAGTCAAAGCACTGATTAAAAGTGGGAAGAGAATGTTTAATAAACATTCTTAATTAAAGAATAGGCTGTCCCATAAGAGGCAGATTTAAAAATCAACCAACCAAACAACAAAAACCACCCCAACAGACACTAATCTTAAAGCAGGTAGGATAACTTATGGTTGTCTCTGCCAAATACAAAAGGGCAAATGAAGTTTCTTTTTTCTGTCTTCGCATGACACACAGTGGAGGCCTTCTAGCAGTCTGATGCTGGTCCTTAAGTGGCATCCTTTACCCTCTGCAGCCTTCCAGCGTGCTGTGCCCAAGTAGTATGAGAAGGACAAGGGTTTTTCCCATCCTTTCATCTCCTCCTGGTGGCCTGGTTAGAGTTGGGTCCTGTTCACTCACTGAGCACATCTGGCATTTATTCAAGACATTAAATTCATTAACCTTTCTTCTTTATTTACCTAATTTTGCTTCAGCTGTTTCTGGGACAGAAGTTGGACATGTTGCATGCTTTTTTTCCTTCTCAAAAGGGGAAGTGACACAGGAAATATCTCACACCCTCTCTGCTCTTAAGATTTAGGAAGACTCTTTTTCTCCAACCAACCTGTCCCATGGTGTCTTCCATTCCAGCCTTTCCTCGTTTCTCCCCAGAGCAAGTCTGTTGATCTGAAATGCCAGAGATGAGAGAAAAAACGCATCTTGCTATTAGTGTGTCTTACCTGCACAATCTGAGTCCTTACAAGACTCAAAGTATTTCTGCCTGTTTCCTGTTGAGCCTCCTTAGATCTGAGATCTTCCTGTCAGGAGCTTTCCTTTCTTATTTCTGGATGCTTTCTAAAATCAGCTTTCCCTTTGATCTGTTGACCCTACTTTTATTGTGTCCTGAGGCTCAGTCTGTCTTTGAGATCATAGAAATCTGCATGGGGAAGGCATTACTTCAGCCATGGTATGACCCAGACATTCCTCTTTCAGAGGGAGCGCTGTGCAGTCTAGTTCAGGTCATCAAAAAACCCCATGACAGAGGATAAAGCAATTCTCCATCCATATGGCTGTTTTCAAGGTCTCATCCCTCAACTGGTCTCCTCTGACACTTCTGAGAATTAATTCCTTATTGCTCAAAAATCCTTCCACAAAGAAAAAGATCACAAAAAAGGTTAGGAAGTAGTAATGTCAGTGCTGGCCATCTGGTGCCTGCAAGATGGACCTCAGGGAATGGTCCTTCTGTTACTTACCTTCCAGCCATGTAACCACGAGCCTCTTCCTAGAGTTATAGCTGACCTCAGAGAAAAGAGATTTCATAACTTTTCACTTCTGTGCTTATATAATTTTCCCCAGATATTTCTAATCATGTAGCAGCAAAGAAATTATCTGGTCTTTGCATGTCTCTTTTCTCCATAGCCAAAAGGGTCAAGCCCCCTGTTTCTCTGCTGTCCAGGTATTTTGAGCATTTCCTTGATTTCAGATCAAATGTCAGAATCCCCTCCAAAAGGCCTCTGTACTCTGATGAGCCAAACTGGTAGACTGACCCAACTCAGCTAAATTTAGAGAATAAAGCACAATTGTTGGGCTGACCCTGGAAACACAGCAGACAGTTATGTAGCACAAAGCTAGTTCCTAAAGGCTGTTGGATTTGTCTCTGTCCGTTCCTGAATTTCTTTTCCTGTTCTTTCTTGTCCTTTCTAATTTTGGCAGTAGCAAGTTAAACCAGCTCGATGATTGGACTGTGCTAGAATTGGGCCCCATGAGATGGCAGAGTAAGACAGTATGTCCTTTATTTTTCCTGCTGCTTGTATATCAGCAGTTACCACAGTTTTACCTTACAGACATATCTACTGTCTCAATTCCTCTGCTTTTGAAGAGTCAAAGATGCATTAGGAGGACTTAATTCTGATTTCAAGGCTGACATTTTAAATGTCACTTTACACCATCTTTGCATGAAGATACATCTCATAGCTTGCATTGAGCAGCGTGGGCACAGAAAACCTCTGTCTAAGCTACTGACAAGTGAGCAGATGTCAGAGACTTCTGATGTTGAGCAAGTTGGGTTGATAAGAGTGTATGCACGTTTTTAATAAAGAGTATGAAAGCATCCCGAAACCCCTGGACATCTCCCGGGTTTCCCAAAGATTAAAAAAGAGTACCTTTCCCTGAGAGTCCTAGGCCTTTTTGTGATAGAACTTAGAGGTCTCACTCAGAAATTACGAGCTCCGTTGCTTTGGGAATTTTGACCCACTTCTAACCATCTCCCTTCATGACAGTGTGCTGAGAAACAATTATTCTCTTCACTTCCTCTTGTGTTTCCTTCAACTCCTTCATTTCCTGGGGACTAGTTGTCATGGTAATATTTTATGAGGCTAGGCTGGATCCTGGCCATTGGTACTATAGAAAAGGCATGACTCAGTTTACATCTAAGCTACCTACCTGGCCTAGTCTTCCTACCCCTTTTCTGCTGCGACTTTCCTCTGGCAATAAAACTTTGCTCTTTCAGCTCTCGGTGTTTCCAGGAAGTTACTTTCTCTTTTTCCTTTTTTATTTTTTTCCCCCTTTCTTATTTTTTTTTGTTCCTCAAATGAAAGAGATCTTAACTGTGATTGTTTTCTAATGCTGTTGGGAATTACATAGGATTGACACTTGTCTTCAGAAAGCCGAATGCCTGTATGTGCAGGTTCATGATGATGAGAGTAATTGCAACACGATTATAGCAGAAGTGGTTGGGCTTGCACACAGTCACATTGTGATTGCAGCTTTCTCGTAGAAAGCTATGTATATTTTAGTCTATTAACATTTTCAGAACATATTCCCACCTCTTCCAGCAAAACTTTTGTGGATGAAATGGGCTAGATCTCTTACCATGCTTTGGCAGGTAACTGCTGTCTGGCTTGCAGCTCTGTGGAGAGCGTGTAGAGCTCCATTTAACTTGCTTTCAGTCTTCAATTCCTCTTTATTAGTTTGACCTTAGAATACACCAGAATTTGGGGGTTAGGGATGCCCACGACATGAATGTCCATATGAACAACAAATGCTGAGGCACTTCCAGTGACTTATGCATTGTATTCCCTTCCTTGATTCCCTCCACAATAAGTTAACCATGTTCTGGGGAGAGGCAGCGCATGGTGTGTTTCCTTCACCTCGTTGTTCAAATTGTCATTACTAGCACCTAGCAATTCTCTTCCCTCACCCCAATCCATCATAATATTTCAGTGGGATGGAGAGTGGCAGGCAGTAAAATGTCTCCTGGAATATAAATAGGCTCCTAATTTGTTTTTCTCTAAGCCATTATTTCTTGTGCGATGGTCTTCTCCCAGGTGTTTAAAGCCTGTCAATCACTTGTTGCAGGCACTTGTTTCCCAAGTTGTGGTATCTCTGGACCTGGCAGTAACAAAGTGGAACAGCCAGCAGCTGTAATGCTATGTTAAACCCAAGCGAAATGCATAGCTTGTCACAAACAAAATCTGAAACACAAACTGCATTACCAGAAGGTCAAAGTGTTGCTCACTAGGACGTAGTTCAGTTCCCTGGATGTTCATGAAAGAGTGCTCTGAACTCTCCTGATCACTGGTGGAAAATTATGTGCTGTGAGACACTGACTGATAGAATAGGGATGTCTGTGCTTTCTGTGCCACAGAAGAGTATGTGGGGACAGTAACAAGAACTTCTGTGCTCCAGTGCTGCCTCTGTATGCATCACAGATACTTGCCTCATAGACATGTTTCTCTGCAACTGTTGCTGAAGCTTACATTTACTATTTGCTCATGTCCTGGAGGCCGACAGAACAAACTCACTGGCTGGTTGTGTTCCAGGTAATCAGCTTTGTCCAAGCGGGATTGGTTAGTTCTGCTTCGTTTGTAAGCAGGTCTCAGAAGAAACTTTTTTACAACATGAGAGCACTCAGCAAGCCACCAATGCTCATGCACTGAATTCAGTCATAGGGGATTTTGTGATACCGCTGACTACCGGATTATTAAATTGAGATGGGCAAAACTGGGCTGGAGTGCCTAAAAATAAAAAAATAAAAAACCAACTAGGTCATGTGAGAATAAATAAAAAATAAATAAAAACATCATGTTGCATACAGTGAAGAAAACTGAAATAAATTAGGCTAGTTGATAATTTACCATAGTCAATTTAGTTTGGCCATTTTCTCAGCAGAGCCCAGTTAATTTTCTTCGTGGTGCTTACATGAAGTGTCCAGGTTTTTGCCTGTACTGACAACACCAAATTATCTCTCTCTTGACTGTTTCCACTGTCCTTTAACGCAGAAGACTCCATCTACTGGACTCTCCTCCCTGACCATGAATGCCTTAACCTCAGGATGCATCTTCTGCAAGTTCACAGTAAATTCACAGTAATTTACCACATTAGTGAAAACAGCTTCTAGTCTGTATTAGCAGGTTTCAAAATAGTTGCAAAACTAAGGGTTACGGTTAGCTGAGGGTTAGGTGTGATGTATTATTATATCTTTGATATTAGTTATGTTTCTTATTTGATATATACTGTATCACCGTCTGAACAGGCCTCCTCTGTGATTCAGCAGCAGTGCATATTACATAAATATAACTGTTCCATTAATTGTCTCATAAAAAAGGAAATGCTGGTAGCTGCTAGGTTTTTTTTTTCCAGTTAGAAGTACTAACCAATTCTGTTTCTTTCTATTCTACCTGCTCTACTCTGTGCAAAGTCTACAGTCAGTAAAACACCGTTTTTTTTCTGTAGCATCTTTTTGCCTTTGAAGCCCAAGAGAAGCCATCAGTCATGTGTTTGGGTCAGTTCTATTTCTGTGTGCTTTGTTTGAACTTAATGTGGCAAAGAAGTAGAGAAAAAAAATAAGTAAATCCACATTCCTTGAACGTGGGAGATGAATGAAATCCTTGAATTCCTTGAATGGCCTGAGTGTAAGTAAGATAGAAGCACATTGCATCTGAAATAGTGTTCAATTTGTTATAACATCCTAGCCACTGCACTGCTAACATTGAGCATGGTGATACAATTGCCAGATTTGCCCTGCCCCTAGAAGGGTGCTATTACATGCTAGCCATAGCAGTTTCATTCTGTGTTTCTGGTTAGTGCATTCAAGGCCTTCCTGGCAGGAAGGAGTTCATCATTTTAGCTAAAATCACTCACTTCCGCAGTGAGTTGTTCGGTATTAAGTAATAAAGGATGTCTTTCATAAAATATACTATTTAATAAAACAAAACCCAGCACTAAATTACCTAAAACTGTGTCCAAATAATAATTAGGAAGCATCAGCCACTCCTGTGAAACTGATTATTAGCTCTCCATCATTGCTTTGAATGTGTGGGCATCTTATTCTTTACTTCAACAATGTGCCAACTGCAGGCTGTGCTAAAATGCATAACCAGCCGTTGCAACAGCTTGTCTGGCTGGCTGCACATAAATTGCAGTAATTCCAGCTGTTTTCCCACTCCACTGTGTGTCAAACACCTCATTTTTTTGCTTCTGTATGTTTTATACAAAAGGTGAGAGACTGATGATACTGTTAGTGGTCACTGAAATGTATTTGTAGGCAAACAGATATCCCTGCCTTGGGGATTTCAGAGTTCTCCCTTATCTATGCAGAGGATAACACAAAAAAGAAGTCTCTCTTCATTGTTTTTTTATGGTTTAAGGGGTGGCTTTAGAAATCTGGGCAGTTGTGTCTCTGTAGACTAAAGGAGCCTTGAAGGGAGTTAGTGTTGTTTATGGTGTGAAGAACGTTCCTTCTTTATAGCTTTTTCTGAAAAGTCAAGTTAGTTTTTGAATTCTAGCACTTGGCTGCTGGCTATGAGAATGGATAATCCAAGAATCCTGATGGTTTCGCACGTTAGCCTCAGCAGTGGTGCCATGTCTGCCCAGCCTGCCTCCCAGGCTCCTTGACAGTTATTGAAGAGGGTGGGTAAGGCGCTGTTTACATCTTTTACCTCTCTCAGGTACATTTGCAGGCTAAATCACATTGTCCTGAGCAGTGCTCTCATCTTCATGGCTACAATACTGTATTGTGTCAAGGTGAGCTCTTAGTAATCCAGATGAGGTCTCTTACTCCTTGCTGGAGGCAAGTTATGACTGCTACATGTGGGGACTCAGAGACAGTATATCTGTCTTTCCCCAGTGTCCTGTAGTGTTGATGCACCTGATGAGCATTAGCATCAAGGATAGGAAGGTGTTTGCAGTTGTAGTGCAATATCAGCACAGCCTGACCCTCCCATTTTTCACAAACACCACAGGCATCCTTTCCTCTGCCTTGCTGCAGCAGTGATAGCTGACAGGGACTCTTTTCTAACAGCTCTTGCAGAAACCTTTTCCTTTTGAATTGAGAATTGGAGTTTAAGTTCCTCTTGGCTTTGACTTCGACCAGATGAGGTGGAAGTGGTTCTGATTTGTGAGTTCTTGTAGGCTCCTCCTCATGAAAACATGCAATTTGGCTTCTCAACTAACCTGTTGGGACACCTTTCAAAATACAGCTCTTGGTTCAGCCTGTTGGGGTGGGATGCTGAAAGCAGTGCCAGCAACACAAGTAAGAGTACGAGGGAACACAAATATTGCTAAGGTGGCTTAGCTTGCGTGACCAGGATGGACTTTTGGAATTTGCATTAATGTTTAGGATTAATTTTTTCCTAACCCTCACGCTCAGCACTTCAGTGGAAAGGCTGACGTTACAATCTGGAAGCTGATATTGCTGAGTTTGATTAGATTATAGGGAAAGGAGATTTTTCATCTTCCCACACCTCTTGCCAATTAAGATTAAGAGTCTCATGGTTGATTCAGATCTCGTTTCTAAGATTGGACGTACTTCAGTTTTGCATTAGAAAGGAGTGTACAGAGAAGCAGCTGTAATATTATGGGTGAAATTTTAAAGACTTGATTGTGATTATGAAGGAGATACTAGAAGCGTTATGAAGCTTAACACTCTATGTACCACAGAGTTTGCTTCCAGTTTTATGTTTCAGCAGTATTAAAGTACAGTAACTCACAGGCATCCCCTTTGTGTTGGCTTTTGTTCTGTTCTTATGCTTCTTGATTGCCTTGTTGAGTGTTTTTTCTGTCTGTATCTCATTGTTTCCTCAAAATACTACCAAAAGTGACTGGGAATGTAACTGACAGGCCTTTTTCTGTGATGTTTGTGTGCCTTGAAAGTTTAGCTGTGCTATATAAAAGAGACTGATTAGGATACATTCTGCAAGTGCAGTATTTATAATAGATAACGGAAAAAAAAGGGGGAGGAGGATGCATAGAGCTTGTGATTAATCCCTATTTATTATAAGTGTTGTAAACTTGTAGCATGAGTTGACATCGAACATAATATCCGAGATGTTGTGTATGTTTTCCAAGACCAATGCAACCTGTGAATGAAATTACCTGTAACTGCAGTCTTGTTCCTTTCTTAATCAGACTGCCAGTCAAATTCCTCTCTGTCACTTGTGGTAGATTAGAAATGTGTACATGCAGATTTATAACTGAGATGAGACTGCTAATACTAATTTCCATTTTTGACCCAAGATGCTGCTTCCTTTGACCCGTAACTTATTCTTCGATTTAAGAATTGCAAATCTAATATGAATAGGTGGATTTTTATTTACTGTCCTTAGGTAATGTAAGAGAATATTCTCATTTTAATAAATGTTTGCATTTCATAACAGAACCAGTTATTGCATAAATGGCAGAATGCATCATCAAATGGAAAGATCTCCCTTTTGTTCTTTGGTTTTCCTGAGTTTTCAGGTGAATTCTGTTCCCTATCTGTTATATGTGTGGCATAATGAAAACTACAGTCTCATCCAGAGCTCCGCATACTGTAGCTTGCAGATTCAGCCTGTGATGCAGTGAGAGATCAAAGTATCATCTATTTCATACTTCCCAGGGAACAAAGCACTTATTCTCTTTTGACTTTCCGAGCACCTGACCAAGATGTACACATGCTTTCACTGAGTAATCATATATATTTTTTGGTACAAAAGGAGAGAGAGCAGCTGCTGTTTTGTAGGAGTTTTCCAGATTGGGAACTTGGAGTCCTAGCCTTAAACAGCCCTGATAATAATTCATACTAAGGTAGAATACAGCTAGAAGAAGTTGAAAGGCAGAAAAGGCATAAGATAATATTTTGAAACAAAGCCACAGGAAGACTTAAATCCCAAATACAGTGAATGCATTTTTTTTATAATGTATCCATTAAAAAAATTCAGTAGGGAATATATATGTGGTATTATGGCCTGATACTCATAAAACCAGAATGAGTTGAGGAGGAAAGCAGATTCTGGAATAATTGTGGAAGGAAAGGCCACGAAAACCAGCTTAGGAGGTGAGTAAGATCACCATGGTAGACAAGAAGAATTTCACATTCTTAGAATGAAACCAGCAAGGAAGTGAATAAAGGAAGTGATCCGTGATTTCACTCTAAAATACATGATATTTGAAATAGATCTGGAAATCGCTAAGCAAAGACAGAACTTATTTATTGTGCAGGAATACAGAGTAGATGATCATAATAATCATTACATATGAGAATATGGTGTGAATACGGTGTAATTAAAATAATTAAGTTATAACTAGTCTAAATGCTGAAAAGGGTGACATTATGTGACGTGCACATTTGTGATTTAAATGTTAACTGCAAATGTAGATAAGTAAGAAATGTAGATAAGTGTCACTTACAGAATTGTGGCTGAGCTTGTTATCAGAGATGTTTGTCCATCTCCAGTTTTCTCTCCAAAAATGAGTCTATTAAATAAAACCAGTGTAATATCAAAGAAAGATGCCAAATGGAACAGTCAGTTGATAGTATTTTGATAAATACAGATCACTGAGTTTTATAGCTCGAAATACTGAGCAATGATAAGAGATCTCATCTACTATCAGAATTGTAGACCCTGACCTTTGCCTCCCAGTCATTTTGTTCACAGTATGATAAACCTGAGTACAAGAGGGGGAGAAAAAAAGGTGAAAATTGGCCACATACAAGCAATCTGTCATCCCCATTGCGAAATAAATGTAATGCTAACTGCTGCAAGGCTAAGGCACAACCAGGGTCCCACAGTTTGGTGAGTGTGTGGTAGTTTTCTCGCTTCCTGTCATATGTCTGCACCCCAGTTTGAGTAGCCAGTATTTACTCCAAAACTAATTGTCCTGCATGCTTCTTAATGAATTTCTTCAAAAGCTTAAATGGAGATAATCTTCAGTAGAATTATATTCACAATCTGATGAGAATTGGGGTTGCAGCATGAGTAGTTTTCAGTGATGTAGACTACGTAATCCTTATTTTGAACTTTCTTTTGGTTCAGGGATTATTCCAGATAACACTGATCATCTGTTAAATGTCTTAAAATCTATATTTAGAATTTGTTTCAAGGTGTTTTTTTTTTAAATGTATGATTGCCCTGAAATGTTACCAACAGCACATTGGGGATTACAAAATGTACACGTTTTGTTTTCAGAATTAAAACTGTCA
The DNA here is from genome assembly GCF_034315485.1 of Pezoporus occidentalis. Lineage (NCBI taxonomy): Eukaryota > Metazoa > Chordata > Aves > Psittaciformes > Psittacidae > Pezoporus > Pezoporus occidentalis. The sequence goes on from NW_026914502.1 coordinate 5,025,860, forward strand.
TGTGAATTTATGTATTTAAAAATAGCAGGATGCCGTAGTTACACAATCATATTTGATCGATGCCAGTAACTTTAAAAAGAGTCTTTAAGCTAAACAATCTCTACTTACAGTCTGTATTAAAAGGTCAATTTTATGCCAGATCCCTGTCTGATTGTTTGTTTGCAGCTGTGGAAAAGTGTCAAAGTGAAAAAAAAACAGTTAAAAGGATTAAAAAAAAGTAAATTCGGTTGCAGGCTGACCTGTTGGTGCTGGTTACTGTTCTGTGGTGTGACTGGCCTGTGACTCGTGAGGGCATATAGTCAGGAAAGTTAGGTGGATGACCTTGTCTCTGCAAAGGGTTGTTAGACAGCCTTGAATAACTCACACTGACCTCTCTTAAGCGTAAGGTTTTGGTGGGGATGATGATTTTTACTTCCCTTGAAAGCACTTAACACTGTAGTGTGCATTCAGTATGGTTGAAAACTAGAAATAAGCTACTCTGGTACTTCTGCAGACCTGGGGGACATTCAGATTTTATGCAGACTAAGTATGTTTTTATAGTAATACTTACCTTTGTTCTTATGTCCAAATTTCACTGTTGATCTCAGAAGCTTTATTGGAGGGAGTATTTTTCACATCAACCTTGTTATTGAGAATTCATATTAAATTCATTTTTCATCTCTGTGAGATTCCTGTGAAATACCTTAGGAGGTTCAGTAGAATTACTTAATTCTGATACTTGTCATTAATCATGTGAAATATTCTAGGCACAAGGATTGAAGATATATCCCACATAGCTACTTCAGTGAAACACAAATTACAAACCTTATTCTGCTAAAGGGCACCTTCATGATTTCTGTTTTATTAAAACGGGGTCGGGTTTGCATCACCAAAGGATTTAGTTATTCCTGTCTTATAAAGCTAATAGTCATGTCTGAGACAGTATTCAGAGTTATCCTTTGGGTTACCAAGGCATTGGCTATATATTGTAATTCATGTAAATCCAAATGCAGCAGTGGTGATGGGCTTGGAGATGTTGGCTGTGTTTGGTTATGAAATAAAAACATACGAGAATGTTGATGTGAGCACTAGTGGGCAATTTGTCTGCTAACATCTGTCCATTTCATTTAGGAAATATAAATATATGAGGTATATATACACACTTATGTTTTTATTTAACCAGGAATAACAAAGAAGAAATGCATACCTGTACAGATCACTCAAATATGTGCTTGAGCTGGCAAAGACTTATTAAACAAAAGTTTGATTTTGATTATTTCTTCTGTTGTTACTGTTCATCAGTCTAGACTTTCTACACTGTTCTTTGCCATTGCATATAATGCTGCTAATAATTCTTTAAGTGCTTTATGCTAAGATAAAACTTTAAAGCACACAGTTTTATTTTGTTTCAATGAATGACTATTTCTACCAGAACAGTTTAGTCTTGTTTGCTTCTTGTTTGCTAGTTTGCACTAGGTTGCAGTTCTTATATAAATCTAAGGCTTCACATAAACATTCTATATTCACTATAAAGGCTTCACAGAAACATTCTATTCACTATTCTGTAGTCGGTATTCCTGCTGTAGAGAAAGCAACATGCAGTATATTGAGTGGTGATGGTTATGAATGTATCTGTGCATATGTAAAGACAAATTGGTAATTGTTATAATTTGGGGCTAGTGCTGCAAGTGGATCTTCATGTATCCTAGGAAAAGGGAAAGGAAAAAGAGTTTGATTGGACTAATTACAGAATTTTGTGTGTTGCTTCCATGGTAAAATTGGCTGGAACTAAGACACAGGAAAACTAATTGCTACTGAGGTGAGCTATAGGTGAACATAGTTGCTCTGACCCTGATCATTAGCTGTAATTAAGAAACACTTTTGTGAAAGATTGACAGTAATATTTGATAACACAAAAATAAAGACCTTTTGTGCCCAGATGAATGGCAGTTTGGCCAGTGACGTGTCTGGGAGCAGAATCTGCTTGGGTAGTAAATAGAATCATAGAATAGTTAGGGTTGGAAAGGACCATAAGATCATCTAGTTTCAATCCCCCTGGGTGAGAGATACCTCACACTAAACCATGGCACCCAAGACTCTGTCCAACCTGGCCTTGAACACTGCCAGGGATGGAGCATTCACAACTTCCCTGGGCAACCCATTCCAGTGCTTCACCACCCTTACAGGAAAGAATTTCTTCCTTATATCCAATCTAAACTTCCTCTGTTTAAGTTTAAACCCATTACCCCTTGTCCTGTCACTACAGTCCCAATTGAAGAGTCCCTCCCCAGCATCCCTATAGGCCCCCTTCAGATACTGGAAGGGTGCTAATAATTGAATATTAAATAAATAAATCAAATATATTTAAATAATTAAATATTAAATAAATTAATAAAAAGCCCCAAAACCAACCCCCAAAACCCAGAAATAAAACAAAACCTGCAGTTCTTTTAGTCTAAAGTATCACCTGCTTGTACCCAATATGGGCAAAAACTGGACATTTCAAAGGATGGAGAAATTCTGTAGTATAATGTACGGACTGCAAGTTGGTGAACTTCCTTAAAATCATTTTAAATGCTACATTAACAGCCACAGCGGTGATCAGTGTTTGAATATTGTGTATGTTGCTGACGTTAAGTGTGACTTCATTCCGAAGTACCACATTTGTTACTCCGTGTCTTACAATAATGATAGAATAAAATTACAAAGTATTTAGTACAGTAATGTAGAAGATACAAAGATGTGTTTGAAATAATTCTGAATAACCAAGAAGATTGTTTTCCTGTGAGCTTCGGAGCGCTCAGAGATAATACAGAAGAAAATGGTATTTGGTTCCCACAGAAGCATGAGCACTCCATTCTCACTGTTACTGACTTTGGTAAATCAGAGCTGAAATAGTTTGGGAGTCACTAATCATGTTTGGTGTGTTTGAAAATTTAGCTTGTGAGTTTTCCTGTGAAGACATCAAAAGGATTCAGTTTTGAAGACCAAATGCCCAGATTCATATGAAGATTTCAATGTTTTTTACATTAGAAATTGCACACCTGTACAACTACCTGTTTCTAGTCACATATTCTTACCATATACTTAATATTCATGTAATATTGCATGTTTCTATGCTTACAGTGATTTCTCCTTTGTGCACAAATTCCTGACTCGTACATGCAATTTAAGCAGGGGCTTAAACGAATTGTACATACAGACCCATATTTGAATGTGCAGTCCTTGTAACCGTATTTAAAAATATAATCATATTTTTAAGCCTTTCCTTTTAAAAATTGGATTATATATAGTAGGTTATATTGTATTCTCATTGCTGTGATTTCTTGCTAATTATAGTAGTGTAAAAGAGGCAGTTACACAGAGAAGAAGAAAAAATTGTTGTTGTATAGCTTTAGCTGATCTATGATAAAAGCAATTGGTCTCAGGAAAGTTGTGAAACCAAAAAATGAGCACTGAGATCTTAAATCATTAAAAACTACAGCCTTATAATAAGGCCATAACAAGAAATGGTATCCGTGTAAATAGTGACTGTACTGTTCTTCAGTTTTTTATGTTTAATAACTGCCTGTAAGAACATTACATTTCTTCAAGGTATGTCTTCTCTAGAAAGCTGTTCTACAGTTTATAATAAAGTAGTAAGTCATGTCAGACAGAGCTTTAGTAGGCTTTCAGTGTAAGCCTCAAGTGTGTTCAGAGGCATGAAGCCAAGTGCCATTAATTATTTGAGAAGTGTGCTGGTAACTTACTGTTCTTAGAATCATAGAATCATAGAATCGTCAGGGTTGGAAAGGACCTTAAGATCATCCAGTTCCAACCCCCCTGCCGTGGGCAGGGACACCTTATGCTAAATCATATCACCCAAGGCCTCGTCCAACCTGGCCTTGAACACTGCCAGGGATGGAGCATTCACAGCCTCCCTGGGCAGCAGACTCAGAAAAATTGCTTCTGAAAAAAAGCACCTGCAAAACGAATGAAATAATTGCTATCATAGAAATTAATTAACCCAAGCTAGCCAGTTAATTTCTAATGGACAGAGAGAAGCGCATCTGCAGATTCAAATGGTCTGGTTTTATACACGGAAAAGAGAAATCCATGATGAAATACCTATCGTACATACAAAGTGGAAAACAGAAAGGTTTCTTGTACTGGGCGGGATGGGACCCCAGAATTGGGGCAAAGGATAAGAGATAAGATATAAATATCATTTTATAGTAGCAGTACAAGGGACAGAGATAAGAATCGCATGTATATGGTAGCATTTGGTAAAGGATATCATAAGATCAACGCTGCTCTGTAACAACAATTTTTGCACATATATCTTGTAAGAAAGCACTTTAAATTTTGGACATGTATCTGATAGGAAGCACCTAGAATCTTTCTCATAGTAGGAAGTATTTTTCTAGCATTTAGTTATGCTCTGATCAAGATCTGATGATTTTATAGCTGTTATTACCACACTCAGAGAGCTCTTTTTTAGCATCCAGTAGAGAAAATTAGTTTTGGAAATCAGCACCACACTGGTCGCTTTCTGAACTTATTTATGATGCTTTGGAACACCTTACAAACAGTAGAACAGTCAGTTGCTCAAGCTAGACCACAAAGCTAGCCATGCAACTGTGAATTCAGAGATTCATCTTTTTACAATTGTTACGACAATAGAAGTCTAAAAAGGAAGAAAAAGAGAAAGCCCTGTCTTAAATGGGCCTGAACATTCAGCCCCTATGCTAGCACCAGCTTTACAGGCAGTGGTCTGCTGTGTGTTTGCATTCATTGAGAGCATGAAAGATAAAAGAATGAGCACCTCCTTATAGAAATGCTGCTTTCACTTCTATGACACAGAGATAGATAATGTGTAAAAGGAATCGGCCACAAAACACATCTGATTTCTGCAGACCAGTTTTTCCTCTTGCAGAAAGAAATATTTGATACAGTCTGATACCTTTATGCAGTGTTTTTTGGTAAGGTAGGTAGGAGTCCTCAACTGTGCTTAGGAATGTAAATGATGCTATGAAAACAGAAGCCTTCAAGGCTTTCAAGTTGGATACTAATGCCTCTTGAAAGGCATACGGAGAGATTCCAGAAACACAGATTTCTTGCGCAGGTATGATCAATAACATTTCTTACTGCTGTTTTTCAGACTTCTTTTGTAGCATTCCACTGCAGTGTTGAGAAACTTATCATACTCCTACCTTATCCCTTACGCCTAAAAGCCTTTCCAGCTACAACTGTAGCTTCACCACTATTTCAGCTTTCCTTTATGAAAAGCAACTTGATATGCTGAATTGCTCCCAGCAACGTTAACTACTCCCTATGTGCATTAATGCTATGATGTCCTTCATCTAACGGATTTTCTGGATTTCCATATAGCTTTAGTCTGAGGACAACAGCAGCCACAGTTTCTTTCTTTTATTTTTGGAAGCGGTAAAGAAACCTACAGAAGAATGCGATCTCCTCAAAAATGCAAGGAGGGGTGTGCCAGTGCAACATTGCATCACGCAGGAGTAGATGTGCTCCACTCACAGTGCACAAGTTCTTCCATTTGGCCTTGTCTTGTGCATCTACAAATGCTAAGCACGCTAAATAGAAGTTATTAAAGTTTACCTGGAGATTCAAGCATTCTCTCTGCTATTCTGACATGTGCCAGGGAGCTTTCTTGATTAGTGCTGGCTACTTAAATATGCTCCTCCGTTTTGGTTCTTTGTGTTACGAGTTCCCAAATAAGCCAGGGCAGATAAGTGGAGGAATACTCCTATCCTAGACATACGGAGAAGATGGTGGAGTGTTGACTATTACAGCTGATAATCTAGTGTTTCGGTTTTCAGGATTTGCATAGGTGCAGAATGCTCCTTGGCATTGCCATTATTCCAGGTCACTCAGGTACCAGCTTTTTACTGGTCAGGATTGAAGGAATGAAGATAGTATTTTCTTAAAAATAAAGCTCTTCAATAATGAAACAATGATGACAAAGTTCAAAACGTATTATTAAGATTATACCTTGAAATGAAGAGGTTTTACAGCTACTGTGGACATGTCTTGTGACTCGGAGTAACTTCTGCCATTTACTCCAGTGCTGCATTACCTTGAAGTGTTCTCAAGATTATGTTTCTCCTGCTTTACCAGTTAAAGTTAGTTGCTGGAGATGGCTGCTTGGAGATGCAGTGATCTTCTCCTTCATTCTTTTCCTACAGACCTTCTCGATCCCAGGAGGATGCACTAGTATACTGCAGGAAATTAATTCACTTCTTTTTCCCTTTTTGCAGGGATTGTTTTCCCTGCTTTTTCACTGCTGTCACATTCCTTCATTACCATTTCTATTGTGTGCCTTAATTAGCTTGACTGATTTCCTTTGTTCACTATTTTCCTGAAACACAGTGATTTCCTTTAAAAATTATGCAGTGTAGAAAATAGTATTTATACTATCTCTGTTAAAGATTAACGAAGGCTGTCTAATTGTGTGCTTTCTATGGGGTCTATCCATAAAATATCAACATAAATAAAAGACTGATTTGAGTATGGAGCCATGCATTTGAGTATGCATAGTTCCCACCTCAAACAATTTATTAGACTGCAGGGATCCCCACAGCAGAGTCAGCAGCACAAAGTGGCAGAAAAATAGTTGCTTGCCTCTTCAGGGGGGTGCATCCTGTTATTTTTATCTCCCTTCTTCCATCACTAATAAGGTACCACTTTTTTCCAGCCGTTTTTGTCACTTGCCATTTCTGTGAGACATCTTGACTTTTTGTTCTTCCGAAGTCCACAGATATAGCCAAATGTAAGTGTATTTTTATTCTCTGGCTAATAAGAGCCTGCCTATGTATAATTGGTACTTTGCACATTGTTGAGACAACTTGAAGACGCTGTGCCAGGTGAGCATCTTCCAGCATCAGTGTCGCTGTCAGAAACTGCTGACAGAAATCAACAATAGCTATGGAAACTAGGGTCTAGATTCTACTTTTAACACCTTTACCAGTTCACAAGAGGCCTTGATAGCCGCATACAGTACATTTGTGTGAGGTGTCCCTGCCCATGGCAGAGGGGTTGGAACTAGGTGATCTTAAGGTCCTTTCCAACCCTAACTGTTCTATGATTCTATGAATTGTAGTACATTTAAGCACAGAAGTTTTCATTGTGTGAAGGAATTGGAGATCATTGCCATTATAGTGACCCAGGTTTGCTAGTCATGCTTGAAAATTCTGAGCCTAAGTTTGCAAAGGCCATGTGTGCTTTATTTAATGCTGGTTTCTTATATTAATGCCAGTAACACACTGCTGCAGTAATGTGAATGTCTAACTGCAGCCTCTGTGCAGTTAAAAACTGGAGTCTTCCCATTCTAGTAGCTTCTGGTTTTTACCTAGGCAACCTCTTTATTGACTCAGATGCCAGAAACAAATATATTTCTCCTAAATCACATCTTCACTAGTCAGAGGATAATCACTAATTTCTTCCAAACCTATTTAAGTGGCATGAAAGCTTTTGTTTAGGTTTTATCTCAAGTTTGGTTTTCACTGTCAGAGCTTATACAGACATACACAAAAGGACATAATGAAATGAGACTGTACTGTCACCTCTGGGACCCCTTTTAGCAAGGTGTACCTGAGCTAGACACACAAAATAAGTAGCGGTAAGTTGCAATATAGAAACTTTCTCAAATAAAAATAGGTGTTGACAAATCACTGAAGTTTGTAAAATGTGCTGAAGGAGTAATTTTAAAAGCTTGCAGACCCTCCATAAAGTAGGGTAGCCTGTATTATGAATAGCTCTTGTTTTTACTGATACGATCTTGATCTGTAGTTTCAGTGCTTGGTATTTCCAATCAGAAATCCAGCTCATTCTTAGAATTAAGTGAAAACCAAGGTTTTATTAGTATTGAAGACATTACCCATCTCTTTCTTTGAATACTACCTATGCATTTAGAATCATATACTTAAATTCTAGTCTTTGTTTAGGAAGTGTTTAGGATGCTGTTTTTTATTTGTTTGAAAATACAAAAACGAGTCCTTAGTCAAGATTTGGTTTTTAGTCTAGGTTAACAATACAGAATATACACCTATAGAAAAATCTATAAATAAGGTGACAAATACAATGGGTAGGCAACCTATTAAAGTATCATTCTGCTTGTGATTAGCAAATAAAAGAGCCCCAGTTACCTGTATTATTCCTACATTGTCACTTGTCTCCATCTTGCCTGTAAGTTAGCAGGAAACCACAATACACAGTCTTCCTCCCAGATCTTTGAAAATCCACCCATTACTAAGTAGTGATGGCCTTCAGCATCAATACAAAAAGCACCTTAAGTCACAGAGTGATATTGCTCTGTGTGCGAAAACCAAAGTTTAATGGGATATTTTCACACTACAAACACTATTTCAGTCACCTCAGTGGCAAACAAGGTGTTTCTCTTTGTTGTTATCAGAAAGCTTTAGTTGCCAGCTTAAGTCTGTGAGAAGTAGCTGACAAAGCATCTTAAGAAGTGCAGAATAGTATTCACCTGTGCTGTGTAGTACAGCTCACAGCTCTTTGATGAGCTATGGAATTGTACCTAGTATGACAGGCAGTGATAAAATTAATATCATTGACTGTTCTCCTTGTCTGTGTTAATATGTTTGATAAACCACAGATTCTTTAAAAACATGGTATGTGACCTGAATCACTGCTCAAGTTACTGTATTGCGACTAACATTTTATAAAGAAAAAAACCTGCACTGATGTGAATGGAAAATCCTATTGGATATATACCAATTATCTCTTGTAATTTCTTCTAATAATTTTAATAAACAACTGCAATAGATATTGAAATATGGAAATGACAGAAAATAAGTACCAGCAAGTGGGGTAAGAATTGTCACAAAGAGAAAGAACACTTAATTTAATTTACCTATCTTCATGATGTAGTTATACATGAGGGAGAAGTCTTGTACCTACCATCTTTTCTTTCCTCTCCCTTGTTCCTGTTTAAAGTCAAGGGTGTGAGTAATGCTTTTATCTCTTCTCCACCTCACAGAGTAGAAATATTTGAGAGCAAAAGACAAGAGATTGACTGGAGCACACAAACGCGATGCATGTAAGTGCATGCTGAAGCACACAGAAATATGATCCATTGAATTTACCACAAACAAAACAGGAAAATCAGTCTACTGTCCCTACTAAGTTTGCTAGGAGTGATTGTTGTCCCCTGCTTACCATTGGAACTGATCTGAAGTAGAACCTTGTTTCTTGATGCATGATGTCTTATATTCTTGTGGTTTCAACTTACCAGCATGTTCCATAATTCATAATCTGTCATGGCTGGTCTTCCTCCAATGGGTTCTTCATGAGGTCTCCTGTTTCTAGCAACTCCTCCTGAATATTCTTGCTCTTGTTTTGAACATGACCCAAAATGAATCCCCTCTCTTTTCTCATAGTCCATTCATGACCTGAATAAAACAAGGATTATGTGAAGAAAGAAAAGATATGAGATTACTTAGATAGTACTCACAATCAAAGTTTGTCCTCGTAGCTTCATTGTCCTAATTCTGTAATATCCTAATCTTTGTGATCATATTCTCTTCTGTAATATACAGTAAGCATCTTTTGTTATGTTCTTTTCTATACACTTTTTTCTTTTCTAGACACTTCTACTAAAATATAAGCTGGTTAACATAATATTATAGTTCCTTGTTTCTGCACAGTGGTAGTATAGAATAGGTTTTATTGGCTTGCTGTTTAATAAAGCGATCAGATATCAGAGGGGTAAGAGGACTTTAAAAGTGGAGTAATTCTATATTAACAGAATGTAACAGGTACAAAAGATGTTAGTCTAATGGTGCATTAGTGGTTTTCAGTAAGCAATTAAAAAAAATGTGTGAGGTGGAACAGCATAGCAAATCATGTGCTTCAGAAAGATTACAACACCTCTTCCACAGCTGCTGATGGTTGCCATTCATTGTAAATGACAGCAGAGTCTTCTCTGTTTTAATTTGATTGATGAGTTCTCCGCAAGCTATAAAAATCCCATTTTCATGAGAAATGTCTTCCCACACACAGACCAACAGTGTCAGACATACTTAAAAGTTCCCTAATTTTCCTTTGGACTCTCCTTACTTCAGCTGACTTGATACCAGTTGATTCAGATGTTGTGAAGTGGAAACAACTGAAAATCATTTCTTTTCTTTCACAATTGCATGCTCCCAAAGAGCAGTGAAAATGCTCCTTTTTAAAAAAAAAACAACAAGGTTTATGACCATGAAGATGACCAAGCCCACATCCAAAGGCAAGGGTCCCCCTCACAACCAATCTGTCAGGAGCCTTTCCCCATGGCCCCAGCAGGATGGGGGGGCACCCTCAGCTGCACTGCTTCCAAGCTTGGGCCCTGAGCACCCCAGCCAGAACCCTGGCAGGGAGATGCACTCGGGTCCTTAGGGGTGCTAAGGGCCGTAGACCAACCACACAGCCATGGCAGCTTCCCACAGCATCTCACACCACACATGTGCTGTCCTGTTTGGAGCAGCCAAGATTGTATCTCATTTTAGGTGGTAAGTGTACAGTGCACCTCTGAAGTTTGTCAAGTCTGCTTCAATACCTCTGCAAAGAATATCAACAGTGCCAAACTTCTGCAGCTTCTCGATAACTGCTTTCTCTCGCTCTCTGCCCAGGCTGGGAAGCCAGCAGGCAATGAATCACTTTCTTTAAGAGTTCACCAGAGCTTTGCATAGCATTAATTTCTCTTTGCATGCATCTGTGTATAACACAAAACTAAATGCCATATAATAAATTTTAAACAAGGAAAATTATGTTAATTATAAAGTTTCTACAGTTTAAATACCTCATAGTAATATCCTGATAATAGAGGTGTAGTCAAGCACATTTGTAGGTGCGTTATCCTTTATGAAGCCGATTAAAGTAACAGTGCTTCTCTGCATGATCTCTGGTATTTCATTGGAGAAAACTTTAGCCTTTTAATTGTTCATTCAGATACCCTGCTAATTACTTAACCAGTAAGACAATATGTTATCTTCCCCCAGGCTTTACGAAAGTCAAATCTCACAGTTCATATAATTCACGAAGTCACTTCTATTAGATGATACTAGGGAAAACAAGGTGCTTCCCATTGGAAGGTACAAAAAGTACTCTGTGGTAACAAAGATACAAACAAAATTTATGGTATTTTTGAAGAGTCATCATTAGAAATTTTTTCAGGTGGCAGCTTTTTTGTAGTTTAAATTTTATACTAACTTATGCACAAATAATTTGCAAAAATTATACATGCAATAACTGTGAGCTGGGTGAAGAACATGTTAGGAGAAACACTTTGAAAATACTGATTTATCAAGCCATGCAAAATGAAACTTTCTGTATTCATAAACACCAGGAACAACAAGTATTAAACTTACTTTCAAAATATTTACGTAGGGTAGGATTTTGCATGGGAAGGATGTCTTTTTTCCTCCTCCAAATACAAAACCACAACCCATTTATAATTAAAAGTTCCTGAGTTTCTGATTTGCCCATCAGGCAGTTTGAGTATTAAGTGATTTTGTGTGGCTGAAACTGCCACAGAGAATAAACAATGGAAATAATAGGAGGCTAGGCAAAATCTGAGGTTAACATTAAACATAGAATCATAGAATAGTTAGGGTTGGAAAGGACCTTAAGATCTAGTTCCAACCCCACTGCCATGGGCAGGGATGCCCTACAATAGGCCATGTCACCCAAAGCTCTGTCCAGCTGCACATTCATGGATTTTGGTAGAGTAACAATTTCATTTTCTTTCACCTTGAGTGTTGGCAATCAGCACTGACCTATCCAGAGAGGTGAGTTATCCCAGGCTTGTGATCATTTGCAGGTTTTCAGCTTGTATTATTTTATCTTGTTTATGAAAGGCTGGTTTTTACTTGAAAATATCCAATAATCATGCTTGTGTGGTTCTACATTTAGGCAGTTATACGTAGCTTTGTAAACTTATCCATAGAAAAGCTTCTTTGATGTCTTCCTCTGCCTCAATTTATGGAACATACCTGGCGTCATGGATAAATGTGTTGAATTCAAAACAAGTAAAATGATCCACATATTCATCCATTATTTTTTCCCATCTTTTCCATGATTGCATATGTGCTTTCTTTTAAGAGACATAGCATCTCAAACCCATAATTGCTTTAAATACATTACAGAATACCATTTCATAACAAAACCTTCAGAATCTTCTCCTTGAGTTTTAGTTTAGAACAGTAAACTGCTTGAAGCTTAAACAAAACATTTGTCTTGAAGGAGAATGCTGTGTTTCTTTTGATCTGAAGTGGTTTGTCATTTTGGGGGACAGAAGGCAAGAAGGAATGATTTCAGAACTGACAGACTTGAATTTCAGAGGTAATAAGGATTTTAAGGAGCGTTCATTTTACACTGACTGAAACTGTAATTTGAAATTGCCATCTCCTTCATCACAAGCTTCTTTGTATTGCACCACATATATGGAAGGCAAGAATTTAATATTCATCCTCAGATTAGCCAGGGCAGGATTTGGGCATGAGAAAAAAAGAAAGGAGCAGGTAAGTGTAACACCTATCCCAGGTTTTTTTGCCTTATCTCCTCTCTTCCTCGCAGCAAAGCTAAGAGGAGTCAGTGCCTACAGCCTGTGTCTACAATGCTGCCTTCTTCCATGCACCAGACCTGCTGTCTTTCCAATCAGTGGAAAATTACCACCCACTATAATCACAGTTGTATCAGGCCAGTAGCCTTCCTTCAAGGGGAAAATCCCTGCTGTTCCCTCCCCTCTTATCTCTAACACCAGAAATACTACTACTTTTTTTTTCCTCTTTCTTTAAGTGACAGCAGGGCAGGATTCCTCCCTAACGTCTCTTCAGCAAAGTCAGAAGAACACACTGGGAGGAGAATTGCTGAAATAGTTGGGTCAAAATTAAGTTCTTAAAATTACATTTGAACAGTTGGCTCTTGGATCCTGATAGGCAATCAACTATCATCTTTTTCAGTCCCATCTTCTCACTCCTTTTCCCTCAGCTGCTGGTGAAACTGCTTTTATATCAAAGAAGCCCTTTGGAATCAGAAGCAAAACTGATCTCTGTATATGTTATCTATGAGTTAATACTTTTTAATAACTTGCTTTATACGAACTGACAATAAATCCATAAAATGCATTATTTTAGATACTTTTTAAGAGCACCTCATTTTATTATTATTTTGTCTTGCTACAAGGGAAGGAAGTGCTGCCTAGTTCCTCTGGCAATGTAGAGAAAGAACTCTTGAATATGTCAAAATGAGAAAAAAGCACATGAATCTTCGAAATGATATTTATAGCAGTGTATTCTGTCTGTGCTGCTGGAGGAGTCAGGAGTATGAGTCTGTGCAGTCTATACATGTTTGAGTTGCTCTTTCATTTGTTTCAGTTCTGTTTTTGGATCAGGATGCCGGAAGACAGTAACTGCAATACATGCTGGCATGTGTAGATGTGGTAGCTGACAGAAGAAAGAAATCCCTGTTTTAGACATGTGTGGTGAAGTCTGAGGATGGTTTCCAAATAACATTTCAGAATGCAAAACCAGCAGGTGTATGATAAGATTTATTTTAACAAATTGTCTGTTTTAATGGCCAGCAAAAAGGCACGTTAAGGCCGTGCTGTGGTCAAGAACAACAGGGACCCCTGCTCTAAGTAACCTGGAATGCAAGCTCTGACCATCGCAACATCCCCTGTCCCCAAGGCAGCTGCTCTCTAGGTTGTTTCCTGACATAGTTAACAATAGCCTCAGGCTTGCTGTACTTTATGCTGGAGGGTTTTGGCATCTCCTTCCTACATCTCTGAAGGTTGTTATACCAGCACCTCCCAACTTCTTATGCCAACAGGGTGCTGAGGACCCAGCTGATGTGGCCTTTTTGTCACAGGCTTCTCAGGGGACGGTAGGGAAGTCAGACCCATCTCTAAACATATAGGAATGTCATCCTTGTCTCATCGAGGCATTGTGAGGGTAGACATATTGGGCATTGCAAGTCTTCATTACTTAAAGAAGGAAGCCATATAAATAGTTTTGGTGAATAAGAAGTTATCTCACTCTTTCTTATTAACAGATGGAACCTACGTGAAACATAGATAATGTTCTTTTGGTTAGTGACGCTAGTGATGTTGCCCAGGTAACGATTTCAGGCAGCAGTAAGGACTGTGTAAGTTTGGAAGCTGTCTCTTTAATGATTTCCCATTATATACAAGAAATTTATTTTTTCTTAAGTCCATATACTAAAATAAAAACTGTAGCTCTGTTGAACTGTATGATCAAAATAGCACATGTATGTCTAGGCAGGAAAGGAAAGAAGGTGCATTATAGCTGTATGGAACAGATTTTACTTATGACCAAACCTTGCTTCTAATAACAAAACTCATTTTCTTGTTTTGCAGCTTGCAGGCCTGGATTCTATAAAGCATTTGCTGGAAATGTGAAGTGCTCCAAGTGCCCTCCACATAGCTTGACTTACGTAGAAGCAACTTCTGTCTGTCAGTGTGAGAAAGGTTACTTCAGAGCTGAGAAGGACCCACCAACTATGGCATGTACCCGTAAGTCAGATCAGTACCAGTGTCTGCAGTTCTCTTCTCCTGTGCCTTATGTATTTATTCTTGTATTTTAAGAAAGTCACGTGAATTTGTGTATTTTGTGAAGAATTCCATTCAAGATGACCAACAGACATTTTTAAAATCAAAATTCAAATAGCATGTTTCTACGTAGTGTAGATATCCCTAAAAACATTCACATGTTTTTTAGGTTGGTGACTTTTTAACTTGCAGTTCTGAGAGATCATACAAGGTGTGTAATCACTGTCACATGGATGAGGTTTAACTACCAGGATGTATTTTAAATACATGAAAATATGTTTGTGCAAAAACTGTCACATACCTGAGGAGTCATGTAAAGAAAAAAAAATGATGTGACTCTCCTGTCTCCCTGGATTTAAATTAAAATGAGAAGACAAATATCCCAGCACGATCAGATCAAAACTAAGCTCTCTAAAAAAGACAAGAAAATCATAGACTCATAGAATCAAGCAGGTTGGAAAAGACCTTTAAGCTCATCCAGTCCAACCCTTACCCCAGCACTGCAAAGGCCACTACTAACCCATGTCACTGAGGGTCTCGTCTGTGCAGTGTGTGAATGCTTCCAGGGATGATGACACCAGCACTGCCCTGGGCAGCTTGTTCCAATGCCTGAGCAGCCTTTGGGGAAGGAATTGTTCCTCAGCTCCATCTAAACCTCCCCTGGTGCAGCTTGAGGCTGTTTCCTCTTGTACCATCCCTTGTGCCTTGGGAGCAGAGCCCAGCCCCTCCTGGCTCCATCCTCCTGTCAGGCAGTTGTAGGCAGCAATCAGGTCCCCCCTGAGCCTTCTCTTCTCCAGACTTCCCCCCCCCCCCCCCCCCCAGGTCCCTCAGCTATTCCCCATCACACTTGTGCTCCAGGCCCTGCACCAGCTCCATTGCCCTTCTCTGGCCCCGCTCCAGCACCTCAATGCCTCTCTTGCAGCGAGGGGCCCAGAACTGAACACAGGATTCAAGGTGCAGCCTCACCAGTGCCCAGTGCAGGGGCACAATCCCTGCCCTGGCCCTGCTGCCGCACTGGTGCTGACCCAGGCCAGGATGCTGGTGGCTTCCTGGCTGCCTGGGCACAAGCTGCTCATATTCAGCTCCATCAGTCAGCACCCCCAGCTCCTTTCCCATGCACGGTTTCCAGCTGCTCTTCCCCAAGCCTGGAGCGTTGCAGGGGGTTGTTGTGGCCCAGATGCAGGACCCAGCACTTTGCCTTCTTGAACCTCATCCCATTGGCCGCAGCCCATGGATCCAGCCTGTCCAGATCCCCCTGCAGAGCTTCCTACCCTCCAGCACATCAACTCTCCCACCCGACTTGGTGTCATCTGCAGATTTACACATCCCAGTATGGAGCAGTACGGACCAGTTTGCACCAGTACAGACCAATATGGGCCACTAAGGCCTAACTAACCTTTAACTAACCTAAATTTGACATTAAGACAAAACTGATGCCCAGCAATCTAGAGGCAGAAATTCTGAGGATAGATTTTTATTACTTTGAGCAATATGCTCATGTCTAGAAATATACAACATAAATTTTCTTTTTACGTAATAAAATATTCCTCATAGGTTTTCATTCATGGTTCATTGCTCCCTGGGATTCATTTATTGATCGTAAAGCAACTATACCTGTTTAATCTCAAAATTGGGAACAAACAGCAGCATTGAAAAATCTGTGGGTGAAATAACTCTACTTACACATAAAATCCTATTAACACCTATTGGAAAATTCTCTGAGATACCTAGTTTTCTGCCTAGTATTTTGTTAGCTCTTCTGGTGGAGGATTTGATTCCAGTAAATTTTGTGCCACAGTCCTTTTGTTAACAGAATTCTATCAAAAATAACATGGCAAACAAAGTATACAAAAAGCTTGAAAGATGGAACCATAAAAACAAAGTACTGTTGCAATAGCTGATTTACAAAGTCATAGGCAGTCTGTAATCCGGAAGTCATTATGTAGACCAAGGCATTGTCCGTCTCCTAATAGTCACTAAAAATGGTGTTCCTCAGATTCAAAGTACTTAGCAGAAAGTTGTCTGATCTAACCAAAGGGTTTTCAGAGGGGAAGGGTGTCAGCTTCCAGCTCCTTAAGGGAAACAGGGTTCAGAGAGGCACCCCAATCCGATGCACACAATCTGCTGTCAGCTCGCTCTGGAGCAAGGCACGTCTTTTTTTGCACGAAATATGTAATGGAATAAGCAGTGCTGTTCCAGACTTTCTGCAGGAAAATGATGATTACAGATAGTTCCAATCAAATGAGTGCTCCAAGCACAGGCCATTAAAATCTTACCCACAGAACTGATATACATCCCAGGCACTCCTGACAGTTTCATGCTTAGAAAGATAGTTTCATTCATGCGTTGTGCAAAAGTGCTTCATATTATTTATAAGTCACTGGCTTTTCATCTCCAAAAGACAGTTCTCCTCTGAAAAAATTACCCGTACGTGGCATTATGCTTCCATAATTACCTTTCAAAGCACAGTTTTAAGCCCTGCTACCTGTTAGTCTTGATAAGGTAGGAAGGAGCGTAAGAGCCCTGTGGCATCAGCGAATAGGCACCTACAACACCGTGGTGCTTTATCAAACAAAAGCAGGGTGCTGAGAGCTGCTTTGGCTGAAAACTGTCGGGGAAGACTTGGTGCCAGACCTCTCTTTCCCTGCTGAGGTCAGCCAAAGCAATCGAGTAAGTGAGGGCAGGGAAGAAATCAGCCACAACAGGAGTACCAGTGCCCCATCTCACCCCAATTTGGGACAAATAAGAAAGAAAAGAGGCTGTGAACCACATCATGGTTCAGGGTCTCCATGCATTGCTTCTTATTCAGCCTAGACTGCAACGTAGCAGTACTTCATTGACTGTAACAGCAGATGTATTCATCTTATACCTATAATGATAATTATTTCACTAATTGTCAGCTCTGCAAATGACGCTGACATTCATGACAGGCAGACTGCATTCGTATCTTCTTGTGCTTCATCAGTAATGAAGAGTCTGCAGGCCAAATTATTCCCTAAGTGGTATCTTTAGCCCCACTGCTTTCAAATTATGCTCTTGGTTATTAAAATTATGTTTCTGTCATGAATACAGCCTCACTGCCTTCAGTGAATGTGTGCAGATGTGGCTAATTTAAATTTAATAAACAAAGATACAGATATGAGTGGAATTTAGATTGCTCCGTCAAAACTGTCATGCTTTACTGTAATAAAAGGATTTGAAAAGGTGGGGGGGGAAATGAGCCGATTTGACTAAATAGAAAAGGCTGTGCAGTAAGAAAATGCCTTTGCTACATAACCACTTTCAGGGCAGATCTGGCCTGTATTTGTATTGTGACATGCGACACGTGACAGAAGAGATGAGAAAGTTTTCTTGTGATGTTTTGAAAGAGAGTTGTTCTTGGGTTGAAGAATGACTAGTGGATTCCCCTTACAAATTTATTCATATTCAAACATTTTGAACCCACCGTATTCATACCTATTTTATTTGCTTCCCCAAGTTCTGCAAAGCTATAGGCCTAAGATAGGTAGATATATTATTTTCTCCCTCTTTTCATTCCTGTATAGGGTCAGGCAGTATTCCTCACTCCAGAACTATTTGTCAGTGGAAAACTTGCATATGCAGCATTATGGAAAATAAAGACCTTGATTTAAGAGACTGAAATTAAAGAGTGTAGCTTCCAGCATCCACTTTTTTCAAGATGAGCTTCAAATTTACTTTCATTAATTCTGTGAAAGTGCATACTGTATGCTTTTCCAAAATTGAACATTTCCCATTTTGTAAAAGAAGAGTGTGCACTTTGCAGAAAGGCATAATAGAAATCCAATTTTAATAAGAGGAATGAAAATTACATTAGAGTACATTGTTAATCACTTTCTCCTAGCCTTTTCCCATTTGATTGGCACCTCTTATCAATCTCTTGCTGCTACCCTTTCTCCTTATTGTATTTCTTTGCCATATGTGAGTACTCTATCGGTGATCTCTCTGCATACACAGTGAGCAACAAATAGCATCATATCTAATCCCCCATCTGATTACTCTGTACATAAACTCTAACATTTCCCACTACAATGTAATTGGATAAATTGATCCCTCTTTTCAAGATCAAAGGCAGGCAGGCTTGTATTGGGTGTCTCAATGCATCTCTTCATGTTATGCTCAAAACGGTTTTGAACCTGACAAACTGATGCTCTGCTCAGTAAAGTCTGCCACAAACTGTATCCTCTAATGTTGAGTCAACGCTGTATTCCAGCAGCAAAATCAAGCAACATGCTTGAAGTCTTTGGCTCTACTGCCTCTATTGTTAGTTTTATATATATATATCTAAGGATATATGTACTTGTTTGCAATTTACCATTGCACACAGATTTGGACTGTTGGTTTGCAGTCACTAGCTTCCATTCCTCACAGAAAAAGAATAGGTTATTGTGAAAAGAAAAAAATGTAATACAGCATTCTACATCAAGTGACCCTGCATATCGATGTTTTTATATACATATATGCATATAAAAAAGCAATTATGAACTCAAAAGGCACAGCCAGATGCTGTTTCTGAGTATTCTCAGAAGACACTGGTTAATTTTGGCCTCCTACTTTGAATTCAGCAGTCAAATAACACACATGTCCAAGAGTCCAGTAGTTGGTGACAGATGTTTCTCAGTTAAACAGCAACAAAGTTGTTTCCAGTCATCAGCCTGTAGTGTTTAAAATACTGCATTGCCCTCACTAGGCTTCTGCAGCATTGGGTTTGCTTTTCTCTCCTTCCATAAAGGACAAAATGCACTTCACAGAGGGAAGGGGTATGCAAAGCAAGATGAGGTGTGAAGCACTGCATGAGGCAGAAACTCAGCTCTGCTGCTTTTGCAGTGGGTCTGCTTCTCCATAAGACAGCAGTGGCAGTCTACTCTCCAGACACTGTAGAAACACTTCTTACATTATAATGTGCAAATGAAGCAAAAGGCTGCTCGCACTGAGGCTGTGTTTCATCTAAGAAGCTGAAGGGCTGCATATTTTTTTTAATGCTCATCCACCTGAACTGTTTGCATAAAACGCAAAGTCATGAATTTTACTGTGAGGAAAGGATCCATCATTTTTACCAATATACTTGTTTTCGTTAGAAATCAATATAAGGAAATCCCTGAGAGCTTTGCTCACAGATGTCTGCAGAAGGGTTATTGCTTCCAAGTCTTTCCAATGTGTCACATAATCTTTGTATAATTTATAAATGATAACAAAGCAATCAGGCCACGTTCATAAAAGCCCAGTGACACATAATTTAGCTGAATCTGAGGATTAGAATTAATTGTCTCTCTTTGTTCCAAGTTCTAAATCTTAGTAAATGATTCACTGCATGCCATTACAGCTTAATATTTGCATGAAATCACAGTTTAACTGGCATAATTTAACAGCAATTAAAAAGCTATTTAATCGTCATGCAAATTGGCATGAGGGGCCTTGAGTATGAAATGTGTCACAGGTTTTTTTCAGTATTTGCAGGCGGACAGTCGCATACTTTCAGACACCGCTAACATAATTGTTGTTTTCTCTGTTCTTTGAAATGGGAACGTACAATAACTCATGTTTTCTCTTACAATTGAGGATTATGTCCCAAATCATTAATATAGGAATTTATTTGCACGCTCCAGTGCAAATAAAAAATACCGTTTTAAAGGAGTGTATTTTATCTGCTGTATCGATGCAGTCTACATACAGTACAACAAAAGTCTGATAGAAAATTAAAGTTGACAAAGCCGGATAAAAGTCTTCAATTGCCTGGATTCACACCGATTCCTACTTTGGCCTGCCAGAGTTGAAGGAGTAACATGAAAAAAAAATGAGCCATGATGACCCATTGTCCTTATATCTATAGTTTATGTAGGATTAAATTTAAGCCACTTTTAACACATTGGCTCCAGTCCTTCAAGCAATTACACACATGCTTAGTTTTAAGTGCATGAGTATTACCAATTATTTCAAGGGGATTACTGATCTGCTTAAAGTTATGCACATATGTAAGTGCAATTAAGGCTCATCCTCCATATCCTAAAACTCCTCATTGCTTTTAACAGTGGGAATTTGTTAAGACCAGTCATTATTTAATTCTCACAGCATGTTTTTAGAAGAAACATAATTATTCCTGGCTTCCACACATAAATAATAAGAACTGAAGCTGAAGTAATCTGTGCTTAGTTTAGCTTATTCTGATCTCAGGACTGTTTTCCAGAGTAGCTAGAACAGTAATTTTCTGGGAAGTTTAGAGATTTGTCAATCTGAGACACTCTTAAGGTTGGAAGGGGCTTTTGGACCACATCAGCATCTCTGAGGCTGTTTTCCACACCATTGGAAAATGATGTATCAATATAATAAGCCTTTGTTAACAAGCTGCATTTATAAACACTTATATATATATATATTACATTATTTCAGATGCTTCAGTATTAGATTTATCCCAAGGTCACAATAAAAGATCAGGAAGGAAATAACATATTATCCGTGATCATAACAATTGCAAATTATAATTTTCATCTGACAGGTTCCAGAAATATCAATCCTCAGTACAAATGAACCACAAATGAGCTAAATGATTCCTTGATAAAAACTGAAAAATAACAGATCTTTACTCTCCAGGGATTTTTGGCTGCTAACTATAAACTCTGCACGCATAGAAATAGGAATAAACAATCATACATTCAAAATAATTTGAGCTTTCTTGACTAGTAAGATAATGCAAAGCAGCAGCACTTCCAGTTATTTTAACTATCAAGTGCTTGAAATCCAGCAGCTAACTCATCATTACTTTAGGGCAGAAATAATTTTAATGAAAACGTAGCCTCAGTTATTTCAAGTTACAAATAAATACAGGGAAGAAAAAAGTAACTCACATGTTCAGCTACAGTTCACAGAAAACCTTAACATTTGTTAGCTCACATTATCCCTCCCACAGCAGACAAACTTTTTTTCCCTTTACAAGCATTCCAACTTTTATACCCACATTTATGCCACATAAGAAAGCAGAGAGCATCGCTTAAAAATTACAGCTGTTGGTGAATAGTGACTTTTTTTTCCCTGCAACTATTACTACCTCTTTCCTTCATTAAAGTTGTTATTCATTCCTGCTGCTATGTGTAGGTACAACTGTATAGATCCTTACTGCTGTATAGTTCATTAGTAAAATGTAAGATATAGTAATGTTTTCTGTTAAAGTATGGTCCAGTTTAGTATTCAGGGTCATCTTCAAGAATGAAGAGCTTGAATAAATGGATTTATTTCAGTTGTAGTTGCATATGTCAGAACCACTCGTGGGCTTGATTTTCTAAATGACTACTTCTTTTTTGGTCAAATAAATAGCTAAAAGTTCAAAAATCAAATCAGCTCATCAGTAATTCTGCAGTAATTGCAGATTTAAAGAAGAAAGCAATAGTGATTTTCAAATGGATAATTTGAAAAAAGTAGGTTTGTTGGGTTTCAACTTTTTTTTTCCTGAGATGTCAGATCCTGATTTCTGTGTGAAATGTTATGAGCTTTGATATTTCGATGTCCTTCCTAGTGCAAAGTTCTGATCATTTATCTGACCATCCTTTGGGCATAAGGTCTTGCCTTCATGCTATAAGTTGTGGAGCTGGAATTTACAAGAGTGTTGTTCAGTATTGCTCTCTGTTTGTTTAGTTCTCCTCTCGTTGTCTCACAGTTTTTTATGGAGAATATTGTGATATTTTAATAATCTGACTCTCAGATTTACTGTGCTCTTCAATTTGTTGGGTGAAATACATTCTGTGTAAGAATTAGCTAATGTCATTTGCAAATGTTTCCCATAGTTTTTCAGTCTGCTTAAGAGGCCCTGGAGTAATGAAAAGCTCACTCAAAATCTGAACAGTATCTCTTAAGTCTTGCTGGCAAGTTGTATAAATCATGAAAAGCTACAAAGCAAGATAAAAGCTTTCAAAGTTCTGCTAACCATTGCAGTCCATGTGCCCTGTGATTTTTATGTTGAGAACTGGAATATAATGCTTATTCAACTCATTCAGCTCCAAAGCCCCCAGGGATCACCAGTAGAGTTAGCCACAGTCATCTTGTATATATCAAAGCCTGGAGTCTGTAGCCTGGAGTTCATTTTGCCAAATCTGTGTTTCTTACATGATTTTTATGGACGTATTTTGGGACTGTATACAAATTGTTTTTTAAAACTATGTGTCTCTAAGTGCTTGGTTGAAGTATCTTAAGTGGAAGAAGAATAATATAATAAGAAATGGAAAAGTTCTTCCATCGTACCATGGAAGCTGATATGTAAAGCCTCAGAGGATTTACATGTGATCTACACAGTAAATCAGCATAACAGCTTAAAACTAGTTGGATGTGCGTTGCCTGTTGCGGGAACCATGGGAAATGGGTCACTCGTACTTCATGTGACAGTGCATAGAGAGCTTCTTTACCACCTGCTTGCTAGCTGAGAGCTTTCCTATAGTCTGCAGGTTGCAACTGGTTTTGCATCCCTCTCCAGAGTCTTTAAGAATTAGTTGTATTCCTGCTTCGTGGCCATCCTATTAGACCTTTAACTTGCAAGGTTGATGTCGTCACTGTTATACTGATGCTGATGAGGTGGCAGGTGGGAAAGAAAAAACCTTGTAAACTGTCTCTTGTGCCTAATAGTCTTGGCTTGATGCCATCTAACTGTTAATGAACAGCAGCAAAGAAATCCCTCGGGATAAGCAGTGAAGGACAGAAAAAATATCTGGCACTGCAGAACTAATGCAAACAATTTTATCTCTGGTGGTTATTCCAAAGCTGTTATTTATTTATCATTCAATTTGACTCTTTTAAAACATCAAAGATTATAAGCACCAGGAAAGCCTACCTTCCTAGACATAAGGAAGTAAATGTTGTGGTTAAAGCTCTATGGCAGTATCCCACAAGATCATGAGCTATTTAGTGCAAGTTTGTGTTATCGAGTCTAGGTTTGACATTCCCAAGTCACTTTTATGTTGCCTTAAATTATTTCTGTATTAATTCTAATTTATTTAGATTATTCAGCTTTTTATGATTTCACCCACTTATTATTCCTGCTTAATTTTCAAGGATTTTACATTACTGATATATAACTCTTGTAGCTTCTATTTGCAAATAAATGCCTTAAGACTAACATATTTTTGTGGTTTCTTTTATCTGTTTATCTATTTATTTATTCTCTCCAAATTAGACAACTGTCACTTACTAGGCTTTCCCCTCCTTCTCCGCAGGGCCACCTTCTGCTCCAAGGAATGTGAT
The DNA here is from genome assembly GCF_034315485.1 of Pezoporus occidentalis. NCBI lineage: Eukaryota > Metazoa > Chordata > Aves > Psittaciformes > Psittacidae > Pezoporus > Pezoporus occidentalis. The sequence goes on from NW_026914502.1 coordinate 5,049,651, forward strand.
TTTTAACATTAATGAAACAGCTCTCATGTTGGAATGGAGCCCCCCGAGTGATACTGGAGGAAGAAAAGATCTCACTTACAGTGTCATCTGTAAGAAATGTGGGTCTGATGCCAGCCAGTGTGAGATCTGTGGGGGAGGTATCCGTTTCATCCCCAGGCACACCGGTCTCATCAACTCCTCTGTGACAGTGCTTGACTTTGTGTCGCACGTGAACTACACCTTTGAAATAGAAGCCACGAATGGGGTCTCAGAGCTGAGTTTCTCTCCCAAGCAGTTCACAGCTATCACGATTACCACAGACCAAGATGGTAAGTGCCAGCGCTGTATGTCTGTTACTGTGCCCCTGTCATCTATACACGTCTAAGAGGGATCATTTTGTTTCTTGGAAGTCTGGGTCAGCAAGTTAGGATGTTTTGCAGATTGCTAAGTGGTATTAAGTGCTTTTTGTGAGGACTTTCAGCTTCTGCTGATGAGGGCATTAAATGCTTTTGGCACTTGGCCTTGACCCCATTACACAGGGCACGAAAACATACCTTCCTGTTTAAAATTAAGTGCAAGTTTTAATTACCTGAGACTGACTGTATTAGTGGTTCATCATAACTGGACTCTGCATCTGGTTCTTTTCCATGTCTTTCCTTACAATTTTAGTATTGAAAGAATAAAACACCGTAGTATCCATTACAACTTCAGAATTCAAAGGTGAAATGAAAGTGAATTCACTTCCTTTAGTATCCTTGTTTCATAGTACTAATACAGCATGCTTCACCGTAAGGTGTTTCAGCATCCGTATGAACCATTTCCTTATGTGAGGTATCCTAATAGATTTTCTTGTTTCTTTAATTGTCAACTTTGTATTATTGGTTTTGAGCAGTTTTTTTCCTGCAATTTCAGTTCAAATTGATGTCCAAGGTCAACTTTTATAAGAAACATGGGAAATTAAGAGCTCTGTGTTTTTGTTTATTTCTGCAGCCTATTCCTTTTCCATGTTTAGAAACACTTGCTGTGCCAGGAAACAGCATTGTAGCTTACCAACAAAGCAATCTATATAGCAATGTTGTCTTCTGGCTTGTGTTACTGTAGATGAGAAGGCTATTTCAAAATGATCCCTTGCTGACATTTGTTCCAGAAATGTTTTCCACCTGCTGTGCAGTGACATTGCAACTGTAGCTGAAGTGTTTAATGTAGAACAGGAACCAAACTGGTAAAGCTCCCGTTTTAAGTAGAAGACCTTTGATAATATGAAAGTATTTAGTAAAATTGCTAATGTTCAGGAGGATCCTGTTAGTGTTCCACTTGTAGGAAGGCCTTGGGTTCCTTCACTGATGAGGCTAGCAAAAATATGCTTACCTGTTTATTTAGGACAAGTAGTTGTGTTGATGAGTAAGTAATTACTTGCTTGCCTTTGGGCATACAAAAATTAACAGCTTGCTGTGATGATGATAATGACAGTAATGATAATACTAATAATATTCATTAAACAGAAAAAACACAGAAACTACTGACTTGTTGTTCATGTGAGGATGGTAAGAGAAAAACTATAAGATGCCTAAAATTATATATGCCTTGCACTGAGATTTGCCTTAAACTCTAAGGCTGTGTATCATGTTGTGAACCTATATCTCCCTTTTCCTTTCTCATTAAAGGAAAAAAAAACCACCATGGTCCCAGAAGCTACTGCTATGTATATTTACTTTTAGATGTTTTGTTACATGGTATTAAATGCAAGTCACCAAGCATGCACAGGTGAAGGTCACCAGAGGTATGGTTTGATTTTAGACTGGCTAACAGCTGTGTGAACACAGCTTATGATGTGTATTTAAGTGGTGGACTTTTAAGAAATAATACGTCTTTTTCTGTTGCCCATTCCTGGTTTAAGGATGTAGATTTTCACTGCAGTTTACTCAAAACGGGGAAAAGATGTTTTGATAATTTGTGACACACTGACAATAAACTCTAAAGTGTAAACTGCTTGCATTCCCTATAATAATTCTAATGTTACTAAAAATGCTGTTGGAAGGGCTTCAGAGAATTTAAGACCAGATTTCCAGAATATCTGTCAGTTTATTTGGGTATAAATAGGGAGCTCTGCAGGAGAAAGCATTGTAATAAGTGAAATGGTGGCGTCTATAAAATGTGGTTATAAAGATAAAACCATTTTTGTAGGCTTGCAAGCGGTGTGGTTGTATAAAATTGTAAGCACAGTAACTATATATTTAGCAGTAAAAGAGGAAAAGATAATGTCATATGAAAAATGGGAAAAGATTAATGGTGTTTTCATTGATGGAAATTATTGAGAGGACAGTAAACATTTCTGTGAGTTACTTTTAGTCATAAATAAGTGATACAGAAAAAACTAGGGCATCTAACCTCAGAAAAGGAAGCTGTAGAACTAAAACTTCAGAACATTGCAGAGATTTTACTGATGTTTATGAATCACTTTGAAGTTCTCAGATAAAAGCATTTGTGACCTTTTTTATTTGTATTGGTAGTCAGCTATCAGTAAAAATTTTATAGTTTTGCTTTTGCCGTATTTACCAAAAATACTAAATAATCGCCTCTACATTGCATTTCTTTTTCTGTCTGTCCCTCCAAACAGTAAATTCACTATTACAGTCTTTCCTTATAATCTTAATTACGCTGAAAGGGATAGTACTTATTGCATGGTGCTGCCGGTTTGCACACAGGTTTATAGAAAACAAAGATCCAAGATTATATACCTGATGGACTCTTCATTAAGGACTGTAGTGATAGGACAAGGGGTAACGTGTTCAAACTTAAACAGGGGAAGTTTAGATTGGATGTAAGGAAGAACTTCTTTACTGTAAGGGTGGTGAGGCACTGGAATGGGTTGCCCAGGGAAGCTGTGAATGCTCCATCCCTGGAGGTGTTCAAGGCCAGGTTGGACAGAGCCTTGGGTGCCATGGTTTAGTGTGAGGTGTCCTTGCCCATGGCAGGGGAGTTGGAAATGAATGATCTTAAGGTCCTTTCCAACCCTAACTATTCTATGAATCTGTGATGTGACAACAAATCAAAAATATCTTAATGTGTGCAAGGACTACATTACCAGAAGTTCAGACACAGTGCTTGAAACCAAATTTTCTCTTTTGATTTATGGCTAATATGGAACATCTAGATCGTATTTTTCCCGTGTTAATATTTATCCCATATTATAGTAGTGTGTGTGTATATATATATATATATATATATATATAGTATTTATAGATAGATAGATATAAATATATATATAGTATTTATCCCGTGTTAATATTTATCCCGTATTATAGTAGTGTGTATATATATAGTATTTATAGATAGATATAGATAAATACTATATATATATATTATTTATCCCATGTTATCCCCGTATTTATCGCACAACGTATTTATCCTGTGTTAATACCACCTTCTTATATGTAATTTTTTGTTACATACTGTTTTGAAGTTTTTGGTATCCATATTGCATGAAGTGCTAGACCTCTTTGAAATATATCAGTCTTCAGAAATATATAAAATCTTCAATTGTTGTATCTCTGTTAAGAATATAGGATGATATCTTCAGCTGTTGTAAATCCAGCCCATTCTGTTAGCTACATTAATTTATAGTAGCTGAGGAGCTAGCCTTTTATTTTCTTCAAGCATGTTGGATTTACTTCCTCTAGTGGCCCTTTCTTTTTGATGGTTTACATGAAATTAACAGGTACTTCTTTAAATGTGCAATTTTTTTTTCTCTTTTTGGAGAAGATAACTGCTGTTGGCATTCTGCTGAATAAAGTGATGCAATGAAGAGTACTGTAGACATCCATAGAAACTGACGAATTGCTCTGCCATAGGTAGTGAGTGGAGTAGTCTGAGAGCATCAGAGAGGGAGAATATTTGCTGACAGCAGAAGTGAACTAATTCAAAAGCGATTAAGGCTCATCTTTATGCACAGAGCTCTACCGCAACTAATATTAAAATTTAACTGCCTCCTCATGCAATCACCAGCATCAACAAGATTGAGTTAACTGCTCAGCTCTGACAATGACAAGAAGCGGACTAAAGGAAAGTAGCACTTTGAAAAGGCTTTGCAAACTGCATCCAGTTTGCAAATTGATGACTAAAGCATTACCAGACCTGATCAAGTACTGAAAAAAAAAAGATAATTATTAACATTAATGTAAGAAATACAAAATAAACTTTGTAGCATTCATGGTTTTTTTTAGTTATTAATTTGGTAAAAGTATTCATAAATTTTGATATTGGTTTTGGCTTTTTCTCCTCCAGACTTCATGAGGAAACAAAGTTCCTGCAGTCACATTGTCTGTCAGGCTCTCTAAAGAACTGTGAAACTATTAGCCAACATGAGCTCAATAACAGAGAAATAGAATTCACAGATACAATGTTCTTTTGAGCAGAGTAGTGACAAATCATAGCATAGTTAGGGTTGGAAAAGACCTTAAGATCCTCTAGTTCCAACCCCTCTGCCATGATCACTTAAGAGTCCCCAAGCTCTTGGTTGGGTCTGTAAGTTGAAAAGCAAGTTTCAGCTACATAATGCTTACTGGACTAGAGATGCAGCCAGCTGATCAACCACTTAACCTGTCTGTTGGCTAGTCACTAAGAAAAAATATAGGTAGTTCCTCTATGATCACAGCATGTGCTGTGTCTTGTCCAACACAAACACAGATGGGGTAGGGATGCATTAGGATGTGTAGATGCTGCAGATGGAGAGATGAGGAGAGGAAGCTGTATTCTACTTTTGTGTGGCTTAGTTGCAGAATGTGTTGAGATACCAAAATAATCATGACTTTAAATTCAGACAAACGGACAGATAAACACGAGGTTTTGCTCAGAAAAGCACTTAAGCAAAGTCCCTGTTCAAGGAAGAGCATTAGTGCGTATTAACTGCTTCCCCAAAACACTGCTAAAATAACTTGAAAACAACTGAAAGGTAAAACGTGGTTTTTGGAAATAATAATCAAAAAATATTTAACAGTACTGTTGTTCAGAAAAGTGCCTGGAAGCCTTTTCTTTGTGGGAGCAAGAAAGTTTTATAAAGCAATAAATATGCTGAGTATGAAGTAATTGTACTCAATCGACTTTAAATCATTGTGTGAAGAAGCAGAGAATTATATGCTGACTTGTAATTTATGTTTCTCTTTTGACTAATGGAAGGAAGAGACACCTCACTATTTAACTTTCTTAGCATGCCTTGGAGTCTGCATTGCCCAAAGAAAATTCAGAACTACTTGAGGTTTTTCATGCATAATTGAAGCAGCAAGTAATGAATAATTAAGCAAACCAGAACTTAAAACAATAGTTCCTATTTCCAAATAATAGTCCACATACACATTTACCCAGTGGATATTCCTGTGTTCTATTCCCTGAGAACAGAGGGGTTTTTAACGTTACACTATGCAGGGCAGTAGGAGAGTCATGAGACATCCTAAGTACGTGATTATACAGACAGACAGTGGCCTGCTCCATTTCAGTTCACCGTTTCAACTGCAGCACTGAGGAGTGGCACTCCAAAGCTATAGTGTTTCACTGACTGAATATGTTCCTCATTGTCTGCTCTGCATCTTCACTGTTTCATGCTCCTCCTGAGCTCACATTTCACCTGCAAGTCCCACAGCAGTGACCTCCCCTGAATCACAGTGCAGCCATGGGACACTTTGCAGGCATTGTTCTGCATGTCTTTCCTGCCTTGGTGGAAAGTTTACACTAGGAAAACGCTCCTCCTGCCACTGCATCCCAGAAATCTCATTTTCTCCCTCCTCAGTTCTGCAGTTTGTGAGTGACTGGTCCCCGTGACATCAAAGACCTTGTACCAGTGGACAAAGTTTGAGGCATGAGAGAATTCGCTCTGTGAGGGCACACACCCTATCACTATATTAAAGACCTGTCTAGTTTTGCGGTGTCTGTCTGCTGTTGGCAGCCTGTGACTAGCTGACATTTTCAGGCAGACTCTGAAACTGCAAATCTGGTAGGATTCCTTTGTCTAATACATTTTATTTTATGTAAGTCACAGGCAGACATATGCTAGGTGATGTTTCCTAATCTGATGGTAGAATCTTGCCAGTTTCTGAAGGGGATTGCCTTTCATTTGATTCCTGTTTCCAAATAAGTTGCAGCAAATGTATTGTTCCTAGTACAGGTGGCTCCTCAGACATACTTGTAGGCCAGTGTGGGTGGTGTGTGTGTAGCAAAAGCAACTTCTTACCAGTCGCTTAGAGCAGTGGAACTAAGGAATGCATGGGAGGATTTCAGTGTCTCTTCCAGGAATAAGCATGATTATCACCATGAATTAATGTCACATAGCATTATAATAACGATGCAGATGATGTAAGTTGTTAAGAGCCCAATCCAACTGTCACAAAAGTGTCTAATTGTCAGTACCAGGACAGTTTATCAGGACTAATCCTTCTGGCCGATGACAGTAGAGTTTCAGGATGCTCATTCCCTTTTTGCTCATTCCGAGTTGCTTCCCACAGTAGCATCTGACTTTCACCATAATAAAAGTCAGCTTTCCTTTTTCCCTAATACTCAAATCTCTGCAGATGCGGTTGTCCTTTGTAACTTAAAAGTCACGAAAGCTTGTCTTTTCATAATGACTGTCTTCTTTTCATAATTGAACTGTCTTCCAAACTACTTATATTAAGGGTTTATAAATCTAAAGGTGGAGCTGTTTCTAATCACTGTTGAGATGGAGTATTAGGTTGCATAAAAGCCTGCTACCTCCTGTATGAAGACAGGCTGAGAAAGTTGGGGCTGTTCAGCCTGGAGAAGAGAAGGCTGCGTAGAGACCTCATAGCAGCCTTCCAGTATCTGAAGGGGGCCTATAGGGATGCTGAGGAGGGACTCTTCATTAGGAACTGTAGTGACAGGACAAGGGGTAATGGGTTAAAACTTAAACAGGGAAAGTTTAGATTGGATATAAGGAGAAAGTTCTTTACTGTGAGGGTGGTGAGGCACTGGAATGGGCTGCCCAGGGAGGTTGTGAATGCTCCATCCCTGGCAGTGTTCAAGGCCAGGTTGGACAGAGCCTTGGGTGAGATGGTTTAGTGTGAGGTGTCCCTGCCCATGACAGGGGGCTGGAACTTGATGATCTTAAGGTCTTTTCCAACCCTAACTATTCTATGATTTTATGAAACAGACACAAACCGATGTCCATCAGGTATTGCCAGATCTCAAGCTACGTTAAAGAAAGATGAAGTTTGCATAGATGATAATAGGTGAGAAATTTATGGCATTTGTGTACCTGATAACTGCAACTGTATTGATAGTTTTATCCTGTACCTGGTACAGAGCAGAGCAATGCTGCTGGTGCTAATTATGTGAAAAAATTGAAAAGAAGTATCAGTTCGTTGGTTACTGGCTAGGGACGGTCTGTAAAAGTCCATATTGAATGTGATGTGAAGACAGTAAGAGGGATTACGAACAAAAAGAAGAGTTTGAGATGTGTACTCTCTATTTTCAGTTCTTTCTGAGCATTTAAATGATCCATTTAAAAAAAGGTATTCAGCATTATGCAATGAATATTCAGGCCAGTCTATTCAACTGTATGAATGCATATACATATTTATGTCAGTGAATGTCAGAAATTAAGCGTTTACATGTGGAAAGAAAACCACAAGGCAAAAATGCTGTATGGCAGTTCTCAGACTTGTTGAACTAACATTCTGCTGAATTCTCTTCTGCCAGAATTCAAAGTTTCAAGGGCTGTGTTTGTGCAGCACGGTTATCACCCACATATTTTCATCTGCTGATACCTCTATACATCTAAACTACTTTTTGCTGATGTTTCTTCACACATATGCCTGATTACTGCACAGTGACCATTGGTGAAAAATGGTTTTAAAACAGCCTTGATTTATAACCTGAAGATTTCTTAAATATTTATAAATTTTCTTTAACAAATATATTCATTTTTTTCTGGCAGATATTGATGTTCGGTCATTTCTTTAATGCAGGAAAAGTAAACATCACTGCATTCACTTTTTCTTCTCGTTCACCAGTATTACCCATTGAGGTAGTTAGAATGTGTTCCTCTAAGTTATGCAATATGAGGAAAATAAAATGAAATTCTAATTTGAAGGAGGAGGGGAAGGAGGTTAATCAATACTGTGCTTTTACCATAACATACCTACTAGTGGTCTTTCAGCCTTTATAATAGATTCCTTCACTGCATGACACCCTATTATTTATAACCATCGGCAATTTGTGTGACATGCATTTTCAGCAAGTTTCTGATTTAATTTACAGTAACTAAAGTACCACATCCAAATGCTGCAGCAATTGTATATTTAATAATAATAGGGTTTATTTCAATTTGTAAAAAGGACATTTGTGGATAAAATGTAAAATAATCATTATGAAATTGGTAGGCAAAAAGCACTGGTATAAAAAATATGCCTTTATTTTCTTTGTTCCTGTTGTAGTCAGTAGCTGCAGAGGGCACTGAGCACATTCTTAAGGCCCCTAAAAATAAGATGTTTATTCATCAACTTTGGTGATTTTAAACAAGTATTTCAAATAAGCTTATTGGCGCTATCTATGCATCACTCAGCTAAGAACCGTGTTAGGATAATCGAGCACATTTCAATTAGCTGGAACATTTCACAGTGAGTGATATATAGTTAGAAGAAACATTATTGACTATCATACTTAGGGTAGGGTACACTATATTTCTGATATAAACTGGTGATTTAAGTAATTAGAAACCTCTGCCACAAATGTAAATGGACCAACTTGCAAGTTTTTTCAGAGTTCCATTAAGAACCTTCTGTTTTCAAAGTTTACCTAAACATTTCTGAAAGCTATTTAATTCAAAAACAAACAGGCAAACAAGCTAAAAGCCAACCACAACCCTGGTGTTCCCAGTATTGGACAAGTAAAATGAACACTTCTGTTGCATTCTGTCGTGGTTTAAACCCAGTCAGGTAACTCGTTCGCTCACTTCCCCCCCTTTCTTGCCCTCCCCCTGCTCTTGGAGGGACGGAGAGGAGAATCGAAAAGAATGCAACTCCCACGGGTTGAGATAAGAACAGTTTAGTAACTAAGGTATAACACAAATCACTACTGCTACCACCAATGATAATAATGATAAAGGAAATAACAAGGGAAGAGAATACATCATCTCACCACCAGCCGACCGATAACTCGCCCCCCAAGCCCGACCAAGCTCCGACCGATACCTCCTCCAACCCTGCAGACCCCCAGCCCTTCCGGCTCCCTCCCAGTTACATCCTGGGCATGACGTGCTGTGGTATGGAATACCTCTTTGGTCAGTTTGGGTCAGGTGTCCTGTCTCTGCTTCCTCCTGGCTTCCCCTCCTCCCTGGCAGAGCATGAGGCTCACAAAGTCCTTGGCCAAACCAAAACATGGCTTGTTATCAGCTCTGTTCCCGAGCTGAAAGTCAAAACACTGCACTGCACCAGCTACCAAGAAGGGGAAAAATGACTGCTACTGCTGAACCCAGGACACATTCTTAGCAAGAGGAGTGGTTTTGGTGAAGGGTAGTAAAGGAAGACATTCATCACAGCTAGTCAATCTAAAACAGATTGTGTTTGTACATGTCATGACTTTCACACAAACCTTCAGGGACCATGCTCAAAATGAAGGACGTGGTAAATTACAGACCAGTTCTGCTGATGTTTTCTACGGGGCTTTAGAGCAATTATGTCAGTAGCAGGTTGCTCCGATTCATTTCCTTTTTAAAATGTAGTTTTTTCATTACACTCAACAGCCCTTCTCCTTCCACTGCTGTGACTCTTCCTTACGCATTTGCCTTAGGCTCAGAGTTTGGAAGTAGTTTTCATTTATGTACGGTAATGGCATTAAGTTGTGCATATTGGAATAAGGTTGAAAGCTGACTCAAAATTATGTAGTTTCCTAAGCTTCAGAAGCCTGTTTATTTTACAGTTCTGTTAGCTTCAAGATAATATTTCTAATAACATGCTTATGCCTTTTTCTGCCCAGACTAACAGTGAGAGACATCTGTTTACTATCTTCGTATCTATGTTACATATTTAAGTGTTTTCCCACTGTGTTAAAATTTATACTGGCTTGTCCAGTGACCTCCTAGTAAAGATTGTTCCTCTGAGAAGATTATACTAGCCAGGGTATGCACACTTAATATTTAGTATAGAAATGCATCTTGCCTTTAACAGCCCCTGTCATAAGTGAGCCTTCATATTCTACTCTCAGTGGTAATTGGACAGAAATGATGAAGCAGGGGTTGGCAGCTAGTGTCAAGATTGGCCAGTGTTTGGCTGGCCAAGAGTGAAAGAAGGAAAATAAAGACACTCTTAATCTGCTAAAAGTTATTTCCATCCAGCATGCAATCTTTGATTTCCATTGAGAAGTGATGCTTGCATATTAAATATGCATATTTTTCTTTATTCTCTTTAAGGCTTCCCCTAAAACCTTCGCTTAAGCAGGAATATTATCAGGTATACAAGACACGGCTGCAGGTTCTAAGGTGGACTTTTTCAATAAAGACATTTTAAATGAGTTTCATACTTTCTTGACCCTCTGGAGTGAGTGCAGCTGATTCTGTGAAGGACTAACTATTCAGAGTATTTTGTGTAAGTTGTTTTCACTTACTGAAGTGACATGACAGTTAGCAGTCGCTGCATCAGATTCAAGTGCTTGATTTTGCCGTCTGCATGTAGAGTCATGATAGACACAATGAGAAGGTGAATCAAAGAGCCACTCCCAAGGAAAACATGAGCAAAAGGAAGAGGCATGTGCATTAAAGAATTTAGGCTATAAAAAGATTTTAAAATATTAAATAGAATGTTTTTTTTAAAAAATGTGTGTTCAGCAAATCAGACCAATTTGATAACTGTATTTCTTCTTTGAATAACAGTATCATCTTGTGCACTAAACTACCCAGTATTTGAAAACTGAAATGTTAAATCAAGCGTTTGAAAGGAAAATAATTGCAACGTTTGATCTGATGTCCCAGAGCTCTTTCACTGGCAGTCAGTTGCAGATGTCCCACTGGATAAAAAAGCAAGGGGGAGCCTGGCTTAGCTAATGTTTCCTGAACACTCCTGTTGTTTCCTCTACTCTTGCTTTTATTTCCTTTGCCTTCATCCACAGTATTTGGATAACTAGTTGCAACTTGTCTGCTGAAGTTAATGGTAAACCCTCTACATTGCTGCAGTGTTAATTAAATCCCATTCTTCATTGAATTAATCTACAATTGGAGGAATTGTCTTTGTGCTATACAGTCTGAATATAAGTATTTTTAGAATTGCTTTTTCCATATAATTCTAAATAATACAGAAAGCAGCTTCTAAATCATGTGCTTGATCTGTAATTGTATTGAAGTGTTCAGCGATTAATGTACATTATCTAAGTGGCTTATAAATTCTAACTTCTTATGCATTGCAAACAGCTGATGTATGATCCCATGAGTTTCTGACAAGTTGGTCAGACAGTTTCCAATAATGTATTTTGCAGTTTAGAAATGAATGATCGTTTTATTCTATTAACTCAAATCTGTCTATAAAGCAGATTATCTGATTCCTATGGCTGGTTCATATATACATATTATCAAACTGTAAGCTCAGTTTTTCAAAACTATATTGTCCTCTTGAAATTATCTAACAGGTCTTTTTATCCTGTAATTGAAGATCAATGAGGACTGAAAAATAGTTCTTTTACACGATAGGGTAATGGAGTAATGGGATTCAGGGAATTCAGTCTATAGTTCAAGGATGATGGGCTACGGTCTATCAGCAAGAGAAAAGATAGGAGCCTGCCACCTTTCCTCAACTCATACATTTTTCTGTCAAGCTAGAAACGGTCATTTCCTAATTCAACATGAGGTGAATATTTCATATCTCATTGCCATATATTCTTAGATATGATTTATTCTCATAAAGGGAAAATATTTTAACTGATATTTAGTACCCTTCTATTCCAGTTTACGGAAAGCATTCAGTTTATGCAACTCAGACTAGAATATGAAATATTTGGAGAGAGTAAATACAGCAAATGACATTTTTCTAATGTGGTGTTAAATACTAATGATCTTTAAAAATGATGGCTTTTATTTGCAAGTTGATTTTGTATGGTCAAAGAAGCAAGTTGACAGCATGGAAGAATCAAGTCTGTGCCTTTTTAGAGACCATGTGTGGCTATAGAGCTGTGTTAACATAGTTCCCTGGTGTACATTATTTTAGTGCTGGGAGAAGAACATAGCTTTATCTGCATTTATCTCCTTGACCTTTTCGTGAAACAATCAGGTTAATCGGTGCCAATTTCAGTGGTAACTTTTGTTATATGCAACATACTCTAACACTAAAAAAGTGGTTAAATTCAGATGAACAAAGGGATGTTTGCAAGATCTGTGAAGTGAAATTTCACTGTGAATAGTTTCTTGTGTTGTACCCCATAGGAGCTGAGGGAAAAAGAAACAGGTTGTCCTCCAATACCTCCACCCTCTGCCCACAGAGCCACCTGCACCAACCACACTGCTAAGGCATTAACATGATACTGAAATGTTTCTACATTGCATTTCCACATATGTATTAGTGCAGTTCCGTGCACGTTCACAGACCTATTGCAGGTTGTCCTTATCTGCTTTCCAAGCTGTCTAACATCACATTTGCTTCATTGTCTTCCTCTTTAAGATTTTTGCTTTTCTTTTATAATCGTTGGTCTGTGACACTACTGATTCATAAAGATGGCCTGACGTTTCTATGTAAGCACCCAAGATGTCAGCCACAATACTGGGCGGTGAACAATTCCAAAAGGCCAGGCTACTGCATGGAAAATCAGTTTGGATCCTGGTTTTCCGTATTCATGTATACAGTAACTTTCTGGATAAACTAAATTTTTACATCCTCATAAACATAATAAATCTAAGCAGCAGTGTGATTTTTTTCTATTTTAAGACGAAGGGTATTCTGTAAAATGTTAAAAATGTGGCTTTCTCATGCAGTTTCATGGAGAATAAGGCTAGCATCTTCAAAAATGATTTGGGTGGGTGCCATATGTGTCAGTTTTTATGAGCCAGTCACTATTATTCAGTCTATCAGTTGATAGGGATTAAAGTTAATTAAAATCAGAATCTGGAGTTTATTCTGTAATTAATTGTAATTTAAAGGATAAAAATGCGTACTGTTTTCTCTAAATAATTTTATTTCTACAGGCATCTATATAGTATTAAAAGCTGTCATTACATGTATGAGCAGCGTGAAAATAGTGCTTTGCCACTGATTCGTTAAGTTTACCATATACTAAATACATGCTGGTATGCTAGTGTCTTTGCTGTGAGAAAATATAGTTTTACTTCCTTGAAATATTTCAGCAATATTGTAATATTTTCAGGCTTACCAGACTGATACCTGAGCTGCATTTCTTTGTAACACTAAAACTACATTTTCATTGAAAATATCCAATCCAGCTCTTTCAGAGAATTTCATAGATGAAATGCATTCCCTTACTTACTGTCTGTATCTGTGTAAAATGTCTTCCCACCTTGCTGTTTGAGTTTTTTCAGTGTCAGGCAAACATTTGAAGTACCCAATATACGTGGGGTATTGTGAATTAGGTAGCAACGCGATGACATCTAGAAGCAGTAGAAAATAAAGACCTGACTCACAAGAAGTTGGGTACCTCTTACACAGTTACCAATGCGCACTGTAGGTGTTCCACCAAGTGAGAGAATGCACACAGGGGGTAAGAAAAGTGTGTGCAAGTTTTCTGCAGGACCGACAGGTTTTCCAGGGAACTCGGCTCTCATTAAGCATCTCGGTGAAAGGAAAGCACTAAGAGCTGCAGTTCACTGAGCACCTTTGAAAATCTTGCCCCATCGCAGAGATGCTTAATGGAAACTGGCGTGTTTTACAAACCAGGCCGTTAGTCCTTTCTCAATCAATAAAATTCACTGGAAGTGTAGCATTTCTCTCAGAAGGATGCGGGGTCACATATTATCTCGTACCGATAGAAGTGTAGAGCAACTGTGAAAGTAAATCATTTAAGCACAGCCTGCTCTACTGGTACTTCTGATGTCTTGATATTAGATGAAACATCTGAAGGTGTGAGCTTTACACTCTCAGCCTTATTACTGGGTGGCCAGTGTTTTGACCAGGTTTTTCTGTTCATAAAGTGTTAAAAAATGAGCTTACAGATTTGGAGGGTTTTGCTTTTTTGTTCTTTTTCTACTTAGAAATCCCTGCTTATCTACTGAGTTTGTTTAGATGCCTTTGCAGTAATTAAAGATAAAAAGATTTAATAAGGGTAAATGTTATTACAGGATACTGTTTGGATTTTAAAGCATGAAAAGATTCCATTATTCTGAGTTAAAGCAATATGAGATAGTCGCTGTAAGAACTGTGAGTTTGCATCAGGAAACAAGACTATCACAGATTTGTTGGAAGTAATACAAATGCTCCAGATTTTAATGAAAGAGATGGTTTAACTTTTGGTGACTTTCACAGCTATTTTTATGCAAAGTAACATATTCATTTCTTCTAAAAAATTATTTTTATCTAGCAATAGAACACCAAATGCTAAATTCAAACACCTACATTGTACAGAAATTTCCATTTAAAAAAAAACTTGAGGTTCCAAATTATATTGCTGGAGAGTTTTTCAAGAAACCTTTATTCATCATCATATTTTTCTCTGCAGTCTAACAGCCTACACGTCTCCGTGATAACAGGCCAGTGTCATCCCACATCATCCTCATTTGTGTGCACATTACAAACATTAACCCAGTGATCCTTGAAGGCAAATAGGTAGAATAGGGGTTGATAATCCTGTAAATTCAAAGAGCAACAGCGAGTCCAATAAAAGAGAGAATAGCCCTCAAATCATCTTTGACTGTGTCACAGTTAAAATGTGGAAAAAGCTTCAGGTTTTGGATGATACTAATGATCTGAAAGAAAAAAAATATTAGATTCACCAAAGATGATTAAGGATTTTAAAAAGTCTATCAGACTTTTCCTGGGTGGAAAACTGTGTTTGAGAAAAGGGTGGTTAGAAAAACTAACAAAACCTTTCCCCTCAAAAGAAGTGTTTCCTAAAATTTTTAAGTTACTTCTTAGTTTCCATAGAACAAGAGTGGTTTGTTGTTTCTTATTCCATAATATAGAGTAGTGTGGAATAATAGGCAGATTTCTGTTTCTCTCCTTCACTCTGTTTTTCTGATATGGATCAGTGAGTGAATTTGTGCCATCACTGTACACAGACGTATGTGGGTGGCTCTCTGAAGTCCTTATTTCTTAAAAGCAAATGCATTAAATTTGTAAAACTGTTAGCAAATGATAATAGTATAAAAATATGTGTTTATTTATTTAACTTTTTAAAGGAATATAAAAGAATTCCAACTGAAGTTAAAAGCTAAATGTGAGATATTGGGCCAAATATTCCAGATTATTC
Organism: Pezoporus occidentalis; assembly: GCF_034315485.1. Lineage (NCBI taxonomy): Eukaryota > Metazoa > Chordata > Aves > Psittaciformes > Psittacidae > Pezoporus > Pezoporus occidentalis. The sequence goes on from NW_026914502.1 coordinate 5,065,032, forward strand.
ACCTTCAAGGAAGTTCAGAAACATAGCTGACATTTATTTTCACGATAGTAACTGTAATGAAATGTGTTCTTCTGTTTACTGTTTTTTCTTAACCTTTTGCTATTGACTTCTAACAGTGAAATAATATATAGTATCATGTACGCTAGCAACAATCAGTCCGGGGACTGCCATTTGGATACTAGTGTATGCTTTTTTAGGGGGATGCACTCACCTTTACTTGCTTTGCAGTATTTCCTGAGACCATAACATCAATTGTCCACTTCTGCCCACCAAGTAGAGGCTTACTGATGCAATAAAAAGTTAGTCTGAGTATTAAGGTGGGAAAAGAACTGTTTGAAACGTTAGATGCTTTCTGTCAGGCAGCTAGGATTTAACTGGAACACACTCAGTTATAAAACCGGTTTTCATTGATCTGAGTGTTGGAATTCTTAACTGTAGTTTATTTTCCCTTTGATTTTGAAATCCATAAGTGCCAGTCATAGCTTTAAGAGTGAAAACCATTGGCATGGGAGTCTAAATTAAAATTGATGAATTGAGACTGCTAGTGACCACTACCTCAGCCAAACACAAATGCCACGACTGTAGCTCTTGCTGCACGCTTCACTTGAAGTGTGACGAATTAGGCAAGAAGTTGATTACTAACTCAGAATGAAGATGATGATGCTGATTGGAAAAGGCATCATAAAACAACTTCTTTATTTGCAGCAATCCCATCTGATATATCAACAAATACAGAAGCACTAACAAAAATGAGTCTGATTGAAAAAGTGGGCATTTGTTATGGGTGTATATGTCTGTGGCAATAGCTATGTGTATGTGAAGGTGACTTTCCTTTGAGAATGTGTTTGGCAGCTTAAAAACGTAAGAGCAAATTGAAAGATGCATGAGACAGTTTTGTACCTAGGTTGTAGGTTGTTAGGGGTTAGGTACATATATCTCTATCACCACTGACTAGATATTACAGTTGCTGTCAACTGTCCTAGTGGCAGCAAGTGCCAGGATGAACAATGACTCTTTAAGAGAGTATGACCTTAAAGACCAAGCGGAGCTGTAAATCTTATATCTCTTTAACTAGTCTCTCATTTATTTCACTTTATGTCCACTATGCACAGATTCAAAAGGAGGCACAACAGCACTCAGGAATTGACTGGACAACAGTTTCCCTATTCTAAAGTTTCAGATTTAATGCTAGTTTCAGCATCAGTGAGACTATTTCACAACTGATGAGTTACATGTTCTTTCTAGCAACGCATTAGTTACTCATTAGTAGTGTGAAAAGACCCTTAGGAGTATATAGATTGGTGAAATAGTTCTCCATTTGCCTCAGGTAAAGAAAAATATTTTTAAAAACCTACAAAAGCTGAAGTCCGTGCAACTGAGTCTTTACCTCCTAAAACAAAGACATAAGTGTTTGAAGTTGAAGATTTAATGAGTTAATACAGAGCTCTCAATGCAAGTGTGAATGTATAAATAAGAGTACTAAGCTGAGCTCTTTTTCCCTTGTGGTTACCAAGCAGCTTGCTTGGCACTCCCTTTCCTACCCTTGCACTCCCTTCCTGGTCTCATGCTTGATTTCCATTCCCACTGCAAAGTTGATGGTATCGTTTGTGGGTATTGTTCTGCCTTGGAGTGACTGGTACTGCATACATTCATGCATACATACATACATACATACATCATCAGTTGTCATGGGAAGATTGCTCTATGTTACTTAATCCTGGGGGGCATAGACTTAAAGATAAAAATTGCTTTAGCCCTTCAAGTGAGTGACATGAGCACACATCGTACTTTCAGTATTCTCTGCAGTTTTAAGTGTTGTACCATTTTGCTAATCATGAAGTGAGGTAGCTGCTGTATATGTACAGTCTGTCACTGTGCAAAGCCTGTTTATTCTGGAGAGAACTGTACAGATTTAATAAGGGTTTGTCACTATGCTACATCATTCTGCCTATATAGTTAGCACTCTTCCAATATTGCTACCATACACATTTCCACAACTTGAAGACTCAACCATAAACACGTTCAACTTACAGTTTTTGTTATGGTGCCTCAGACCAAGTGTTAAATTCAGTAAACTCTTACAATAATTGTATTAGTCTGGTATCATGCCCAGAAAGGTCTTATTACTTCAGAAACCTTTTCTTGTACAACTAAAACTTGCCTTGCAGCAGAGAAACTGTTGCAAGACACTAGATAATAAAGACAGAACAACTGCTGCACGAGAACTGAATGCTTAAAAGAAAGTGAGTAGTGAAAGGAAAAACACCAAAGCCCTGTGTATGGGTTGCATAGAAAGCTGTGACTTCTGACTTCATTTTGGAAGGACAGCTTTCTACTCTGTTCAGACTCTGGTGTCTTGTAATACCTGCCTGCATATTGTAGGTACTGTCTGAACCCCAGTGGTAGGGCTGAATAAAGGGATGCCGAGACCTTGAAAGACAGTTTGCAGTCTTCATGCAGTTCACTGAAGCTTATGTAGCTGTACATGAGCTCACTAGAGAAGCACTCAAATATTCGGGTATGTTTGCAGTCTCTTTCCTCTGGCACTATTCGAATTTTTCAGCGTTGAATCTGAAGATAGACCATTTGCTTTATTACTGCTTTATCACAGCTGTGTGGTTCTGAGTTACCGGGTGGGCTTAAACCATGACACAAACACAGAAGAGATTCCTTAAATTCTGTCCAAGAAGAAGACCTCACCATAAGCAGTGTAGCAGCAAATGCCACTCGGTGTATTGATAAGTGGTGAGGCAGTGCTGTATGCTCTCTTCTGCAAAGTTCACACAGAGGGAACCCAACCCCCTTTCTTCCACCTTTGGGATCGCCACAGTCAAATGACTGCGTGGTATAACAGCCTTTATTGATATGTTCTGAACATCCAGATTTATTTACAGGGGCACCCTGCAGCAGTGCCCAGTGTGCGGCCACCATGGGCAGGGACATCCCTCTGGGCCCCTCAGGCACAGGCCCTGCCTCAGGGCCAGCAGCCCAAAGGCCTTTCACCAAGGGATGCTGGGCGAGGGGGCAGCAGCAGCAGGGCTGCGGAGGGCAGGGCTGCGGGGGAACCGTCACCCCCATGTCATAGCGCCAGCACCCGGCAATGCAGCATCACAATGCTCTGGGGCAGTGTAAGTCCAGCGCCCTCCCCTCTCCCACTGCCAGAGTGCCCGGCGCTGCCACCAGGACAGAGCTGGCAGCCTGAGGGCATCCGAGAGGAAGCCCTTGAGGCATCGGGGGAATTACTGGGAGGGGGAGGGAGCTGATGGGGGCAACACTTGAAGCTGCAGGAAGCTGCAGGAGGTTCCGTGCTGCTGTTCCAGCTCCTGGAGGGGCCACGCTCAAAGCTCATCGGATGGATGGATAGATGGATGTATGGATGGAAATCCTGCTTCAGGCGTCGGGGAGCTCACCACCCTCATGTCCTCAGCACCAGGGAATTAGGTGAGGAGGGTGCTGAGGGAGGGAACATGAAGCTGCAGGACGTTCTCTGCTGCAGTTGCAGCTCTTGGAGGCGCCATGCTCAAAGCTCATCAGATGGATGGATAGATGGATGGATGGAAATCCTGCTTTAGTCATCAGAGAGCTCACCAACCTCATGTCCTCAGCACCAGGGAATTCGGTGAGGAAGGTGCTGAAGGGGTGAACATGAAGCTGCAGGAGATTCTCTGCTGCAGTTGCAGCTCTTGGAGGGGCCATGCTCAAAGCTCATCTGATGGATGGATAGATGGATGGATGGAAATCCTGCTTCAGTCGTCGGGGAGCTCACCATCCTCATGTCCTCAGCACCAGGGAATTAGGTGAGGAGGCTGCTGAGGGAGGGAACATGAAGCTGCAGGAGATTCTCTGCTGCAGTTGCAGCTCTTGGAGGGGCCATGCTCAAAGCTCGTCTGATGAATGGACAGATGGATGCATGGATGGAAATCCTGCTTCAGTCGTCGGGGAGCTCACCATCCTCATCTCCTGGGGAGAGAGTGGCAGCAGCCAGAAGAAGTAGAATGCACAGTTGGTTCAGTGCCCTCCCCCAGTGCTCTGGAGCTCCACTCCCAAGCACAGGAAGATTCTTGCTCTGAGGATTCATCAGACCATTGGCATTTTGGTGTTGTTGGAAGCCCCTGCGATGGCTCCAGACAGAGGCAGAAAAGGCAGTGCCAGCGTCCCCTTGTCCCCTCAGAGGCATAAGCAGCGTGTGGATCAGGAGCAGGTCTTGCTCACATGCTCAGGGAGCAGCCGATCGCCAGCACTGGGGTCAGGAAGGAATTTTCCCCCGGGGCAGATTGGCACGGGTCCCCGGGGGTTTTTTGCCTTCCTCTGAGCACCGAGCATCACCACTTGTCAGGGCTCCTGGGGCCATTCTGGCTGCGTTATCGCCTGGTGCTCGTGCAGCACGAAGGTGGCCCCTGGTGTCCTGCAGCTGGGGGGGGAAGGCTTTTTTCTCCCCAGGCTGGACTAGCAAGCGGCCCTGGGGTTTTTTGCCTTCCTCCGCAGCCGAGCACAGCCCCTTCATGGGGCTCCTTTGGCTCACTGTGTCCCAAAGGCAGCTGCTCGTGCTCCACGCAGGTGGCCCTCGTGCCCCGCATCCGGGGGGAGGCAGCCTCCTGGACTCCCACGGTGGCCCCAGCGAGGCCCCGGGACTCGCTGCTGTCCTCTGTAGCATTGAGCACCCCCCCTTGTCAGCTCTTCCCTGGCCCTTTCTGGCTGGCTGCTTCCTGCACTGCTCTCGCACCACCACGGCACCGCTCCTGCCCTGCCTTTCCTTTGTCAGGCTGCAAGGGAGGTTTTTCCAGCTCAAGTGAAGGGTCTAAACTAAACCAGACTGAAATCAACTAAACTAAGCTAAACTGAACCCAGACAAGTAAAATAACTTTATTTCTGAATAACTGAAATATCTTTCCACCTGTAACCGTTCTGATTTGTGTCTTTGAAAGTGCTTCTGGTGCTGAAATTTCCCTTGGCATTTCATGTAAATAGTATTCTCCTAATTGTACAACTAATTGTGAGTGGAGGGAATGGAATGGAACAGAATAAAATGGAATGGAATGGAATGGAACGGAGTACAACAGAAGGCTATGCTATGTTATGCGTATAGAATCACGGAATAGTTAGGGTTGCAAAGAACCTTATGCTCATCTAGTTCCAGCCCCTTGCCTTGAGGAGGGACACCTCACACTAAAGCATGTCACCCAAGGCTCTGTCGAACCTGGCTGGAGCTTGTGGATCCATAACACCCTTGGGCAACCCATTCCAGCACCTCACCACCCTTACAGTAAAGAACTGTTTCCTTATATCTAACCTAAATTTGTCCCATTTAAGTTTAAACCCATCAACCCTTGTCCTGTCCCTGCCGTCCTTGATGGAGATTTCCTCTCCAGTATCCAGGCCCCCTTCAGATACTGGAAGGCTGCTATGAGGTCTCCACGCAGCCTTCTCTTCTCCAGGCTGAACAGCCCCAACTTTCTCAGCCTGTCTTCATACAGGAGGTGCTCCAGTCCCTGATCATCCTCATGGCCCTCCCTCTGGACTTGCTCCAACAGCTCCATGTCCTTCTTACGTGATACTTAACTGAGGGGTTGTTCTACACAACTGAGTCACTTACTTGTGTTTCATGAGTGTTGCAGGGAAAACCTGCTCGGTCCAGAGGGTTTAAACCAAATTGGGTTCAAAACACTTGGAGCTTTCAAGAACTTGGAATTAGGCAGCAGTCAGTGAAGTGTTGCATTCAAGCAGTTATACAAGAGGTAAAGCCCCACACTAGACACATGAATGCTTATAAACGCAAGCAAATATCTAAAGAGCCTGTACAAGAAACATTACCCTGTGGAACAAACTGTCCTGGGCTCAGCAGTAGCAGTCATTTTTCTCCTTCTTAGTAGCTGGTGCAGAACTGTGGTTTTGACTTTCAGCCTGGGAACAGCACCGATAACACTTATGCTTTCAGTTCTTGCTAAGTAACAGTTATTCTGACGAAGGACCTTCTGAGTCTCGTGCTCTGCCAGGGAGCAGGAGGAAGCAGAGACAGGACACCTGACCCAAGCTAGCCAAACCAAAGCACGTCATGCCCACTATGTAAACTGGGGGCAGTTACCGAGAAGAGCTAGGTCACTGTTCAGGTCAGGCTGGGTATCGGTTGGCAGGTGGTGAGCGGTTGTATTCTCTTCCCTTGTTATTTCCCTTATTATTATTATTATTGGTAGTAGCAGCAGTGGTTTGTGTTATACCTTAGTTACTGGACTGTTCTTATCTTAACCTGTGGGAATTACATTCTTTCCCTTCTCCTTGCCATCCCTCTGGGAGCCAGGGGAGGAATGGGAGGGGAGTGAGGAAATGGATGTGTGGTTTTCCGGGTTGCCAGCTGGGCTTAAACCACGGCAATCACTAATACCATAAAAGACTTGATGCTTTTTACAGCCTCTTTAGAGGAAGCCTGGATGCATTGTTAGCATGATTTGATATTCAGGAGTCTACCATTTGCATCATCAAAAAACACCATTTTGAAATCCAATTTGTATAGAATTATTAAAGTTGTATTACTACATTACTCAGATAAAATCTGCTAATTTGGTTTTTATTTTTCAGAGAAGTCTCCTGTAATTATGGTGAAAATATGCTTAATAACTCATTATGTCCTGTGGGATCTATGGAGAGTGGGAAGAAATAGAAAATATTGCATTCAACATTAGAAAATATTCTGCTATCTCACTTAGTTGAGCCAGCTAAGTACAGCCTTTCAGTCTGTTGACAGTAGAGTGAATTGTAGGTCCCTGGTTTGACCTGCAGAGGAGTCACTGATGTAATACATTAACATATGCAGTAGTTTGGTAGTGTAAAACCTCCTATCATGCACTTATCTCAGTAGGCAATTAATTTATTTTAATTCATCAAATTTTAGAGAATGTTTAAAGGGCAATTTGTGGTCAGGATATCTTGCAATTCAAAAGTGTTTTAATTGTTTCCTAAATGAATGGGTTTCAGGCATTTGATTGATGCTCGTATTGCTCCGTTTGATATGCCTGAGTACCTCAATGAAAACGTATTTAGGAATAGATGCTCCTTAAATACACTGAAGCTATCACAGATTCTCCTGTGGCTTTTTCAGTGAAGACCTGTGTGTAACCATTTACCAGCATACTTTTTAGCAAAGATATTTAACTACTCTACATTCAAAATGAGGCATCAGCTAGGTGTTGAGTCTCTTTAAAGACTTAACACTGATGTCACAACATTTTCTTTTATTGCTGGTAACTGAACTCTTCTCTCAGCCATACATAAGACAACGCTACTTATAAAATTGGTTCCACTTAATTCATCTCTGGAAATTTTAATTATCCTTGTACTGTCCCTTCATAAGAACATGCCTTTACTTTGAACTTTGTTAATTTAATAACTTGTGCTTTTCTTTTGCATTAAGTTTTAAGAACTACTTTTTTTCATATCCAGTGATATCACTGACAGGATGTAAGAAAGCAATAAATTAATACATTTATAGAGTCTTTATGTAAAGTTCAACCTGCCTAATTTCATCCTTCCACTTCTTAATAGATTCTGTATCAGTGTTTTTTGTAAAAACACCTTTTTTGGGGTGTTTTGGTTTTTTTGTGTTTTTTTTTTATTATTAACCTTAAAAATGAAGCTATTTGTAGCATGAGTAGCAAGACTGGTATGATTTAATTTCCTTCAGATTGGTGCTTCGGGCTGTTTCTTGTGATTCCTACTGATTTGCCTAGAGTATTGACAGTAATTGCTGGGACTAGTTCACAGTTACACATATATTGTTGGATCTGTCTTTATGTAGATATTGATTCTCAGGGAAGTTATAGAAATACATCTTTTGTACTTCTCTAAGTTTGTCTGAAATTCACCAGTTGCCTCTAAAGCTGTTTGTGAAGAACTAACAACAAGAGGGCAGATGATGGGCAGTCATCCTGCTCCCATAAAATGCTTTTGAGCAAGAGAAATTTGATTTTCTTTTAAAAAGGCAGTATTTCATCTTACCTGGAATTGTATTTTGTTTTGCTTGCTGAAGACACAGACAATGACAAAGCCTGAATAAATTCATTACAGTTTTTCACTCTAATCAGGCCTGTGTTTTCTATGTATAAACACGCATATGGACCTATATAAAAAATATATGTGCATGCATCCATCTATGCCTGTTTATGCAAATAGAGGGGAAGAACTTAAAAATTAAGTTTGACACATTTTGGCTTCTTTGACAGGCAGTATTTGGCAAGTACCAGCTTTGTTCTCTATGCTGTGGTGTGGTGCCGTTCCACATCTCTCTGCATCTTTGCTGTTGTTAAAGACCAAATAGGGACATTTCTGCCATTTGGAGAATGGGCTCTTTGCTTTATTACATTGCATCTCGTCATAGCAGGCTTAGAACAGTTATATCAGAAAATAAGCAATAATCCCTCTTTTCCCTTAGCTATAGGAAGACGGTAAGAGCAGGAGTCTCACCCTAAAACTGACTGAAGGGCCCACGCTCCAGCTCTGATTTGGGGTGCCTGAGCAGCATGGTCAGGGGTGGCTGCTGATGCCCGTTGCCAGCTGATGGCAGTGCCTTTTCTCTGTGTCCTCAGAAACAAGGCTGATGCCAGCTCTTGCTCTTTCCTAGGACAGAACAGCTTTCAGCGTAGATTTTTGTCTAATGCTTGGGTACAGAGGGACCGTGAAAGCTTTTACAAGTTAAGGTTTGCTTTTCAATCACTGTTAAATCAGCATCACAGTAAACCCTCTGGATGTCATGCCTCACAGTCATGTAGGTGACAGATCTGTCATGTCATGTCAGACCTCAGTGAAAACTGAAAAGGGAGAGACCCTCCCTCCCACAGCTGCTGTACTGGAGAGGGTTGTGCATTGATCTGGAAGCTGAGATTTCTGCATGCCCTTTGACTTTTATCAGTCAAAGCCTCACACTTCTGTACTCAGGGCAGCAGCTACTTTTTCACTCTGAAGTCACCCAAAAAATTGGACGAGGTCATTTCTGGCAGACCTGACCTCTTCAGGATAGCCTTTCTTTTTTGCCAAAATTAAGTTTCTTCTGATACTCATCCATGACAATGTGTAAACTTCGTGTGGACTAACTTGAGTTAATTAGGAATTGGTTTAAATTCAGTTGAAATAAGTAATATATAATCTGTAAAAAAAGGGGGAAAACAGATTCTGCACTATATTTATTATCCTTTCGGGAAAGTATTTAAAAGTTATTTATGTTAAACCATCTCAGCATTCTCTCAGCAAGGGTCTCAGTTTCTGGTGTCGTACACAAATATTTTTGTATGCTTGTCACCAGATAGAAATAACAGGTGAAATCCCACAAAATCCTTAAGTCCTGAAAACAGTAGGTCCCCAGGGAAGAGCTAATGTTTGAGAACATTCTAATGAGAATAGGGAAATCTTTCCTTCTTGCTAGCTATACTGCAGATAAACAGAACTTCATGAAGGAGAGCTGATAAGGCAGCCCTTTCCTCACCACCAAATCCATGCCTTTATTTGGTTCTCAAGCTTTCTGCATATGCAAGTTATGTGTGAATATGCAATTTAAATTACTAGAGCCAAAGCTGCAGGCTTGGAAATTATCAGAGCTCATTTTCTGTACTCTTGAATTACACAGAGGTCACTTGTTGGGTGCCTTGGGGCTCTGGAAACAACGCTGTGAGAAAGGATGCAGCCAGGGAAAAGAGTGAATGACATCTTTGTATTTCTAAAGACAGAACAGAAATAGAAATACCCCAAGCAGCAAAGAGCTAAAGACATTTTGTTTTCCACATATGCTACAGAGTGGAGATTGTGACAGTTCTGATACTTCTGGCGTTTTCATGTTGATTTCTAGACCTGTAGTGTTCAGATAAGCTGTGAGTAAGCTCTCCAGTTTGTGGCTCAATAGCAAACCCGTCAGTAATCTGAATGCAGCACATCACTTGTTATTTTATTATTTTTAATGCTACTGCTACTACTACTAGTACTGTTGCTATACTACTATAATTTTAAGTATCACCATCCCTGCTGTGATCCTTATGAACTGGCAAGTGCTTGAGAGTTAAAGGAAAAGAGAGTTGGGTTATAACTTTTCCTGCCAAGCTGCAAGATGCTAAACTTATTTGTGATGGAATTCTTCAGGTCAGGTAAGGAATCCAGTTTCCATTTCAAATCAGTGTTTCAAAAGAACGTATTTATTGCATTTGCTAAATCTCGGTTTAGGAATGTGTTGTATGGGCATTTATTTAGTTCTTTGGCTGAGCTAATTGTATCGGCCTAATTCTTTAGCAGGATTACAGGCTAAGTCAATCCAGAAAAGAGACCTTTGCTTGCCTCTGAGATGGAAGTTTTGGTTGCTAGAACAGATTGATACAGGTTTCCATCTTCATATGTTCTGCAGTAATGCTCACTAGCATTCATTCAACTTTTATTTAAAATTTTAATTGCTTCACATGCATTGCCTCAAACGTAAAGGCAAAAAAGCAATTTGGGAGAAGAAGACTCATCCTGTGCAAATTACTGTCTCTATAATTCCCCAGTAATACTTCATTATGTTTGTATAACATGCCTCCTAAAGGTAAAAGATATACTTTTTGCTGCAAAAAATGCTATAAGAAGCAGCATTCCCTATTATTTTTACTGTCCCAGTTGCTGTATACTGCATATGCACTTACACAGCAATTTACCAGTTTCTGCTATGCAAACTGAAAATGTATTGTTTTCTGGAAATCTACTATGTTTTATTACAAGTCACTTTACTTGCAGTAGTTCCTTCTGAAGTCCTGGCTATGACTTTTGTGTCTGATGTTACATTCCTGCATTAACTGGCAGTTATTTGCCGTGAGGTGGTCATGTACACCTTTTATGTATACCTTCAAAGTTCTGCAGCGAAATGATGTACTGGAAGAGCCCTGTTGTCTGCAGGTGCTGCTGGAGGTGGTGGTGCCCACATCAAGAGATAGAGGTTTGGTCTTTCTTCTCCCCCATAACCAGGGAGATCCTCCTCAGTAGTCACCATCTCACCAGTGTCTCTGTGCTTTCTGATTTGCAAGGGTGTACCTTGGACAGTGTGTTTGGAAGTGAGGCAAACAGCATTTGACTGTCATTTTGTAAGTGAACACTTTCTAGACCATCAACTGAGCTGTACAGGCTACCCCAAATGCAATAATATTGTCTTCAGTGCTTCTGACTGTGACCTGAGCATGCATACAAATATTGCATGCTGGTGCAGCATAAAATTCCTTGTGATGGGCTGCCATATAACTGCTCTCCACTGCAGCAGTGTTTGAGTGATGCTGGGAATGGTCATGCTGTAATTTAGCCACAGTCCTTTAGATTTTGTATTCATGTCAACAGTGAGAAATGACAAAGATTTATTTACTTCCATCCTTCAGTAATTCTAGAGATATTTGAAACCATTTCAGACATTTGAAGCAGCTCTTGTCCTAAGAAATGTTTTTTCTGTTTTCAGTAAAATATCGTATTAAATCCTAGAGTCCAATTACACAATTTTCTGATGAGTTGAGCATTTCTTGTAATTGAAGCAGATATAAAATAATGTGAAGGTAACACACCTTTATTGTAAATGTAAAGTGGTCAGCTGTCTGGTTAATAAAGCACTGTGCCTTTGCGGGCTTCATTTTCACTGCAGTGTATTTAATTAAGGTCCTGTGTGCCTAAAGGCAAAAGCACTGAAGTTTGAGGGATGGAATAGACTGGAGACATGTACTTCTATTGGCATTTGCAACATAACTAGTCAGAAATGCGTTCTGAAGTATGATCGATTCAGACAAATATGCTGGTGAGGAAATTTTAGGTACGAGCGTTCTTATTCCTATATAGAAGTTCAGTTTTTCCATAAAGAAGTGAAGGGTACAATTGATTTTCTTTAAGCTTTGTATGCTTACATATTCTTTTCTGAAGTTTAAAAGCAAGGCCATAACAAATCCGTGCACCAAAATTCACACTTTGGAAAAAGCAGGGAGTTGTGGGCTGAGAAGGGCAGCAAACTATTAAAGAGCTGAAGCCACGTAGGGTTTTAGAAGTGGGTAATTATGTGAAACAATATCTAGAAATGGGGAACTATTCAAGCTTTAACTAAAAAAAAAACCCCAAATCCTCCTCAGAGGGTTTACAAGTTCAGATTGTATCTCACGGCCCAAGTAAATATGGAAAGCCTTCAAATAAACTGCACTGCTTTCATGTTTTTTCATGATTTCCCACCTCATCACCACTTAGGCCTTCTGAGCAAAGCTGTGTGACTAATTGAATTTTCATCTCACTGGCCATAATGAATAGTGAAAAATATTATACTAATTGAGTATATATGTATTAAAAAATGAATCTATACCACAGGTTTCATTTCAGCATGCGGGTAGGAATCAAAGCCTGAGTCTTTCTTCAAGTACTATCAGTTTTTGACTTTTTGAGTTTCGCCACCCTTCATGCTAATTGTTTTTATCTTACTCGCCTGGCAAAACCACTTAGACAAGATAATTAGGAGTTAGACGTGATGGAGGGTCCATTTAAAATTACAGTTTTTGTAAATGACAGCTCTGAGAAGCTCGGTGCATTATAGCCGGTGATTTCTGTCAAATGCCGGTAATAAGGACTGGGATTTTTGTCTGATAAATCAATTGCTAAACATAGTTGCTTTAAAAAAAACAAATGTGACATTAGCCACAGCTCTGCCCTGTCATGGTTCTCTTCTTTGTTTACAGAGATTTTTCATCATTCCCCAATAAAGGGTTCTCATTTTAGCAATTATGAAACCTTTTAGTGTCAGTCAGTAACTAAGGCAAAGATACAAGATGATTGATTTATATTAGTTTGTTTGTTGTTTTTTTTTTTCTTTTTATTATTACGCATTAATTCTAAAGGAGTAACTTTGGAAATGCATTTAGAAATACAGAAGAAAAAAAGTAAGCTGACAGCATACAGTGAGACTGTATGGTTCCAGTCACTGCGGAAGTCGGGGAGGTTTTTTGCTCCCTTTCCTTGAAGATGGAGCCCAGAATTTCTTTTTCAGCCTTTCCTGTGGCATTAGGTCCTGCTTATGCTGAGAAACAAAGAAACCTGTCTTTCCTTTCAGAAATTTCCCGACAGATGTACTGTGTAGATACGATTTACAAACGTAAATTTATTGTGACAGTGAATATGCTGGACAGAGATAGTTTTATTTCATAGAATCATAGAATGGTTAGGGTTGGAAGGGACCTTAAAATCATCCAGTTCCACTGCCCTCCACTAGACCAGGTTGCTCAAAGTTCTGTCTGGCCGGGCCTTGAACACTGTCAGGGATGGAACATTCACAACTTCCCTGGGCAACCCATTCCAGTGCCTCACCACCCTTACAGTAATGAAGTCACTCTTTATATCTAACCTGAACTTCCCTGTCTAAGTTTCCCTTGTTTAAGTTTAAACCTATTACTCCTTGTCTTATCACTACAGTCCCTGATGAAGAGCCCCTCTCCAGCATCCATGTAGGCCCCCTTCAGATACTGGAAGGCTGCTATTCAGCCTTCTCCTGAAAGTTCTGAATTTCAAAGACCTTTCTGACTGACAGGGAAGAGAATTGTATTAATATGTTTTTACTAATTAGTATGGGCTTGTTGGGGTTTTATTTCTGACAGTTATCAGTACCAGATAATTCAGAGGAAAATTTAAGAGCTATTTGCCAGTTACAAGATCATCATCTGGAGAGAAACATCATGTATTTCACAGTATTTGCTAGATCTCATCCCTTTCAAAATGTTTATTTGCTTTAGAACTTGTTTATATATCAACAAGCAGATGTATTTTGTAAGCATTTCCTCTTAGCTAGTGACAATTTATGAGAGACTGAATTAGATTTTCATTATTTCACATGGCCACATAAAGATAATAAAGGTACCAAAAAAGGTCTGATTCAGTTCTTTAAATTGATGATTACGCATAGGATTTCCGCTGCTGCGGGGATTTAAGTTCTGTAACATGATGCAGGAATACTTAGGAAGAAAGCATCAATCAGTTTCCAGTTGCATTTTACACACCTGTACACAGGGCTGTGTGACACTGCAACCCAAGGCACCCTTTGTGCCCAGGATGGATGAGATCCCCTTGTTCCTGCATTTGACTGTCTGCAGTGGTTTCAGAGATGTTTAAATCCTTTTGGAAGCTAATAGAGATAATGTGGTCGTGTGACAGTCATTAGGAAACGTTATGAAAACTTACAGAGAGAAAACTTTAGGCTTTCCTTTTAGAAAGGTAAATATCCATTTATTCTGTGAATACCTTTGCACTGCCCTCTATTATTTGCACTTGACTTTAAAAAGAGCTGTAACCATTCTGGTTCTCAGAGGCTTAGCCAGGAATCTGTTCACTGTCAAAGCTTCATAGTAAAGCTTAGGCCTTTGGAGGCTGAAGGTGTGCCTGACTTCCAGAGCTGGGGACAGTTTACTTGAGAACTGTGTTGAACAGTGCAAAGCCAGAAGGTTACCGGAGTGTCTGTGTATGTAATTAAAATGACTGTGGGATGATTCAGTAAAACATAAAATTCTCCATGAGGTTGCAAGACCTATTTTGTCCATCCTTTTGCCTGGGCAGCCAGGGTACACTTTTACTTGGTTTCTTGCTTGTTTAAGCATTTTTCATTTACTTTTGTAAATCCTTCACCACCTCTTTACTTTGAATATCGTATTCCTTTTCCTTTTATGTTTTGGATTTTGTACTCTTTAATTGTATGCTATTGGAGCGTAGCTACATGATCTGCTGACAAGGCTTTGTTTCTTAAATGGCTTTTCTATTTGTTTGACTGCTGTATTACACAGTACAAAGAACACAGCCGCCAGAGGTGTCAACTTATCACTGTGGGGTAGAAATGGCCCATAGTGGTAGCGGATTTTGTAGTGACAGGAAAAATAGTGGAAAATCTCAAGATTATTTCATAAGTGATTGATCAAATTACGAGACAAATAGCCTGTCACTGTTGGATATTCGTATAAATGGGTTTCAGAAGAATGAATTCGCATGAAAATAATGCAAACGTTTTTACTGCCTCCTATTATTTTAACTATTTCTTAAATATCTTCTGTACCGTTTTCTGCATTTTCACCTGACCTGTTTGCAGTTAGAAATTTCCTGATGGCATTGTACTGAAAATGACTATGATAATTTAAATGTCAACCTCATAAATGTACCAATAATGCTGTCAGATGGATTTACCAAGTGTTTTATGCAACTTTAGTGAATATCTGTTCTTCCCATGTTAGCACTCGGTGACCCAGAATAAGAAGGAAAGTACAGAAAAAGAAAAACAAAAAAGTACAGGGAAAAAAGCCAGAATTTAGGTTCTGAAAAAAAGAGGAGCAAGTAAATAAGAAATTATAAAAAGGGGAAGGGAAAAGATAAAGCAGACAGGTGTGGTTGCATGAGCCAGTAAAGTTGTGGCCAACCTACCATTTGCCCTAACTTAATTTTTGGGGCATTTCACTGTGGCAAGATGCTAGGTAGGGTCTGTATTTCTTAGTTCAAACAACACAACAGAACACCAGAATAATCCAGTCGGTAACAACTGACCAGCTAACTATTTTTCTTTCCTTTGTCTATTCTGAATATAAGAACAAGAATTAAATAGGGGTATCATCCTTGGGATAAAGAACTTCCAAGTGAATTAGGAATTGGTTAGTAAATCATACTGTTGGTATGACTGTACAATTATTCAATCATTACATTGGAGTAGCTGTTGAACAGTAGTTAATACTGTAACTTCCTGACAAAACCACTTGTCATAGTAGACTATATATATGGAAAGAGCTAGAAGTCACAACACAAGATGTGGTTTCTAGACTGAAATTTGAACCACAAAACTTCAAGTGAAATGCCTTTATGAAAATTAAAGATTAATTTCATCTGTGTAAAACAAAAAGTGTTGAATCATAAGGTGATGTTTTCAGGAATTCTCCAGAATAAGCCTAACTCAGATGACAAAAGCATTCCTAAACAACGTCAGTAAAACTGGCAGCATTAAGATCTCATTAGTAAGTTGATCATTACTAATGCCTGGATTGATATTGCCACCCAGTAAACAAGTTAAAGGACAGGGAACGCACTACATCTCAATTTATGGCAAAAATAGACTATAATTAGAATTAAAAAAGAATAATAAAATATCTGAGGGAAGTCAGGAAAGTTAGAAAAAAAAAATGGCTGAATTATTCTCTGCATTATTTATGGAGCTGTCAGCCTGCCTGTGCAAAGCTCCTTTGCATGCTCAGGGAGTATCAATCTGAGAAAGGATAAACTTTCTGTTAGAAATTAGACAGAAAGTAAATCCAGTTTTCAGGGATACAAGGTGTCTCGGAGTGAGTATATGCTGGAGAGGGACTCTTCAATTGGAACTGTAGTGATAGGACAAGGGGGAACGGGTTCAAACTTAAACAGGAGAAGTTAGATTGGATATAAGGAGGAAATTCTTTACTGTAAGGGGTGTGAGGCACTGGAATGGGTTGCCCAGGGAAGCTGTGAATGCTCCATCCCTGGCAGTGTTCAAGGCCGGGTTGGACGAAGCCTTGGGTGGTATGGTTTAGTGTGAGGTGTCCCTGCCCATGGCAGGGGAGTTGGAACTGAATGATCTTAAGGTCCTTCCCAACCCTAACTATTCTATGATTCTATGAGTCTATAATTTCCAAGGAGTTCTTGTTCTTCTCTGAGATAGACTCTGTGCTTGTGGGGAGAAGGTGCACTGATATGAGGATTACTGTAGTAGATCCCAAATGCAGTTAATCTGATGATCAAGAACAGGTGAGCTGCTGACAGTTTTATTGCTCTTATTTTAAATGCTCTATTCTGTAGTGTATTCTGAGTAATTATCAACCCCCCTGCAGGCAATTTACCCCAATGAGGACACAAAAGGATATTCTAACACATGATGCAAAACGCCTGAACACTAATTAGAGATTACATGTTTCACTCCATGTATTATTGTTCTAACATGGAAGTTACCTATCTGTAATGTAAGTAGCTGGCTTCCCCTAGGCCGCTGGAAACTCAGCTATGCTTTATTGGTATTTCCTTACAGGTTCCATACATATAAACCCATTAGCTGGCATTTATTTTCATGTTTTGTTTGGATGTCAAGACAGCCCATTTTACTGGCCTTTATTTTTGTTTATAAAGCAAAACATACACAGAATCATTGTGATAATCCAATTTGTATGCATGCTGAACAGAAGTACAAAAGCAATAGAAGTAGGGAGACAGATAAAAAGAATTCAAAACAGAAAACTGATCTTTGGAAAATAATGCTTCCTGTTCCCCCAGAAAGACTCTTGAAATACAAAATGTTGATAAGAATAAATGTGCGGTCTTACCAAACAATATGCCCCGGCATTCCTTTATTTTATTTAGTGGTAAAGTTCATCACTGACTTTGGATTTGTTTGGTTTTTTTTTCCCTTTTCATGATACTGCGAAGGTATTTGCTTAGTGAAACTCCAAAACACATATTTGACAGAGTTAGGTTCTTTTGTGGTGTTGCCTTCAGCATCGTACTTCAGTGAGAATGGTCCCCAGGTGGTTTCCTTTGTGCACGTGAGCAAACTGTTCTTGTAGTCATCACCTCAATTCCTCAGTCAGGTTGCACAGAAAGAGGACAGATGACAACAGGCCAGCTTTTGTTGTCGTATCTGTGTACATACGTGGTAAACACCAGAGCAAACTGAACATATGGAAAACTTCACCAGCTGACAGCAAGCCAGAATAGTTGCTGTGCAGCAGTTAACTGTTAATCTTTACTTCAGCATGGCTGGCACATGGTTTATCCCATGCGTATCAGTACTAGCTCACCTATGCCTGACAGTATGTGAGAGGAAAGGTTTATATTCAACACCAAACTGACAAACCCTTATGCATAGCAATTCTCAAAACAAATAGCTGTTACATAGGCTAGAAAATGCTCTCTGAGGTCTTATATTCACTTGCAGGATGCACATAAAAAATTCAAATGCGGTACTTGATTTTCATCTTATATTTACTTTTCAAATACTAATTTAAAGCTCATAAAGCCGTTTCTAAACATTATAATATCAGTATTTTTCTTCTCCATGTATGCTTCTCAATGATTACAAAGAGGAAAGAATCAGACTGTTGTGTTTTCCCTATAGACAAGCACCTTTTCCATATATATCTATCTCTATATATATCTATCTATATCTTTTTATGCAATTTTCTATAAATGACTAAACACAAAAATATTATGCTTCAACTTCTATATTCATGGTAAAAAAAAAATAGCTCTTAAAAGACTTAGCAGATCAGTATAAAAATATCAGCAAGTAAAACCAGAGAAATACAGAATCAGTAACTGCAATTCATAGCAGAAGTTTGGGTGTTGTTTGTGTTTTTTTTCAAATCCAGAATTAGGTAATAGAATAGCAGATAACACAATAACAGGTGAAGGACAAGATAGGTCTGTCTACGGAAATATTTGAATTGTTTTTAGTGCACTATCCATCAGATTTATTTGGGCAGGATTGTTAGGTAAAAAGGATTAACAAAGGAAATTGTCAGTTCAGAATGATGTATTTATTCAGCTGTATTACAGGAAGAGGCTATCAATCCCCTTGTCTCCTCTGACATTAGGGTACTGACATATGTATATGTCAATCATTACATGTAGAAACAGCCCATACTAAGGATATGTAAGTAATAACGATACACGCTTGAAATAGTAACTTCTAATTCATTTTCTTTCCAGAAAAACATTGCATCACTTCTACTGTTATTTTCAAGAGAAGACTCAATTCCTGTTACTCATGAGAATACGCAGCTTTTCTGACTGCCTGTTTCACTAAGTCCTATGTTCCTTTTAAATTTCACGTATCAGACTCAAATTCTGTGGCTTCAGTCCTTGTGCATGATTTGGACATGCACAGCTAATGTGGCCTATTTCATGCCCTTCATACAGTCCTGCAGGAATTTGTGCAAGAAAATACCTTGCAAGCTGATACAGAAATTGGAGGGAGAGAGCTTGGCTGTTCTTCATGACTAACAATCTCTTTTTCCCGAATAACTTCCCTAATAGTATTCTGATCATGGCTTCATACCCACAAGGAAATGAGGAGAGGGCTACTAAGGACAGCATAGACTTAGAAGAGATGCCTTTGCCCTACCTCTTTAGGAATGGGTATCAGTGGGTGATAAGAGATCAGTGATCTGTAAGAAAAAGGCCATTTGTAACTCAGTGTAAGAGGGGAATTAAAATATACTCAGTAATCTATACAGTATTACATGGCAAAATGAAGATAGTTTTGTGGTGCTGAGAGCTCTGCTAGAGCAGAGCTTCACAATCTGCTTCAGACAGAGCTGTTTTATTTAGTACTGTGAAAAAACCCTGAACCAGGTAGCTATTAGCTTTTCATAGCATTTTTTTGCCTGTTTGGTTACCAAACTACTATGTTCTCAGCATATTTTCTTTGCTAGTTAACACCCTACACATTAAAAGGCCAAGAAGAAAACACAGTCTACTTGACTTTTTTTTTTTAAAGCATTGTTCTATGTAAAGTAGAATATATTGTTTGCATTTTCCTTCCATTTATAAGGAAGTTTCTTGGTAACAAATGGAACCTTCAGTACAATGAAATTTACATGAAACAAGCTGTCATTGGAGAGCTATGTGGTTGGAATGACACCAGTCAATAATAGATTGCGTATCTCTGATTAATTTATTAGCCACCTGTTCCAGAATCCATTACAAGAGCACATTAAGATGCTATCAGGTTAGGGTAGTATTTTGAGCTTCAGGCCTTTGAACAGTAGTCCGTACTCCTTTCCAGAGAGGAAAAGGGGGAATACTCTGTAGGTTGCAATTTCTACTTCCTCCTGCTTTGAGAAATAGTATTTTTTTTTTAAGAAAACATTTTCTTACTTAATTAAAATGGAAACTAATGAAAATAATGCACACAAACATTGCAAATGTTGGTGCCGCTGATGGCCTTTACAGACACGTGGGGACGCTGCAAAACTGTAAGTTATTGTAGGCTGATTTGTTTACTGCCTTTCATGAGAGAGGAGTCCTTTTCCATATGCATGTTTCTGCAATTCGGAGCTTAATTTTTCATAGCCTAACTCCTCAGGGTGTATCAGTGTCACACTCACAAAGTAAACTTACAAATCAGAAACTAAGAAAGGAGGATGGAGAAGTAGTAGGATGATTGTTTAGCCTGGAGAAGAGAAGGCTGCAGGGAGACCTTATAGCAGCTTTCCAGTACCTAAAGGGGGCCTAAAAGAAATTGGGAGAAGGACTTTTTTAAGGGGCAAGTAGTGATAGGACAAGGGGGAATGGCTAGGACAAGGGGGAATGGCTTTAAACTGAAAGAGAGTAGGTTTGGATGGGATATTGGGAAGAAGTTCTTCAATGTGAGGGTGGTGAGGCACTGGAACAGGTTGCCCAGAGAAGTTGTGGAGGCCCCATCCCTGTAAGTGTTCAAGTATTTTGGGACAGTTGCCAAAAGAGAAGAGATTTTAAGTATATCCTTGTATAGAAAAAGTAATGCTCCCTTCTGTGTGCTCATTCAGTCTGCACCACTGTGTATTGTCCATGCACAAATGAGACAGACGACGCGGATTTGCAATAGTGAGAAATAATACTGTTGCACTTAACACGGGGATCTCGTGGACAAGTTCCCAAATCCCAAAAGAAAGTCAAAGTTACTGCAGCAGGGTCCAGGAAGGAACTATCATACCACTTCCATTCCACAGGAGAGAAAACAGCAGAAGTGGAAATAGCATACATTCTCAAGTTAAATGGATTCTAAATAGTACTAATGAAAAATCCTTTTGTGAACTGAGTGGCTCTCAGTGAACGGAAGCTTGGGTATATATCTCAGTTCAGAGAAATGGCACATCGTGACTTTAGCATTGACTCGGTACTGATTAAAGAACAGTAACTGCTGAGCAATCAGAAACATGCTTCTTCACTATATAAATTGTTACAGAGGTATCTTACTTGGATTTTTACTGGCCTGACATGAGAAGGTGGTAGCCGGAGGGGTATTGCTGTCGGCCTGAAGGTAAAGAGAGAAGAGCTGAAGGTGAGAATCCTTCTTCAGCACCTCATCAGAAAAGAACCATCTGTGATTAACGCAGTATACCACAATTGCCAGAATTCATTGTTTAATCTTAGATGAGACAGCAAAAGAGTTTTCATGATATATCAGCCCCCTAAGTGGTCGACACAATTAAGACATTTTTAATGGCACATTGTGTAATGCTAAGGGAAGAACACAGTTCTGAGGCAGAAATATGTATGCTTGAAACTATTTTATTGCTACCACTTTTTTCCTGGGTGTAAGATGGAGTCACACTGCTGAAAAAGTCATTTTGGTAGTTAAATCTATCTGTAATATTACTACAAGATATTCTCAACTGATAGAGAATGGTTGAGGTTCTGCACTTACGGCTACACTTGCTTTCAGCCAGAAGGAAAAGTAGCAATAAAGCACATGGAAATTAGGGCCAGATCCTTTAGCGCTTTTCATCTTGTGTGGACGTGTATAGTTTTGCAAAGAGAAGGGAAAAAACCACTGTTATTCTGAGCTGATGCCTTTTAGCTCTTGTACTGCATGAATGTAAGTACTTACAGAAGATTGATTGAAATAATGAATTAGACTCAATATCTCCTAGAGGAACAGCCTCACTAATATGCCATTCTTTAAAAAGAATGTTACAGATACCTGATACAGGCTCTGCAAAGTCTTACACATTTCTCCAAGCCATCCATATGTACAGCTTTCCTTCAAACAAACTCATGCTGAGATGGGCAAAGGAAATAGATTTTTTTTAAGAGCGATGGTGTGGGGCAGGATTGATATTCAGTGGATCGTAGTGTTGTGGTATAGAGCATTCTCTGCTTGTATCACCAAAGCAAAATGTCTCTTGGTAGCAAACCCTCAAAATGCTCTCAAAAGCAATATCTTTGATGAGTTAGTTGTAAGGCTTAAATCTTAAATGACCAACACAGGTGGCATCTATCAAATGTAAGCATAGAAAGGCTGATTTCTCTCCTTCCTTTTCTCCCTTTTGTTGCAGCGTGGCATAAACAGAACAAATCCTGTGGAAATCTTCATTTTAGAAAGGTGCCTCCTCTTGGAAACTCTGTGACCACACTGTTCCTTGCCCGGCCAGAAATACTGAGCAACCACAGGGTGTTTCAGGCTGTACCAAGCCTGAACAGCTCCTATAGTTGTTCTTAGCTGTACTGGGGGCCAAACATCCCGGCCCAGACTGCCCCAGTGACACAAAGCCCATGTTTTCCTTCCTCTGTGCATGCTCCCTGGTGCTTGACTTAGTGAGGAGAGTGAATTCTTCAAGACCAAGAAATTTCAGAACTTGCTGAAGAGGCCATGCATGTATTTTCATGTTTTTTTTGCAATTTTTATGTTATTTTATTCCAAAATTTCAGTCCGTTATTGAAGTGGTGCCTACCTTGCAAATGATTGTTCATTGTACATAGCTGTAAGTACGGAAAGGAGAACAGAAGATTGAAAAATCACTACTGAGCTATTTTTTTGTGAAAACATCTCCAGATTCGTACTAGATTCAAAATTAAACTAAATGCATTTTAAAACAGTGATGCTGTACTGTTCCCTGTATTGAAGTGTCACCAAGAGCAGCAGTGGAAGGCCTAGTTTGGAAAAAATCATGTTCTTATCATATCAGGAGCTTCTGATTTAAGATTCTGAGCAGAGCTATGTTCTACTTAACTGTTCACTGTAAATCATGCTACAGTAGTCATCCATTAAACAATATGTAGGACATATAAAGTCTGAATATATTAAAGCTTTTTGAATAAACGATATCTGAGCCTTTACAACATTGGCTGAGAACTGAACAATTTTATGTTGGCTTATGATAAAGGTGTATTTCATGGCTCTAAAAATGCAGTTAAAAGTAGAAGGCTTTCTAAGCAGCTCCTATCCCCTAAGCTGGGTGGACTCCAAGCTGTCAGATTTCTACCATAGCTGTTGGTAGAAGAGTAACTTGCTGAATATAAACAGAGCAAAATGTAATGTGTGCATCTTCACAACAGACAGGTCTGCTATGAACAGTTATTCAAAACCTAGAGTGAGGCTAGAAAGTGGCTAATGAAAATATAGTTACTGAGAAACTGCCTTTCTAATAGTGAGAACCTAGGGGAAGTCTGGCGTAGAAAAGTCATATGGAAGAGACATAAAAAAATTAAGAAAGGGTTGAATAGCAAAAAAACCTTCCAAATCATTGCTAAGAGGCTATTTAGAGGAAGGATGAAGAACAGGACATTTTGCTGAAGGCTTCCAATGCACTGGACCTGTTAGACGTTGACAAGAAAGATAAAGGCCTTCACAGGACTGTAGAGCTGTTTACAGGTGCCTGGCACTTTATTCAGATTTAATATGAATAATTTTGCATATTCCACATAATTTGCATGGAAAGTAACTCTACCTGTGGAAAAAATATTCTGAAGGCTTTAGTGAAGTGCAGACAGTCCTCTCTCTGCCACTGTTCTACCACTCTTAGTGGCAGATCTTAGTCTTATTGACTCAAATGGTCAATAGGCCATTTCCTCTGAGGATAGCAGATGTTAGTCCACCCTTATGAATATGTTAGCATTTCAGCTGTATGTCCAAAGAGGTTAAGAGGAGGTGTGAAGCAAAGTGAAACACTGAATTCACTCTGTTGATAAAAACCCTGCCAACAGAATAGGAACTGTTACTGTTCACCACCAAGAGTGAAACCTGAAATCTGGAGACACTGGTTTGTTAAATGTTTTTATGGACATCACATAAAATGGGCCTTGCATTAAAGCACTGAAAATACAATAGCAGTGTAAGAGCATTATGAAGTACAGTTTAGTGGCTACAAATAGAGGATACTAAAATAGGCCTGTCTTAAGTCTGGCACCACATGGTTCTTCAGAGCTCTTCTGCCTCAACAGCTGAAGGTCAGCGTGGAATATAGAATCAGAGATAGTTAAGGTGGGAAGCAACCTTAAAGAATTTCTTACATTTAATCAAAATCGGCCCTCCTTCCATTTAAAGCCATTCCCCCTACATGCCTTTTTGAAAGTCCCTCTCCACATTTCTCATAGGCCCCCTTTAGGCACTGGAAGCTGCTCTGAGGTCTCCCCAGAGTCTTCTCTTCTCCAGGCTGAACAGCCCCGTTTCTCTCAGCCTTTCTTCATAGGAGAGCTGCTCCAGCCCTCTGACTATTTTCATGGCCGTCCTCTGGACCTGCTCTAACAGACCCATGTCTTTTTTGTGCTGGGCTCTGCAGAGCTGAATGCAGTACTCCAGGTGGGGTTTCACGGGAGTGGAGTAGAGGGAGAGAATCACCTCCCTCAACCTGCTGGTCACACTCCTTTTCTTGCAACCCAGCATACGACTGGCCTCAGGTTGGGCTGCAAGCACACATTGTCAGCTCATGTTGAGCTTCGTGTTGACCAGCACACCCAAGGCCTTCTCCTTCTGTACCTGACTCCAGTCAGTAGCGGACTGATATTTCATTGTAGAGCAAAATCAGTCTTGGATGCAGTCTTAGAGTGCTTGGATAGATCTTATTTTGTTCCCATTTTCCTCTCTCTGTGTGTAGCTTATGATCATAGCTTATGATCACTGCATCCCTTCAAAAGATAGGAAACATGGATTTTAAAAGACTTCGAGGTGCACAAAAATATTAACGATCAGCACAGGATGTAGAATTAGACCTCCAAAGCCCTTGTCTGGCTGTTCAGTACATCACAGGGCACACTGTTGCTCTGGGGTAGTATGTGAACACAGAGAACACTGCTACGTGTCCCATACTGAGAGCTGGCAGAACTTCTGGCAGCAACCTGGAAGAAACCCAGTATATATTGCAGGATGACATTGTCCCACTCAGAGCAATCTTTAGCTAGTAAGTTTTCTTTTCGACCTCTTAAATTATTATAATATGCAGGAATGAATGTGTGTATGTGTGATAAATGGAGTTTGGCAGATTGAGGGTTGTTGGGAAAAAAGTGAAAAGGATGTGAAGTTACAAAATGCTGGAGAACAGAGAGGGATATAAGGGGAGATGGTAAGGGACTTACTGGAGGATGACGAGAAAGAATAAGGAGCATTTCGTTGGTGGGAGGCTTCACATGCACTTTGCACTAGCCAGTAGGCTTAGCTGTGTCATAGTAGCCACTGCTGAGAAAACTTACCAAGTTTTATTTTCCTTTCTGAAGAGGATGTGTCTGAAACCCATAAGTTTTACAAAACTGCTGAGGGAAGATGTATAAACTTATCCATGTTTATAATTTTAATGTAGTTGCTTGTCTATGAACGCATTTCTACTCCTAAGTTCTTTCAAGAGTAATCTTTTCATTATATGAATTAAGCACCTCACACAACAGGATGCTAATAGGATCTAATCATTATTCCAGAAATCATAACTCTTTAAATATTAAAAATTATATTTCCATTAGATTTCATGCACATACTCATTTAGACTCGGCTCAAGGAAGTCTGTGATTCAAGCCAAATGTTTCTTGTTTCAATGCTTACTATAGGTGTTGCAAATTCCATGATTCACATTACCAAGTAAGTGAAGAGGGTCTGCTTGCATAGTAGGAAAATAAGAGTAATAAACTGCACCTTTTTAAGTACTGAAAGAAGTATATTCTCTACTGCCATTTAGGCTCAGATTATCCTGTATTTCAGGCCTGAGTGCTTATAATCTTTGCAGAGGGGCTAAGGCTTGGAAAATCTACCTTTGTTTGCCAAGACCCCAGCTGGTGTCCCTGCTGTGCTGAAATCCTTTTGATGTATCATCTGGCCAACTAAATAATGAGTGCTGGGCAGCAACTCCTTGTTGTTCCCAAATCTGGTGAAGTGTCAGGGTGTGATCAGAGTTAAGGGAATGCATGCTGTCTCCTGAGCTGCCAAAGCAATGAGTGGTGCAGAATATGTGAAAAGATCTGCCAGTTAAAGCGCAGTAAGCAAGCTCTTTCCCTGTGAAGAGCTACCACAGATAATGATGTACTTCAGAGAGCTGAGAGAGTTGGCACGACAAGAAACTCTTTGGGTTGACAAATTCTTCTCGGGTAAAGCAACAGTGACAGGACAAAAAGCAACTCCCTGCAAGGGTTATGAGGTGACTCCCTTCCTCTCCTCCCTCACAAGATGCAAGTTGCAAAGATCTTCAGAATAAACATCTGCCTTGGAGGTTGGACCCAACCCTGACTATAAATTAAAAGCAATTTTAAGAAAAGAACAGAGCTAGTAGGGAATAAAGGGCCAAAACAACACACCTGGCACCTTTTCCTTAGAGCTGGATAAACGTTTGCCATCTCAAAGGATCCTTTTCTCTTACCTTTGATTTTGATCACTGTGAAAGTAGCAGATTACAAAGCCCCTGAAACCAAAGGGTCCAGGAAGATCCATGGCAATTATTCCAGCTCTTGCTATGAAGGTTCCCCAGCTAGGATGTATTTCAGATTTCCTCTTGTGAGAGAATCAGGGAGGATTGGAAGAGAAGTGAAATATGTCCTTAATCTGCTAAAGGGAAGTAATAACTTGTCTATGTTTAGAAATTATCTGAATAGCTGTTGCACCATAAATTATTCCACAGTTGCTGTCTTTATGCACACATTATTGTGAAATATTTATTGCATTTTCTGACTAATTATTCAGATTAAAAATAATTTTTCAAAGATAGAATGATCACACAGGGAGTTGAACTGCTAATTCTTTAATAATCATTCTTGCGACCTAGGTAGGCAGCTTCTTATCACTGTTCCAAGTGAAGAAAAATGTTTCACTATTACCACCAGTTGTGCAATGGACATAGCAAATTACACTCACCCAGTGAAGTGCATTATCAGTATGCATATTCATTTAGTGATCCAACGCTGTTTGAGATTTAATTTCTGTAACAATTCAAGGAAATAAATGTGGTTTGTGATTGGTTACTCAGAACAAAATATAAATGAAAGCCACTTGCAAACAGTTTGTAGATGTTCCATGAATAGATCATAGGCATCTATTCCATTATGCATTTAATTCTGTCAGTTCCCTTCTAGCACAAGTTTTGGAGTGGGAGGAAAGAAAGCGGTATCTTGCTGCAAAAAGGCCCACCAGCCAGTTTCTTTCTGTTATACTGATGGAATTAGTGGGGCTGCAACATGTAATGGAGATAGAATTTTGCGTCCCGTATTTACTTTCCAGTAACCCTGTACTTCTCATTTAATAGTAATTTATTTCAAAATCCATGTCCCTGCTTCTTTTCTGTTCATATTAATTAAACAGATTTCTTGCAAGCAAAATTCTACCAAGTATTGGCGTTTGGACTTCTTTCTCTTCTGTGAGTTAAAACGTGAGGTCTTAAAAACACATTTGGGAAATGCGTGGGGGCCAAATGAGTCATCAGAAGTCATTCTGACTCTCATTTAGTAGTCTGGTCTCCTCAGGATGCCGTATAATGATGTTTAATTTATTATCTGCATCTGCTAATCTAAGATAGGTTGTTCTGCAGGATTAAAAATAAATGCATATTTAAAATACCTGAAGAGAGGGTACGAAGAAGACTGAGCCAGGCTCTTTTCAGTGATGCTCAGTGACAGGAGCAGAAGCAATGGGAACAAACTGAAACACAGGAGGTGCCATCTGAACATCAGGAAACTATTTTACTGTGACGGTGACTGAGCATGGCAGAGGTTGCCAAGAGGTGGAGTCTCCATCCTTGCAGATAGAGACAGTCAAGTCATCTAAGGATGCAGAGGGGTTCTCTGGGCACCTAAGATCCCTGCTGACAGAATCTTTAGCTTGCAGGAGTAATTCCTAATATGTGGCAGATATGAGATTAGTTATTAGATTTCACAAGACAGGAGATAGCTATATAGACAGAATTTGCTTTTCTCACTATTGCTGGTTAATTTTCACCCTCTATAGCAGAAGCTGGTATGGTTTCCCTTGGGTATTCAAAGTCACTCTTGCCATCAGACCCAGGCAAAGTCAGGAAATTGTTTGACAGAGGCTCTTTCTAATAGGAGATAGTCTGGTTTGAGATTGTACTTTTCCTATGTCATTGTTACTTCACGCTTAAGCAGGTTTGTTTCCTGTAATCCTTTACAAGGAAGTATCCCAAGTTGAATTAAGATTAAATTCCAACTAAAAAAGCCTTGTCCTTTCAGCATAAGAGACAGTAATTTGATGGAGAATCTTCTTTCAGGCAATGAAACAGCAATACTGCTCTCATTTAAAAAAACCATTTCATGTTTCTTTAAACACAGTAACAGAATAACTGCTAATACCTCTGTTCAGATTAAAACTGGGTTGGGTACTTTTGTCAGCAAAACAAATTAAGTGATTTAATTCACTTGACTGTTTGACCCAACTCAGTGTGCATCTGTTTGCCATAATAGAAAGCTAGGACGTTTGCACAGTGCCTCACCAAATGAACAAATACCTACTCTGAACTTCAGTAGGAATGGGGAGTGAGAAAACAAGCAAAGGCTAGGAGGATTTGTGTGACACCAGTACTGGAGCATGTCTGATGCCATTTAAAGTTATTACTTTGTGTGAAGTCCCTCATGCTATTTTAGAAGTTCTGTGGGTTATGGACCCACGTGGGTTATGCAAAGATAGAAACTGTTTACTGTGAAAAAGATGAAGATGACTGGGATGCAGCTTAAGTCTGTCACCAGCAGCTGAACAATTTTATGTTACTTGACCTTGAAAAATATCTTTTTATCAGCAGGAGACAGAACTGTGGCTGGCATGAGGGCTGGGGTTGTTCATCTTGGAGAAGAGAAGACTCCAGGGAGGCTTCATTGTGCCCTTTCAGTACTTAAAAGGGGCCTATAAGAAAGATGAGGAGGGACTTTTTAGCAGGGTCTGTTGTGACAGCACAAGGGGTTTTAAACTAAAAGAAGGGAGACTCAGGCTGGATGTGAGGAAGAAACATTTTACAATGAGGGTGGTAAAATACTGGCACAGGTTGCCCAGAGAGGTGGTGGCTGCCCCATCCCTGGAGACATTCAAGGCCAGGCTGGATGTGGTTCTGGGCAACCTGATCTAATTGAAGGTGTCTCTGATCATTGCAGGGGGTTGGACTAGATGACCTTTGAAAGTCCCTTCCAACCCAAACTATTCTATGATGCTGTTAGCTCCTGGCTTTGCAGACTGCACTAAAATATGCCTATATTTATCCTGCATAAATATCCAGGTACCTGTGAGTGCCCAGAACTTTTGAGAATTTACTTGTTTAACCAACATGAGCTCTTAAGGAGAAAAAGGTCTGTATGTCACCCTTCAAGGCATAGACTTCAGTCGTTTAGTTTGAAAACAGGCAGGGACAATTTCCAGAACTGTGGATCCAATTTCCAAGAAAGTGGATTTTGTGCTCCTTTTTTTTTCCTCCTTTTTTTTTTCCTTCTTTTTTGTTTTTGCCTTCCCAGCCCCTGAGAGCATGCACATGCAGCAAATGCCAGGGTTGATACATCCCTGTTATCCACTGACTAGTCTTCATTCAATTCTGAAGTTTTGTACTGCAAACTCTGCTTGTCTTAGGTTTACAGGTAGATAGAAGAGTTAAGGCACGGAGGCATGAGGCAAGTGGGAATTCAGATTTCACTTACAGTGACACCACAAGCCTCAAGAAACCTGTTTAAATTATAACCCTGCATTATGCTCCCTTTCCTCTCTCCAGCAACTAAGGCTGTACTTCAGAGCTTAACTAAAATGGTTTAGTGTAGCAGTTACCATTCTAAAAGTCCTGTTTCTTTCTATAAGTGTAGTAAATTACATATTAAGAAGTACACTGAAGTATTTGAACAGTTAACAACTGATGAATCTGACTAGTTCTGTTTTATAGATACAGTTTAGGACTTCAGAGATTGAAAAAAAAAATAGCTGCATATATGTATGCAACATAGATTGGACTGATTTTTTCAGTATTGCCTTAGAGAAATAAAACTTGATAAATACTGCAATACCATCCTTATTTCCTTTTACTTCAGTAATAAAATAGATGATGTGACCAGATTAACCGCAGGAAGGAACTTCAGACATCCGTCATCTGCTACAGATGAGTCCAGATGTTACTGTGGGACACTCTGGCCAAACCCACTGTACCTGTTTAGGATTTTTATTCTGCTGGACAAATGAATTCATGACAAGCTCCAGGGCTAATGTCAGTGGGAAGCCTGACAAGGCCACAGCAATCGTGTACTTTTAAACCCTTATGTGAGAAGACGTATGACAGTCATTATTCTGTAGCTTGTTGATGCTTTCCTATGTCACATACATTACAAGGTAAATTGGCTGGATTTTGCTAACAATGAATAGCCTTTACTTGTATAAACATTTTGGTGCTGTTTTAGTAACGAGTAGGAGAGATAATTTATTGTTTTGTGTATTGCTTCACTGTTAATGCTGTTCCCAAGACAATTTCTCAAGTGATTCTGGTCAAGTCAAAGTCAAAGTACTATTTACTACCATGCTCATGGAATGATACTTACTGAAGATACTGAAATGATACTTACTGAAGAGCAAAATATAATGAGAAAAGTGGCAAGAGGTAAATTGCCTAAGACAAACTCTGAACAGGTTGAATTTTTATGTTGTCCCTCAACCATAGCAACCAAACCTGAACAGAATTTCTAGTTTCTATCTTAAAATGCACCAGGAGCTATATATATGCTTTTTTTGTTTGGTTAATTTTTTTAAGTCAGAGCAGTTGGTTCAGGAAGATTGTTTTCAGCAACTCCAAGCATTAACTTGACTTTCAGATGTTTATTTTGATATGCTGTTAGGCAATGCTGCAATCAGGACATTTTATTCTGGAAACTGGCATGTTAAGAAGCCCCTTATTCTCTACAGGCAGCGCAGTGGCATGAAAAGAAGAAAAGTAAATTCCCAGATTTTGCTACCATACTGTATAACTTGTGATATCTCTGATTTCTGTAGATTATTTTCTTGAAGCAGTCTTCTCATTCAAAATGTGCTTTTAAGTGCACACCAAGTGGCATGCAAACATGACATTCATGAGGGCCATATCCTCCTTGGCTTGCAAACAGTTTTCCTTCTCTTTGGGACTAGTACTAGGCGAAGGATGTTTTGCTGTCTTGAATTATACAGTCTTAATCCTTGTTTAATACTTGAAGCAAAAGAAATGCTGAAGTTCTTTCTTAATCTAGGTCCTATTCTGACGTCTCATCAAAATAGTGGGGTTTATTCTTTTCATCGTGTAGATTTCAACTAATAAAACCCCATCGTCTTCTGATGCCTTTGAACCTCTCTTTCAAATCAGACAGCACACCTACTCCACATTCCCCCCTCAGCTAGGTTTGCTGCTGTGTGCTTTCTCTCCTTCTTGTCTTCTGCTAATTTTCTCTTTGTCTGGAGTTTCTCTCACCCTGTTGTTCCTCTTTCATCTCAGCATGTGGTGTATCAGCATTTTACACTTGTTAGCCCAAAAGCTCCATCACTTCACACATGTATGTGCCGTGGCTGAACTTCTGTTTGTTCTTTTGTATTAGATCTGTGCTTCAAATGCTGTATCTCTTTCTGTTTAACAAAGGAAGTGGGTTATTAAGCTATACAAGGCAGTATGTGAAAGCAGGATATTCTGCTGTAATTCCCAGTATCAGATGCTCCTAGGTCAATTCCACCAGTTTGATTAAGATATATCAGGCATTAATTAAGGCTCTGGTGTTGAACTGTTTTTTTCAGAACTGAGGAAGGATATGTGATGTACAGTACTGGTTTAGTTCCCAGCATGTCGTAAGACCATAAAACCTGGGAGTTACAGGGTTTTTTTCTGCTATATTGTGTAATGGAAAATTACAGTATCACAATGTAGATTTCACTAAGTCAAGGAGAGCGTGTGCATGTTTCAAGAAACACTGGGTTTAAATCCTTGCCTTTGGGGTTTTTTTCTGTAAAAGACAGAAAGTAAAACCAATTCACTCCACAAAGGCAGAATTTGACGCTGTATTTTGGTACCAAATATATAACAAAATCCCAGAACAGGAACATGGCTCTTCAGAGCCACAGATAATATGATCTGGGACCATGCTGGATTAAGATAAGGAATACTGAATGACTTCTTATTCAGTGAACATGATTTATCCTATTCAGTAACTGAAGCGGTGGAATAATGAGTTCATGCATGTAATTAAGAATTGTATCATGGTTTAAATACATAGCGTTTAATTTGGTTGATGGCCAGCCATAATTCCACCTCTTCTCAATTTTGAATGCTTTACTCTGCAACCCTCTAAATATAATGTAGTATATGGGTGCCAGTGATAACAAGACATATAACATTACCAACTGACGCTGTTTTATCTTAATTCTTAACTAATAGAATCCTAGAAGAATTTAGGTCAGAAGAGACATCTGTGAATGATACGATCCAAGCCCAAATCAAAACAGGTCTAATGAGATGAGGTTGCTTAGGGTATTATCCATTTGAGTTTTGAATATTTCCACGGATAAAGATACCACAGTGTCTCTGGCCACCATATTCCAGTATTTGACCACCCAAATAGTGAGAAAATTATTCCTTTATATCTAACCAAATTCTAATGTCGCTGGCATGAGGAACACTGTGCAGAGAGGCTAAATAGCCAGCAGGTCTGAACGTGAAAAGCAGTGCTAAAAACGTACCTTTATCAGTGACCACAAATTTAATCAAATCCTAGAACTCGTGCTTTAAATGCTTTGGGTTTGTTTTTTACAAAACTGCATGCTCTTTGTCCTTTTTTTTTCCAGAGGGGTGATTTGGATTTGTTGAATGATAGGTTTATCAGTGCTTAATTCACTTATTCAACTGGGCTATCAAGCACTTGGCAAGCTAAGGCTGAACTAAAAATGGTTGGATGGCAGAGCTGAAGAGAAATGGACCTTGTAGATCAGTTATTTTCTTACCGAGACTAAGATCTTTGATAATTCAAATTGTTTAAATACTTTTCTTTGCACTGAGAAATAAAAACTAATCATGGGCAGAGAGCCCAGCTCCAGATCATATGGAAGAACTGAACTTTACAGTTTGAACTACTTATCTGTTTGAAACTTGTTTTCCCTATGTGCAGTGATGGAAAACTTAGGTTTATTACACATTTTTCAGGTTAAATCTTTATTTTAATTTAATTCACACTCAATTAATCATTTACCTATGTATTTATGACATTAACATAATTTAGCATACACAATTAATGTGATGCTTTAGTGCTAGTATATTATTCTCACTGGTTGTGGTGTAGATACTAGAAAGTTTTGTCAGTGTTTTGTGAGGTTTTGTCCTGCAGGCAGAGTACTTAGTTCTGAAAGCAGTGAGCCCAGTGAAGCCTCATGCACTGTGGTTCCAAGTCTCAGGCACTCTCATTTCATAAGGGTTTAGAGCAGCCTTCCACGAAAGAGAAGGGTGTTAATAAAAGCTTTCTACTTTGCTGAACTACTTGTATAATACTTGTGGAAACTTGATACCCTGAAGACTTCTACCCTATCTTTGGAAATATTCAAAACTTAACTGGACAAAGCCCTGAGAAACTATCAAACTGAGACATGTTTTGAGCAAAGGGTCAGACCAGGTGCCCTCTGAAGTCCCTTCACCGCTGAAATGCAATAAAATGTATTGGTTTAATTATTAGTTATTAATAATTGATTTAATCTGGTGCATGCTTATACCACAGGAATACAAGGATCCCAAAAGATACTGGAATAAATGAATAGTCCTCTGAAACACAAATTCTATTTTATTTTGTTTAAATGGGTTTAAAGAAGAAAGTTCAGATTTCTGAGGAGGTCAAATGTAAACCTGAGAAAATCTTACAAGTTACAGTGGGGTCCATACCTGAAAAATGCTTACTGCAGGAATTACAAGACCACTGTGTCTTTTATGTAGAAAGAAAAAGACAATATAGGAGAGTAATTTATAGCTGAGGTTGTTGAAGACAATACTTCTCTAGGATTGCTTGTGAGTTTACCCATAGGACCATGCAGTTGCTTTGGCATTTTGATTTTTCACATCTCTCTCTGTCATGGTCTGTCACCAGGTGTAATTAACTAACTGGTTCTTATTTGGTAAGAAAGTAAAGAGTTACTAACCAAGGGATGCTGTCTCTTTTTTAATGGTTTGGGTTTTTTCCCTTAAAAACATAATAAAAATAAACATTGGTAGAAATTTACCCACATTTCTGTTGTGCAATACATTGGTTATTTATTCAAAGAGGAAGCGTTTTTACATGGACCTAGTAATGTTATGAACAAGGCTGAGAGCCTTTTCCTTCATAAGCGCTAGCTTGGAAAACATGTGCTGTGTTCTCCATAGCATTCTTGCCAGGATTGGGTAGATGAAGAGGATTTTGTGTCTTTGAGAA
The DNA here is from genome assembly GCF_034315485.1 of Pezoporus occidentalis. Taxonomy (NCBI): domain Eukaryota; kingdom Metazoa; phylum Chordata; class Aves; order Psittaciformes; family Psittacidae; genus Pezoporus; species Pezoporus occidentalis. Next base: position 5,099,364 of record NW_026914502.1, read on the forward strand.
GAAAAAGAAATCATGCCAGCATGGAATAATTTGAAGGGATCCTTCTGAGCTCTTGGAAAGCAGCATTCCTTCTCCTTGGTCACTTTGTGATTTCTATACATTTATGTGTGTGAGTGCTGAACTAAATTATGTATTTTCTTCTACATTGCACTGTCTTCATGGATTTTTATTATGTGGCTATCATACATCACAGTCACATTACTAAATTTAAGCTGTTTTGAATAAAGCAGCTCATATTTGCTTTTCTGTATACTTACTAATGACAGAGAAACTGGGGCTTTCTTCCCTCTTCTTCAAAGGCATGTTTCAGAATGCATGGCTTTGGCAAAAGCTGAGATTTTTGAAGAAGCTATTCAACCATTAGCTCATCAAAGACAATAAATATCATCCTGTTTTGCCTTTATTGGTCACATTCATTTGAATAAGATTCCTACCAGATTTGGGGAAGCCACAAGCCATCATTCATGTCCTGAAATGGCCTTGTCTGCTCAGTAATTACAGAGAGAACTGACACTGGCTGGTGTAGTTCGACACCACAATTGCGTTAGCTTTGCAGTGGTGCTTGAGTGAAAAGTCTCATTTCAAAAGCTGGCTGTTTTTTTTCCTAGCTGTAAAAGAATCTTGAAATGAGAAAACATTTTTGATATAATGTACTCATATCTTCGAAGTGAGGCTTTTCCTCCGCTTTCTCTTCAAACAGCAATAGAAGATTTTTATAATAACTATCATAGGAAAACTTAACAGAAAGGATCACAGACGGCTTTCTTTTACTGGGGCTAACTCTATTTTGTAAAATGTTTGAGTCTCCATTTTTGTCTCTATCTTAAAGCTGTAAAGCAGCTGGGGCTATAAAAATATACCATTTTATATGGTCCTAGAAGGACTAGAGAGGTTTAGGGATGGTATTGTGAATGAATGCCATTTATCTTTAGAGTCTAGTTTCTAACATCAGTCATCGTAAGTCTCTAATATCAGTTTAAACATCCCCTTTGCTCTGAAATGTTTGGGTTTTTTTTCTTTTTCCTTTATTTTCAAAGAAACATTCTGTCCCACTGATAAGGTAGAAAAAGAAGCAAAAGATTTTCTCTTCTCAGTCCCGTCTTAAAGAATTATTCAAGAGTAATCGTGTTCCATTGCACTTTTGGTTTTTTCCCTAAAATGTAAATAGTGCTGCATTAAAAACACATCTGCTGATACTCCCTGTCTAGGCTATGTTTTAATTGAGAAGCCCGTTAAAGCTAAATAAAACCAGCTATTGCATGTAACAAGAAGATCACTGGCACATCCTTATCTAGAACAACAAGGGGTTTTCCCACTTGGTGTTATCCTTCATTACTTATGGGTACCTGTCAGTATTCAGCAAGTTCCTCTGGCTAGTCCAAAGGCAATACCAGCTTTTCAGCCATTTCCCCCAATGTGTTAGCAAACACATTGTCAGACTGGTTGTATTTGGGCATGTAAAACTGCACTACAGCTGCGTGTGAAAGCTGCCTATGTACATACAAACAACCACATGTTAAAGACATCAATGTGAACTTATGTCACAGCATCACAGAATCATTAGTGTTGGAAGGGCCAAGGCAGAGCCACCTAGAGCAGATTACACAAGAACGCATCCAAGTGGGTTTTGAATGTCTGCAGAGAGGGAGACTCCACAAGCCTTCTGGACAGCCTGTGTCAGTGCTCTGCCACCCTCAGCGTAAAGAAGTTCTTCCTCATGTTGAGGTGATGCTTTTTGTGTTTTAGTTTGTGGCCGTTGCTCCTCATCCTTTTGCTGGACAGAGCTGAAAAGAGTCTGGCACCATCCTCTCCTGGCACCCACCTTTGAGATATTTATATGCATTAATAAGATCCCCTCTGAGTCTTCTGTGGACTAAACAGGCCCAGTTCCCACAATCTCTACTTATAAGAGAGATGCCCCAGGCCCCTGATCATCCTTGCGGCCCTCCACTGGACCCTTCCCAGTAGCTTGTTGTCTTTCTTTAACTGAGGAGCCTCACTGCAAATACGGCTGAGAACCAAACTATTAAAGAATGATCATGTTGTTGTTTTAAAAATACATTTAGGAAAATCTTTACTTTTAGTACTTGAAAGGAAATTAAATGCCCTAGGTCTGCTTCTTAACAATGTACAGTGAAATCCAACGTGGAGGATATTCATGTTGTCTGCATGTGGCCGTGTCCATTGTGAGCTTAAGACAGCCAGCGTGAGCATCCACCTTTAGCTACCCACATAAGCTGGGAGCAAGAGGCATGTGCTGCTTTAGAACATGCCCAAATTGGATGGTAGGAGAGCCCTGGTAGTACTGTCCAGTATATTTATGATAACCTATGACTTTCACAGGAAAATACTGGGTTTTGTCATAAGGGAGTTAGCAGTAGGCTCAGGACAAGTTTCTAAAGCAGGGATAATTTCTTAGCCTTTTTTGTCCTCCCATGATTAAAGCTTTCAGTTACCTGGCAGGAAAGATATCTCAAATTCAAAGGAAAATTCACATAACATGAAATGCTGAGGACAATGATGGTGAACTAATCTCAAGGATGCATTAAAAACCTTTTTGGAAATGTGTCATTTTATTGCACCTTTTCTCCAGTTTCTAAAACCAAAATGTTCAATAATTTTATTGTTAAGAGGGAATTCAGTCTTGAAAATTAATCTCCAGTGTCTTTCAGATATTGTACACTTTAAAAATGCTGCTGTTAAAAAGACATGGGTGGCCTGGCACTGGCAGTACAGTGTGATTGACCTCACATTGCTTCATCTGCACAGCTATTGATTTTTCTTTTTCTCTTCATTTTGACATTTCACATGATTTAATCCAAGATTCATCACTTTGGAAATGTCAAGTTTAAGGTAGTTTTTTTTTATTGTTTGGGAAGAGGAATCTTTGAAATGGTTTGCTACTTATCTTGTTTCAGACAGTCAGCTAAACACATCGGCACTGAATCAGCTCGGGACTGACTGAGTCTATTTTTTATTCTTCCATAGTGTATTCCAGTGTGCTTTTTTACTGAGTAGCTAATTGTATTGAAGTCAAAGATAGCAGCAGTATTTTGGATAGATTTCCAGCATCTCAGCACATTTCATGAAAGAAAGCTCTCTAGGGATAAAAGCCTTTATGCAACATCACACTATGTGATGGGAAGGCAATAGAAAGCAAGCATGGAACATGCTAATGCAGTATATATTACAGAAATAACTGATAGCATTGCCTGACATTTGTTCAGCACCTAATAATTAGAATTATAGTCAACAGATGCATGGGGCACAAGAGAAGAGGAACCCAAATGGAAACCGGCTGTCTGAGCTCAGTAGAAAAGTGTAAGCAGTACCATGAACTTGAACTTGCTGATACGGAGCCCGTGCAAATGCCTGGTTCAACTTAATTACCCGTTGCTCTCTAGATAGAACATCTGACTGAAACATTAGTTTCCAGAACGCAGTGCAGCCTGGAATGTACTTCTAATGGGTGCTCCAACACATGTTCAAAGTTCTGAATGGCTGCTGAAAATAAACCAGTGTTTGTTCACTGCATCATCAAACCCTCAGAGCCACACACCAAACCTATCCCTGGCGGTGTTCAGGGCCAGGTTGGACAGAGCCTTGGGTGACATGGTTTAGTGGGAGCTGTCCCTGCCCATGACAGGGGGGTTGGAACTGGATGATCTTAAGGTCCTTTCCAACCCTAACTATTCTATGATTCTACGGTTCTATGTGTGTGCCACAGATCAGAAAGCAGAGAGGAGCTGGCCACCAGGAAATTGCAGAGGCTCTCTCGTGTAGGATTTCATTTTGACGCAGAACTGGAATCAGAAGACATCTGGCTCCCAGATCAATCTAGGGAGATTGCTGCCTCAGTTTCTCCCATTGTTGTTATTTAGCAGCCCCTATCACAACCCTGCTCCACTGCGAGGCAGATTTGCTGCCCTTGAACCATGCTGGAGCTGCTTACTTGGTTCCTGAGACAGCCTAAGAGCCCAGGGCTGGTCACTCCTATGGAAACCTGATTGCTTGTGCCTTGCTGCTGCTCTGGTTGTGGCTGATCTCTGGCATATGGAAGTTTTTTCGCTGTACAGATCTGATCTAGAAAGTGATTTTCATTTCCAGGTCATATCCCTCACATTCTCATACTGACTTTTCTGTATCTGACAGAATTTGTTTAGTCTGCTCTCTCTTTACGTCACAGTTCCCTGTAGTATATACCACATCTTTGTCCTACTCCACAACACAGCATCTTGCCTCAAGCTGAGAGTAGCTGCTGCTTGTTACTTCAGCATTTGCTGAAACGCTCATCTCTTGCTGTCCTTGCCAGTGTGTTACTCCCTAATGGGCAATGTTATCTTGATGTTGCTTGGAAATGTTCCCTTCAGGGTTAGTGAGGGAGGACAGATAAGTCTTACCCAGAGCAACCCTGTGTTTTAAACGTCTTGGTGGAAGGTATATAGGCAATATAATAAACATGGTATGGGAAATGTCTTTTGAAACAGTAAAGTGTGTATGGTTTATGTATGTTACGGGGGAGCTGAGATTAAGGCAAGCAAAAGCTGTCAAAAGAACCATGATAAAACATTTCAAAGAAAGTATTGTCTCAGTGGGATGAAGATTGATTAATTAATTTTTGAAAGGCTTGTCTGTTGTTCTTCTATACATACCTAATATTACCTAGGCATGGCGGTAGCTGCATAAAGCTTTGTCTAGTTTCTATGTCTTCAGCATCTTACTATGCAACACACTTGTTAGGACCCAGTTTTCTTCAGTGTTGGTGATTCAGAACTTTTTCTATTAACTCCTACTAGCATTCTCATGACGTTAAAGAGATGCCCGTAAGCAAATAAGAATTTAATATTCTGTAAAAGAAGTTAATCTAAATTTGAAATACAAGTTTTTATGAACTGCTGGTTCCAGTACACCTAACATTCAGCCTTCTGATGAGATTATTCTATTTCTTACCTGGAGGTTTCATAGGTACGAAGAGTGATGTGTTTCTCTTTGTAAAAAGCTTTCATCATACTCAGTTGCATCAGGTTTTGGCAAGTCGCATCGATGTTTATTTAATGATTATTCATATACAAATTGAACTACCTAGTTCTCTCTGCCACTTCTCCATTAATATCGACAGTACCTTCATTTCTGAGTACTTTGTGAGTTAATGGGGAAACAAAGTTACAGCTAGCTGAATAACCTGCATACGTTTTCAAACCAAAAAATACATTTATTGAAGATCAGTTTAATAGTAGTAGTACCATTGCAGTAGTTAATGTTTCTTTTTAAAATCCCAGAAAATCCTTCCTCTCTCCTGTATACTTCATGAGAGGCTAGATAGCAAGTCCATTCAAAATGAGACTATGAACATGATTTATGTTTTCATAAACTGTTGATGTCTTCATAAGTTGGAACTGGCACAGCAAAGAGGAAATTCAAGAACACTCTGAAAGCTAATCAATAACCAGCAGTAATAATCTCTCATTTACTCACTTGCCAATGTGGGAAAGTTTTCCCTTATGAAAACTGTTTTAGTAGCTGTATTGCTTTTGCAAGATTACAGGCAGCAGTATTTGAGGCTTAACTCATATTAACGTGGAAAACAAGGGCGGCTCTGGAGCCAGTGCTTCGAGTTCTGACACCATCAGCGTAGTTTGACTCTAATGCAGATGCACCATATCAGAAAGTCTTTTGTCTGCATCTGTAGCATTCCACCTAAAACAGTGGAAGGTATCCTTGTCCAAAGCAACGGGTGATCGTCAAAGGTACCACAACCCAAACCATTCTGTGGTTCTCTGATTTATATCAGTCCTGCTACTTGGTAGCACCTAGTCAGGGTGTCTCATCTGCCTATCAGGAAATTAAATGACACTATCAACCTCTATAATTTTTTTTGTTAGTTTTGTATTTGTGATAATTTCTTTTTTTTTTAACCTGAGAAATGTTAAATACCTTTATGTGAAGTGCATAGAGAGCATCCTCTGAAAAACAAAGCAAAACAAGAGTTGTGTGTGTTTTATTAAATGATCTTAAAGTTTGCTTTTAAAGTAACTCTATCATTGCTGATAGATTCCAAATATTTCTATTCAAATGGCTTCTTCTTGCAGTATTTTCCTACTGCCACTACTGTTTCTAGCCGTTGCTTGAGCAAATGCATCTTAAAAACCAAAGGACATAGTACTGCTGTGAGGTGCAGGGAACGGATGCCTTTGAAATGGTGTGTGAGTTGGATGTACGTGGAAATAAACAAAATACTTTGGCGTGCTGAAATTAACATTTTGCAGAAAAACATATTAGTATTAGAAACTGTATTTGTCTACTAGAAAAAGTGTTGCAAGACAGAGATAAACGGTGAAAAAGAATGAGGGAAGAAAAACAAAATAAGGCTGCATATGCCCAGCTCTTATCAGTTGTGACAGCCATGCAGTCCATGCCTTGTGTGCCATTTTAAAAAACAATAAAGCCTCCAGTGAGTGCATCTGCTGACTGATTGATATTCCTGAAGGCCCCATAGTAGTTGAAGCTAGTAAAAGTGGGTCAGCACAGTGATGTACACAGCAAATGGATAAAAATAGTTTGTTAAATGAACATGTTATCTTGGCACTTTAGATTTCAAGAAACAGTTCTTATCATGAGATTTGTAGCTGGCCACTCTTAAATAAATACATATGATGCCAGATCTTGAACAAAGAGGATGACAAGAAAAAGATCAAGAGAAATTTACTCTGCTGTTCGTAATTACTGTGTACTCTGCAGTCATGTAAGGTAAGTGTTATCAGTTACATTATTAAATGTACCCAGTAAATCATTTCCTTACACTTTCTCTTTTGCATTTTGAAGACAAAAGCTGTATTTTTCAGAACAATTAATGAGCGTATTTTGGAAGCTGTTGAACAACATTTTAAAGTAGAGCTACTTGACTCACTTGTAGTGAATTATTCCCAACAAGAAGGTTGACAATTTTCTGCAAGTGAAGTGTTTGCAAATAACAACATTGCTACTGATCTCCAGTTCAACTTTTTTATTCTATGTTATTTATTAGATTAGCAGGTTTGAGACTGTAGATAGAAGGTGATATTTTCCTGTATGTAAATATAGTATTTATGCTATTCCTTTATCATCATCTCTACACCAAATTCTAGTGCAAAAACACAAGGTGAAGGGCCCTAACTTACTGTTTTCTGAGGCTTTTCTTGGACAATACAAGTACTTAAATATAAATCTTAAGTCCTGGGATTTCACATTTGGGGTTTGTTTTTTCCTTAATTCCACATTTGCTGTTCAACATAATGTTCACTCTTCTTCAGAGACAGGTGAAAGACTTTTTTATATGGTCACTTGATCATGCCATGGCTTCAAAATGAACAGTAAACAGTTTCTTGATGTCATGAGGTATGCCACTGCAGCATACATTTGTTAACCGAATAGTCTTGCTGTGCAGAAGAGAATTGTCTGAAATGCAAATGAGGACAGGCTGAATAGAGGCTTTTCTTCAAAAGTCCTCCTCAGAAAGAGACCTGGGATTTGGAAGGGGGGCATGAGGAGACCAGAAAAGCACTCTCTGAAAGGATGCGCAAGACACGTAACCCCTTCCTCCCTGTAAGAAGTCAGTGAGGCAGTGTGTGCCACAGGTGCAAGGCAGGGCTGCAGAGGACTAAGCTACTCGCTGGCACTTTTTTCTGCTTAGGGCAGATATTCTTTTGATAAGAAATCTGACTTTCTGCTAAATGAATTTGAAAGAAGTCTGGGAACAAGCATTCCTTAATGAATGCTTTATTGGCTCCATCTAACCTCATCCCTCATATATACATCCCTCATATATAGGGAGGGCAATGCTGCTCTTCTAGCGCACTGGGAAATCACTTCAAAAGTAGAAGGCTGTGATGGTGGCTCTTTGGCAGGGATCAGTTTATTAAGTCATGAACTGCCTTGAATAAATAATTGCTCATTCCCAGATGAATTAACAAAGTTATGGTCTAGTTAACTGTGTCCATCTAATAGTTGTCTGTATGGTGAATGCCAGGACAACCAAATAAGAAGCAAACATTCCAATGCTACAAAACCCTGTAAACTAGTGATCAAGTTATGCTTTTTCTAACTAATTTTGTCAGATTATAGTTCAGTAAGGAGTTGCAAAAGTAAAAGATAAATAAAAATAGAATGCTAATGTGATTTAAAACTAAGTGAGGCATCTGTCATCCCTGTCAAATGGAGCAGAAGTACGGGTCTGTGAACATACAAACACGCTGTATGCAGTTTCTGGCAGTCGGCTTTCTTACAGTGAATAGGAGCAGCAGCAGCATACTTCACATGTGAATTACATTAGACGTAACGATCGACTCATGTAGCAGGTTCTAATTGTGAAATGCTATCTGTAAGAAAACAAAGACGGCCTTCGGGATGAAACTGAAAGATGAGGTGTCAGGGAAAGAGATCCATCCTGGCATGTACTATAGTTTCTCTTCAAGGGTGGTAATTTGAAGTAATGAGTAGTCCTTGTTGAATGACCTTGTACATCTGCTGCGCTGCCTATTCAATCTGTAGCTCACTTTCCATCAATTGCACTTTTAGTACAATTAAATGTGCTGTTATAAAGCCCTAAAAATGAACACAATCACTGCATATGTTCATAACTATTTAGCCTGGGACTGGGAGGGTGGCAGAAGTCCATCTTAAACCTTCTGTTCATGCCAAAGTGCAATTTGTTGATTGAAAGATGCTAGCTGATAGAGCTGGGAGAGGATGGCAGGATTTGCTTAGCATGCACAGAAGCACACACAAAACAATTTGAGATTGGAATGTGTACTTGAGCCAACGTGCTGCTAAGAGGCCACCTGGATGGCAACATGAAGAACAAAATGCCCTTTCCCTCTCTACCCCCACTGCTCCATTCTAGGCAATTTAAAATCCCTTACCAGCATAGCATGAATAAAAGTATGCTGCCATGTTGACAACAGAGAGACATGCCTGTTTTGTCAGAATAAAGATATCAAAGTAAGAATACTTTGGGCAGGTTTTGTTTTCACGTGGGTGGGTTCTGGTAGAGCCAGAGTCTTCTTCATATGCATATTTATATTTGGCATATATTATAAAAAACTTAAATCCCCTTGAAGCAAAAGTGAGCAGCATCACCTTACAGGTGCTGTAAGGATGGAGCATCGTGCCCCAAAACTGTCTGGAGGGATTTCCCTAGGGCTGCTGGGCAGAAATGTGGCAGACACTTTGCCATAACAGCTGAAGTGCTGTTCATCCTGGAGGCACTTCCCATCTGACTGCCACCTGTCACCACATTACCACCAGTGGTATGCCCACAGCAGAGGAGCAAGTGCCCATCTCCTCTTGGTCCCATCTCATACTCCCTGTGTTTGCTATAGCCATGCCTTGGAAACAGGAAGATTCATCTTCCTGGAGTCTTGCAAGACCCAGGGAAGAAGTTGTGATGGCAGCGTAGAATAAGTAATATGTTTGAACAATAAATCAATTAATAGTATTTAGAAGGTTGTATTCCTGTGCAACAATGGGCTAAAAATAAGGAGGAAAACTGAACAATACTGGTCAAGTAATTACTTGGAGATTTAGGAGTTTGAAGCCTTTAGCTACAGGGAACCTAAGTTCATTCCAATTTTGCCCATATCCATGTAGTATTTATACAACAGACTGCTTGCTTTCATTTGGAACTACCACTAAACAGAGTTGAAAGGCTTGGATGTTGCTGATTCCCAGGTTATTCTTAATATTTTTAAAGTTTTAAATTTAAGAACAGTTTCAGAATTTTGTAGAGACACACAAAGCAGCGCTGTGAATTTTCTCTGCTATCCAAAATTCCTCTTTGTCTCTGCATTTTGGCTGTACTTCATTGCTCAAAATCTGTTTTCAAAATTATTTAAATGTGTAGGAGCTGATTGTATTTGCATTAGGGCCAAATTGTGCTGTGCAGCAATGGAGTTGCTTTATTTCATTTGCCTTTATATATTGAGGCAACCTATTTTGGACCAGTGCATAAACAAATGTAACGGAGTTAAATATTTCTGCTGATGGCAATATACACTGAAGAACTTGTTAAAATTTCCTTTAAAATATCTTGTCTTTATATGTTTTTAGAGTAGCTTGGTAGATTTGAATCAGTTAATTTACAGGATGGATTCTTTTCATTATTGATATTTGGTCAAAGCATAAACCCAAGATTTTTGTATCTATGTAATTTGCTTCATTATGGTAGGAGAATATGAAGATTTCATGTACTAAAGAAGTATCTATTTCAAACCACCTTTCAAGAAGTATGACTGTTAGGATAAATTGTCCCCTTTTGTAACAGAAGTCTTAGGGTCTCAGTGTAATTGGGTAAGCTGCTCTGGAAAGGTTCATTTAAAGATCACATGCATTTCTTTCTATAGGGAGCTTTAAGGAACGCTGACCCTACATAGTCTCTCTAAACATACAGAATGTGCTGTGCTGTTCCAAATTCTTATTAGTTACCTGTGTCCTGATCTGCAAAGAAGCTAGGCAGCTGTAACTCCATCTGCATTCCCTGAGAGCTCAGGAAATCCAGGATATATGACCCAATACATATATATCAAAATTGGTAGCAATTTAAATTTAATCCTTAATTGTAACAAGCTATACCCTGCATTGTAAGCCTCTACAGCTACTATATAAACAACTTTGACCATAATGAAGGGCCCATAGACCCAAGCCATTCTATGTGAAAGGCATTTTCACTGTAATGTGCAGAGAGGCCAATATCCATCTCATTCTGGTTAGAGCAATGTTTCTAACATGGAATTAGTCCAATATGAACCCAGCAGTAACCAGCACTACTTATGCATTATTTAGAATACAAATTATCTAAGATCATGTCAAGTAATTTTATTAATGTTGTTACATATTCCAAACATTGGGATAGCCTACTAGGAGTGAGAGGAAAATGCAGTTTATATCCTCACTTAGGAAATAATCTCTTCCTTTCCTTTCTGTTCTCTCTTTCATTCCTCATCTCTTGGATTCAAGCCTGTAAGAAAGGGACTTTTTCCTCCTACCCACACTTTTCTTGCTGGATCATAAATTATGGATCATAACCAGGCATTTTAAAGTACTTTTATTGGCTGCCAGTGTTATCTCCAGTATTTATCTTGTCTATACTTCACTGCTGTGTTTCCAAATGTGGTAAAATCTGAGACTCGGGCCTGGTAACAGTCTAGTCTTGATTCAGATGTACAGTCCCAGTTTTCCCTTCTATCACATCTTAAGAGCTTTCTTTTATCTTGTCGAACTTGTGCAGGACTCGATTTGTTCTGTCTCGGGAACAAGAATAGTATTTAGTCCGATCTTGAAAATTCCCCTCACTCATCATATGTCTTGTTTGCAATGGTTGTGATGAAGCCGATCCGTGGAGTTCTGGGATTAATTTTAATTCATCTAGCTAGCTGTAATCAGGCATGGGGTATAAATTCTGTAGCATTTTAGTACATGGTTTTAATTCCTTAGAAAATGTACTCTGCTGGTGTCTCATATATTCAAAAAAGCCTGTGTGTTCACTAGCATCCAAATCTTTTGTCATTCTGACATTTAAATATGCAAGCATATCATACAGAGAGAAAGCAAAAAACTTCCATATGTTAACATAGCCAGGTTGGTAAAACATTTCCCATTACAATCCTCATTACTGTTCAGTTTTATCTATACAAAGTCTGGTTTTATTGAAAAGCTTTTGCTTTCCGTCTCAGAAACAAAAGTTTGAAAACTTAAGTTTGCCTGTGATCAGAGCTGTAATTTTCTCACATCGCCGTCTTCTGTCTCCATCAGACAGTATCATCTCATGCTAATCACAAGTGCCTGATGTCCCAAGGATTAGCTGTCTCCTTCACAACTAGAAGAGGAAACTATGGTGCGTGTAGGAAATCTCATCAGGAAACAGAGTCACTGAAACATAATACAGGCTTTCCCAAATTAAAATGTTTGGGGTTATGGAGTGCTTTATATGAACTTTTTGTTCTTTTTAACCAAAGACTTAAACAGACTCTTATTTTCTGGTGAGAATTTCTATGGGTGGTAAAACCACCATTGTCTTCAGGTCTGTTAGGAGACAGAAAGGGACTAGGATGGCTTCTAGGTAGGAAAGCTAAGGCCAGAAGCATTTTCTCTGTGGTATTACTGGCTAATTTGCACCATCTTTAACCAGAGTACTCTTAGAAGGGCCAAAGTAAGCCATGTGAAGGGAAAAGTAATTAGACTTTTGTGGCAAAATCAGTTCTATTTTCTGTGGTTGCTCACCTGATTGATCCTACCAGTAGTATAATGTGTGTTCACAAGAGTAAGCCATGCAGTTTTGTATTGTAGTTGGACCCACTAAGATAAATAAGTAGTCTTACATGCACTTGCTTTTTAAGTAAGCAGTGTTTAGTACAGTTACTAGATAACAATTATAGACTCTGATCTATACATAGTTTAAAATCCTTTATTTTTTTTTTCATTATTCATTCACAGCAAAAAAATGTTTCAAGAAGTAACTAATAAGAGTTTCCACAAGTTTTAGGGAACCTAACATGTTCTCTGAGAGCTTTTCAGTAAATTGGTAAAACTCAGTGGAAGCCATCTGACGTACCTCTGCATTCATCCTGTTGTTTCTTACCACTGGATAAGAAAATCCAGTTTAAACTTCCAAAGAAGTTTTGTGTCTTTCTCTATTTTCCATTGCATGATAGTGTAATCATGAATAGAAAATGTGGGGTAGGAGGGATTTTTGGTTTATTTTTTTATATGCTGAGTCATATCCCCATTCTAGTTTGTAATAAATGTACATGTAGACATGACAACAAAAAATGTAATGCATCGTAAAGCCACCCAGGGACTGCCCATTTTTATGCATTTTTAAGTTCACATGCCAGGCAGACTTAAAACCCCTTTGGAGTTTTGCTTTCTGGACAATTTAGACAAAAAGTCAGTCCCTGTATAAGTGATCCATTGAACGAGTGTGGGTACAGCATATAAATGTGTCATTGTAGGCAATGACACATCCATCAGTAGTGTGGCTGACAGCATGACATGTCACCTTTGTCTCTCAGCCTGCAGATGCTTACCCACCTGCAAGCAAAAATGATTGTAGGTGGCTTTCAGTGCACAGGGAGAGCAGGACTCAAGCTCATATCTCTAGTTTGGTTGCATCATGCCTCAGGCACTTTGCTTCCAGAACAGGGATGGGGCAGCCTCAATCTCTACATGTTTTCTGTTTGATTAGTAGGCAAACGTGCTTATTATTTTTTGACCTGTGGAAGGAGACTCCTTATTTTATGTGCTTCAGGATTTAGACAGTGAATATTCAAGGTTTTATGATTTGCATCCAGACTAAATGTGCTACACAAACTTTATTAAGTAATAAATCTCGTCCCATAAGTTTTTCAACTCTGTCCTATCTTTACTGAAATAAATGGTTGTTGTTTTGGCAGTGATGAATCTTAAAACAGCACTGAGTTCTTTAACAAAAAGTCACATTAAGGAGTATAGCTCATACTTCAAAGAAAGTAATGTCTCAGCCACTCTGTGACTTATGAAAAAGATCAATCCAGTGGCGTATTAATTTCAAACCCTACTTTGTGTGATCATAAAAATCCCCAGGCAATCCAGATGTCTCTTGGATAATCCACTCATACAGGTGCGCTAATATTTCAGTTTACCCCTTTTTTCTGTACAACTCCCTGCAGACATTGCGTAAGTTTCATTGCAGTGCTTCCCTCCATAGTATCTTTCCTCCTTTGTTGCTACAATAGTCACAATGTCTTGAAGTGTCTTTGCTCCTGCATTGTTCAGTCACTCAATGCACATCCTGCAGTCTTCGATTATCCTCAGTCCTTGAACATGGATAACAAACAGTGCAGAGAAGTCTTCCTCTGTTCCTGACCATCCTAGAGCAGTTTATCCACTGATGAATCTGCCCCAGGCCAGAGGAGCAAAACAAACCTTCCACAGGGAGCCAGCCAAATGCATGTACCCATTATCAAGAAGTTCCCCCATTTTGCTCACCTCTGCCTAGCAAATTACCTTCTGGTCGACTATCTGGCTGTCTAAAGAGTGGATATGCAGTGGTTTCCTAACTGCCTGACTGCAGGTAGCACACACTACCTCAGCTTACTTACAAATTAGCTGAAGGATTATGTTGTGTGTTGAACGTAGGATCGAGTGAACGTGTGCTATGTTTTGGGTTTACTTGTGTATCTCAGTCCTGTGTCTTCATGCATGGTTAGGACTTTGCCAACCTACGATAAACCGGCTCACTTCTTATGAAATAGTTGCTGGATGCGTGCAGGTGGACTCCATGCTGAATGGATCTACTGATTCTACCAGTGATGCAACAGGTTGTGCAAATCCACTACAGTGTGCAAGGTGAAAGCAGTTTCTCCACCACATGCAGTAGATTCAGTGAGAAGACAACAGATTATCACTACTACCTGCATACACAGAAACAAACCACCCCCCAATTCTTCAAGCTACTGAATACAAAAACAAGCCAGGCATAACCCTGATCTCCTCATGCATTCGTTTTCTATTCCTGTTGATTATACAGAAGAGTAGCTGTATTGGATCACACCACTGGTCTGTCTGGCCTCGTATCCTCTCTTTGACAGTAACCAAAACCTGAAAATTAGAGATAAGAAAGAGAACAGAAAAAGTTTACAGGCTGCATTCCCTGAGTACTTACCTGGCTGCTGACAAATTGTACTTTGGAGATGTCCTTGCCCAGTAGCAGTTTAAAAATTTATTATTAAATATATGTTAAAAAAGAATCTGTACCATCTCTTGGCAAGGAATTTTGCAGCTTTATTTTACATTTTATTAAGGATCACTTCCTTTCAGTTTTGCTTGACAGTGTTTTTGCAGTTTTTGTGCTGTAAGAAGTGGGATCACTCCTGAACATTTTCCGTATCATTCACAATTTAACCTTCCAGTGCATCCTCCTTTTCAACTTGGAAAGCCCAAATCCTCTCTGGAGTCACTTGTGTGTAAGCCATTCCACAACTTTGGTGCACTAATTTAGCTATTTTCTGAACCCTGACCTGTTCTATTATATCAGTTTTGAGATGAGGAGACCAAAACTGCACACAATATTCAAATTGTATTTGAAATGTGAACCCACGCCATGGCAGTGTGAAGTTCTGTTTTGTTCTCTTTTCCTTTCTTTGTAATCGCTAACATTTTGTTCAGTCTTTTCATTTCTGTTGAGCACAGAGCTGGCATTTTCATTGATTTGTTTATTACAACTCCAAAATCTTGCTCCTGAGTGGAAACAGTCAGTGGTTTTGTGAATGGGGATTAAAGGTGAGGCATTTCTACTGGTTGAGGAAACAGAACTCAGTGTTTTATAGGCTTTTCCATATCCGTATTTTTTTTGTGAGCAAAATTCATTAGCTTTTATGTCAGTGCAGATATTTGTAGCTTGTGTGGGAGATTTAGCTTAAAGTTAAAATGAATGCATGAATATAGAGGTAGACAGTGTGTTTTAAATATACAGTTGCACACATCATAGCTACATTCCTTCCACTCTTCTGTTGTGCAGCTTCACTGACCCAACAGTGCTTGAGGGACAAATTAGAAACATAAAATACACGAGATGCTTCCAGCTGAAGAGGTGCATTAGCAGAGACGCAGGGTATGTTTGAGAAAGTGCTTGGCAATTAGCAGGTCCTAGGTGGGGGAAGAGCACCATTTGTCTTACTCTTTCTGATCTCTGCAAAAAGAACCAGGAGGTACCTTGCATCTCAGCTCTGTCTTTCCAGTCTAGCCACTGAGAAAGAGGTGCAGAGCATGGACCAGATAGACTGAGGTTGTAACATAAGATGCACCATTATATAATCTTCAGAAGAAATGTAATTGCTAAATTTCTCCTGTAGAATGGGCTTTTGTTGTGTCCTCTAAGGTCTTGTTTCACTGTTTGAAAAGCTGATGGTGCAGGATATTTTTTGGAGGAAGGCAAAGTCATCCGTCTCTGGGCAAGCAGCACTAAAAGACAAATCCCATACAGCTCCTGAGGATGTGTTTCTGAGCCTGAGTTACTTGGTGCAGCGCCAAAGAAGGTGTGCAGCGTGTTCAAATAACCTTAGACATCTAAGCTGCATTCTCTGCATCTCCACCTGGAGGCACTCTCTCCCTGCCCTATTTGTGAAGGGTTCTGATGCTCCTGACTTTAGATGTTCCCATTCAATTAGATGCCTAAAGTAACTGAGAGCAGGTGATCTGAACACCCTGGTGTAAATATAATGGGAATTGACTAGCAAGTGAGGACTGATGATAACCTCTGACAAACTCAAAGCTGTTACAGTTAAAGGAGTTCATTCGCAGAGTAGCTAAATCCTGTGTCAGACAGAGCCAATGAATTAATTATCAAAACAGGCTTTCTTCCTCAAGATTTTATGCATTCAGTCAAAGTGGAAATTTTTGGAAGGACTTTGAAGGGGAGCATCAACTTGCATAATGTGAGCACTTAAAAACCCAATCACAATCTATCTGACCACCCATGGCATGAGTAGTTAAGTCAACACCACAAATACTTTGCGATCATGATCATTAATGAAGCATAGAAAATTCTGATTTATGGCAGAGTTAGCATGATGGCTCAGCAAATTATGTGGGTTCTTCAAAATGATAACAAGTATATTTTAGGATGAAAAACTGCAATACCTAAACAGACCATTTGTTTTCATTAATACTTCCCCACAAGGTTATAAACACAGAATTATTCTGTGCAAACAGAATATTATTTTTAGAAAACTATTATACAGTTATTGTGTGTGATTTATTTTGTTGATGTTTTTAAACTTCCTTTTTGATTGCATTTTGCTAACCCTTATTTTCTGAACATACATGTTTATATGAGTATGTAAATAAGTAGATCTGGAGTGCATACCTGAGTTCATCAGGACCCTTTCATAATCATACTAGGGTAGTATCCTTTACATGGCATTCAAGGAATTGCTACATGTGTGAAGGATGTTTTTCCCTTGTATCAAAGATTCCCTTAGTAGTTGCTGTGTTTCAGTGGTTGTTTTGCACATATTTCACCATATGTTTGAATACAGAGGGACTTGAGATGAGTGCCTGTTGTAGAATATTGTAAGACGAATGTGACGGAAACAGAGATCATTGCCAGTTACTGAGACATGGATCTGAATCAGGGGATCTTACTGTTTGGGTTGGTTTGTTTGCCAAAGAAATTTAAAGCACATTAATTTCTCAAACTTTCCAATCAAACTCTAGACACACAATTGAATTATTTAAGGAGGATTTGAGATGGGAAGATTGATTTAATAATAAGATTAAGAGGGTAAACAATATTTTGCTCATAAAAGCTTTATCTTGTGGATTATTCCAATTTAACAATATTGCTTGTAAGCAATAGTATGATACCGGTGTCTAACCCTAATGGCATTTAACGCCCATGTGTACCTAAATCAGCTGTCAGTCTGAAAGTTGTCTAAATTCTCAAGTTCTGCTTTCCTACATGCTCTGGATTGCCTCGGTTTTGACGGCAGTAAGGACCTTGGACACGTACCATAATTTAACTCTAAATCTCATTCTGAGGCTCAGGCACTTAAAAGGGATACCCTGAAGCACTCAGCTCCACATCACTAGTGTACTGTGTAGACATAAGCCATTATTTCTTACAGACAACTACTTAAGCTGCATCGGTGGGTGTTTCCTCTCTGTAGAATTTCTGCAGCTCAGGAGACTATTTAGATAGATAAAAGCTTATTCCAGAGGAGAGCTGTGTGTAACAAAGTTGCCATTCTACTTGGGACTCAGTTACATAGGCAGCTTTCTAATCAGTGCTTCTGAATTTCGTTAAGTTTAATCTAATCCATTATTTTCTCTCTGACACTAAGAAACAAGGGGGAGCAATGGGAGAAAATCAGGAAACTATCAAATGGTACTTCTCCTGTGTACTCTTCCAGCTCTCAGTAGTGTTCAGTAGCATGTTAGTTAATAAGGCATGTTTTCTGTTTCTTGCCTCAATATCTATCAACTTCCTAACTTCTTGGAGGCCACAAAATTCTTACAGTCCTCTTTACCAAATGACCACTTCAAACACTGCATGTGTCAGGAGGTCACCTACACTTTGTCTCTTGGGCAGGAAGAGGTGAAGAGAAGGACAGCAGTGCTCAGCTTCTCTCCTCAAACCTTCCTGCTTTTCCTTTTGTAGGAAACACGTTTGTTGTCCTGGTTTGGCATAGGGATAGGAGATGAAGAATAGCCTTGGAAAGAACCTACAGGGGTGGAGTTCAGCATGCAAAATGTTGAAGAACACAAAAACTGGTTAAGACAGTGCCAAGAAAAAGAATAGAAATACCAGAGGGGCATAATGGAGAAGCTCTGAGAGTTCAGAGGCTCTTGCAAAGAGGGCAATTTCTTGGAAATAGAAAACAGGTTTCCTAATCTAAGTGATGCACTGATCTGGAAGTGTGAATGCTCAAGTTTTTTTTCTCACCTGGATCTCTGTCAGGAGATTGCCTGTCAGCGCATAAGCATAGATACGTGAAATAAGTATAAAACACAAGCTTCAGAGCACGAGCTAACTAACAGTTGAAGAAGCTTGCCTTTTGACAGGTTATTCCATAATTGCCCAGGATTCCACAAACCTTCCTTTGAAGCATCTTTCACTGCCCATTGTCTGATCTAATTTCTAGACTGCTCTGTTTATTGGTGTTTTTTAATTTTTCTACAAGGCAGAAGGATGAAAATTCTTTAGGCCCCAGTTCAGGGGGCAGGGGTGTGTCTTCGTGAATAACAGACTCAGTGTTCTTGAAAGAGAAAAACAGAAAAAATACTTCTTTCCCCCCCCCCCCCAAACACATTTAATACTAGTGTGACATGTGTTCAGAATATGAGTACAATAGTCCAGAAAGATCCTCTGCCCCTTCTGAACCTCAGATCCTTCTATTCCCACCCATTGAGAGACATCCTCAGACTCAGAGGTGTGCAAACATCCCCGTGCTCTAACTGATAGAAGACGCAAATGCTTTCTCACTACAGAGTGCGTTCTCTGATATTTTGTCTGTGTTTTCTTAATAACTTGACCTTGCTACTTCTCTTCATTAATTCTCTGACATTAGCAAAAAGCAGGAGAGAATTACCTTTGTAGACTGCTCTTATTTGCACATAAGCAGTGTGCATCATCTTCCCTTAACCTCACCTCATGAGTTTCCTATTAATTGTTCTTTTCCAGTACTTTACTTCTTTCTGTGGTATTTCCAGCACAGCTCAATACTGGCTCAGTGTTTTCTCCAAAGAGTTAATCAGGCTGAGCTAATGGAGATGTGTTAGTTTCAATTTTCAAGCTAACTGGCTAACTTAAATACCTGACTTACCTGTGTTGGGTCATAGAGAAAGACCCAACTGAGAAAACCACTTTGATGTTGACATATCTGAAATAACTTTTGCATTGCTCTAGAGGTCACCTTTAAAGAAGATCTGTCGCTGATTTGCACTAAGCTTCTGTGCTAATAGTAGGGATGCATGTATTGAATGCTGTGGCTGAAACTAGGGGATTCATTCGATCTGCCATCTCAAAGTTCAGATGTAAACAGGCAGCTCCAGTGGGCAGTCTCTGCCACCCTAAGATGGTGGCTATGATAGATATGATAAATTGCCCTTTGGAGTTGTCTGTCTCCCTCTAACTACAGAGGGAATCAAGACAACTTGCCAAAATGTAAACCCAGTTTTTAAATTGTCTGAGTCAAATAAATGAATTCCACCCTACTTGGCTAGAAATTGGCCGCCTAACATACGTCGGACAGTAATGGTGCTTTGCAGTGATTCATGTACATTAAGTATAAACCATTGACCTACTGGTCTTCTAGAAACGTTTCTCATTGTCTGCATGACAGAGTTTAAAAGGGTCTGCTTTTCTGTGCATAGGTCTACATATTAAAGATTTAAAAGGTACTTGACCCTGTGTAGAACAGACTAAACCTTAGTGCTTATTGTTACCTAATGATTCTTTGTAATGAACAGATAAGAGCATACCTTTGGAATCTTTTTAGCATTAATATCATGTCATATGGCATACAACATATTCTATTAATATATATAATATTATATATTACATAGTATGTATGTGATATTGTATATAACTTGTGTTATATATATGTCATATATATAGCATGCTATATATTTATGGTATATATAATATATATCAACTAGTATATACTTTTGTTTGTATCACTGGGAGAATTAATTTATGAGGGCATATTTATTTATCATCACTATGATTTGTGCATTGCTTTGCAAAATCAGTGGGAAAATTGTTTAAGATGTACATGTTTAAAAAGTATCAGATGCGTCTCCATGCACTTATGTAGTCACTCAAAATGTTGAAGTGCAGTAGCTCTGACATTCTCTGCACAGGCCAACAAACAGCTTTTATGGAAGGTTCACAGAAGTTCATATAAAATATTCATGATTTTACTTGCTAAAAGAAAAACCTCTTTCAGACCTGTAAAGTACTGTTTGACAGAAAGTGACCTGCAATCTGATGTAGTCTCATGTCTTGATATAAACAGGAGCAGGAGAGATTTGCAGAAATGAGTGTACATTTTAGGCTTGTCTTTGTTCCATAGCAGGATGAGTAGCAATTAATGGAGTGAAAAGATTGCAGATTTCCTAGTGCTTTTTAAACCTGCTTATTTCATTTTCAAACTTCTGAGATCAATTTAGCAGCAGGAAGTTCTGCAGAGCAATTTGGTTCCAGTTGACCCTGGAGAGGTTGCTGCTGAATAAGACTTAGTTACAGCTCTGTTTCCATAATGACACCTCGCTGCAATAAATGACACCTTCTTAACCTCAGGTTGCATTTCCAATACATTTCTAACAATTCCCAAGTCACATGAGGAGATTGAAAGCAAAGTCCTCCAGAGAAATGTGTCAGCACAGGATGTCACCACACCACAGGGGACCTGGCACTGCTGGCATGGTATTTCTAACTTACATAACACATTGGCTGGAACACGTATTTTTTCATGCTGATTAACATCATTGAAGTAGAGATCTGAATCTCCTGATAAACCAGTTTCTCCACCTCTTTCTTCTTCGGCAGAGGTTTCCTAAGAAGGAAACCCTATAAGCCACTCTGCCTTCTTTCTTAAGAGGAAAACTGCATGTCAGGGATAGTTTCCTCAGAGAGCACACACACCAGTTTCAATGGTGTGTGCCACCGGCCAGCAACCTGTAGCTTGCCCTAATGTCTGAGTCAGGAGGGACAGTGAACAGTACAACTTATAACACTGGAGCTTCTGAAAGCAGCCTATCAGCTATTTAAGAACAGAGTACTCTGTTACTTCTGCTGTAGAGGTGCCACAACAGGGTTTGTAATCATCTTAAGAGGTGACAGGAAGGGAAGTGGTTTTCCGGGGAGGGGGGCTCTTGCGTCCTTCCCTGTGCCATCAAGTACTCTGTTGTGTGATCCTGGACAAAATGCCTGGAAGAAACAATTAAGTGAAGGGCTCATTTTTTTGGGGCCCTTCCACACACACCCCACACCCACATCCCCCCCCCAAGTTACCATATTCTTGCTGTGGCATTCAGCCACATAGGTTGCTGCTGCCTCACGTGAGCTGATATTCCAGTGCCACACAGCCATAATGGTGTGTTCTGCCGAACAAGGACAGAGAAGCTCTGATTTTGGGAGAGCTGTTCTCTCAGGAATCCCAGTGACCTATTAGGTCTTTAAGCCACTTACCATCTCCTTCTGCTCCAGCAATAAAAGGCAATAGAAGGGAGCCAAGAATCTACTTCTTCAGATGCTAATACTTTTGGTTGTCAGAGGGCATTGATCTGACATGATTTCCATTTATGTGACAGGCAACCCTTTTCAGTTTTGCAGGTTTTTTTTTGTTTCCATATGATTCCTGGAATCACACCCTTCCACTAAGCTTGTTTGAACTGAATTTATCCCGCTTGCATCAGAAATACAGAGCATATAAAGTAACTCCTTAAAACACACATTTATGTAAAACATTTGTGTGATCTTTTTTAGCTACTGTTATTTAAAGAAACATGTTATTAAAATCTTTTAAGTTGTTCACTGCATTATAAATTAAGCCAAATGCTTTTTAACTTTGAGGTTTTTGCACATACACCTTGTCAGAGAGAACAGAATCATAGAACCACAGAATCAGCTAGGTTGGAAAAGATCCTTAAGATCATCAAGCCCAACTGCTACCCCAGGACTGCCAAGTCCACCACTAAACCTCCTCACTGTCTTTGACAGCTGATACAGCTTTATTTTATACAATTGCATTTAACATCTTCTACTATAATCTGTTTTGAAGAATCAGGAGCAGAGCAAGTACTGTTAGAAGTAAAGATCTAGGAGGGCTTTTGTCGCAAGCTTATGAGATAATGCATGGCGGCACATTCTGAGAATGAAAGAAAATTTGTAGTGTTGCAGAATCATATGGATGAGTAATTACTGTCTTCATACATAATATCAAGAGTAGAGGAGAAGGAATTAAGCAACAAAGAAGGAACTGCATTATGGAACACAGAAGCAAAAGCATTTTGTTGAGCTTTGTTTAGCCTGGAGGACATTTGGGGGTTGCATCTATCATGACCTCTAGCCTGCAACACTGTAGCAGAATCCATTTTTTGATAATGGCATTAGGTTCACTTGGCTTCCATCCACCATTTCTGAGCAAGCAAAGGGAATCTGCAAGGGGAAAGAATCTAAAATGGAGGGAGAAATGATAATTGTAGCTTGCTGGAGGCCTGTTTTTCAGCAAACAAAGTGCTTCAAAAGAAGCATACTGTTAGGCTGTCTTTTGAATGAAAACCTTCAGGGAACTAGTGTAAGACAATGAAGTAAAAACATCATTTTTCACCCCAAACTTGTTAATTTTCTAGCTCTAATGCCTTGCCAGTAAAACTCCATGCTCAACTCTGAACTCCAAGGTTAGCGCCAGTAATAGTATTCCCTCCAGGCATTATAACTGTGAATTACCACAGAAATGATTAGGAAGATAAGAGACACTATTATGTAAAGAATCAAATATCTTATCTAGTCACTCTACTAATTGGATTCAGCCTTGTTTGGCAGAAAAAAGAATTCCTACCGAATTCAACATAAACCCAAAGTTGTTTCAGCCATGTGGACATCTTTAACATACAGAGAGATGGGTTATGAATTTATATATATCATTTAATTTTGTGTTCATGTTTCCATGATTTTTTCCATGTAAACTTGTTTTCAGTCTTTTCTATAGACAGACACACACTTCTAGCATGAAAGTGCTCACATATTGTAAATAATGGGAGGTATTGGCATTCACATTGTACGCTAGGATAGCTCAGTCAAAAGAATAAAGAAAATCTCTAGAGTACAACCAGAAAGGAATATAAACATAGGTGTTCTCAATCTATATTGCATTTGCCACTCATAAAATAGTCTCTGTTCCCTTATTCTACAAAGATAGCAACAGTAAGATGAGCAGCAAACACGAAATAAAGGAAAGGATGCAATGTGTCTCTGCTGGAGGACATACTGTGGGAATGAAGACCACTAGAGACAATAGGCAGTACAGCTACATGGTTGTCCGTTGCCCACTAGTATGTGTCATGCATGGCTTTAGTAATGAAGGCTGAAAGCTTTTGGCCTCATATCTTCTTGGTAAATCCTTCCTTGGTAAATATGTGAAGTGTTGGTAATAGTGGAGGCATTATAACTGATCAGGAAACGTTGTTTCATTACTTTCACTTCTCTTACTGGAGTAAAATGTCTCCCCTAAGAAAATATGCTTTTATTGCGTATTACCTTTCTTACAGACTTTCTAGAATCAGAACTAAAATCAATATTTTTTTTACTGTGCCCTGAAAGAATATTTTTTCCAAGTCTGGGATCATGAGTAAAATCTCAGACTTTATTTATTGCTACGTATAGTATAAAATCAGTGACCAACAGTATAGAAATTCTAATACAGTTACAGAACCTAGGCTGGTGAAACACTCTGTAAATATAATAGCATTTTCTGGTATAGAAACTGGTGCAGAGGTTGTTTTTACCTTCCAGAAACACATTTGAAAATTGAATCTTGTTACATTTCTGTAATTAACAGTTAAATACTACATATGGATGGTTTGACAGAAAACTGACAGTGGTGTTTTTAAACTCTAGCTCTATTTGTAAGGAGAAACACAAATATAGACCACTTTTTCATTTCCAATCTTGTATCAGCTGCCCTTCCCTTAATGAAAGATACTGTTGCCCAACAAGAGGATTGCAGGCTCCTTGCAGGAGGTTAAAGTAGGTTTCCTCCTCTAATTATATCATAAGAAACAAGGAGGGATCAATTAATGAGTTTTCAAAGAGAAGCAAGGTTACTGAGGGGGCCTTAGTAATTCCCTCCAGCTGGAGCTGGGAAGTGGCTGAAGTAGGAGACAAAGAAGAGTCAGGGAAGGGTCTCGATTCCCTCCTCTGTTGGGAAGCCCCTGCTGAGAAAGCATGCGATAAAGCCCTGTATTTTGGTGAGTGTGTCTTGAATCTTTCCTGTGTCTTGAAGCAAGGAGACGTCTTGATGAAAGAATAACATGTAACTATGCAATTCAGATTATTATTGGTAATAGTAGAAGTATAGAAACACCTAACTAAATTAACCAACCTTATCCCAAATGGCAGTATTTTACCCCTTGAAACTCACAGCCTTCTCATGAGGATGGTGTCCAAAGGAGTGAAGTTGCAGTCCTCCCTGCAGCATATGTGCAGTTCTCAGATCTCTCTTCTGCTCCCTCCCCTCCAAGTTTGCATCTGCTGACACTTCATTAGCTTTGGCCAAAACAGGTCCAGTGCAGAGGGGGAAGAAGGGAAGAGGACAATGGTGATACAGCTGTCCTTGCTTGTTGAATGTTTGGTGAGGGTTTTTTTGACAAGGGAGTGATTGTGCATACCTGGTAGGTATAGCTGCTCTGCCAGCCGGTGAAACACCGTTGAGCTGTCATGGTTCCTCTGCACCAAAGAAATAAGATCCATAATGAGATACCAGAGGGATAGAGTACTCCATGTACAGACAGACATTGGGTGACCTTTTAGTCGTCAGCTGCCTTTGGGTCTGAAGCTTCTTCATAGTGAATGGGCACCGTATCAAAGTCGTTCCACCCTGGAAACCAGGGGAGAAATGCTGGCAATACTTAGCTGACTTTCAACAGTGTAAAACAAGAAATTGGAAATCTAGTAAATGGTCTAAAGGAAAAAAAGCTTCAGAAACCTTACAGGTCGTCTGTGTTGAAATCAGAAAGTTAGAGATAATGGAAGTCAACTTCAGAAGAAGAGCAAGTCTCTAGGGAGGTGACACTGGAATCCAGTCATCATTTACAGTACACACTTTTCTGTCCTTTGTATAGCCTGTGAGAAAAGGGATTCTGAAAAAGAGAATCCAGAAAGATTTAGGATAAAATAAGCTCACTCGGAATGAAGGAATGAACTTTCATTATTCAATACAAATTTGAAAAGACAAACTTAACAGACTAAATTAAATGAGGAGCTCACAGCTTTGTAGATGACTCATGGTACTTGAAGAAATTTATGACAGTATAGAGGAAAATAGAAAGAGCAGATGGTGCAAAGGATCCTCAGTACAAAACAGAGATCAGCACTGAGCTCAAGAGCCAGAAAACATCCTTCAGCCTAGTACCAGTGGCAAGAAAATGCTGCCATTAAAGTGATTAAAAGCCATGCTGAGCTTCTAAGCATTATTTTTTTGTTATCAAATGGTTTCATTGGGTAACCGAATTAGAGCACTCCTGCAGCTACTGCATTTGAAGCAACTAATTAAAAGAACTTCCCATTGATTCAGCATAGGAACATTAGAGCAGTCTTTATAAGTGGGCAAATAGGATTTACCTATCCTAAATTTTCCAGTTAAAAAGAGCTTTAACTAGAAATGGGTAGGATCTTTAGGGTCTAAATAACTTCTGCTCTAGTGAGCAACTGTTAGAAGAAGCTGGAATTTCTCCATACGAAGTATTGCTTTCAGTAGCATTTCACAACAACCAAAGAACTAGAAAATGAGCTAGTTGCAGCTTTGGGTTTACTTGTCTGTTTCTTTGTACACTAAATTTTTGACTTGAGTCCTTTTCCTA
Organism: Pezoporus occidentalis; assembly: GCF_034315485.1. NCBI lineage: Eukaryota > Metazoa > Chordata > Aves > Psittaciformes > Psittacidae > Pezoporus > Pezoporus occidentalis. Next base: position 5,125,458 of record NW_026914502.1, read on the forward strand.
AAAGTCATTATTTTGTCTGAGATGTGAATAGATAACGTCTGTGTGATAAATATAGGCTCATCCTCATGAACATACAAGAAATGGTCAGTGGTGGCTCTTTTGTGGCTTTTTGTTGAAAGGCACATGGGGCTTTTGCCAGGTACCCTCAATACAAACAGATACGGTGCTCATATTCACAGCCTCTGCATTTTGATTTAGGGGATGCAGCGCTGGCACAGTACTACAGGTGTGATGTGAGCATTCCTGTATGGGGTTTTCAGTTTCAAGTGCAGGTCAAGCACAGCTAGTTTAGGAGAAGGTTGAAGTAAATCTTTTCCCCTTAATACACTACTGAGTTGTTTCCCAGGAAGAGGACTGGGGTTATTTCTTTTGAGAGGATCTTCAGATGTGCCAGGACAGTGTTTTGATATGCAGTTCCTCAGGTGGAAGAGTTACTACAGACAGCTCAGTCTGAAAACCTGAATAAATTGCGACATAAATTTGGAGATCAGAACCCAAAGGAAAATGCACAGCATGAGGTACATCTGAGAAGCTTATACAGGGTAGGTGATGATTTGAAGAAGTGTAATACCAGTAATCTGTATTTCAAAATCCTGGAAGGGCCAAGAATGTGATTATGTCTGCAGCTTAACCTGGTGTTTTCTGTAATCAACCTCAGTCATTTCACAAAGATTTAATTGTCTGACTAGTGAACCCCCAAATGCAGTGAGATGAAGCTGTGATGTGCTAGGAAAAATGGTCCAGCTGATGCTCATGACCTGTGAGCAGGCACACAGGGTGTACCAAATGTATCTGAAAGGTTGCTATAGCTCCCTCAGACCCACCTGTAAATTACAGCTGGATACCCCTAAATGACTCAAAACAAGAAGTAGTAAACAAATTTATATAAGCAATGCCCTTGGAGGGGCTTGATCAGCATTTACCAAATACAAATCCATGTTTGCTAGCTCCTGTTTTTCTTTAAACAGACCTATCTTTGTTCCCTGCTTGGAGTAGCTGATGTTACCCCAGAGAAACATTATGAATGCTCAGTCTCACCCTCAATTTCAAGAGTAAGAATCATTTTAACCGAGGGAGTAGTTACACATACCCAGGGATAATGTTTTGGCCCAGAACCTATGAATGCTTTTTATTTATTTATTTGTATATTTTCTGTTCAGTTACTTATGCTTTTAAAGGACTTCCTGAAAAATAGGTTAATCTTTATTCAGTGTGACAGGAATTCTTTTTATCTCTCATTCCCTTACATCAGACTTGTAATTAAACTGGCATTAGTACAGGTTAATGACAGTTTCCTGAGTAAGCTCTGCTTTGTCCACTTAATACTTTTGGTAGTTTTTTCCATTAGTGTTGCATGTTAGGTTGTGTGGGGTTTTTTCACATCAGGGAGGACTGGACTATTCTATCATAGGATTGACAGTGAATGGAAGTTAGTTTTCTCTCTCAGATAAATGCACTGTCACAAAGAAAAAGATTGTTATGTGCATGTCTGTGTGTAGTTTTCCTTTTTTCAGTGGAAAGCAACCATTTTTGTTTTCTTCAGTGGTTGCTTGCATTCTAGAATTCGTTTTTCGCTTTCATTTCTTCAACTTCCTGAAATACTTACAGGAAAGAAAACTAAGGCATGAAATTTTGTGATTAGAAGCAGATTTTTTATTTCATTTTCCTAGGGAGACTCTTCCAGTTGGAAGATAAAAACAGAAGTCATAGAAATGTGTTTTTTTAGAAGACAGCTCCTTGGAAGCTTAGAAGAGGTTAAATAAGATTCATAGTAAAGAGGAGTGGGGAGGGTGTGTAATAAACCAGTCTTTGTTAGTGGAAAGACAAATAGTGAAAGCTGTGAACCACTGGAAGAACTTTTGGGGGGGTTTATGGTAGCTGGTTTGTTCAGCTGGCTCAGTTGTCTTCAAGGCTCTTGTACAACATGACTGGTTTTGTTGTAGTATTTGGGAAAGCTGCATATCAGTACTACTAAAAACAGCTGGGGAATATTAGACCTCCTTTGACGTGCTTGACCAGATTAATAAAATAAGCAAAGATCATTTTCTAGAATGCAATTTTTGCACCATTTGAAATTATTGCATAGGTAATAGTCCACCTTCTTTTCCAAAAGGGCAGAAAATCTGTTTCTTAATATTAGTTAACCCCCTAGTGAGACAATTTGGCTCTTGGCTGAACCAGCCCATGTTGGGCCACTTGCAATAGCTTCTAGAAATGGTTCCTACTAGCTGCACTGCTGCAGACCTGCAGTATCAGTTACAGTAGGTAAGTCTGGGGGTATGTTTGCCCTCATGGTTTGCCCATAACCCAGTCCCTGCTGCTGGTCTCTATGAAGCTGGGCTCTTCTGGGTGCATAGCTACATCACAGACAGGCTAAAACGTCCTTGCTGCTGCCAGCCCAGCTTGCAGAAATAGGATTCACTTCATGTGCTGTAAGATGTGTCACTATCTTTTACCCCAAAGAGTAAACCGAATGTACATATTACACAGTTGAATTATAACATTTCATGAAGATTGTCCTGAATGTAGAATTTACCGTCTCTGAAATGTGGTTCTGCTCTGGGCGTGATGTCCTCCAAGCCAGCAGTGCAACCTGGTTGCACGCAGCTGGTAGTGGGAGCTGGCACAGGCTCTTCTTTCATATTTTTGCATACAGCCATTTTTCAGAAGCTGGTCTGCACTTTACCAAAGGAGTTACTAGTATGTACTTGAGACATTAATTCCAGGTTATATGGTTTCCCTGAGAATTGCCATCTGTCATGCCTTTCTGTCTGGAGGTCACTCCAAGTTACCTTGGGTTGGTATCCTAAAACAGTAGGTTGAAAGGATAAACTGTGTGCTTTGTCTTTAACCCTTAGTTATCCTTTTCCCTTTCAGCACCCTCCTTGATAGGTATGGTAAGGAAGGACTGGGCTTCCCAAAACAGCATTGCCCTCTCCTGGCAAGAGCCGGACTTTCCCCATGGAGCAATTCTGGACTACGAGATCAAGTACTATGAGAAAGTAGGTCTCACTTACAGCATCACCCAAACTCAGATCCTAAAGAGCAATATGTTTTGTATTTCTAATATCTTAAAAAATACTTTAAACTTTTCACTTGGTCCCACATACAATGCTGTATAATTATAAGGTTTATTCTGTACCATTTTTTGTAGTTTTACTTCTAACTTGTTAATTACTGTCTTGTTTCACATCAGAATCAAGTGCAGCAGCAAGCAGGCATTAGATATACCTGTCCAATAGTAACTACATTTATGATCATGGGTAAATGGATCATATGCCTGAACATATTTTGATTTATGGACTGTAAAAACTTCACATTAGAGTGACCCTGAAGCAAAACAGTTGCGGTGAATGACAATGTGATTTCATTTTGTGGCATTATTTAGCAATAATCTGTTCTAAAATGATAGAATGAACCAGCCTTGTTTAAAGGGTTGCAAAAGGTTACGAGAAAGAGAAACTGCATGGCATTCATGTAAAATTTCTGGAATTCTGTCAAAATTGGGTGATTTCACAGAAAAGAGAGCAATAACATGCATTGCAAGTAAGAGGTACAAGGTACACGTGCACAGCATGTCTGGTGAACACATATTTTGGAGTGTGCTTCTCCCAAACCACAAAACACGTTTTACCATTTCCAGTTTACTATAGGGTCTTATACCACTATAAAATTTAGTGCTAATCAGTGACTTCACTCCTAAAGATATGCACAGGAAATTTTTGCTGTCCATACCTTAAAAGGTTGCCTGGTAAGTCAGTTTTTGCTGTTTGTCTGCCCGCATCCGAAAGTCACAATGGAACTAATGCATATATAAGAAGACCACAAAGAACAGAAATATAAGCCAAGTCATGAAAGAAAGATTTGGGTTTCTTAGGCTCTATAAATGTCTGAGAATTTTCTTCCTTGGTTGCATTTCTCTATTGAGATGATGCAGCTTTAATGATGCAGGAAAAAAAAAAGAGTAAATCGGGAAAAAAAAAACATAAATAAATATCACAGCTACAGGTTGGGTGGAGAAGAGATTCAGAGCAGCTGTGTGGAGAAGGACTTGGAAATATTGCTCAATGAGAAACTGAACATGAGCTGGCTTCAGTGTGTGCTCGCAGTTCAGAAACCAACCATATCCTGGGCTGTGTCAAAAGGAGCGTGATCAGCAGGTGGAAGGAGGTGGTCCTGCCCCTCTACTCTGCTATCGTGAGACCCCATTTACAGCACTGTGTGCAGTTCTGGTGTCCTCAACATGAGGACATGGAGCTGTTGGAGCAAGTCCAGACGCCAGAGGATGATCAGGAGCTGGAGCACCTCCTGTATGAAGATAGGCTGAGAAGGCTGGGGCTGTTCAGCCTGGAGAAGAGAAGGCTGCATGGGGACCTCATAGCAGCCTTCCAGTATCTGAAGGGGACCTATAGGGATGTTGGGGAGGGACTCTTCATTAGGGACTGTAGTGATAGGATAAGTGATAATGGGTTCAAACTCCAACAGGGAAAGTTTAGGTTAGATATAAGAAAGCTGTATGTTCTGAGAGTGGTAAGGCACTGGAAGGGGTTGCCCAGGGAAGCTATGCATGCTCCATCGCTGGGAGCGTACAAAGCCAGGTTGGACAGAGTCTTGGGTGACATGGTTTAGTGTGAGGTATCCCTGCTCATGGTAAGGGGTTGGAACGCGGTGATCTTAAGGTCCTTTCCAACCCTAACTATTATATGATTATGTATGCATAACATAGCATAGCTTTCTGTTGTATTCGGTTCTGTTCCATTCTCTTCTATTCCATTCCATTTTTATTCTGTTCCATTCCATTCCCTACACTCACAATGAGTTGTACAATTAGGAGAATATTATTTACCCGAAATGCCAAGGAAATTTAAGCACCAAAAGCACTTTCAAAGACACAAATCAGAACGATTACAGGTGGAAAGAGTGTTTTATTTATAAATAGTTATTTTAGTTGTCTCGGTTTGGTTTGGTTTAGCTTAGTTTAGTTGATTTCAGTCTGGTTTAGTTTAGACCCTTCAGCTGAGCTGGGAAAAACCTCCCTTAGAGCCTGACAAAGGAAAGGCAGGACAGGAGCGGTGCCTTGGTGGTGCGAGAGCAGTGCAGGAAGCAGCCAGCCAGAAAGGGCCAGGGAAGAGCTGACAAGGGGTGGTGCTCAATGCTACAGAGGACAGCAGCGAGTCCCGGGGCCACGCTGGGGCCACCGTGGCAGTCCAGGAGGCTGCCTCCCCCCGGATGCGGGGCACGAGGGCCACCTGCGTGGAGCACGAGCAGCTGCCTTTGGGACACACTGAGCCAAAGGAGCCCCATGAAGGGGCTGTGCTCGGCTGCGGAGGAAGGCAAAAAACCCCAGGGCCGCTTGCTAGTCCAGCCTGGGGAGAAAAAAGCCTTCCCCCCCCCAGCTGCAGGACACCAGGGGCCACCTTCGTGGTGCACGAGCACCAGGCGATAACGCAGCCAGAATGGCCCCAGGAGCCCTGACAAGTGGTGATGCTCGGTGCTCAGAGGAAGGCAAAAAACCCCCGGGGACCCGTGCCAATCTGCCCCGGGGGAAAATTCCTTCCTGACCCCAGTGCTGGCGATCGGCTGCTCCCTGAGCATGTGAGCAAGACCTGCTCCTGGTCCACACGCTGCTTATGCCTCTGAGGGGACAAGGGGACGCTGGCACTGCCTTTTCTGCCTCCTCCTGGAGCCATCGCAGGGGCTTCCAACACCACCAGAACGCCAATGGTCTGATGAATCCTCAGAGCAAAAATCTTCCTGTGCTTGGCAGTGGAGCTCCAGAGCACTGGGGGAGGGCACTGAACCAACTGTGCATCCTATTTCTTCTGGCTGCTGCCACTGTCTCCCCAGGAGATGAGGATGGTGAGCTTCCCGACGACTGAAGCAGGATTTCCATCCATCCATCCATCTATCCATCAGATGAGCTTTGAGCATGGCCCCTCCAAGAGCTGCAGCTGCAGCAGAGAATCTCCTGCAGCTTCATGATCACCCCTTCAGCACCTTCCTCACCGAATTCCCTGGTGCTGAGGACATGAGGATGGGGAGCTCCCTGACGACTGAAGCAGGATTTCCATCCATCCATCCATCCATCCATTCATCAGATGAGCTTTGAGCACGGCCCCTCCAAGAGCTGCAACAGAGCAGCAGAGAACCTCCTGCAGCTTCATGTTCACCCCTTCAGCACCTTCCTCACCTAATTCCCTGGTGCTGAGGACATGAGGTTGGTGAGCTCTCTCATGATTCAAGCAGGATTTCCATCCATCCATCCATCCATCCATCCATCCATCCATCCATCCATCAGATGAGCTTTGAGCATGGCCCCTCCAAGAGCTGCAACTGCAGCAGAGAATCTCCTGCAGCTTCATGATCCTTCCCTCAGCACCCTCCTCACCTAATTCCCTGGTGCTGAGGACATAAGGGTGGTGAGCTCCCCGACGACTGAAGCAGGATTTCCGTCCATGCATCCATCTATCCATCCATCTGATGAGCTTTGAGCATGTTCCCTCCAGGAGCTGGAATGGCAGCAGAGAACCTCCTGCAGCTTCATGCAGCTTTGTGTTTCCTCCCTCGGTTCCCCCCTCACCTAATTCCCCAGTGCCCAGGAGATGAGGATGGTGAGCTCCCCGACAACTGAGCAGGATTTCCACCCATTCATCCATCCGATGAGCTTTGAGCATGTTCCCTCCAGGAGCTGGAACAGCAGCACCGAACCTCCTGCAGCTTCGTGCAGCTTCAAGTGCTCCCCCATCAACCTCCTCCCCCTCCCAGTAATTCCCCCGATGCCTCAAGGGCTTCCTCTCGGATGCCCTCAGGCTGCCAGCTCTGTCCTGGTGGCAGCGCCGGGCATTCTGGCAGTGGGAGAGGGGAGGGCGCTGGACTTACACTGCCCCAGAGCATTGTGATGCTGCGTTGCCGGGTGCTGGCGCTATGACATGGGGGTGACGGTTACCGATACCCGGGCTGACCCAAGCAGTGATCTAAGCCTCCTGGGTAACTGCCCCCAGTTTATATAGTGGGCATGTTGGAGCACGTCCAGCGGGAGGGCCACGAGGATGATCCAGGACTGGAGTACCTCCCGTATGAAGACAGGCTGAGAAGTGAAGGCTGCGTGGAGACGTCATAGCAGCTTCCAGTATCTGAAGGGAACCTACAGGGATACTGGAGAGGAAGTCTCCATCAGGGACTGGAACACTGGAATGTGTTGCCCAAGGATGTTCCGGATCCACCAGCCCCAGTTCCAGCACCCTTCCCACCACAGCCCTGCCGCCTATTCCCCTTTGCCCAGCATGCCTTGGAGAAAGGCTTTTGGAGTGCTGGGCATGTGGCAGGGCTGTGTATTTTCAAAGCAAAAATTAAGAATCATTTTCATCTACCCCATTATTTTTAGTGCAGTGTATGATATACACTGGAGATAAAGATGCTGTATGGAAGAATAAAGATCCAAATTCCAAGGTTACACACATTACTTCAGTGCTTATAGGTAATTGATTGATTTTTTTCAAACCGATTATGTTGACAGAATTCAGTAAGAAATTGGTAGTGGTTTATCTGAAGCACCATAAATCACCAACTTCTTTGGACACAAAAAAAGCAAGAAAAACGCTGCAAAATATGAAACATAGGTACTGCTTGACGGCAAACAAAACTGCTAGGGTTAGAAAACTCATTGTATCACTGTACTTCCTATAATGCACCCTTTTTTCAATGCTGTTCGTTTATACCCCTCTAACTTCTGCAGACACCACAAGTATTTTCCCATGATCTTTCTAAACTACTGCTCACCTATTCAATTCAGACTTGCCCCACATTCTTAATTCGCCTTTCAAAGACAGCTTTCTCTCCAACTAAGGTCAGTTTTGTAGAGTGTCTGGAAAGATGAGGTGGACTCCTCATGTATAGTCCGATCATTACGTTAACAACTTCCAACTGTTTACCAGGAGATAATGTACATAGGAATCTCTGCTCTTCCTGGTTCTTCACCAAATCATGAAAACAAGCCATTATATTCACTAAGAAACTATATGAAAAAAAAAAGGTAATTACTTAGAAATTAGTCAAAACAGCACTAATTCCATCACAGTATTTTTTTTAATTTACTTTTTTTTTAAATTTCGTTCTTTTTTTAGTTTATGTTTGGGTTTATCCAGACACTCCGTTTTATCTTTACATGGGGGTGCCAAAAAGTCCTTACATATCCAGAGATCTATGGAATATTCACTCAGTATTTTGCAGATCTGAGTATCTGAAGGGAGCCTACAGGGATGCTGGAGAAGAGCTCTTCATCAGGGACTGTAGCGATAGGACAAGGGGTGATGGGTTTAAACTTAAAGAGGTGCAGTTCAGGTTAGATATAAGGGAGAAGTTCTTTAATGTGAGGGTAATGAGGCACTAGATCAGGCTGCCCAAAGAAGTCGTAAATGCTCCATTCTTGGTGGTGTTTAAGGCCGGGTTGGACAGAGCCTCAGGTGATGTGGTCTAGTGTAAGGTGTCCCTGCCTATGGCAGAGGGGTTGGAACTGGGTGATCTTAAGGTCCTTTCCAACCCAAACCATTCTGTGATTTTAGGATTCTAAAATACCCAGAATGATAACATAACAAAATCTTGTTTGGCTTTCTATCTCTGTCTAAAAATTAAATGTTGAGAAAAGAGCAAAACATTGTGAGCCAGTTTTGTACAGCTTTTCAGCCGAAAATGCAGTGAACATAACATGACCTAGGCCTGTGAGGAAAACAAAAATTCCTAGACATTGTCCAAGATGCTATGAGTTTCTGTCACAGTAAGGAGAAAATGTTTTCCATTGCTTGAATAGTAATGTCACCAGAAAGAGAGTATAATGAGCCTGAATTAATGCTGTATGTTGAGTCCTGGTAGCTGAAATACCTTATTTCCAGTAGATTATGAATCATTCTGAGAGCTATTTAGTTAGCAACATTTGTCACCTTACATGATAAGTGAGTCTTTACAGCAACACCCAGGGAATTCTTTAAATGTTTTACCTTAGACCCCTAAGAGGTACTCTGAAAAGTATTTCTTCATAGACCTGCTTTGGAGTCTTCATAGATACTACATATTTGTGAAGTATCTTTGTTGATACAGGCTGTCTGCCCTATTCTGCAGTCTGTTATCTATCCATGAACAGTCTGCAGTTTGTTATCTATCCATGAATAGACCAGTACTTCTAGAAGAAAACATCTCTCATAGGCAGTATTGTCTTTCCCTTTAAAAATCAAACTCCAGATATCAGTATAACCTCTGTTTCATTGCTAATAGTAATCAACTTTACTTTTATACTTAAAACAATTACTTAGACACTGCCCAAAACTTGTACTTTTTGAAAGATTCCAGGACATTGTAGTCTATTTACGTCTCACCAAAAAGGTTGCATGTTCAAGTCAGATGGAGGAGTGGGATAAGATACGGCCTTGATACAGCCTTGTAATGATGCTTAGGTCCTTCCGTAGGGATTCCCTTAAGGATAAGGAAACAGTAAAGAGTACATAGTGGATATAAACCATACCAGCTCCATTTGAGGTTGTGCAGCTGAGCTGGAAAATGCTTATTCCTCCCCTTTTCCACCCAAACCCTTAAAGTTAATCATCAAAAATTAATGCTCCCTGAGAGCTGTATTAAGCATACCAAGCCGTGTACGTATCACCAACTGTATTAAGTTTGTTCTCCCATATGGCCCAAATACACAGCTGGATTATATTTTCTGTTACACACGAGATAATGTATAATTAGCTGAGAAAGCATGTCTATAGAGAAGAGATTTTAATGGGATATACCCAAGTACTATCCCAAGGCATTGCAATGACATCTCCAGAGTATCTTTTGCAGCAGGATGTAGGATGGAGGGGCTGGCTGATGTTTCTTTGCTTTCTTGTCTTTTGATGAAATTTACAGTAAAGCCAAATCCCTTTGGCAGAATACTTCATTTTGTTGAGAAAGTCAGTTTGCAACTCACAGGCAGTTTTCACTTCAATATTTTAACCCACCTCCATATGGCAGTGAGCGCATAGGACGTGTAGGATGTCAGGTACGACTTTTCCTCCGTTGCAGGATTATTTAGAGTTGAATTCATATATAAAAGAGAGAAAAAAACTGAGCAGTAGAGGCAAGAGGGCAATTAGTTTTCCAATGGGATTTTAAAAAGAGAGGGAGAGTGATGATGCAGAGGGATAGAGGAAAGTGTCAGATTTAAAGAATTAGAAAGCAGTATGACCTTGTTAATTTTTCTATCAGTCTACAGCTGTATTAACTCATACAGAAAACAATGCTCCTTCTTAAAATCTAATATTAAAATAAACATCACTATTTCTTTGAATATTCATTAATATGAATTTAAATGAGCCATCCTGAATTCGAGTCGTAAAATACAGACTAGATGTTGAGGTAAATGACTTCATAGGAATTGTGTGAGGATTTAAGACTATCAACACATAATGTTTTGAATGACAGAATTATTTTTACAAAAATTAATATGGAAAATTATAAGCACAAAAGTAATATTGTCTTTCAGGATAGTTTGTCTGCAGTAGTATCCTGTAGTATAAAGAAAATCTGTCTAGAAATACATGCACCATATTATTTCAAAGCCACAGAAGTGTGTATGTACAACAGATTACATACTCTGCACTTTGATGACAAAAAGATGTGGCTCTCAGTGCATGTACAGATGAAGATGTTTTTCCCTGCCTATTTTTTTCTACAGGTTCTGAGGAACAGATAATTTTGTGCTATGCTCAGTATCACACTAGACAAGCACAGGAATAGCACAGTCCTGGGAGCCTTCGGGATGCTTCAAGCTCATTTTCACATACGTGCCCAAGTTGCTTTATTCCAGCTTTTTTTTTACCCCCTGTGAACTGCCAGCATAGGGTATGTGACTTATCCCATTTTAGGACAACAGATGTTCCCCTGTGTCTTCTCCAGCTAAGGAGAGATATTTCGTTATGATCTTCTCAGATTAATTCAGTTCTGCTCAGAAAGAATCTGACCCTATTTGAGCATCACCTGGAATCTGACCTCCATGAGCAGGAGTCATTAGACAAGATATGGACGTTTCTTATAAGAAGCCATGGCATGTAGATCAGAAAATCCTCTGAATTTCTCGGTGGCATTTTGGAAAGGTGAAGTAAAATCAGTCATTTCTAAAGCCCTATGCCTGTCTGTGAGGTGCATGTGACATGTGATGTTCGTTGACCCTCAACCTCCCAACTACTTAAACAGCTAAACCACTCCAATCTTTCCATTTCTTTCATTACAATTTTACATAACCTTTAACTGAGTTAGAAAGATCACATTTTTTCAGACACAACCGTGTTACAAGTTCCCTATTTCCCTTAAGTACCAGCTATTACTTTCTTGGTTCAGATTTTGCTTTTATGTTAGATTTTTAAATCATGAAGAATAATATACGCACCATCTCCAATCCACATGAGGCTGAAGAGAGCCTGCAGGGTGTGTGACATTATTCATGAGCAGGCAGAGTTCATTGGGTACTGCTGTGGCTGGATTGCTAGCATCCACTGGCTCTTACTCCGGGCATGTTCTTCTATTGTTGTTACATCTACCATAGTATGCTTGATAACCTTGCAAGCTTCCTGACTATATTTTAAAGTCAACATCAGTGACAGGACTGGGGAACAGGAAAAGGCTTATAACAATAGTGATTGAGCACTTAATTGCCTGGGCAGTCAGGAAGCATAGGAGCGCTATGCTGGTAGCGTTGAATGATTAGCTGGGCAATTTTTAGCCTCATGCTAATCATTCTCTTTTAAAACAAAACACTTTGCTCCTGTAATATTTTTCAATTATTCAAATTATTTGAAGTATAAGTAGCAATCTGCTGCCTACAAGTGAAATGTTTCTGATGTGAGTAGGAGCAAGAAATGTAGTGCTCATGCAATAATACATTTTCATTACATTTTCAGCACGTTCTTACAAAAACAAGAGCATTGAGTAATTTGGATGCGTAAGAGCTTTTAGATAGCAGTATTAAGCAGACCTTAGTATTTGTCCATAGCTGCAGGAGCAGATCAGCATGTCACAGTGGGGCCCCAGGGCTCCAAGGAGTGCCTTTGGCATTCTCGTCCGTTCAGAGCTCCTGGGGAATGAACCATGTCTGGTGAATGTTTTTAAAAAGTAATCACTACAAATGTGCTTTGGGAGATAATCATTAAAATGAGATCTCCTAGCTTATTTTAGCACGGTAAGTGATGTTAAACAAGCTTCTCAGTTTTTCTATTCCGCTGTTATTAACCTAGTTTCCCAAGGGAAGAACTGTAAAGACCTTACATTCTAAAAAGAGAAAAAAATAGTTCTCAGAACTGTTGAAAGCTACAGTGAATAATTATGGGACTCTCTGAGCAGATATAATTTTTGCCTGCAGGAAAGAAACTATGGACCTTGCAGCAGCCATTATTAATGACACTGATATAATTCCTATTAGGAGAAAAAGAAATCTGGCTTCTAAATATCAACTGCATGCAGCAATGGGTTTATCAAAGAAGTTCTGAGCTAGGCATTCTCAATTAGGTGCCTGGTTTGGCTAGCCTCCTAATAGTTGTTGTCAATTATTTAGAGATAGCTTCTAAGCCTTTGTGTTTAATAATAAAGTAGCCTATAGAGCTATTACTGTTGTCATTCCTGCTGAACCAAAAAATCTGAACGAGAAATATAATGTTGTTTAAGCAAGCCTAGTGGATTTAATTTAACAAAAAACATAGTTCAGTCTCTGCTGATCTTCTATTCTTGTCTGTAGCCAATACTATTTTCCCCAAGGAAAATTGCATGTACAAAGCTCATTCCAGTAAGTGCTAGAAGAGCTGCACAAATGTAGTAAGAGTGCATTAATGGTTTTGAATAAATGGTTTTCAAACTCTTTTAAAGACATAGGTATAGGAGGTATGCAGACTGTTGCAAGACAAAAAAGCACAGCTAGTTCCATACTTCAGAGTAAGCTAAGAAAGCTAACTCCACTGATGGCAGAGATTGATTCCTAATAAAAGGAATTATTAAACATTTTTTCTAGACATTAATAATTTGAACTTCAGAAAAAAATATTCTTAAAAATAGGTTACTGACACAGCAAGAATAATATTAGCTGCAGGAATCAGTTATTAATCCTAAACATGTGATTAGGTAGGGGCAAAAATCAAAACCATCTATTTCATAGTGCAATAAGCTTCAGCTACCTCCAGAGGACAAACTTCAGATTATTTTGATAAACGTATGGTAAAAAAGAAATGTCTCTTCAGAGAGACTATATCAGTTGCACAAAAGAAATTGGTAAGGAGTTTAACATGTTTCATCCTGAATTAACAAAATAGAGGGTGTACTCTCAAAGCATTTTATCACTATTGTTGTTATTGTCATTGCTGCTGTTATTAACTAGTTGCGGTGTGGTCACTTTTGAGTTTAGGTGCAGTAAGTTTTAGTAGCATCTGAAGCTAGACATGTAGTTCCCTGAGGTATCTTAACAGACATTCAGGAGTCAGACTTCAGGGTTGAATGTTTAACACATTTTTACAAAAAGAATAGTGAGTTTCATGAGCTAAATATAACCAGTGTAGTTGCCAAGAGATGGTCATCTAAGCAAAAAATATTTCCTTATTTGTAAGTTATCTATAATATTCAGGTCACCATTTCTCTAAAATATGTCAGAAAGTTTCCTTTAGAGCTTCTTAAAATAAAAAAAATAGCTTAAAAGTCCCCAAAAGTCTTCATCTATGAGCCAAAACTGTTTTAAAAACTGCAGCTAGGATAGTGTTTTCGTAATACACAAACTACTTCCTGTTAGTAAATTGTTCTTTTGCAACCATAAAGGTGGATTCACAAGTTAAATCAAGAAGATATGTGCTTCGAAACATAAGTGAAGTTTCATGTTATCTAAATGTGAAGGACTGTTCCAATATGAGGTATCATTTTAACTTAGTTTTTTCCTGCAGTCCCTCACATGTTCAGGAGATATTTGGGGAGGTACAGGTAGAGACATGTGTTTTGGGGAGCAAAGGGGAGAAAACAGAGAACTTTCCTTTTTTTTTTAATCTTAGGCTGCATTGCAGCTGCACGCTAACCATGCAGAAGGACAGCTTGTTGTTAGTTCTCCACTTTTAACAGGGTTTGTTTTCCACACAGAAATGTATACAAAGGCACTGACTGCATAATGTAAGCAACTTCTTTTTTATTCTGTTGTGATGTCCCCAAAGCAGTCATTTTGAGGGAAAGGAAAAAATATTGAGAGGGAAAGAGGAAGCTCTTTTAAGGAAACCCATTCTGTTTTCATGCAATAGAACATACTAGTTCCATTTTTAATATTTATATAAACATTTTGCCCCATATTATATAAAAACTGTGGGTTTGGCTGGGTGGTTGTTGAATGTACAATGAGCATTAGAGGAGGTTTTCATTTAAATACATGAATTTGTTAGCCAACTTGAATTCATAGAAAGGATATGTTATTCAGTACCACGTGGGCTTGTTAGTTTTGTATCCTAATAAACTAATGGATGTTTGTTCTGTTGATTTAGGGAAACATAATGTAAAAAATCCCTTTTTTTAATGTATTAATAGTTTCAAAGTGCCCTTTCTTGATGTTCTTGTCAGGGAGGCTGAGTTAACAACCTATTATTATGTACTCCTTACTGAGCTGTTAATAGCTTTAGAGTCTTTTGCAGGAATTCACCTGCTCCTCATAAACACATTTATGTTGCTCTAGGAACTTCACCGGGTTGATGCATCTTGTATTTGCAATGGCCTTACACAAACTGTCTGGTTTTCTTGCATACACTGCCAGAAGTACTAACATAATGTAGTAACACTAAGGCAGTTCTTTAGTGACTGAGACAGCTCTTCCTTTTTAAAAGGGTATTGTCACCTGTCTGTTTAATTTAAGAAATTAAACAAAACAAAACAAAAAAATCAGACTTTTTTGGTTCATCTTTGCCAACTCAAAAAAATATTATTTCTGCTAAAGTTAGTAAAACTAGAAATAGGCACTTCCCTGATGCAAATACAGGAACGAAACTTGTTTTGTCAGTTTTGGAAGTGTAAAATCAGCGTTTTTAGTTCCTTGCTAGATTGTTAACTTTGTCCTTTGATATCCATGTTAAACTAATTGGAAAAATATTTTAATTTTTGGTTTTTAGTCCTGATTAACTCACTGAGGTGTTTGAAGAAAACATAAATTTAAGTAATATTCTGTCTTTATTGCTGATGTAATGCCAGGATTTGCTATATAGTCATGATGCCACAGATGAATTCAGCCCTTTGGAGTTAATGTTACAAGATAGATGTCTGCTGAATCCCAGCACTGAGACACAGAAAGATGCACACACATGCTCACAAATACACAAAGAATGTAATATCTCAGTGACTTTTCAATAGCTGTTGATATATTTATAGTTGAAGAGATTTGCATAATGAAAAACTCTACACAACCTCTACAGATTACCCTTATACATAGATTAGCAGGTTCCCCCTTGCTTCTCATTTATGATTTGTATTGGAGTGATTAAAGTCAAACTACAGTTAGTGTCAAACTTTGTATTTTATGGCCAAAATTCTTCCTCCAGAATTGATTTTTGTTGAGTGGTGTTGAAATCTGTATTAATACTGTCAACATTATTCTGTAAATCCAGATTTTCTTTGAAAAGACAGGTGTCTCAAAGAACTGTATATATAGTTAGCATGTGAAAGACTCATTATCATCTAACATTCATGTAGATTTAAATTAATCTTAATGACCAGTCATTTATTCCAGATCCACAATAGCAATCTGAATCAATTTCATCTGCAAAAGTATTTTACTAACTTAAATAAAAGGGATAGCTTTATTAATATCACTGAACCACAGCTGATAGCTCTCTTATGTGCATCTGTAAGCCAAGTAAACAACTAGGAATATTTTTGCTCTAAGTATGGCTTGTTTCCAAACTCCTGTATATCAATAAGGATCTTTTCTTTATTTGCCAGGTAGGAAATATCCACTAATACATGTGTACATTAGTCTGCTCTTCTAAGAATACAAGAATCTTCTTATCTAGAAGATTCAGCCTGGGTTCTGACCAGTCTTAAAATAAGCCCAGTTACTCTACCTGTCCTAACACCCCTGAAAGGATGAAATACATTTTTAAAAGAAGTGAAATTAGGCAGTTTTTGTCACCAGCACCATTAGAGCTGGGTTTTTTGTACCTGACTGAGTGCTGTACCAATTATATTGTAACAAGTCAACATCGCTGTAGAAGTCTTGTGAAAAATTGGATCATTGCTCTTGTATTGAAATTCCACTTCAGTTGTGAGATGCTTCCTTATGTCTTCACACTTCAAGGTGAAATAGGGGAATGACCATTTTGGGTTCTGCCATGAAGGAGCAGCAGTTTTGTGTGTACAGCTATGATTTTACCAATGCTGATAATGTTAGGCATGAGAAACTTGCCCTGTCATATGTCTCAGCAATTTAGAGAACTCCAGGTGTTTGGACTGTGGATTTTGCATTGCAGTTTTTTTTTACATCATAGGAGTTGTCCCTTTTTTGTTATCTTTCAGACAGGGTCTTGCATTTTCAATTTTAAAATTTCATTATCCAGTGACCTACTTCCTGTCTGTAACTAGAAGTACTGTTCCTATGATGTACAGAGATGTGCTGAGTTTGACTGAACAAATGGATATTCATGATTATTCACAACAAAAAAAACAAACAAACCCAAACAGTATTTTTAAAATAAATAATTTCTGTAATTTAATTATTTTTTTAATTATTTTTTAAAATTAAATGTGTTACCTAGCAACGGTTTGGAAGCCACAAGCAAATTTGGATCAAAAATAAGTGAATTCATGGAAGAAAGTCCTTGAACTGTAAAACATAATGAAGCAAATTTAGTTAATTCAGAAACCCACTAATGTGCACATTGCTGGACTCTGGGGGAGTGTTAAAGGTGAGTGTGGGGAGAAGGAACCTGTACTGCTCATATGGAGTCTCGTCTACAATAGTATGTACAAGACCTAATTCAGAAATTTGAACTATGACTCCCATATACCAAAGGAATGAGTTGGGAATTAGCCCACTGGCTGTGTGTACCTAGTACTTTGGGCTTGTTTCACATAGAATTACAGAAGGCTTCAATCTTTACATTTTGTAGGATTGCATCTGTTTCCTGATGAGTTGTATTTGTCAGCAAATCTGTGATCTCGTTTTGAAATACACCTTAGTGTCAGGTATCTTGAGAAGAAACTGTGCTTTGCTGTGCAAAGATGCCAGCAAAACTTGTAAGTGCTACTTGAGTTGATTTTTGCCATGAGTGGGCTAATTCATGCTTGCAGTAGTGCCTTGCTTTTTTCCAACTGAAAAAGATGCTGCAGGGGAAAAGAAAAATAAAATGAGTGACAAAATAAGAAAAATCTTCAGGGGCAAGTGGAGCGGCTGCGTTTTTATGTGCTTAAGTTAGCAAGGCTCCTGGAAATCCTCTGCAGAGGTTTTCACTGGTAAATATTTTTAATTAACAAATTTTATCAGAGTAGCTTATAGCTGCTAGTAAGATGGAATTTAATATCTGCGCTTATCAGTCATGTTCCCCAGCTCCCTTTATTATATTCTGCATTGCACCCTGTTCCATCACCAGCTTAAGGCACAGACCTGTTGTTATTCCTTTCAGTTTAATCTCCTTGTCAATACAATCAGCAGAGTCCTATCTGCTGCTCTCACGCTCGGTGCTCCCATTTGGTCTGCCGTGTTAACCGCACAGCTTTCGCTCTGCCTACCTCTCACCTCGTGCTGGCAAGAATGTGACCACTCATTTAGAGTCACCCTGTCATCATCACTCCTCATTTAACTTTCTTTTTTTCATGGTTTACCTCGCATTAACTCATTTCTGCCTTCCCAGGTATATAATCCAATTAAATTGAGGTTTGGCTGGGTTTAGACCTTTCCATATTTTCTTGATGATTGGTTATCTGTCCTTCCCCTTTTCTTGTTGACAGCTTCACTTTATATATGGAGAAAGTGATGAGCTGACTGGCAGGCAATCAAAACATAAAATATTGAATGGCCAAATAGGTAAAGCTGCACTGCAGTCCCCAAACTGTTGCATCTCAGATTAATCACAATGGAGGTCAAGAAGGGAAGGGGGAAGATTACAACCTAAAGTGGCTGATGCCTTAAAATGCTGCAGGTTTCTTCTCTGAAGCAATTACGAGAGCCACCAGCAGTTTTCTGTATGGCCCTACTTTTTCCTGTCACCGTTTTCATCTTAGTTCCTATTGGTCCTGAGCTGTTTAAAATCACTTTTTTAAATTTACTTTAAGTTTGTTGGTCAGCTGGAAACTAAAGCTACAAGATTCTTAGGAAGTGTTTTCACAAGAGTATGAATAGTATCTTCCGCTAGTATTTGTATTACTGTAGTTTTTCATATCACTCTGTTGCAATGAGAATTTACATAATGCTGTTGAACATACTGTAATTAGAAAGTAATTAATGTTAGAAGCATGTTTTTGAACCAGTGACTGTTTTCTCTAATACCTGCTAAATATTATTGCTGTCATTCATGTTAATTGGTATGCCCTAGGTCAAAATAATCACCTAAGAGAAAATCAGGCACAAAATTGGTAAAGACAGAGGGAGGCTTTCAAAGACAGACTGGTTTTCCCAGGTGTAGTTCATTTTACTGATTTCGATGTAATTACAATTCATCTACAAGAATCTAATGAGAAGAGAGATCTGACTCAGGGCAATAGGCATTCAGAAACTTTATTGTGGAGAAAGAAAACAATTTTTGAGAATTATTGGGGACAAATTAGTTGTGAAAGGAATATAGGCAATATAAATCAAAGGCAGTTTCTGTAAATTGGAGCTGCGAGGGGCTGTGTTTTCCTTGGAAAACAGAGACAGTAAGTACAAACACGGTTAGCTGTTATTTGTCTTTAATAGATTCTACTTGGACTGATTAATCACATATTGATTATGCCTAATAATTACCTACTGTCTTTTTCTAATGTGTATCACAGCATTAAAGTTCAGGTGACTGGGAAGGTAATTAGGTGCCACCATAGCTGATTCCATGAGAAAAGTAGGGAAGGTGTTGGAGATTTCATTTCACGATAGATCAGAGCTATGATTAAAAAGAATTCCTGTCTTCCAGAATCATGGTCTTTCCTTTAAAGTAATGGTGCTTCCTCTGCGTGTCACACTGTGTATATCCTTCCAACTGATGTATCAAGGAAAGAGGAGAAATGTGACCAAATGATCTCATAGAAGATCCTTTTTTATAGTTGGTGCTTCTATTTAAACATTGATAATGTCTGAATCATGGACCTCCAAATCTTTTTTACTTTAGTGTGGTACTTATTCAGCTTATGCATCGTGCTTTAGTGCACAGGAGGAAGACCTGGTCCCTGTGGTATATAGATTGAATCTCTATTAGTATTTTTCTGTTAAGTGATATGCTCTGAAAAGGCTAAGCGGTATTTTATGGCTTAAGTACAGAATTTTCATGTCAGAGGACAATGGATATAGACTAGAAAATATATTTTCAAGCAGTTGATAGTAAAATCGGATACTGTATCCTTGGATTCTTTCTGTACATACACACTTGGAAGTTGTAGGTGCACAGTAAGTATGTTTTCAGCTGGCAGAAGCCTTTGAAAACTCAACGCTTAAGAAAGCTTTTCAGTTACTCGTGGGACTCAATAAACTGAACAGTTTGGTTGTCATTCATAATATAAGCTAGACACAGAGTGGTAGTTCTTGGAGTTCCCATTATATATCCTAAATGTTAGAAAATTATATTCAGTTATCTTCTCAGTTGCTAAAATAAGAACTGATGAGATTTCATTGAGATCCATGTTTCTCATTCGCACTCAAATATTAACAGTGACAAATCTTGTATGCCTGAAAGTGCCTGGATTTTTATCAGTGCTTTACTGGTAAAATTAATCCTTTAAAGGTTGTTCACGCACTGTAAGCAAAATCTGTATTTCAGCTTTTATTTCTTTTTCTTTTTTTTCCCTGACCATGTTTAGCCATATATACTTTTTCTCACCTGTAGCATCAGAATGTAAGCTCTTTGATTGTCATATGAGTATGAACTGATGAAAGGTCTTCACGTTTCGGTTAATCTTTATCAATATGTTATTTCATTTATGTTCACAGTCTTCAGTTCTGTGCTGTTTCCCTCTGAAGTAAGGTGGGAATAAAATTAGAGAGCAGCATGTTCCCATAGGTGTGGCAGTTGGAGGTGCATGTATTAGTCTGCAAGTGTTAGTATCCACAGAAGGAAACCGCTTTCTTTTGAGTGTATGAGAAAAATTGTAATGCTCATCATGATAATGTGACATCTGAATGAATTAATATGACTTCATTAATAAAGTAGCTGATTTCAGTGAGTGATGAACTATCATTTAATCTGATGATGTCATGCAGTGGAAATGTTTCATTACAGTGTATGCTGGTAGGACAGATGCAGCTAGTCTGGTGCATTGCAAAAGAAGAAGGCTTTTCCTTATTTTTTATACTCTGATCCTGCTACTCCATTAAATCAGTTTGTCTTCTCTTAGACCATATGCACCACTGCAACCTCCATTCAGTCTATTTCTTAGGATATGAAAAAATGTCTTGACTATAGAGCCAGGTATAATATTAGGATGCATACAGATTCAGATACTAATGCAGAGGTGGCTGCAAGAAAAGAGTTTGATTCTGAAAGGTATTCATGTTCATGCATAGACCAAACTGTCACAGATTTGTGGACATTGTCTCTCTCATAATCAGACTGAATCCAGTGACAAGAATCACACAAACAATAAGAAAAATACAATTTCCATAGAAATAGAGATAGCATTTTCAAAGTTATGATATAATTCTGTTTAGCTTGAATAGCTATTCATAGGCTTTCTGTTGTGTTGTGTAATAACATTGGCTTCACTTATTTTTTGGATTATATTTCTGTTTTAATTACAGGTTTTCACCAAGATAAGTTTGCAGTAGGCTATAGAAGAGTCCTTGTGAAGTTACTCTTATCAGAATCTGACTAGTAGTTATATGAATATATTAGATAGACTCCTTTAACTTATGTTTACATCCTCAGCCCCTGTGTTCTCAAAACTGCTTCTTGCGAGTGCTGTGTCATCTTAAGATCACAAATGCTGCTCTGATACTAAAATGAAGGATCAGAGCATTTGTTGTACTTTCCTTTGTATATGAACTCTTTGATGTTTCCCATGGTCCCATCACTGTCCACATTGGAGATCTATGACAGAGCATACTGTAGCTCCTTCTAGCCCACAGAATCATGCTTCCTTCCAGTGGAAAATAGGGTGCATGGCAGGAGGGCTGATAGATGTGTAAATTTTGCCACATCATAAAATCAGAGTCTGGTGAAAGCACACACTAACATCAGTGAACTACATCTAAGTCCTGCAGTTTAAAATTCACTTTCTGAACCCAGAATCCATGCAAAAGTGTGTATTATTTGTGACAAGGATAAGACAAAGCATCCCATACTCCTCTGCAGCCTAAAATTGTATTGTTTTATCCTAAGACCATCTTTAGCTTTCCTGGGAATGATCATGGGCCAACCTTGAGAGCCACCCCCATCTACCTCAAATTGCATCTCTCTGTGGAAAGCTTTGGCTTGCTGGGTAGCTTCAGATCTTGAAATTGTAATGAAAAGTGTGTAATGGCAAAACATCCACTCTTTGGAGAATTGTATTATGTATGAATCCAGTCCAGAAAGGCTGATGTCTCTGTGTGAAACATTCACATTAAACAATGTGAAGTTTCCAGCTATTAATCATTTTGTCTTGAGTTTGAGCACCTTTCTCCTTGGCTACAGGCTTCTGAAGCTTTTTGTTCTCAAATACACCAAGGTGGCACATTCCTTTCCCCTCATTTCACCTGCAGTTACAAATCCTACCACTTTTTCCATATGGCAGAAGTACAAGTTTTGTGGTTGTGGACCCCTAGACACCATTTTGACTGTGATGGATGGCATAAGAGGCTGCAGAAAGGAAAGAAGGAAGGAGGCAGGAGAACACAGAGACGGGACCCCTCAGGGCCTCCTGCGGACAGCTGCAGGCATGTGGTGAGGGCAGCAAGCCAGACAACCCTTGGAGGTGACCAAAATACTTCCAGTGCCCAGAAGGACATCATCTATGATTCTATGATTCTATGAAGGACAGGCAGAGATGGCAGCCCCTCAGGAAAATGCTGTTAGCCACAGCCTGCCCGCACAGATGGAAGGACCCATTTTGTTGATTAAATGTTACCATCACAATCTTTGTCACAGTCATTATATTTGACCAACTACAATAAGAAATTATACTCAGTAACTGTCTGTCCAAAAAAAACTTAGGGAAAAAAATATGTATGTATGTTGCTCAGAAGAGGTTGAGCCCAATAGAGTCTAACTGAAACCTGTTCTTCTCCTGGTTCTATGTTTTCTGTGAACCAGATTGTTTCTTTTTTAACAGCCTGAAAGCACCCTTTGAATAATGTATATGGAATCTTAATATTACAGTATGGTATAACAAATGTACATGGTGCCCTATGGATATCACAGTTGGATTGTTAAGCATATGCCAAGGACATTTCTGTTCATTTGTCAGTTTGGAGACAAATCCTGCTGCAGTGAAGTAGAGCTAGCCTTAAGGCACCATATAAAATATTGCAGATTACTGATTTCTCAAGTGACAGTAATTAATGACAGGGAATAAACTCTCTGTTCTGAGTCATCCCTTCTTGTAAAAGTATCACCAACAACCTGTCTAGCAAAGCAGCACTTAGTTTGTTCACATCAATTGATGCGGCTGGGCTCCATACTACGGCAGGTGTCTGCAGTGGTAACTCCCAGTGATCTCTACACCATAATTCTCGGTGATCTGAGTCAGGAATTTCTTTACTGAGTTCTCAGCAGATGCCCAGGACCAACTGCTAGGAGATTAGCAGGGGACTTCTGCAGAGAGTGTTTCACCTTATAGAGTGTGAAAGGGAATTTCATGTGCGACTGCATTACAGCTACATGGAAAGAGAAGCCAAGTTCAACAGCAGTGATGCAGTCGACTCATTCTAGAAGTTTACAGACTTTAAAGAAAAAGTTAATTTTTATTTTCTTTTACCCACAGGTCTACCCACGGATAGCGCCGGCATTTTGGCACTACCTGCGGGTAGAAGTGAGTAGCGGGTATTTGAATACTCCAACATCTTTACTTTACAGCTTACTAGTATTTACTGACCTCCTAGTTTGTCCATTGTGCAAAAATAATTAGCTACCATTCTAGCTGCCATTATCTCTAAATGTAGTCTTGTACTAATTCCATGTTGTTTTGACTACAGTGTAATTACTAACCCAAGTCACAAAGATGTGATGTGATGTTTATATGCAAGATCAAAGCCAAAAAGATGAAATCTAAGTCAAGGCCATATCATGCATTATGACTACAGCGCAAAATCAAAGCACAAAAATCCATGCCTACACCTCCTTTTATAAACACATTTTACATTCATGAGAAGAATATGGAGCTTCTGTTATATCATTTTTTGCAAAATTTGTACAACTCAACTTGATATCATTTCTCCCCTCTTTTGTCCCTCAGGAGCATGAGCAGCTCAGCTATTCCTCCACAAGGTCCAAGGCTCCAAGTGTTATCATCACAGGTCTCAAGCCAGCCACCAAGTATATATTTCATATCAGAGTCAGGACGGCAACAGGATACAGCGGCTATAGCCAGAAGTTTGAATTTGAAACTGGAGATGAAAGTAAGTTTCACTGAAGGAAAAAAAAATCACATACAATAGGAGTAGCATCTGTTACTGAAACGTTGAGACATTTGGGAGTTTGAATGGCTGGATCTATACCATTTGCTTATCACAAAATCACTGCTACTCTATGACAAAAACAAGTAGGCTTCAGCTTCACAATTCCTAACAATAGACATTTTAGCCCAACCCTGCAGCTGAAGGAATCTTTTCTTCTGCCATGTGTCCTTATGGGTCCCTTCCAACTTGAGGTATTCTGTGATTCTATTGCTTAAAGGCCTTCCTTTTGACATCTAGAAGTATCCGTAGTCTAGCAGCTTCATGCAGGCTCCCAGAACACAGCAATGAACTCTTTTTTTCTGTGGTTATGAGTGCTCCCAGAATCTACAAATTAAAACAAAAAATAAAAAAAAAAAAACAAACCAAAAAATGCATTTCCATCAATCAATAAGCCTACTAAATTTACCAGTAAAAAGCAAAAAGCCTACATATTCCTACATAATAATCAAAAAGGCTTGATGCTGTGGATTGTGTTTGTGCTCTAAACAGTTTTATTATATTTGTCATATAATTGCCCTCCATGTTCAAAGAAACTGCAAACAAGGTATCTACGAGCATTTGAGGTAAAATTAGTGTAGTAGATACGACAATAAAACACCCATGAATGAAATTGCTTTAATTGACCAGTTTTTTCTATCATGTTTTTCAGTAGTGTTTTACAACTCAACTTGCTTAAGCTAACAGATGGACTCAGAACTATGTGTTTCCAAGAGCACCCATGAGTTTGCGTTCTACTTTCATTGCTTCTTAACGTTTGAGGGATAGATTTCCAAGCACTTAGTGCCTAATTGTACACTTAACAATTTTCTGGGTACTGAAGCCAATTGGTTTGTATAGGAGTGGAGCACTTGGGTGCTTTCAAGAATTCCAGTAGATCCTGTCTGCATCTTCTGATGCACTAAATACTAGGTACCCAGGCACATAACTAGTCAAAAGTAAAGGGTACTTAAACGTCTATGAGCCTATGTTTGTAAAATGTGACTTACCAGTTTAAATCAGGAAGACTGTTGGTTCCAGTGACATTTCTTTCATTAACACTGCTGATAGAAATATCTCCTGGGAGTGAGATTCCACCCCTTCCTTGCCAACCCCATATCCCCTTCTCAATTGCATTAATGCAACAGGCTCTTTGGTTGCATGGTGAGCCTGAGCTCACAACACTCTTAAACGTTTAATGCTTCTGTTACTTCTAAGCACTCAGTACGAATCTTGATAGTGAAACATAAATACATATTGCATATTTGCTGTTTACCAACATCTATTGCTTAAGCTTCTGCCTGACTAAAGGTATGTGATTTGTTATAAATAGTGTGATTGAAAGGAAATGCAGACAGAAGAGGTTTTGTTTATGATCAGTTGAAATGGAGGCCAAGAGAAATTCTGCTGCATTTTGAAATGGTACCTGGAGCTAGATAAAGACTTCAATTCAATTAAATGATAGTTCAAATGACTGTGGTCTTATCCAAATATTTATACACTATTGCTTTAGATTTCAAAGGGAAAAAAATATGGCAAAGTGCCTGCTGGTAAGTACTACTTATTTCAGATGGAAGCAGTACTCAGTGACCAGTCAAATGATGCCTTGTTACTCTCCAAATATCTCACTTTCTTACAGCAATATGTTGAAAATTGCCCTATTCTAAAATTTAACACAACGTGAAGGTGATTTTGATCATTCATTTGCACCCCTTTCGTAACATGGGCCAAATGTCTGTAACCGTAACTTTTTCAGTTAGCTAATGACAAGAGATTGAAATGCAACATCTACCATGTACAAATAGTCTCTCAGTAATGGGGAGCTCAGAGTATTTATAGGTAGATAGATAGTGCCAGTGCTTAAGCCTCATAATCAAAAAATTTCACCTTATTTCTAGCCTGAGTTTTTTTTATCTTGTGATCCATTTCTGCCAAATTAAAAAGTTACTATCGGAAATCTCCTTCTCATCTAAATGTGTTCATGCCATTTTAAAGAACTCTCTTATCTTTCCCCAAAGTGATAGAAATGCTCTCACACTCTAAAAAAAACTCCAACCTGTCTTCCAAACATCGATTATTTTGTAGCTGTCTAAAATTCTACTGTCCTTTTTGAAGAGAAGAATAACACCAGAGCTGAACCTGATACTGAATTAAACTGGAAAACTAAATCTGCTTATGATGCCATAAACTGACCTGACACTGCTTTCCTTCTTATAATTCAGTTTGCTTTTACTTACAATTCTAAACATTGGCTGCCTGAACTAAAGCATTGTCTTACACAGCTGAATAACTAGAGCATAGCAAAGTTTTTATCAATACCATTGTATTCTAAGCTACTGACCTACATTTAGATGAAAGAATTGGGGAGGAATGTGTTGAGACATGGACTGCATAGTTGTATCAGTACATGTAAATGTTAATTTGCCCTTGCTGGCATGAATCTATCTTACAAACGAGTTCAAGTCGAGCTGTGTGGGAATCTGTCTTCATCATGTACTACTCTGGCATATGCAGCTCAGCTGAAAATGTTCTGATTTTTTAATACATATTCTCAATTATTCTGAAAGATACCAAACAGTATTAGACCAAGGCAGGCTGTTGCAGCTCCCCCCATCTCTACCCAGTAGAAACAAGTTACTTAGTGAAAATTCCCCATTTGCAGTTGCTTTTTGTGGTCTTTCAGTTAGCCAGATTTTAATTTATTTGTTGTCAGCTAAAGTTAACGTTCTCATGAGAAGGCTGGGAAGAATGCAGTCCTTTAAAAGGCTGTGTTAACAACAGATAATTCGTCTACCAACAGTCTCAAAAGTTACAAATAAGTATTTCAGGTCATGTGTTTGATAAAAATCCTTCTCAGGCGCAGTAGCTTGTAACATCCTTCAGCTCTCTACCAGTTGTACATATTACAGTCTTAGCATCTAGAGAAGGATTCCAGGACAAGATGAACCATTAAGGTTATTCCGTTTACCCCGCTTGAATATTGACATGATTTGTTAATAAATAGAGGTAAAGCAAGCAATCCAAAAATAGGATTTTTCTTTAAAGTGATAGTCAAGTTGTAAAAATTAATGTCTCATCAACTGTGCAACGTACATATTCATATCCTCACACTTGCTGTTCTTGGCAGGACAGTGCTGTCCTGCCTCCTCCAGTTTACTGGTTGAAACACTGTCTGTTATATGGGATAAAAGCTGAGGCTGCTGCTGGGAAATGCAGTACTTTTGCAAAGCATAGTAACCATTGCTTTTGACTGTTTTATTCCCATTTTATTCAGTCTCTCCCTGTTTCATCACGTTACAGGCAAAACACTTCCAGCAAAGCTGACTGTTTCATACGCTCCAGTACATGCACACATACCACTGTTGTGGCTATAAATTGAAGCATAACTTCACTCATAGATCCTGCTTTTCTGTATCGGTAGTACCAACTGTTTGAGTCACTACAAAAAACTCTGGTCTTCCCTAGGATATAAGCTGTGCCTAGGATTTTTAGAAATACATTGATTTACCAATGTGAAATGGACTTTTGTTGTTGTTAGAATATTTGATGCTTTGTTAAGAATAAATCAAATTTCCAGTTGAAACAAACAAGTGCGATAGCACATATCTCGTATTTAGAAACTGTCTTGCTGGATCTCTCCCCATGTCTGCCTCGTCCTACTGTTCATTCAGTAGTAGTCAGCACTGGATAGTTCAGGATGTCTCATTTTAATCTTGAAGTATTTCCTTACTGTATTTTACATTTGCAGCTATTTGTTCTTCAAATTTGGCTTTGGCCTATCTGATTTCTCTAGTGTATGTGCCCGAAAGCATTCCCTCTTAGACTGGAGCCCATCAGCTCACTGGAGCGCAGGAACTGCAGCACTCCTGAAAATGTAAAGGTTACCCCAATTAGACTCTGTACTTTTCTTGCTTCTTGTTCTTAAGCACTGATGTTTGCAATGGCTTGTAAATCCATCTGACATCCAGTTCCTGTCTATTAGAACTCCAGTTCTCGTGATCCACACTTACCTATCTTACATCTGCTCACCATTATCTGTCTAGCTGTCTTTCTGTCATTTTTTTATCTTTCATTCTGCTGGAAGGTCTGCTGCCTGATAGATGTCAAATTGAAATAACTAAAGGATGTAGCTAAGAGGCAGAAGTGAGCTGTCCTTAGAGCTTCCAGCCCTTTTATACCAAATACGCAACCTTTTAAAAGATTTTGGAGAAAAGAAAGGAGAACAGAGCTGGAAGATTCTCTTTCATCCTCTCACACTGTGACAAAAATGCCTGCACCATTTCTTCCAGTCTGCCCAGCGCGGACATGAAGAAACCTCGAGATATTTGTGTTCAGCCCAGAGAGGAGGGAAGGTGCAGCTACTCTCCACAGATGGGTGAAGAACCCAGGGAGGAACTGGGATTGGATGTGAGTGTACAGAGTAGGTGGGGATAGAACTGGTGCCAGGCTGGATGCAGAAGGGATTTCTGGGCATGGTGTTAAGCATGGAAGCTGGAGCAATGTAGTTAGACACTTTACATGTCATTTTGGGTGTATAACCTGAGTTAAGCATGAAGAGTAGTGGGAGTGAAGAGTTTATCTGGATAACACATTTCTCAGTACGTGTATGATGGGTGGTCATTTTAAAGCCAAATCACCTGACTAATCACACCAGTTGCTGCTGTTTAGAGTTTAAACACCCAAACTTTGTAGAGTACTATCTAATCATCTTCTGGGGTAAGAAATAAATCCCCCCTTTTCACTGTCTTGTGCTACTCAATTTAAAGTATGTTTTTGTCAAAATGAACTTCCTGAGCAGACAGGCAGAGAGAATGAAACGCAGTACCAGACAGAACAGCCAGCCCAGTTAGATAGGGGAAGCTCCCAGAAGTGTCTTAGCACTGCTATTGGTTTACATATTCCTGTAGAGACAACAAAATACTGATTTTAGTTATATGAATTCTGGTCTTGTTGTTTAACTAATGAGATTCTGTGAAAAATGTTATGTACTTCTGTGATTAAATGCAGCACTCTGACACACAAACACAGAGAGACGAAATAAGGTTGCAAAAACTTGAATGGCTTTGCAACCTATTGTAATCGGTTTTTAAACTGAGTTTTTCTGTCTTGTGTAACCAAGAATAGTCTTGAGGAGAAACACAGGGTCATATACCAATATGCACAGCTGATAGAGAGGAAAAAATGAGGGAGGAAAAAGCAGGAAAGGTTCAAGAACATGCACAGCAGACACAATGGACGTTAAAGCCCTTGTTCACAGCTTGACCTTTACCTTAAGAGAAGACTGAAGAAATGAGAACAGAGAGATGGAGGGACATGCTGAATTCAATTTAGAATGGCAAAATTATGTAAAAAAAAAATTAATCATTGAGTGTCCCTGGTTACTGTCTTCTCACTGTCTAGATAGTGTTTTATGAAACCTTTTACCTGCATGTGAGGAGTCTGTGTATGTGCGTACACGTGTGCTTATATATGTGTTATTCACTGCACTGTGCCTTTATTGATTTCTGTGAGGATCACTTCAAGCAAAAATAAGTATTCCCATCCTTTTCCCTTACCTGCCTCTCTGTCAGGTTTTAACAAATCCACATTTTCCAGTTGTATTTGTTTGTCATTCGACATTTTTATCTGACAAGTAAATAAAGCTCATTGGGAAGTTTCAGGCTTGAAAGCCCCTTATAGTGATTTGGCTACTTGAAAAAAAAACCCTAATGTATTGGACTCTGGCCCTTCTGCAAAATACAAACAAGAGAAACAGGATGACCACTTTTTAAGTATGTGTAATCTCAGCTAAAAATCATATTGCTTAGAGGTAGAAAGAACTAAGTCTGGAATTTCTCCCCTTCATGTATTTCAGTCTGGTTCCTAATAGAAAATATGCTATTAAACTCATATATTGCATTCTGGTTTAGCTAGAACACCACAAAATATCAGCTCCATTCAGCAGAAATGATCCAGGGCATGTGACTTTCTTCATCTTGATAGCAGCAGTGTCCTTCTTTGGACTATGCAATCAGTGCCCGCATTTGCACCTTTAATTCTCATGAAGAAAAACCCTGGGTTGTGTCCTTGCCAATGAATGCCTGCTGAAGAAAACCACAGCTAATTTATCTGAGCTCATGGATCGCTTTTCTCTGGCTGACTTCACTATTTTAGCACACATCATCTTCCTATTAGAGGAGGATAAAGGAAGACTCATCTAAAACCTCCTCCTGCATTTACAACTTCAAACTGTGCCTGGCTTTAACAATCTTTGCAACGTTTAGCACAACCCCCTCTAGTCTGAAAATAGTATTCAGCCTGTGATTTGGAGAGCCTGTTATTATCTGCATTGCCACTTGTGTGGTATGATACTTGTCACGTTGCACTTTTCCACATAAATCTGACCCTGTGAAGCATAACACAATGCAGAGCTAGAATCCACTCCCATAATATTACTAGATACCATTTTGGAGATTAGCTATTCAGTATTTGCTACACCATTTTATTGGAAGATGTATGTATGTAACTTGTCTATGGAGAGCTTATGGCCACATATACTGAATGCTTTGTAATTTACTCCTTGTGCCTCTACTGCCATTAAATTATATGGGCAAAACCCTAATGGCAGAAAATTAACAAGTTGGTTTTGCTGAAAATTTGACATAAACTGCTATTGTTTTTATTTACTTTACAACCTTTGCACACAGTTTACAGGGCTGATTTCTAAACCACTCACAAATATTATTCAGAAGCCAAACGTTATTCATTTTATGAGGCTTTGGGCAGCAAAGTGTGCGTTGTATCAAGTGCGAAGTGAGAGAATGCAGCCTGCTGAGCTTTCTAGGCTTTCTACGTGATTTCCCTAAGCTTTAATCATCCGGTACCTAAAGAAAGCTGAAGATTTTGCTTATAGCGCAGTTTTGACATTTACAAAATAAAGGTTGCATTCTTGATAAATCAAAAATTATTCCTTTCTACATTTACCACTCTTGTCAGAGGTCATTGAACAGAATTATGTATTCTCCTGTCAGAACAATGTTATGTTTCTTATGGGAACAGAAAGCTGGAATTAAGTGAATGGTATGTGCTGAAAATGTTCACGTGTAACTGAGTTAAAGAAATAAAACTGGATTCACAAGACAGGAGATAGAGAAAAAACTGAGCCTTATTCTTTTTCTGCTCATGTAGTATTTGGACAGTGAGGACCAACCGGACTATGAGTACTTTGTCTCTGTAAAGATTTAATAGTATTCACAATAAATTCATAAGAAGAGCAAGTGTCTGGAGACAGGATCATTTCAGGTGAACTTTTTTAACTCCCAAATATTCTACAAAAAGCAGAGATAAAAATACAAGGTATAAGAAAACAGTCCACCAGAGCAGGCTGTAGGTAAAACCGTATACAATTTGTGACAGCCACACTAAACACCAGACATACAGAGAAGTGTGTGAGGCTACACATTGAGTGTGCTTTTTCCTGTTTTCTCCTAAACCCAGCTTAATATCTCTTACATACATAGCACTGCTGCTGACTTCACTGGGACAGTTGGATGATGCAAAGTTCTGAATGAGATGCAGGATTAAGCTAGATAAAGCTAAAACAAACACCAAACCAAAACAACCCAAAAATGTCTAGTTTGGTGTCCAAAATCCCATCATATTCAAACTTCAGCAAACTGCACGTGTCTTATAATACCAGCTCATAATACCTCATCTCCCCCCCATAGTAGCTGGGACATGGATTATGGCTTTTTGCACATTCACACCTGATGTCCTTGCTAAGCAACAAGGAAACTATTACAGAGTAATTACAACATTTGACCAGTGAAATGTTACCACCCATTCTGTAAGAACCCTGGATTTAACCTCTTTGTGCTTCCTTTCAGCTTCTGATATGGCTGCGGAGCAGGGACAGATACTTGTAATTGCCACTGCTGCTGTTGGTGGATTCACTCTGCTGGTCATCCTCACTTTGTTCTTCCTCATCACTGGAAGGTAATTAACACTGCAGTGTTCTTGTTTAGTCAGGGTCAGAGTCACCCAAAACAGAGAATTTAAGAGTAGCAGTTACACATTTCCAGTGTTTAAATAGGGTCAGACATAGCAGGGTGAATGTCCCCTTGGTTCAGCACTGCTCATGCCCACAGTTCTATTGTGAGTGTTGTTTTCCATAAGAACCCAGTTTGAGGAGCTAAGCACTTATGTGAAATCAGAAAATTGGCAATTTTTAAAGCAAGTTTCTGGACCTCTTGCCTGCAGAGCAAGAATTGAAAAACGCAGTACCTGCACGATTATGTATATGTTTTATAAGCACATTTTTGCAACTATTAAGATAAAATACAGGAATTATGTAATGAAGGTAAACTAAGGAAAATTTTCCTTCAAAACGCTAGAATGATTCTACTGCCTGTGCTGTCACTGGTGAACAGGAAATAGTTTCCTGGAGGTCCCAAATTGCTGTTTTTTTGGCTTTTCTTAAATTGGATTGAAGACATCTCAATTACATCTGCTTTACAGCAGTACTGTTGCACTGGCGGGGGAGTTCACCAACCTGGAAAATGATTATTTTTTATAATGACCCCGGTTCTTATACTTACAATTCTTTTAGCAAAGTGCTGATTGTCCACCTTTCTTCAGCTGATGTGTTGATCAGGATCAGATAATGACCTTATGCAGACTGGATGAGAAAGCATTTGATTTATGTGGTCAAATGCCACACTCAGTTAAACACTGAAGGCTTTAAGGGAACTCACAAATTCTAATTGGACATGCTAAAAACCACATGTAGAGGCCATCAGTCTTTGCTGGGACTCAGATTACCATAGGCATAAATGCTTCCAGGATGTCTTATCTCCTTTTCCATTGAGCCTCCAGGTGTTTCCCATGTGGTATGAGGACTTCACCTTCTTATAATCAGAAAGCAAAGCAGAATTTGAAAGGACAAAGACATTATGTCTCTGTCTCCTCTGTTAAGCATCAGTGGCACCACAGTCCTGCCATGGATCAAGAAAGCCTAAAACCAGACTGATCCCTTGTAGAGATTATGGGCCTTTGTGCAGAGGAGTCATACTCAGCTCCTGCAGTAGGCTCTGTAGGGAGTGTATGTGTGGAGACAAACTTTTCTTAGAACATAACCTGGGGGGGAAATCCCTACGTGGCATCCTGAAAGAAATCAAATGCTTCTTTTAGGGAAAAAATCACTAAACTCAGGACTGAAAAATATGTCAGTGGGTTTCATTCAGTGTTTATTCCTCTTATTTGCTGATGTTAAGGATATCAGAGATTCCATAGAACCACAGAACAGTTAGGGTTGGAAAGGACCTTAAGACCATCCAGTTCCAACCCCCCTTCCATGGGCAGGGACACCTCACACTAAACCATATCACCCAAGGCTCTGTCCAGCCTGGCCCTGAACACTGTCAAGGATGGAGCATTCACAACTTCCTTGGGCAACCCATTCCAGTGCCTCACCACCCTTACAGTAAAGAACTTCCTCCTTATATCCAATCTAAACTTCCCTTGCTTAAGTTTTAACCTGTTGCCCCTTGTCCTGTCACTGCAGTCCCTAATGAAGAGTCCCTCCTCAGCATCCTTGTAGCCCCCCTTCAGATACCCTTAGCTTTCTAACATCTTACTCAGTGGGACCATTTCAGTAATTAAGATATGAATTCATTTTGAAGTGCTGCTTAAGGGAGTATTCCACAGAAGACAGAACAAGAAAATTTTGAATAAATACTCAATTTACTCTAGGACTGGAGGTAAATTTCTGCCCGAAAAAAACGGGAGCGGTACCCTACAGATGTGCTCTGCTTCACTTAGAATTCTGTTTTGAATTAACAATTTGACGAGCTATGGAGTCCTAGGGTTGCTGATGAGTCTATTCATAGTGGAGAGGCTGGGTTCAATGAGCACCTGCTTCGGCACTTTGCTGAGTGATTATCCAAGAGCAAGCAGGAAGCATGGCTGTCAATTGCAGAGAGAAAAATGGAAGTGACAGAGACTTCAAGGGACAGGATATGAAGTGAGAGGGGAGTCCTGGCTAAATTCTGGGAAATGGGATGTTAAAGCTCAGTGTGATTTATTATAATCATTACAGAAATTATTCCTCTCTGATTTTCTGTATCCAGCACTAAGAGGGAATGGGGAGCTGGAGCTGGATGACTCCTCTGCTCGTGATTACTCGCTGGCTTCTGTAGTCAAACATTTGGGCCACATGCTCATTTAAGAGGATCGGAGGGTTAAAGCCTTTCTTTGGTTGTTCTCTTGGGCAGACAGTTTAAGTGTAAGAGCTGGTGTTGAGTGTTCTTGGCAGTTGGCACTCTACAGACCAGTTGTGCAGGTCCTAAAAGTGGAATTGGCGTGCTTAGTGATCCCAGCAACTGGTGTACAATTTAAAGATTTCCACAGAAGCTGAGAATCCACTGGTTGCTGCTTCCCTCCCCTAAGGGTGAATAGCCATGACAGCTTCAGAAGTTTCTGCCCTTAAGGTGTTCATCATCATTTATAGCAATGAATGAATTTGTGAGTGTTCCTATGCTGTTTCAATGTTTAAATGAAGTGTTGAAGTGGTGTTTTCACGTATTTCTAGTATCTTGATTGTTAGTATTTTGCTGGATGTGATATATATAATTATAGTTTATTTTATTTTATAAAGCTAGTAATGACACAGAGCCCAGTCATTTTGTTCAAGCTGGTCTTGGAACTGAACATCTGTACACCAAAGCACATATCTACACACACTGCTGTTCACTACTGGGGTCAGTGCCCCAGTAGCCCTTAGCCTAGCTCTTAGACCAAAAGTTTTCACTCTAAATCATACTACTTAGGCTGTTCAGTGCCTGAGAAAGAGCTTTAAGACCAAGAGCAAATACTTCAGTTTTATTTGATTGAAACAGTTTCTCCTAGCATGTGTTTCTCTAAATTAGCATTCACAGTCCTGCAGGTAGGCAGCGTTCAGGCTGGAGGAGATTTTATTGCAGGGAACCTGAAAGCTTGCCATGTGTCAGCTTTCTCCAGCATAGCCTTGCATTGTCAGGTAAGGCTGCTAACAATTCATGAATATCCAGAGTTTTGTGTTGTTTGCCAAGGATTTGCAGCAATCAGACAGGCATATGCTAAATCATCATATTCACATAGCAGGCTATGTATTGTTTATCTTGCAGGTTAGCTGCTATCTTACCAGAAGTAAAAAGTCAGTGTCTGGCTCTGACTGCACAGACCTATTAAGGGAAAAAAAAAGAGGGGAAAAAATAAAAGTGGTGCTGATGTGAACAAATATTTCGGTTTTTTTTTCTATGAAAAATGTTAAAATCATGGAAACTGTTATCTTACGAAGAAACCGTGAGCTTTTTTGACCCACTGAATATGAAAGCTAATGGGATAAGGTTTAATTAGCATGAACCAATGTATCCAAACAAGAATGCAGGGAAGTACTAATTTATTAAGCTGTAAGGATTCTTTGGAGGAGTTAAACTTGGAAATGAAGTATTGCATCAAACATGAACCTTAGTAGTCATTTTCATACTAATCATTCAACCATGATTTATTTGTATCTAATCTGTTTGTAGTTCTTCATGCATGTTTCTCTCTGTAGGTTCCTAACTAAATTTAAATTTAAATTAAAGATTTTGGCTTTCATAAAAGTGCAGATAAAACTTAATATGTATTTGTTTTATGCATGACAAATATTTTAATTAAAATCTCACTTGTTTTTCTTAAAAGATGCCAGTGGTACATAAAGGCCAAAATGAAATCTGAAGAGAAAAGAAGGGCTCATTTGCAGAATGGACATTGTAAGTACTTCAACACTATGTTGCATTATATCATATTTTAGATTTAGCATGTTCAGTCCTCGGTGGTTTAATCTGACCATTTGAATAGTTCCTTGTTATGTGCATCACAGGGGTGTTTTTATTTCTACATCCTCTTGAACAATTTCACTAAATTCATTCGTTAATAAGGCTTTTAGGTATTCTGCTAATAATATTTATCAGTTATTCAGGTGAATTTCTTTGAATACTCAGCAGGTCTGGAGCATCTTGAATTTCTGCCTCAAAAATCCCTTCTTGGTGACTTAGTGCCTTATTTGTATCCAATTCTCTTTGTCTTGAGGGGTCTACTTTTCCAGCCACCCAAGAAATAAAAAGTGGCATGGGTTGTCTTCCCTTACGTTCTTGCTCACTGATGAGTACAGTTAGAGAAAGTCCTGGCAATCTCTCATGGGCATTATATTGATTTTATTTAGTTTAGTGTAGCTACTTAGTTTAAATTATTAGTCTTGCTGCTTTATGTTAGGGTAGCTATTTAAAGTGTTGATTTATTCAAAGGATATTATACAAAGGCTATTTATTTTTTGTAATTTTTCTCATTTTTTATAACGTGCTTGGAAATACTATGTTGAAGACAGAAGCTAAGTCACCCAAAGTAGTCTTTTTTCAGATGGCACGATTATATCCAGCCACATGGCTCTTTCTGTCAAGGAAAAGGACACGTTTCTCCATAAAGGATACTTCCTTGAAGATTTGTTTGTCATTTGTTTCCAAATATGGTCAGAAAGGAAAGATGAGAAAACCTTCCTGTTGGAGTGTTTGATATATGCCTCTGAGACAGTGACTGAGTTTGAGAAAAGCCCCACTGTGTGTCTTTCAGGCCAAGGTAAATGATGACTGTATTTCATATTGACACGCAGCTTCATCCCAGAGGCTTCTCATTCATTTGCAGTTATTTCAGCATCAGGCTTGAGGGGGGAAGTCTGTGCGCATGTATGTGCACCACAGAACCAAGGATAAAGAAGAATTACCGTGATTTACCCCAGCAGCTAAGACTGTATTGCCAACAATACTCCCTCTTTCACACTGAGCACTCAGCACCTCCATAAGAATTACCTCCTTCATGCTAGCAGCAGTCTTTGACTGCTGACTACCTACAGACTTCGTATACAGCATCTGAGCTTAAAACAGTATGTGGAGCTGCACAATCTCTGCTGGGATCAGTATAAGGGTGACCTCTCCTAGGCTGAGTGAAGCTGTTTAAAGAAAAAAAATCCTCTGCACCGGTTAGCATCACATGCTCCTGTTTGCAAGTTTGTCATGTCCACGCTTTACATCCTATGCTTCTGCTGTGTGCAGAGAAAGCCATCTCCTGTTCATCCTTCCTCTCTCCCTTGGGAGCTTGGTGTGAGTCAGGAAGATTTCAGGAAACAAAGTCTTTGAAGGTAGTTAGAAAGGGATCTGTGATCTTGCTGGTAATCCGACATCCCCTGATGTCTGGTGTCCTCTCTGTG